>NW_024501459.1:17955856-18555856 GCF_017590055.1 Onychostruthus taczanowskii | reverse complement strand
TCAGGTTGGCAGCTCTGCCAGGTCAGCCTTGGCCAGTGCACACCAGGACCTGGGCACGCAGATGGGGCACATTGAGGTGCTCACACTGCGCACGCCGTGCAGCTTAGCAAGGCTCTTGCACTGTCTGTGCTGTCAGCATTGCACTTTCCCCAAGCACTATATACTTTCAGTACAGGATTATAAAAAAGAAATTAAACTGGAACCCATTAAGCATGTTTACTCTCTGTAGCAAATATTTTTACCACGTAGTTTTGTGCACAGGAAGTGCTGTAAACTTCAGCATTGCTGCTGGCTCCTTTGTAATCACTCTGCTGATTATGAATTGCTGCCTTTTGGCAGTTGCTGCTCACACAGTCATGATTCCTGCTGGTGGGAGGGTAATAGAGGGGAAAAAATGGAAAAAAATGTGCAGGCCAAGGAGACCTCAGAACAATTAATGTCCTTCAGCAAAGTGGAGTAGGGTACAAGATAAACTAGCCAAATCCAAGGCTTGTGGCAACTCTATTTCTATCTTCTCCCTCCTGCAAAGGCTTTATCTAAAAAGATATATGTGAAGAAACTAGACCTACTAGTTGGGACTTGATCACAGTATATCAGAAGAAACTATGTAGCCTGACAGCTGGATTACAGACATCACGGCAAAAGTGTGTTCAAAAAAAGAAGTGAAAAACATTAAGCTGTAAGATAAACCAAAAAAGAAACTATGTAGCCTGAGAGCTGGATTACAGACATCACAGCAAAAGTGTGTTCAAAAAAAAGAAGTGAAGAACATTAAGCTGTAAGATAAACCAAAAATCATTCCTTTCCTCTGTATGCAAAACAGTGATCTGAGTTAAAAAACAAGAACAAATCCCCATGGTTATATGATAGCTGATATGTATTATTTATTTTTATGAGATAATCTAAAGCTTTATACAGCAAGTGTGAGTATTATAGGATTTGGTGTGCTATTATTTTTATGATGAACTCATATTTTTTCAGAAGTTTATAACCTTGATGTTAGAACTGGTGTGGGAGCTTTGGACCTTGCTGTAACGTAGCTCAGCCTGAGGCACTGACCCTCTCTGGTATCCGTGAAACTGGGCACTTCCCAGTCTGGCACTGGTGTGGTGAGGCCCAGGATGCTGTGGAACTAATGGGAATCTGTCAGTTGGAGAGGGAGAATGGACCTCATTGATTTATTTTGGATGAGCTCATTATGTGGGGGAGAGCAGGGCATGTACATATGGAAAACTTTATCCAGTGAATTTCACACCTACCATGGAGTTGAGTACGTCAGTTCTTTGTTAGACTGCTGACAGCAGATGGCTAATTGAAGGCATTGGTCAGTAATATTTTATACTTCTCTCTCTTTTTTTGCTGTTTGGTTCTGCCTCAGACTGGACATCTAGGAAAATCCAAGTTTTTTGATTTGGAATTTCCAGGTACCCTTCAGGTTGTTGTTCCTGACTTTCCCCCTTCATTTTCCTTGGAAGAGCAAAATTCTCTGATTTAATGACACATTCTCTGTTTAGCTGCTTTCTGTATTTTCTTAAAGGTAGAAAATCTGCCAGTTTCCAACTCATGTTTGTATCCTCTTCATGCATCTTGTATCTTCTTTTCATCTCACCCTGTTCTTTTTCTTTTTTCCTTGTTTAGCCCAGTGTTGGAAAAGGGCTATTCATGATTCTGTGAAAATAGCATTTCTGCTTGCATGGGAGTGCTGCCAGACTGATCATATTTGCTCACAATAATGTGTCTCACTAAATTGTAATGGAGCATCCGATGAGATTAGATTCAAATTCCAAGATTTCACACCTGCCCCTGCACAGTCCCTTAATATTTTTTTCCTAAGAAGATGGAGATTTTAGTGCCTTGGCTTCCATAAACTTCTCTGTGCCTACTCCTTGATCTGCTGTGCTAACTGAAAGCATTGTGGGGGATGGATGCTTCAAGCTCTCAGTTGTGCACATAGTCTCAGTGAAGCCAATGTGCTATGGAGTGAGCACTAGTAGCCAACATGTTGGTGTGGATGATCAGAGTGGGTCTTGTTAGAAACAAACTTGGTATGATGAGATCCAAACTTTGCTTCTTTTAACACAGTAAATCCAAGATTATATTTTACTCCCATCCTTGTCTCAGCACTTTTGTGAAGGGTCAGGTTAAAAAGCAAATTTTTCTCCCAGAACTGCCTCTAATTGCCTATTCACATTCTCCAGTCTCAGTTCTTCGGGAGAATATGTCTGAGCAGATGGCTTTGACTATAGCATGGGCTGTGTACCACATAAGAGTACTCTGGCAAATATAGTTAGGTGTCTGTCTGATATGGATGACAAGAGACAGTGAAATATGTGAGAGTGTGAAGCTGAAGTGTGGTTACTTCTAAATGCTGAATTAGCTCTGGTTTCATTTTTGTTTCAACAGTTGTTACTTTCTGTAGGAGCATTATAGCAAGCTGAACTCAAATTTTCATTTCACCATGCTAGTAGGATGGGTGACCTTCAGAGCAGAAAGATGTGAGAGGTGTAGGGGACAGTCTGAGAGAGCACAGGAGTCAGAATTTCAGGAGTAGGAGAAAGCAAGGATAAAATGCAGTGCTAAGTGATTTTTGTGACTGGGAAACCAATTCATCTCAATGATACCTGGGTAGAATAGTTAAGCCAGGTTTATTATCTCTGGTTTCTGCTGAAGGGGAAACAAAAGTGGGGTGCTGGCATGATACCATTTGTTGTCATCTTGATGTCAGGATGGGAAATTAGGCCTACAGACCCCTGTTGGTTTATTCTCTCTATCAGGCTGAGTGCCATACGATAGGTGAAGAGGTCAAAGTGCTTGGGCTACCATTTGGGAACCATCAACAAAAATATTTTCATTTGTAATCTTGTCTTAATTCCTCAGAGTCCTCTTTATGTTTTCCTGGTGTATCATCTAGTGGTGTTCTTTGGGAAAAGGCTCATATGGAGAAATAGGTTTATGCTACATCTGGAGGGCACTGAGGCTTGTCAGCCCTATATGCTCTAGAAACAAGACCCAAACAAAAACAAGTGGCCAGCTTGCAAAAAGCTATGTGGCTGCCCATTTCTCAGAACTAGAGAAACCTGGGAAGCTTAAAATTATATAATTTGCCTAAAAACATGATTTAAACCCTTGTGGAGTTCTACAACCACATCCTTAAATTTGTTTTAGTATTCCTGGGAGGATACTGAAAAGAGAAAATGAAGATCTGGCAAAGCTAAATACTCACAATCATGTGAGAAAAAGAGGTTTTTGACATTCATTTGTCACTATTTGTCATTACATAGTTTGTTTTCAACATGTTTAGAGGCCAAAATAGTGACGCAAAGCTGATGTTGCCAGGCATAGACCCTGAAAAATAGTGAATGGCTAAAGTAATGTGTGAAGTGTCTCTGCAACTGGATATGGTTGTTCTAGATGATGAATGACCAATACATCTTTGAGAACTGGGATGGACTCATGAATATACAGAAAGAAAGTAGTTGACATTTTTCAGCTTCCACTGTCTGGTTGTTAAAACATTCAGTTTTGGAAGCAATTATCTTTTTTTTTTTTTTTTTCCCCTCACATTTTCCCTTGCAATAGGGAAGGAATTCCTTTTATACATCTTAGTGTCTTCTCTTTACTCCTCTTCATGTCCATCCTCAAAATACCTTTTGTGATGTTTGCAGAATACCCTCAAGACTCCAGAGACCTAAAACTCTGGCTTACCAAGATGGTCAACATTGCCCCTCCCCCACCCTTTTTAGTTCCCTTAGTTCTCTTTGCAGTTATCTGGCATCTCCCAGTTTATGCTCAGATTGGCAACTCTTAAGGACAAAGACTGCAGGTCCATGAGTAGGGCTCATAAAACAGCAATTATAGTAATTGAGAACTAATTCTGAGGTAACCGAGTCATCTCTAGACACCTTTCTTTAAAAGCAAAGGTATATTCTCTTTCCATCAATGCTCCTCTTGCAAACTCCATGATCTTGTTTCCAACATAAAAGCAATTCTCAGACTGTGCATGCAGATAACTGCAAAGAGAGTTCCCTTCTCTTTGCAGTTATCTGGCATCTCCCAGTTTATGCTCAGATTGGCAACTCTTAAGGACAAAGACTGCAGGTCCATGAGTAGGGCTCATAAAACAGCAATTATAGTAATTGAGAACTAATTCTGAGGTAACCGAGTCATCTCTAGACACCTTTCTTTAAAAGCAAAGGTATATTCTCTTTCCATCAATGCTCCTCTTGCAAACTCCATGATCTTGTTTCCAACATAAAAGCAATTCTCAGACTGTGCATGTTTGTGTGTGTACTTTATAACAGAAATATTTTCTCAGGGAACTATAATGTTTCAGTTGCCACTGCAAACATGTCAGAGGAGTATGTGAGACTGAGCTGACACAGTGCAGAAGCTTTATTGGCAATTACTCCTGAGAAACACACAGTGGACATTTAACTACTAACAAAGCCACTTATATTGTGGGCTTGGAGGTTGTAGATTTCCCCATGATTCCTTTGACAAATACTTTAACCTTTTTTTCTAATTAGGGCAGTGATACTTCCCCAAAGGAAGGCTGTGTGGCTGCCTTCATGGAAGTCCTGCCTTGCTTCCTGGTCCCCATAGCCCAGGTGAGAGCCAGAGTGGGAAAGGGGACAGGAGAGGGGGACAGGAGCAGGCTGGGCAGTGTGAGCACACACTGCTCCCTGCACCAGGGCATCCACTGCCCGGCTGTGGCCATTCTCATCCTGCAGCAGAGCCAGTAAGTGCCACAGGATTTGCAGTATTACAGAGCAGGGATAAAGACATTGTGCCTGTGGAGGCTGCACTTCCCTTCTACTGATCCCACAGCTTGCCAACAGACAGACAAGTCCTTCCCGAGCACAGTAGGATCCTTGGAGAGCTGCTTCTTCCAAAGAGGTTCTTGATCTAGATTTTGCCATGGAAAGGATAATTCCTCCCTCCAGGTAAGTACAGGACTCACTACATTTATAAAGCAACTCCCGTGTTTGAGGAATGACTCCCACCACTATTTTGGCAGGAGGAGATTTAAGCTGTGAAGGCATAATGAATTTCGATGTGTGCTCTGTGCAGTGTCAAACTGTTTAATTTTGAGAAGCTGAAGTCACTAGCCTGTTGTTTCATGTTTCTGTCTAATTGAAATGTTAAAGAACTGATCTTTCTGCTGTGTATTTAGTCTGGACATTCCAGCCTTTGAACTCTCACCAGCACTGTGAATAATGTTATCCACACACATTCACTCTATTGTTACAGAACAATCTCTACATCTGATTTTTAAAAAAAAAAAGAAAAAAAATCAAAGGGCCAGCATGATGTATACATAAAACATTGAAAACACTTTTTTGGAGGAATAAAAAAAAAAGGGATGGAAATAAAGAAATAAGGAAAGAAAGAAAGGAAGAAAAAGAAAAGGAATTAAAAAGAAAAGAAAGACATCTCAGCTCATTACACCAGCTCTTGGGAAGGAGGGAGGAAGCTTTCATTAGACTTACCATCATTTTCTGTTTTAATCACCTCTCTTCTTTTCAAATTAAAAAAGAAATTTTGATCAAGGGCCTAGAAGACCCAGAAGTGCCTTCTGGGGTTATCTGAACCAGTCACCTGTTCGGAAGAGACAGCCTTTCACCATCAGACGGATATGCATTTTCAATAATTAACTATTTTTAGCGTGGCATAAGTGAAAAATTAATAAGCCCCAGCAGCAAATAAGCATTGCAGTGTGGGTAGGGAAGAAAATACAGGCCACAGCTCAACCTCCCTCTTTGAAAGTTCAGCTCCCTTCCTTCCCTGCCTCCCCTGCTGCAGTCCCCAAAGGGTGACTTCCCTCTCTAATAGACCCACATTTACAGCGAGAGGTTGCCATTTCCCAGCTAGTCCAACATTAACATTCATCATCTCATTTCAGCACCTCCTGTGAGTAATTGCAGCCCTGAGAGATGGTCTCTCCCTTGGCTTTTTTTCTATCCAGCCAAGGGCTCCCCCCAAACTCTGGGCATGCCCCCAGGGAGTTCGCTATTCCTGCGGCGCTCCCTTGCAGTCCTTTGTTCATTCCCTTTGCAGTAGCCAGCAGTGAGTGGGAGGGCTGAGCCAGGGATGAGGTCTGTCACACAGAATTGCTCCAAGCAAAGGGACATTGCAGCTGGGATGGCAGAGAAGCGAGGTCAGGGCCTTTACAGAGTGTCTTCTCAGTGGTGATGGAGCCAAGAGCACCGAGAGCAGCCCTGGCACCCCTGCAGGCAACAATCAGGTCTGTGCCCAGCATTCCAGCCCTGCAGTAAGGACACAAGGCTTGCTCAAGGGCTCACTCATGGCCACATCGCTGTCAAGGTGACAAGCACAAGGTGTGGGGAGACAGGGTGGCACATGGCCCATTTAGTTTCACATTATGCCCTCCTTTGACACCACCGTCTTCGAGGTCACCTTTCTATATTCTGCAGCATGTTCAGCATGGATTGTTCTCTTTGAATTTTAGCCTAATTTTCAAACTTAAACTGTGAGAGTTCTGGGCAAATGGTGGAGAGCAGTCTGCAGTGCCTCTGCAATGTTTGGCATACAAAATTACTCTATTGAGCCCTCATTGATGATTCACTCAAACTGAGAGGGACTGAAGACTCTGGGACCTGCAGTATGCCATTGTGTGAAGTGGGGTGAAGCCAGAGCAAAATAATCTGCACCATTATATAAGCAGCTGCACATCCCTTTGCAAGAGTTTGCACAGCCTGCCTTGAGCACAGTGTGCAGATGTGTCTCAAATATCGGGCAGGTTTTAAATAAATGACTGATCATTTTGCTGTTCTTTAAATTAAATTGAAAACTCAAAAAATTGAAAATTTAAAATGAATTAAGAAAACTGAGGTTTAATTTCTCTGTGGCATGATCAGTTTAAAAGGTCCAATGATCATTAGGGCACCAGTAACTAGGGAAGAGACAATGGAGTGGAGCACTAGCAGTTGAAACTGAAGGAGAGAGTTAAAGCATTGTATGAATAATGAAAGGAAATTTTGCTCAAGGAAGGGTCTCATGAACTAGAGAAACTGTAATGCAAATTGTGGGCCCCTCTATATAAAAAAAGAGAACATGTACAGACATCCACAGAAGGCATTATTTAAGTTATCACTCGCATTAGAGACTGAGGAAATATTATAGGCAGAGTTGATGGATTATAGAGTAACAAAGGCTTGAATACCTCTAATAAATTTGTTTTTAAAAGAAGAAATTTAATGACCATATCTTATTTAATATATGGAAAATGACCTAAAGATTTTAATTTGATGGGGCAACTGTCCCATACTTGACTGGGAAGGTTTTTACATGCAAAGGTTGGGACAAAATATTAAGGCGGGTGGAATTCCCTGCCTGACAGATGTCAGCTGCAGAGTCTCAGGGGTATCAGTGAAGGAATATTTGAGATGATGTGTCTAAACCATTTCTATTTTCCTTTCAATTTTTAGAGCTGCCCAAACTTTTCTTTCCCCAGTAGACAATACAATACTTTTTGTTTTGCAAAGCTAAATTAATTACTTGTTTAACTGTGGTTTTACTGAGAAATTTAGCTAGATTGCTGGAATGAGTTCAGGGTAATGCCAAGTTTCAAAACATTTTAAAAAGTCAGTCCTTTTTTTTTGTTTGTTTGTTGGGGTTTTCTGGGGTTTTTGGGTGTTATTTTTGTTGTTTTTCTTTTTTTTTTTTTTGGTTGGTTTTTTTGTTGTTGTTGGTTTTTTTGTTGTTGTTGGGGTTTTTGTTTGCTTTTTTTTGTTTGTGGTTTTTGTTTGTTTGGAATACCTTAATGTATAAGGTGAAAGAGCAACTGTTATTTATAGGTTTGGATTCTTGGTCACAAGTGGGAAAATACACTCTAGAAAAGTATTACATGAGTGAGAGAAAAAGGATTTTACACTGAAGCTGTGGATGCTTGAGATTGTATTTTTAATTAAAAAGGATAAAGCTAAGTACAGAGCGTGTCAAGTGAAACTTTAAGTGAAGTATGCATTATTTGTGAAACTTTATGTAGATACAGCTGGCAATAGATAAGTACATCTTTGTGCAATGTTTTCTGAGTGGAAATACTTATATTTTTCTGCAGAAGTAGGAGATGCCATTGGCTATGTCCTGCTTGAAAATGTATTTATGGGCAGACCCTGGAGTACTTGAAACCACTGATGTGAGGTGCTGACAGTACAGATCAATGCTTCTTCCTGGCTGAGCGGACCTTTTTGGTACCAAGAAATGAAATCCTTATGGGACAAAAACTTTAGTCCCTGGCTGCTAATAGTTGGATTCAATTACCCAAGAGGTGAGCTGAAATAAAGGTAGAGAAGTTGGAATATTTTTCAGATTGCACTAGACAGGTAGAAGATAGAACGCATACCTATTGATAATATAATATTCTTTGTATGAATTTTGAATGTAGGTACAAACCTTCAGTGTTGATTTCACTTCAGTATATGTAACCTAGAGTGCAGATTTGTAATTAATAATAAATCTGGGCAAACAAACTTTGCACAGCATCTCCCTTCACCATTACGAGGTACAAAATCAAAACACAAGCCAAATATCACATTCCTTGAGAGGATCATACTCAGGAAAAATCCCATCAAAGGCCACCCCCTGAGTTCACCCCACACTAAAAATAACATCCCACAGAAAGCTGCCTTTCCAACAGCAGGTCCCTTCCCTACAAGCCGTGTGGTTCTCTGTGGCACAGCTAGATGTAGAGCAGCAACACGCAGAGCTCACATCAGCTCAGCAAACATTCCCCCTTGTGCCGGGAAATTGGATGCACCATTGTCATTGCCAGAAGAGAGCTGCGATACTGACACATGAAAGTGCCTCTGACAGCCTGGGGAAATTGCTTTATTTTTTCTTGCAAAAGAAGATTTGCAATACAGGCTAACAAATTATTCTTTTATCTAGTTGTTTGTGTTATGGGACCCCAATCCAGGATCAGGGCTCCTCCGTGGTGCACACTGTGAAGACATGCAAGGAAGAGAGCAGTTGTCACCCCAGAGAGCTCACAATCTGCATACCAGGCAGGAGCTAGGGTGGAAGGCAGCTGGGCTGGGAGAATACAATAACGATAAAATGGGTATGCATAGCATCCTCCTCATTAAAAGATGGTGGCAATTTGAGGGCATCGTGGTGAAGGTAGCTTGAAGGAAGAATTTAAATGAGGTTAAGAAGCCAGCTATACAACAGGGATATTTTGCAGTCATGGTTTGGGCTGGGAGGCATCCAGGAGGTGCTTGAGGGAGAGGGGAAAGCAGGCACTGAGGCAGTGGCAGGAAGGCTGATGCCAGGTGAGAACAGTCTGCTAAACACAGGCTTCATTAGCACATCTCATGCCACTGTAAAATTTCGTTTGTCATCATGGTGGAGTAGTCTAGGCCACACTTCAGGTTTGAGTGGAATTTCAAGTGTTCCTAGAATAGTTCCTGGAAGATAAGCAATGATTTGGGCACTTATGCTCCTGGGGTAGATGAGCATATCTTTAGATGATTCCTCCTGATTTTTGGAGTAAATTAGCATCATCAAGTAAATATGGTGTTTTTAATCTGTTGCGTGTCCCAGGATCCTCAAGCACCCAATGGATAGCCACTTCTTGAGGACAGGCAGGGAGAAAGGACATGGGCTAACACATACAACTTCTCTGAAGACCAATGGTTACAGACTTTATGGCAAAACAAGCTCTGAGGACTGACCCTGAGGGTAGTCTGGTGTCATCTGATTCCCAATCTGGGATAGATGAGAGCTCTGTCTCAAATCTTCAAATTCTGACTGGATTTCTGTACATCTAGAGACTCGCTTAATGGTGCTATTGATCCTGCATTTATCAAACTAAGAAGAGTTATTTTTTTTCCACTGGCTTTACTAGGTGCTGTTAGTGGACTGACATTTATAGACTATTTTGTGATGCTGAATTGTGTGGGCAGGTATTGTAACATGGAACTAAAACAGCAGGCCTGTAATTTCATAGAAGGACTTCAGGAATGTACAGTCACTGTAATCTCAGAAGGAATGATTTGCAGTATGAAACCATATACTAAAATATGAGTGGAATGGTTAATGGGTATTTGTAACTTGGACCTCAGTTTGTGAACAGCCAATAGGGGCTGAAATCTACTCTGCATTTCGCTCTGGCTATGCACCTGAAGTAGCTGCAATGCAGTTAACACAGCAACTGAATTTGTAGGAAAGAGGAATTTAACTCTAGAGATGCACCTGTGTGGCCAGAATAGTGCCACATGAAGTTCTTAAAACCTCTCTGCATCTTTGAAACCTTAGCTCCTATTTCAGAAGTGGCTTAGGTGCTTAGCTGAGAGATATTTTCCAAAGCATCTAAGTAGATTAAAGACTTAACCTCCTTCAGAAGTCAGTGGCAGCCAACTATGCTGCTAGATAGCCAGATAATACTACTTAGACACCTTTTTTTTTTTTTTGATATGCACTGAATGTCAGCAAAATTAGTCTTTCTAGAGACCAGTACCACTTTCCAGGATAGGTTTGTGTTTTGTACTAAATGAGTGTATTTTAAAACATAACTCAGACATGAGAATTTGCTTATCCAAGGGGAGAGCATGACAGATGTTATCTTTGTATTTGTTCTGGCCTTCATGTGCCAGGGAGCTGTACCTTGACATGTCCTTTCCTGTTGCAAGATGGCTTTTTTGGGCAGCCTTAACTTTGCCATGGCATTATGGACACTCAGAGCTGGGCCTGGGACCTCCTGGGGCACCATGTTACTCCCCAGCTCAGAGCTCAAGGCAGAGCAGTTGGTGTGCCTGGGTTTTGTCTGCTGCCTGCAATAGGAACTTTCTGCTAGCTCTGATTGTACAGCAGAGTGATGCAGCTGTATTGTGAGGGAATGGGAATTGGGGGAAACCACTGGTTTGTTGGGTTTTCCCTTCATCCATGCTGGTGGATGAGTCCCAGTTGCAGAGAACCTGCCAGTGTTAATATCAACGTGCAGCATTGCTCCTTCCATTTCTGGAATCAAAGATACATGTGGGCACTAGTCCAACAATGAAGAAATGCTTGGTGTAGCAAGCAGGGAAAGGAGCAGAGTTATGTACAGAGGAGACACACCAGTCAACACTCATCTTCCTGAAATACTTTTTGTCCTGTGCCAGAAAGCCAGAGGGTGAAGGGTGTGTGACCGTGTGTGTCGGCTGTGGTGGGGGAATGGGGCTGGAGGTTTGTTTACTACAGTTTTACTTCATTAATATTTTAGTCTCAGGTGCAGAACTTGAAGAGTCTCACTGAAATTGCAAACAGCACTGATTGTGGTGTTTGTGACAGTGCCATGGGGCATTTGCATTATTTATCCCAGGCTGCACTACCCATACAGCTTTCAGGGAATATTTTCAGACAGAATCGCTAATTAGCACATATGTGGAGTCTTCTCAAAGCAGTTGGGAACTCTCCTCATTACTTTTTAATTTTTTCTATTTGCTGAACGTATGTCATAGATGAAAATTCAGAATGATGGTTTGAAGGAATTTTGCATATTAAATACTCCAAACAAAAAGAGCAGGATCTTCTGTTGGACCTTGTGGGTGTCTCTGGTGTGGCAGGTTCATGCAGCATCACTTTTGGGCTGTCACTTGGGTACCCAAATTCAGCGAGGACAGCTAAGGCCTTTGTTCATTATCCTGAAGCCTTACAGGCCATTACTGGATGGCACTTAATAATCAACCACCTTCCCTTTGGATGCTGCTGCTGATTAGCTCTCTGTAAGCAGATGATAGAATATGCTATCTCCCATCTTTAGATAAAAGAGAGTTTATATATGTGCATATCCAATTTTGACAAATTTTTGTATATAGGGAAAATTGTGTGTTATTACAGCACTAAAAATGTTTTTAAAAATGGTTTTCAAAATGTTAAAAAAATGGTTTAAAATGTGTTATAATCCCTCCATCACTGCTATGTTTTCAGATAGCTCCTGACTAATTTTGCTAAAGTTTACTCTTTATTTTCTTATCACACATTTTGTGTGTTCTTTAAATGATTTATCAGAATTTACAGGAGTGGTAGTGAGAGCAAACTGTTTCTTGTACACTTGTGCATTGCAAAAGACTGATTTAAGGAACAGCTTTTCTAAGTTACGGCTCAATTTAGCAGCAACATTAATGTTTAAATGTTGTTTTTTATGGATTTAAATACAACACAAAAAAGCCTCAGTCTGATAGCTTGGACCCTTTCCTGGAAATTAAAACCACAACACTAAAATGATGAAAACCCAAAACATTAGCACACCTATCATATACAGTCAGCTGAAACACATAATGCAAAGCTGAAAATGCTGCGCCTTTTGTTCTTGGCCACAGGAAACAAAAGACAAATCCTCTGTCCCCTGTCACAATTGCTCCATCCTCCCAAGTGCCTGCTCAGGTTTTCCAGCTTATGAGTAAGAACCACAGAGGAGAAAACACAGGAAAACCAGTGTCAAAAATGAAGGCTTAGTGCTGGTTAAAATATGGAGAAGCTTTTGCTGAGGAAAATTCTTCAGCAGAAAGCTTAATGATGCAATTTCAAACCTCAGAAAGATCCACTGTCCTGTGCTATGTTTGTAACTCAGTCCTTCATCTATTTTGAGGTCTTGACTTTCTGAGCAGGCCACACGATGCACCAGAGCTTCTCTTTGTCTTGAGCCAGGGCAGAACTGCCTGGGGACGGCTCTGGCTGCGGTGCATCATGGAAAGCCTGATCTTGTTAGGGGAGCCAGTCCGTGCAGGTCAGTAAGGTCATGAAGTGTGTCTGACCAGGAATCAGGTATCACAGCAGCATTTCTGTATCAAAACTGCTTTGATTCTGATTTATATTGTTCCTAAGATTCATTAAAAAAAAAAAAAAAAAAAAAAAAAAAAAAAAAAAAAGAAGAAGAAGAAACCTCCTTGGAAATAGAATCTTTCAATGAAAATTTCAAATAACCAGGGGCAAAAAAATTCCAGATATACCTTTACCAAAAATATTGATTTCCCTCCTTGGAAATAGAAGTGTACAGTCTTTCAATGAAAATTTCAAATAACCAGGGGCAAAAAAATTCCAGATATACCTTTACCAAAAATATTGATTTCTGTGAAAAAATCAATTTTCTGCCCAAAGGCAGCTTTACTGGAGAATTTTGGCAATTCTACAAGGGATCACTAATTGTGAGAATTACTGGTGGCTCTCTGTCTCTTCAACTCTGACAGATCTGGCTTATACATCTCTTCCTGTGTCAACTAAAACAGGTTGGCACAAGGCTGTGTCAGAGCCATTCCTCTCACAGTAAAAGCCTTGCAGAACAAAAGAACTGCTGCTGTCTGTTGCGATCTTTAACATGTCCTCAAGAGATGGCCTCAAGTGGTGGGCAGGTGGTCAGTCAGGCACAGTGTTAGTCGAGAAGTCAAAACATACCAAAGGAGAGAATAATAATATTTTAGTTAAATTGTTGAATTTCAAATATAGATTCCCACCCCTCTTGAAATGCAGTTGAGCCAATTCAGGTGAAATCAATCAGGAAAAGGAAGTAAGTGTCAAAGATCATTTAGTGCATCAGCAGAATACTTGTCATTGGCACCTGTGAATGACTCAGTGATGATTATGTTCAGCCCTGGTAAACGTAGGCTGCAATATCCCCAGTGTGTTTTTTTGGAAGGATGGAGATATTATGACTAAAGGTGAAAGCCTGTTTTATTTTTTCACCCTTGTCATCTACTCTCTGTGCTGCCAACCTCCACTTCAGTTGCCACAGTGCATAAATTACAGTTTAGATCACACAACCATCCGTCATCAAATCACCCCATGAAAGTGCTACTAAAGTATGTTGCCAGTTCTCCCAGTTGACACTCTTTTTGTGATTGACACATATCTAACTTACACCATCACTTGTGTCACTGCTGAATTTGGCCATGAAACTTCCTCGGGAGCTGTGCACATTAAGTCAATCTGAAAGTTTCATGTAAATTAGCTCCCTTTTGTTGTTCTCTGAGCTTTCTGTTCCTTTTATTTACCCTTCCCCCTAATTATTAGGACAGTTTATTGGCTTCTTTCTAGCTCATGCACCCCTTACTTAGGCAAGGTAGTAAATCGGTTAAATACATCAAATTTTGTCTAGTTGTTATTATAAACTTTTATTTACTATCACTGCAGTCAGTACCTGAGAGGTAACAAATGCATAAAATGAACATACCTCGAAGACATGCCTTGGTAGCAAATACATAAAATGAATATACCTTGATGACATGCCTGGGTAGCAAGTCAGTGTCCACAATGCATAAGCACATGAACAAATTTTACATTATCTGTATATTTGCTACATGATCCATGAAGAGTCTACATGAATATATATGTAAAATCACCAGATTGCTCTTTTGGCTTACAGTTGATGAGTCTGAATGAATAATCATGAGAGCTTTTGATGGGCACATGGTTATGTCTTTTCCACATGCAAGTGCACCTAAGCCATGTTAAAACCTGACTCTGAATTGTCTGCATTTGGATTTTTTTATCAGTGTGCTGCTGAGATGCAATACAAAATAATAATTTTGAGAATGTGTTTTGATACATACATATATAAAAGTAAAACCTATCATGAATGAAAGGCTTAAACAAAATGAAAATTGAATAAAATTATTGATTTTTCCTAAATGGTGAGAGTCAGGTGTGCTGTGTTTGAAATGATGTACATTATGTCTGCCTTTCTCTTTCAGACCCAAAGATGCTGTAAACTAACTGCTAGGTAAGGTCTGGTAAGTGTGAATCATTTGATTGCTGTTGTTCGTGCAGCATCTGTTCCATAGCATGTTTAATTATTTTTGTGTGTTAAATTCATGTAGGTTACTCGAGAATTGCTTAACTAAGTCTTAAAATTGCAGCTATTGCAGAATTCATTATCTTGATTATCATTAGAGATGGGCAGAAGTGATTCCTCTCCATACTTTTTTCTGAAACCTTAAAGTGCAGCTCAAAATTACCCTTCCAAGCTTATATGCACCTTCTGTTCTTTTGCCAAGCCCCTCTTTGTAGCTGACTTCAGCTTGGGAGACTGAGTCCAGGTAAAGTTCTCTGAGTTTACCTGAGCAGGCCTGGAACAACTGTGATTAATTTTTTCTGCTGGTGTCAGAGTGTCTCAGATCTGTCCAAACCAAACAGTACAGAAAAATCCCCAAAAAGTCCATATTTATCTGCATATAAAGCGGGCTGGCACCTGCCTATAATGTGTGTATTAACTTGGTACCAGATGTAGTTCTACATTATAAGATGATATTTTAAAAGCAGAAAATACCAGGCAAGATTCCCCTGCCTAACGAAAAAACCAAAACAACATAAAACATTTTCACTTAAGAGGAGTAAATTTGTAGGGCTGCTGATTTACTTATCTCAGACCAATGATCTACCCTTTCCTAAGCTGCAGTGGAGTCTAAGTTGTATTAGCCTGTGGCTTTAGGCGTAATTTACTTATCTTTGTACTCAGACCGATGATCTACCCTTTCCTAAGCTGCAGTGGAGTCTAAGTTGTATTAGCCTGTGGCTTTAGGCAAGCTAACTCTACTAGCCAGTGCTATCCTTTTTACATCAGGAACTTAATTTGAATGGGGCTTCCCTATTTTATTTCAGGTTTTTCATGATTTTGAAGCTGCTCTTGGGATCTCTTTTCAGCTTTTTACCGCCGTAAGAGCTAGAAATAATCTTTTAGTTAGAATCAGAGCTTTTAACATTAAAAAAAATCACCTGATTCCAGCAAGTGGGAGTTCTTGGTACAGCATAAAAGTGCAGAGCTCACAGTAAGAACTGGCAGTGCTGCTGACAGCCCTTATCACTGGCCTTTGATGCCATGAGCATGGGATAGAGCTGGCAGTGCATCTCGGCAATTTATGCAAGCAGCTCACACGCTCATAGCACTTACTTGTCCTTAATGGGATTGTGTTATAAGATAATGGATATCTTATTTCCTAAGGAGATATTTAAAACAGTATCTGCATTTAGAAAACCCTTCAAAACTGGAACTGAAGGGAAATGCGTGCAATACAAATACTCCTTATCCTGCAAATGCATTATCATGTGCAGATTTTAGGGTATGGACTTAAGGGAAAAGCTTAGCTGAGTTTTTAAGAGCAAAATTTCTCAACTCTGTTTGGGATTTGAATTGCTATTCTACTGTCAAAATCAATGAACAGGATGCCTAGAACTCTGCTTAGTTCTTGCAAAATGCACTAAGTAATTGCTACGTGATTCTCAGTCATCTTGAAATACAATTACATTGGAAAGTCAGGTTCAAAAAATAGTATGAGATTTCCAATAGACTGATTGACTCACTTTAATTAACAGTTCTTTAATTATAGACATTCATTAATATCATAAAGTTCTTCTAGTTGGCATCAATTGGTATCAGGCATGTAACTAAAGTCTCATTTCCCTGAGGGTGTACATGGCTAGTTTAATTTGCCTGAGGGCTTTTGACTGTAAAATCTCAACCAACATTAAGCAAGTAAAGCTAAGGTACATTGGTGAAATCCCAAATCAGGACAGATGTTTCTTCACAATGATGTGCAAGCCCTGATATTCCCATGGAAACAGTTCTGAATTGAATATTTTCATGTAGTGATTTCAACTACATAACCAAAGTTATATAATGTGTGCATGTTCACACGCACATGTGGCTGTGGGTGTATGCTAACTGGCTTAGGCACTTATTCTCATTGCAAGGTTGCCTATGTTGTTATGTGCACGTGTCTATATACAGATATAGAGATTATATACAGATATAGAGATTATATACAGATATAGAGATGATATACAGATTAATATACCTATTTAATACTGTAAGTACATGATGAAGTATTGATATTTCTCTTCTGTTCTTTCATCTGTTTTATTCCTTGAGAAAGTAGAAAAGACAAACCCCTATTTCAGCGACAAATTGCCAAAATAATGTTGAGGTCTTTGAAGACAGTCCTTGGATTTTTCCAGGTGTGAAAACCAAAGCTGGAAGCAGAGACCTGAACCAGCTGGTGAAAAGCTGGTGCATTTGTGTTCAGCACTGTGCACACACATTATGGCTGGGTAAGCATTGCTGGGAAAGACCTCTGCTCTGTTATACTCCAGTTTCCTTCTTTTTTCACAGTTCCTCTGCTTTACAGGTGAAAGTAATTTCCATTTCCCATGAACATATTATCTTTCATTTTCCATGCCAAAAATGATTCCTGTAATTTATGTCAGCATTTCTAATTTGTATAGGATGATTTTTAGTATTTCTCTCTCCTTAATGATCTTTGCTTCTCAGTCATAATCTACTCTCTGGATTTCATTTGTAGAGAGTGAAACCTTGCAGTGAAAATGAGAGACAGTAATTGGACCTTAGAAGGTGGCAATCCAGATAACCAGGGCTTTTTGGGAATGGAGAAAGGAGCTGCTGATGAACTGCTTTTTAGTTTAGCCAAAACTAAAGAAAGATACATCTTGTGAGAATGTTTCTCTAAGTATGACTGTAAGAATTATTTCATTTTTTTTATTTCCTTACAGCTAGATGTCATTAATCTAAGATAAACCCTTTCTATGCTTGAAATCAGAACCTACCTCTTGCACTCCTCTTAAACCAAAAGCAATACCAAATCAAAAGGCTTTGAAGAATCACATGTCCTGCACAAAGTAAAGTCAGCTGGCACCAGATTCCAAATGCAGGAGAGCCACTATGCACATTTCATCTGCTCCTGGTGCTGCAGAATACTGGGCTCTGGCAGGGCCACTTGACTGATCCCTCTGTGCCTGCAGGTTATAACAGGTGATGCACAGACACAATCTTTAGTCAAAAATGTGTTGACATTGATTAGATATGGGGAGGAAGACACTGGAGGTTGAATTCAACAGATATCTTTATTTTTTCCATAAGGCTGAAAATAATGAAGATTCAGTATTTAATTGTTGAGCATGTCACTCCAAATCCTGCCACCTCTCCAGACTTAGATGTGACTTTGACAGCCCAGCCAGAGCAACGTTACAATATGGGTGTAGGACTTCACTCAAAACCTGTCACTTGATGATTTAGCATACAAGGCACCCACTCATGATTTTCACAGAATAAAGAAGAGTGCCAAGGTTTTGCAGTGGAAGAAGTGACCTTGCTCTTAGTTGCATTTTAGCCTTTTTCCCTCAGCACAAAATTACCTGTTATATCTGCTTTGCCAGTACTAGAAGAAAAAAAGAAGAACTGAAGTTAACAATATGATTCAAAACCAGCCCTCAACAGTTGTGAAAATACAATATAAGGGCAGTATGTTAAAAATAAGTGTTTTTCTGTCAAAATGTGCACATAGAGTATCAGAAACTGCAAGTACCCACTGCTGTTTGCAGGTATCATCGGACATCTTGCACAATTTAGGAAACTACCTTAAGTGAGCAGCCAGGAAGAAAGTTCAAGTTTGTCTAGGCTCTAGGTACAAGCAAATAAATTAGACTGCCTTGGGGCCTTAGATATTTCTCTATTTTTTCCCTCCACTTGGCACTTAGCTTAGACATTTCTGTGCACACCGGGGAGATTGAGTGCAGGCATTCAAGGCATTCTCTGGAAGTTCCAGGCATCTCCGTCTTTATGAAAGTACATGGCGTTCAATTTATTTCACTTTTACTAAGGGCTCTATATGGGTTTATTCTGTAGTTTGTTTATTAATTCTCCTCAGCAGTATTTATTTACCTGCCTAAAAATTTCCATTATTTCCCCCAGCTTACTTATAAAAATACTGAACCACATCATCACACTCACCATCTTTGGGATGCCACTGCAGGCCTTCTATATGGGATAGAAAAGCCCATTTATGGCATTTTTCTGAATGCTGTCATACGGTCAGTTTTGAATCCATTTGAAATATTGATATTGTATGATGCTAATTTTTAATCAGCATATTCTTGAGATACTAAGGTGAAGTGATCCACTGTAAATATATTAGGTTATTGCAGGGACTATTACCAATGTATATAGTAATTTCATTAAAAATATGATTAAATGAATTTGACAAGATATATTTTTCATGAAACCATATTGATTGACATGATTATTTATTATCATCATTTAAATCTATTGATTGAACCCCTCATTTGCTGGTCCATTAGTTTGCCTGAGTTTTGACGTCACTCTAACCAGATTATTTCACTAATGCACTAAGATGAGGTTTCCAGAAGTCTTCAACAATCTTTACAGTGTTGCATACAAAAAATGACAGCAAATACCTTGATTTTCTTGGCCAAGCAATTGAAAACACATACTACTAGGTTATCTGAATGTGATGAATTAAGAAACTTTATTTTTTTTCAATGGTCTTTCACATATTTCTACCCATTTTTTTCCAATATTATAAGCTATTCAGCATTATACATTACCTTTGATTTTCCATTTAAAATGGGGGCTTTTTCACTCAAAAGTGAGGTGAATTCTGTCAGAAGTTAGGAAAATGATCCCTACAGGGCCATCAGAGATATGTCTGAAGTGTAACAAGAAGCTCCAGGTAGCCAGCAGTCTTCCATCCCACATCTCTAAACATATGTCTTCCATTCTGCTGAACTCTCACATGAAAATTTGATCTTGGGTCCCAAACTTTTGAGGGATCTTTTCTTGCTCTTTCATTTCAAAAGATGAATATTATCCTCTGAAAACAATGGGACATGACAAAGCATGTATTACGGGGCTGTTAATGCACTTTGCACTTTGGCCGTTTGTCTCACAGCGCCCCAGAGACTTGCATTAATGGCCCAGTGATACAACACACCCTATCGTGTCTTATTGCTTAATTGGACTCCAGACAAATTCAGTTAAACCACATATGCTGCCTTTTATGAACACTGTTGTACAGCTTGTATTTCCTCAGTTCTTGGGTGCTTTTGGAGGTCTTTGTGTTATTTCAGATGTATCTCTTGAAACCACAGATTGTAGAGGCAGAGGCTAAGCTCCACTCCTGGCCCTTTTCCATCCTTGTGACAGACGAGGATGTGCTCTGACAGGCAAAACACAAACCTTGAAATGCACACCTGGGAAACCTGTAGCAGAAAAGTAGAAGAAGGCATTACAGTTCTGTCTGATCTGTTGGCCACAAAACTCACGTTTAACAGCACGTTAGTCATGAATGTTATGTGGCTGGTATTCATTTGGCGTCCACAGCGCCCTCATATCAGAAAAAGGCTCCCTAGATCATCTGTAGTGTTTGAGATGTTTCTCCCATGTAGTTCTCCTCTAGTCAGGAGGACTGCATGCTATAGCTGGAGCAAGAATGAAATATCCTAGTAGACCTTTCCAATGCATTCTTTGTGCTACAGATCAGTATCCACGTGTGGAATGCGCACAGCCATTGAGATAATTGCAAATAATAAACCTCAGTCAGGCTGTGATATACTCAGCATTTCACATCACATTCCCTGAACTTGGGAAACTGAGGCCAAAAGGACACCTGCCTCTGACAAGGGAAAAACAGGAGGCACTGAGCAATACCAAAGAGCTTCCACCAACTTTTGGCTGGTTCTACTCCAAGGGAGAGTACGAAACAGAAGCATGTGATATTTTTTAGATGTAGTGCACTGTTCTGTGTAAAGTAAAATTAATGTTTGTCTGATAAGAGTAAATTTCTGGTGTACAAAGTTACTTCTTGTATAATGCTGAAGTTGCATGACTGCAAAGTTTCACAGCACCTTCATGGGATCCCAGACTATGAATCATCTTTGAATGTTGTGGGACCTCAGGTAATTTTCATCACCATTGCTCCTGCTTGCTGTTAGATTAAACTGTGGATTAATTTCAGTTTTGAGATGAGTGTCACATGCTCTGTATACCATGGATGACAAAGTGCTAATGTGCACTGCTCAAGTATTTAAAGCAGAAATATTGAAATTAGTGAATTAATCAAAACTCTTAAAACCATAATTTCAGAATAAAATTCTCAAGTGATTATGATTTGTATAAACTGCTTTTAGACCATGGACACAGTTTGAGTGGTTATGCTAATAAAAGAGCATCATAGTGCTCTTTAGAAAAGAATATCACAAGGAAATATGCTTTAGTAAATTATCAACTATCATTTGATTTAGTAAATTATCAACTATCTATATCTATATATCTAACTGTCCATAAGGAACCTGAGGGAAATGCAGAGGGTTTAACATTAGCCTAAATTAATCCTGATGACACCACAACCAAGGCAAAAGCAGCAATGAAACCTATCTTTGCTCAGTATGACTCTAGCATTTAATACCTCAATTAATATAAAGACTCAATATAATTAATATAAAGACTCAATTGGATCTCCTTCTGACTAATAGCTTGTCATTCCTGCTGTCTTCATGAACTAGCACCACTGCAACCGTCTTAGGAGTGTAGCAAGGCCTAAAAGAGTCTTGCCAGCTGTTGGACCACAGTGCCTGTTAATAACAACTACAATTTTTATTGGTAATATTTTAAGTCCCTTATTGTATGGATACCTGTTGTCACTTATGCTTGAAATGTGGATTTTTATCTGTCCCAGACACAATGAGTTTTTGGGCAGCGTGATTTGCACTGAATTAATGTTCATAATTTCTGCTATATCAAAGACCATCCCTTTGTGTGTCTCTGAAGCACTGCAATTACTTTGGTGTATTATTTTTGAAAGAAATTATGTATAGTGACAATTTGAGATGAGCGGAAGAATAATTAAAAAAAAAATTAAAAATTAGAGACTTGAAGATTTTAGAAAATCAAATATATATTTACACAGAATTTAGAAATGATTGCCTGCCTTAAATTACAATCCAGGATAGTCTTAAAAGCAAGAGACATTCTGACACTTTCAATGATCTGGATGGATTGGATGGATTTGTATTTATAATTTCTCTCTCTCTCTCAAATTGGTGCTTCAGCGGGGTGAGTCAGTGTGAGGCTGCTGCCCACCTGATGCTCTTTGGGAGCAGCAAGGGCTGGCTCAGAACAGCAAAGTTTACTCTTCCACCAAGACTTTTATGCTGGCTCATGGAAAAGACAAAAGCAAGCAACACAACCTTGGCAGCACAAAAGTGAGTTCCAAGGAGCTAACATCATATTCAATGAGACTGCTCTACTCGTGTGTGAAGCAGTGTTTCAATTTTAAAAAATTAGATAAATTCTTAAATGAGGATTATTTGTATGAAAGTATTTTAATTGTATTTCTCCTAAACCAACAACACTGTACAAATATATAAGTCAGATTTTGTTCACATTGCAGTTTTAGGAGACCTCAGAATTACTCAGAGCCTCCTTCATCATGTGGTTTTGCTATAGGAACATGTTTATTGTGTCAGGTATATAATACCACTGTCCATTTAAAGTTCAGCCACAGGGAGAATGAGGTAAGACATTATGAGCAGACACAACCTAAAGAAAAGAAAACCAGCTAAACCAGTGAGCATTGTCGCAGAAGTACAGTATTGCTCTGGAGGGAGGCTTCCATTTCTAGTCTAGAGTTTTATCTGGGAAACATGTTAGATGCTTTACCACATTTAGACTTCAGGCCAAAGATCCCATTAGATTTTGAGGGGTGTCTGCAATCTGCACAGATAGCACCTCATGGTGGCCTTACTTGAGCCTTTAGTCTGACCACATCTCCAAAAGGTGCAGAGCATCTTGGACTTGGTAAATGCCTACACCTTCATGGGGGCCTTGTGGAAATAAAGTGCAGTGTGTGCTCCCTTCAGAGGCTTATTCACAAGCCTCCTTCTACTGCCTATGAAGAGAGCATTTTGTTGAAGGATTAAGTTTTAACCCTTCCTCAGAGAAGGTATTTTAAAGTGTGCAAGACCAGGTTGGATGGGGTTTTGGGCAACCTGGTCTACTGAAAGGGTGTCCCTGCTCATGGCAGGGGAGTTGGGATACACACATCCTCTAAGGTCTGCCTACCAACCCAAACCATCCTATGATTCTGTGGTGCTGAGTGTGGCACACAAGACACAGCCACCTGCCTGGTATACATTTTTCTCCATTTCTGTAGATTTGTCCTGTCATATGTGCTGGCTGGTCACTGTGCCCTGAGCTAGGATATCCCCCTTCATACCCTGCCATGCCAGGCTGTCTGACAGCCTCATCTTGTGCTTTATTGGGAAGCAGCATGCTGTGGTGCTCAGAGCACAGGCTGGGGAGCAGAACACACGGGATTTCTTCCCAGTGCTTCCCATAGCCACAGGCTCATCCCTAAATTATACCAATCTTCACAGCTACAGCAGAAGGACAGCGATATTTATTTACACAACTCCTAAGCATGTGCAGTAGGCTTGGCAAGACCGTGCAAATTAATTCCTGCTAATGAAAGTTTGGGTTTTTTAATATTTCCCTTATGCTGTGACTGTGACCTTCCTGTCATCGCTTCTTATGCACATGAGTTTGCCACTATGCCAGCAGCAACTCTGGGTCTTCACTGCTGCTGGCTGGTTATTTGTGCTGTGGTAATGACCAGAAGAATTAAGGCTTCACTGTGTCATACTCTCAGAACGGCAATTATCTCTACAATATGTAATCACTGCCCAAATAGAAAAATGTTTCAGAGAAGAATTTACAACATAAGGCCTTTATTCTGCGAAGTGCACCAGACTAGTTGGATGGGTGAGAGCAGCTTCTGAAAGTTGTGAAAACTAAATGAGTATTTATTTTCACAATCTGATAGCAGTGGACAAGAACGTGGTTTGAAAGATGGAGACTAAGTCATCAGATGCATAGAGATTTTCTGCTCCAATGTTCATTAGTTTAAGCTGTGGTCCAGTGAAACCAAATCTTTCTGTAGACAGTCATATTAACATATATGTTATAATTTTTGAGAGTTGCACTCAAGAGCCAGAATCTTCTGCTTTGCCCACTGTGAGGCACATGCAGCTTGGGACACACTGCCCTGAAAGATAGTATGGTTAAAGAAAGGTGATGTATTTCACTATGGTGAGAAATCATATTGTTTTATAGCTCTTGTTTGCTTAAGAAGCACCAGATGGATTAGCAGTAACAAAATGAAAGGTTTAACTAGCCAGGCAGGAACCATGGAGAACCATAGCCCAGGGTACAGAGGTTACTGGATGGATAAACAGTTACATAACTAATCACTGAGGATGGTAGAAAAAACACTGATTACATGTTTTTTCATGAGAAAATGTTTCTTTTTTGCTGAATCAAGAGTGTTTTGCAGACTCAGAAGAAACATAGACTGAGTTCTGGCATTTCCATGTATCCTGGCAATCCTGGCCAGTGTCCAGGATATTTATTTCCCTCCTCAAAAACCCAAAAAGTTTGACAGCTCACATTTTCATTCGGATGTGACCAAAATCACATTCTGAAACTTGAAAGTTTTTCACAAAATGGGTTTGTTTACCAGACAGCCCTATAAATAATCTTTCTCAAAGCTGTGTTTGACAAGCATGATATTGCTAATATGGCTCCCGCTGGGGTGTCATCCATGGCCAGGTTTTCAGAGAAATGTCTGCACAGCAGAGCTATCGAAAAGCTCTGCATATGAGCTGCAGATACCACTTCTTTTGGAAAACTGTCTGCTTGCAGGGCAGTTAAGAATAGTGCCAAGTCAATGTTAAATCATCATATGGGAAATGGTTAACAAGACAGCTTTCCTTTCTACCTCCCTTCTAATCTCTGCCAAATCAATCCACCACCCAAGACTGGAAGTTGAAAATGTAATAAACAGGTCCACAGTGAAGGATTGCACTGTACCTGTGCCTGGAGCGGTTCTCTCTTCATCTCTCTTCACCAGCAGCATGCCCTCCTATTACCCAAGGGAAAAAATTAAATATTCAGATTGTTATTATTTATTTAGAGGACACAAAAAAAAATCAAACCAAGTCAATATTTATCCATCTGAAAAAAAGCCCAGTATATGACAGACACTTTATTCGGGCTAAATTAGTAGACATATGTCTCAGAGAAATGCTGTTGTTGTTGATTTATTCTTTTGTCCTTCTTTCAGTTAAGCTTTCCTCAGGTGTTTTTCAAACCACAGACCTTCTAAAGCTTCTGCAAAAAGTCTATTTTTTACTAAATTGCATTAGCTCTTTAAAATATACAGGAAAGATGAACTCATCTAATAACAACCTCGGAAAATAACTGCAGCTGAATATAAATAAAATTAAATTTTCACAGAGGAAAAAGCCATTTCAAACTATTTTTTCCATATAATCTATACCACAGATACTCAATAATTCAGTGAGCTTTCAGGCAATATAAGTCAATGTTGACTCATTAAATGCATTAGCTATAAAATGCATCTCTAGTAGGAAGGATGAGAAATGATTTGCGTTCTTCTTCTCTTTTCATCATTATTCCTTAGTGGCTTTAGTTTTAGGTTTTGTTTTATTCTTTTGGTTTTTTTCACATTTCACTCTTTACAAAGAATGCTTTAAAGCAACTTCAGGAGCTCTAGTACATCATTAAAAAATAAAAACATTTTCTTCCGTACCAGAAACCTGACCATGAGCAAAATTGTCGTGGTTTTACTTAATACAAATGTTGGCAGACATTAAATTAATGCTTAATTAGTCCTTCAGAGATGGCCAGCCAAATGAAAAACTGGAAAACTAAACTGGTAGGGCCAGGAATGAGGAACTCTTCCAGCCTGGCAGGGCTCAGTTGTGCTGGACTTTGACAGGAATGTGAGACAAATAACAAAAAAAATAAATAAAAGGTATCAATTACATTAATTTGAAAATTCCCCTCATCTGTGAAGGGGTAGTGATTTGCAGAAATTTTGTGGCACCAGAGTGCCAAGTTTTCAGTCTGTTAACTGGATTTTGGCACTGACCAACTATATCTTGTTAGGATGCTCGAAATTAATGGATTCCAGCTTCTGTATGTGGAAAACTGAACATCAACCCCTAATATGACAGTTGTGATTCATATGTGTAGTTTCAGGTGGGATGATATAAGAGAACATGGACATCAAAAGTTAGATGATGTAGGAAATTATGTAAGTTGGAACTATTCAATAAGTAAATAATTAAATAAATAAAAGCAGAACAACCCTAAGGCAATACATATGGGTCTTGGCGTATAACTCAGCAAAAGAAAACCGGGTAAGACCAGCCCAAGATGAACTGATTTTTTTGGTTATCCACATGTTTCTCTTCAGTGCCACATATGGAACAAATAAATAATATTATTTTGTCTGGTTAAGTTAGGTGAGTTGGCTAAGCTAAGAATCTGGAATGCTATTACAAGTGCATTAGGTTGGTTAGCTACTCAAAAAGGATTTAAAAAATCAGCCTCCTAATGCCCCTTTGTTTGCTCCTCTGCTCCAAGAAGCCATTCATTTCTTCCTCTAATGCCTAAAGAATTATTTTCACATTCTCGTCGATTATTACTTCAGTGTGAAACCATTGTCTGCAATATGAGTTCAGCTGTTATCTACTCCCTAAAAAAAAAATTATTTCCACATTTGCTATGTAACAGCCTGACAAACAAATAACACCTGCAGAGGATCATGCTCAATAAAGAAAGGGAAGAAAAATAGGTGGAAAGCATGAGAATTCCACTAATGCTCAGTGATTGATCTTGTCAGTACGCATTGCATGTCAGAGCACATTGCCCCAGCACAAGCACACAGCACTGAAGAACCAGCAGCACGGGAAAGAAATGCATTTCTGTATAGATCACAGCCAGACACCCTCCCCCAGCTTTCTGAGTGGAGCTTGATTGTCAGCATTATACACACGCTCAGACAATGCTTTCAATAGACGCCTTTTTGGAAGACAATTGCAGAAAGCATGATAACGGGATTTGTCACCCTGATGTGGCTGCTGTTTCAGCAGGCATTATTATAATGAAAGGAAGTTTTACTAATTGAAAATGTGAATGAAATTCAGCTGTCTTTTTATTTTAATTCTTTTGGATGAAAGCCAATTAAGATCATCTGTCTAATGCATCTATTCACCCCTACTTCAACAATGTGTCAATTATAATGGATGTCTAATAAACTCAGACTTCCCAGGACAGAGAGCTGAGCATACAAAACAAATAGTGAGAAATATTAACACATACCTGTAAAATATTTTGTAAGGATTGGTCAAACCCTTCAAATGGCTGAGCTTATTTTCCACAGCATGCCTAAGAGGAATTAACCTGCACATCCTCAGCAGGGAGTGGTTTGGGCACATCTGTGTTCTTCCACAGCTATTCTGCACTAGTGGTCCTAAGCATGTAATGGAACCTCAATATTCAAGGCTCTTAGATATCTATTAATTTCAACACTATACAGTATTTTTGGGGAAAATAAGTCTGAGTGCAACATCACAGACAAGAGTCTGTGTGTTTCATCTTATTTCATCTCTTTACTCATGTGTTTCTGCCCCACTGAAGCATCTGACTCTTGGGCTCTTCCCACTGACTAACAAGTGTGGCTCAGAGGGGGAGGTCTTGTGAAGGGAAATTGATCACACTCAGCCTGTGTCCATTGTATACATCTTTCAGGTGTTTTGCCCTAGATTAGTCTGGTTGTGTGGACTGAAAGCCTATTAGTGGCATTAAATGCTCTTCTAGAGCTCATCTTACAGCTTGGTTTAATGCATAAATAAGCCAATTCACATCATTCAAGACAGTGCTGCAATGCAAAGAAAGCACAGTACATGAAGGCAACTTGCTTCAAAAGGACATGCACGATATGGATTGAAGTGTAACAGTAGAAACAAAGACACTCAGAAGAGAACCAGCATGCAGAGAGAGAAGTTGAAATAATCCTAGTGAAATAAGTGTAAAAATGCATCTTATCACTGATTAAATATAGTGTTAGCAATAGGTACAGTACGAAAATACTAAAGTTCAATATTTAAACCTCTGATATTATTAAGCCCCTTACAGAAGTGGGTGTTGGATAAATATTGCAAATGTTCATGTAAAAACACTGTCTCTATAAGATGCACTTTTTCACTACATAAAAAGCCACTTTACAATCTCTCTGTTAAACATTAAAGCTTGTCTGTTGCTGTCACCAGCACTCCTTCTGTGTCCATCTCTGCCACCACTTTTTCTGCTTCTGCTGTAGCAGTGTAACACTGTTACAATACCAGGAACCTAATTAAACCATCTTTTAAGAGTGTAGAGTAATAAATGCAGTATTTTTTAAAAGCTTTTTAAAAAACAACTTCACTGCAATTCTTCTCTATTTATTTTTCTGCAGATACTCTTGACTGTGATTTTAGTGGAAGAAACTCTTCCCTAAAAAAGACAGACAATTTGAGTAAAGACTATATCTTGCACATGAACTTCTAATTCATCCATGGCAAGAATTTGAGTAAAGTAGGCCGAGAAAAGCCTACTCAAAGGTTAAACTCATCCAAGCAGGCAACAGAAACCCTTCCCACTTCTTTCCCCTCAACTAGAACAGACCAGATACAAAGAATTAAAATCTTGCTCTTGAGTTCAGGGAAATCAGCTCCAAGCTGAGCATTAATTTAAAATCACTATCTCACAAACCCCTAGACATAGCAAGAATGTTCAAGAGCCTCATAGATCATTTATAGACCATAAAGAAATAGGACACAATGAATTGAATCTACTATAGTAAAATTATATGACCAGCCGTGGGTCCACCAGAAAGCCCTTTTGGCTGCAAACACCACCTATGAGAGCAGAAGGTGCTTCGGGAATGACAAGCTCAAAGAGACCAGCAAAAAGGCCAATACCAGTTACAGTAGATGTAGGTTCATTGCCTGACTTGTTAGGGAGGTTTTTACCTCAGCCCTTTGTGTTATTATTAGCCTTACAAATAAATATTTATTAAATATTAAATAAAAATGAAATTAAATATTTCTCCATTCTATACCTGTGCATATCCTCTCATTGATCTTTCTGTTCTGAACTCCAATTTAAATTAATCCTTTATTAAAACCACTATAAAAGCAAAATATATGGCTTCACAGGTGAAATTCATATTTGCTGATGTGGTGAAAAACTTAGTTTGGAAGTCACCATCTACTTCCAGCCTCACCTGAATTGTTAGGCATCTATATTAGTATGCATATTTCCAGACTCAGAACATCAGACACTTCCCAAATTCTTGAGCCGTATGGTAACTCAGAGTAGTACTACCTTAGATTTTTCTGTTAAAACTGTTTCACCTGCTTGATCCAAAATGAATATTTTGGTCCTAGATGAACAAAGTTTAAATTCTTAAAGAAGAAAAGTTAGTTTACCTAGATTATCTCAGGCAAAGTGAACTTTGACCTTGGGTCTTCTGTATTCTAAGTTCATTGACTGTGCTTTTTGGTTCAAAGAAAATAAACTGTCCCCAGCCATTCTTTTGGTTTATCTTTTTGATGGTCACAGCAGTTCAGGCTTTGCAGGTCTGAGCATCCCAATGGACTCTGGAATAAAGGACACCTCACTCAGCTCTTCTGTGATAATACATAGTTGTATTATCAGTATATACAATGTGTTATATACATTGTATATGCCCAATGGGGGAGACTTTTCCCATACACCTGTGGAATAGATTGATGGAGCAAACTCAAAGTTCTGGGAAATCCTGGATATTCTAGGATAATAAGAAATTTTTAAGGTTCCACATTTTCCATTTTAGTCCTTAAAACAGTAATGAAGGTCTTTAACTCATGAATTTAGACCCAGGACCTTCTTATTTTAAGGATTTATTTGGTGGAAACATTGCAGGGCAAGATTTTGAAGGAGAAAAATGTGCATATCTAGTATGTACCAGAGAGATAGCCCTCACCTTTCTCTGCATCACAAAAACTCACCATCTCTGACATCATAAAAGTTTTGGAGGATCCTGTTTGAAACTCTGTTAAGTGTACAGTGAACACTGGTATTACTTGAGATCAGAAAGGGAAATGCAGAGTGTGAGATGTTTTTGGAGCAGTGGGGTGAAAATATAATCTTGCAGAAGCATTTTGACTTCATACAGTATTAATATGGTATTATATTTCTCAAGTCCAGTGAAAATTCCAAAAGCTTTATCATGATTTGTTAAGATTGCTAGAGCTCTGTCTGAAGGATGTTCTACAGGGCGACTCTGTAGCCTTTAAATATAGCCCAGATGTTGGTGTCTGGAAGAAAGCTGAGCCCAACACTGGATTATGCATGGGATAGACAGAAGTCTGTGAGGAGGACTTGGGACAGGGAAAATGATAACCTATGTTTTACCTTGTTTGATAATGACTCCTCTCAAGGAAACATCACAGAAACAGTCAGACCTATAATTTGCACAAATGGTTGGAGCTCTGAATAGAAAGGCAAAGAAAGAGAAATGAGTTTAGAGGAAAAAGAGAAGGAAAGGTGGCCTGAGTGTGACTCATCTCTTGCCTCTGCTGCTTTGAAACCTGGAAAGAAGATAACACAGAGCTTCTAAAAAGTGTGTTGTATGAACAGAGATGAGGAAGTTAAGAAGGAAAATATTTCATTATCTTTAAGGCCACCATGTATAAATCTTCACTATCCCTGCTAGCAGGCCTTACCAGCTCACGTGCCACTGCACTGAAGAACAACACATGGTTTCAGGAAACTTCTGAGTGTGGACATATTATTCTGGAAAAGTTTTCATTCACAAAGGTGAGACAAAGAGGGTGAGAACTGTTTGGAAAATGTTGTTGAAGATTTTCTCTGGGAACAATTCATCAAGACCAGATGGCACAAGCCAGTGCAGAGAAATTACTTTGACAATGGAGGAGAGGATCTCTGAAGAGCAGTAGCACATTGTGCGTCAAATAAGTTTAGAGATGGATAAATGGAGTAGTGGTGAAGGAGGAAAATGTGGGTGGTTTTAGTAAAAGAGAGAAAAAGAATATTATCCCATAAACATACAAGATGGAAGAGACCAAAGAGGCACCAGGTGGAAAGTTTAAGTTCTCATAAGAAAATGAAGGATATGATGGACAGCATATGTAATGGAGAGCAGACGAGGAGATGCTGTTATTGCATTAAGTAGAAGGTTTGAAGGAGAACTGTAGGTAAAATAAGAGCCTCCATATACTGTCAAAGGAAAAGAAGAGGAAGAAATTAGAGGGGAGGTATTACTTGTGGGATTTCCCCCATTAAAAACTGATGCAGTACAATGTACAGCTGCAGTGAAGTGCTGGGGTGGCTTTAGGCACAGGAGTCAAGTGAATTGGGATGGAGCTACAAAGGTAGAAGAGCTGAAGAAGTGGAGCAATGAATTTGCAAATATCAATAAAAATATGTAGATATGGGGCTTAAACCAGCAAATTTTAACATTCATGTTATCACTGTAAACTCTCATACTTACCCTCCCTCAAAATGAAGATTTCAAGCTGTGTAACTGAGTGGTAAGCACAGCTTTCCCAGGCTAAAAACGTGCCTGACTATGGCAACAATTGCTCAGAAGGCAGCTTCTTTCTTCTTGCTTGACAAGCAAAATTCCATCAAATGAAAGGAAATTTAGTCACTTTCTGATTTTCCTAAAATAACAAGTTTGTCCACACAAGCCTGTGAATATTATCTGTGATTTATTCAGTATTTATTATCGCATATGTGAAGTGGAGCCATATGTAGTGATAATGCTCAGTGCAAACAAACAGTACTAAGCATAACACTTCAGGAAAGGTGAGGTACTACATGCTATCATGCAAACAAGTGCAAAGTTTTAAGGTTTGTATTAGGGTCACATTTGTGAAGATTTTGCTAAATAATCCACACTATGGAGTTGCACTTATTGAGAACAGAATTTATCACATTATATTTTATTATTATTACTGTACAGACTACAGAAATCTTTATTTTGCCTGCAATTTCCCCATCTTGTAAGAATACTGTGAAGAGAGAAAAAAAGTGAGGTATGTTGTTAGGACTTATAACAGCTTGTCCAGCTGTGGGGCATTCATTTGTCTCGTCTGCAAATGTTATTCCAAATTATGTCAAGAATTTGTCTCTGCTACTCTCCTCCTCAGACTGGCTCTGACTTCACCGTCTGTTGCCCACAGAAATGCCCTCTGACTGCATCTGGAAATGCTGTGCAGTAAATGTGATAACATTTTAATCTGCACTGCCATGCCAGTGAATTTCCAACCTCTTTTTCAGCAAGATAATGAGTATGGTGCAAACATTCCTGCATCTGTCCAAAACTGGGAAAAGATTGTGCCATCTTCCTCTTATATTTGGAAAAGGCAGCTCTGAAGTGCAAACCACCTGCAAATCCTGGCAGTACAATCTAGCCTGGGACTTTTGTGGCAAAAATCCAGGCCAGACAATCAAGACCTTTTAGGCCAATTAACCTGTTGTGGATCACAGAGCACAGAGTCCAACTCAGTACATGCTTGTGGCATGTTGGCTCATTTCTGCCATGACACCAAGTGCTGCAGCACCTTGTTCTCCTTCTACAGATGCACCAGTACCTTCAAATCACAGAAACCACAGATGGGGAAAATCTCAAATAGTGACATTTCCATGCCTTGGGAAGAAGGAGGTAAAATTTCTAAGGAGCATTTTCTGTATCATTCAAGTGTCTCCAGCACCAAAGAGAAATAAATATTCCTGGATCCATCAGTGATCACAGCACAGGTTGCTAGATGAGCCCTACAGGCTTAGATAACACAGGAGCTCCTTGGAGAACTCTCACCTTATGTCAGGGAAGCTGGCCGTGCTGCAGACCTTCTTTCTCTCAGATTAAGAGAGCAGAACCTGGCCTCTGCCCTCTACCTCACACTTGGGTTGGACATCACCAAGGCTAAAGTTTGCTGTTCCCAGGCATCACTCCCTGCTGCTAAAGGATCAGTCTGAAGACATTGGTTCTGCATCATCTTCTGCTTCTACAGCAGGTGGACAAGTGCAGGAGCTCTTTCAGAAGTTCAGAGGCTGCATTTCCTCTTTATTTGCATTTGCATCTTTTTACACAGTCACTTGTAATGTACCCAGTTGCATTTGGACATAACACATACAAATATCGGTCCTCCACAGAACAATCACTATCTGAGCAGCAGGACCAAAGGAGATGGTTGCTTAAACATTTGCACCCCCAAAATCCTCTGCCACTCTACCTAAATCACTCTAGTGTCCTGAATTCTTCTCTTCCATCTCATTTGTTTACCCCTTACATGTTGGGCTAGGCAAATCACGTGTGTCTTGCAAACCCTGAGCTGAAGGCACAGCTCAGCTGCCTCTTGTCTCCTGAGTAAAGTTAGAGTGAGGTTTCTTCTTCAAAAGTCTTATAGAAATATAATATTTTAAACCTCAACCTCTCTGCCAAATGCAGCTGAATGTGGCAAATAGGTTCAGAAATTACTAGCAAAGAAAGGGAGAAAAGCACAAGCAGAGGCAGGTACAGACTGACAGACGTGGCAGCTGCAAAATCATCATGTCTGCCAGAAACCAGATAGAAAATTACTTGGTCTGGGCTAAGGGGAGGTTTGTCTTCTCCACTGTATAGCTTGGTTCCCGAGTTGCAAAGGAGCAAGAGAGGGAAAAGACATCTTCAAAATGGATGAGACAAGGCCACACTGTAATTGTGGTCGGAGGGAGAGATGCCCCAGGGCTGTCAGCAGTGTGGCTGCTTTGTGGAGGTTTGTGTCCTGTGTGCTCTTGCTGGGCTCCTACTTGGAAGAATAGGAGGAACAACAGGGTAGGACAGGTCTATATGAGTCCTTCTCTTGCCAGGCTACATTTCTCCATGACCATGGGAGCTGAACAGGGGTGGAACTGATTTCTAGTTCTAGCTCCTCTTCTCCCCTTCATACCTTCTTCTTTGACATGCTAGGTCATTTAAACTGGAATTTCTGCAGTACCTGGAAACAGACACCCTCTTCTTATCCAGAACCTCTAGATGACACTGTAATACAGATGAAAAATAGAAATGAAATCCAAACACTTGTCCCCTGCATATTTATTAATAATTAATATCAGATTTGCTTTTTATTATTTTAGTGGCTTTGTGAAAATAGAAATAATTGTTGCTGATTATTATTTATTTAAGAGATGACAACATGATTAATAATACTTCAGCATGGGAAGGACTCACAGTGAACAACCTGGAATGGGGAGATATTATCTCTGTTGGTGGCAAGTATCATAATACACACACATTGGAAAAATGATAACCCACCTGTAGAGGAAGAATGATTAAAGACAAAGATGGATATGGCAACACACAGATAAAGGAGATCAATGTTTAGGATATAAAACAATTTAAGAAGCTGGGCCATGAATTCATTCTAACATGTGCAGGCTGAAGTGAGGCTGACATACCTGTTATCTACCTGCTCATCATGGTGGGTTCAGGATCTTCCTGTGGAGACACACAGACCTCACCACACCTGGAAATATTCTTCCCTGGTAGACCCCACTGTCATACATAGCTTTACAAAAGTTAAATTCAGACAGTGATTTCTGTATCTGAAGAGTTACTGAATAACTGAATACTTTTAGCAAAGCTTAGGCCTGTTGCCCCCATACATTTTTTCCATTACAGGAAGCATCTTCTTGCTTTCTGGCCACAGCAGCTGATGCTAAAAGCCTAATATTTGTGCTTGGTCCTACAGCCTGATGCTACTCTTCCTGCAACACATCTCCATCTTGTTACAGGAGCAGAAAATTGTAGAACTGGTTATAATATTTCCCCATGAAAAGTTGTTGGGTTTTTTTTTCCCCAAGAAATTGAATTTCCTAAGGTTTTGACTATAAAATTTCACTGTGATGCTTTGTACATCCAGACCTTTGGCTACCTCATCCTTGCACTCTTACTGCACTTCTCATAGCAACTAATACCTCACTTTCTTTTCAGGAGAGGACATGGTGGATGCAGGTTCAGCTGGAGCCTGGCTCACTGAAGAGCAGAAGCATAAAGGGGTGGGAATTGTATTTACTTTTTCCCCAAATGTTTTTTTTTAATCTTGTGAGAATCATAAATTTCACTTAATTGACTTCTTTGTTACCAAAAGGTAAACACTTCACCACTCTGGTTTTACATGTCTACAAGAAATGCTGTCAATGAGACATTTTCTACATTTTCTATCAAACTGCTGTCATACAGCCTGGAATCCTTGGGAGTGCCTTGTTGAAACACCTCTCCTGCAGCCATTTCTACTTTTCTTCTCTTTTCCCTTTACCAGTGATTGCCAAATGGTCGTGCCACTATCCTGAAGCTACAGCTGATTTTAAACATACTGCTGGGTTTCTGTCTAGTGAGTATTTGGTTCAGTATATGCTCAGCTGTTAAAATACCTATAAAGATCTGAAGTGAGAGAGAAAATTTCTACACAGTGTCATATTCTTTCTCTGTTTCTTTTCATTTAATTACATGAGAAGAGCTATTGAGTTCAGATAGTGTTTGCTTTTTGGTTACAAATGTCTGCATTACAGTTGCAGTTTACAACCATGGTCACACTAAAGAATATTTCCCTGCCTTCTCTTTGTGTTTCTTCTGCACAAGGTTTCTGTATGTTTCTTCCAGAGATTTTTCACGGTAATTAGACCTAATTCTTTAATTGCCTCCCCCTCCATCCCTAAAAATTCTGCTGTTTCCTAGTGATTCTGGATACAACATATGTTGCCAGATATAAACAGGGCGGTCTATTAACACGGTAATAAATTTGCATGCTCTATAAATTCCTGTATCATTCATAATCTAAAATAAAAGATGAGAAAAAACCACTTTGATTTGTTGCATTTGGACTCACCTCCAACATGTAGATTTATATGGCAGGAAACTGTTTTGAAGCTCTGCATTTCTTTAGGCTGGGAAAAAAAAAAAAAAAAAGACTTTATATAAATTTTTTAATGGAGTACAGTTGGTCCATCAAGTTTCAGTTTCATTTTGATTTAATGGAGTACAGTTTGTCCATCAAGTTTCAGTTTCATTTTGAAATGTGCCCTGGGAGAATGCGCCATAAATGCCAACATATTCAGCGTCATGAACTCAAGATGATATCAGCTTGTTATAGTGTTCTGTTGCAGTGACTCCTACCAGTTCCCTTTTTCTAAAAAAAAAAGAGGAAAAATAGAAGGAATGGTTTAGTATTTTGTTTATCACCCCTTCCCCTAGAGGAGCAGAACACAAACCCTTATCTTCCTGCCTCATCTTTGGTTCTGCCTTTATTGAAAATTCTCAGGGATCCTACTAGTGCATTTACTATTGACCTTAGACAGCACTAACATGATTTCCTTGCTGACTAAAGAAAATACAATGCTGCAAAGGACATGTATTTTGATTGACAAGCAATAGGTACATCTGTCTGCAGTCTTCTAGATTCTTAAAGATACTGCTAAATAAACCTTGCAGTTGCCTTCTTGCAATGAACATAATTCATTCCCCCCAGAAACACATTCAATTTTAAAAGAAGTTTTGTGTAAAATGACAGCACTAATAAAACTATGAAACATATATTATGGGGCAGAGTCATAGGCAGTGTAAATCAGCACTAATCAGCTGAAAACAATGGCTACATTTCTGTCTGGTAGAATACACCCCTTTTATCTTAGTTATATTAGGCAATTTGTTAGAATATGTGATAAAATGTGTCTAAATATTACAGGTAGGATAGGAACATGATAGCTGTTTGACAAAGCAGCCCCTGAGAGAAAGTGCATTTTTCACCCCATCAGAAGTTAGTTCCCTTGATGAAGATAACAGATAGGTTTGCTCTGTGTAATCCTGTACATAATTATCTTCCCTACCTAATTTCTTTCTGTTGCTATGCATCATTATCTTAAATATTTTTGTAACTATTTCATTGCCATTTCCATCCCATTGTTCATTCCTTTATCTCAGGTGTTTTGTCTGACATCATAAAACTGAATGTTTATCTTGTCCTCTCTTCAGCTTTAATAAAGCTAGCCTGGTGTCAGAAACCACAACTTTAATAAATACACCCAGCCTGATGTATTATTAAGCATTGAGAAGGCACCCTGGTGCCTCCAGCTTGTGCGGAGAAGTAGAGGAGCCTGCACTGCTCTGAAGAAGCCCCTCCACGAACCAGCTACAATGTTTACTTGCTGACATTTAAAAATAATGGAGTTGTTTACTCAGCGTCTTTTTTTCTTTTTCCCTCCAAGCAAGTAAGCATAAAAGATCCTGTGAAGGTTTTGTTTCCAAAATGGCATTCTGGGACATTTTGCCCCTCTTTTTATTTTATTTTAATTGTTTTTGTTTGGGGTTTTTTTGCTTGTTTGTTTGTTTTCCAAATGTAGAAGTTTACTACTTTTAATGATTGGCCAATTAGAAATACTGGTGGCAGGTAACCTGTTAGAATGGAAAGAATTGATTTCAGAGACCCAGGAGCAGGCCCTGGCTGAGTCATGAGGAGACATGAAAGGGTACAGTGGCAGTTAAGTCTCCTGGCACATGAAGGAGTGTAAACCATTGATCACAATACGAAATGCTGAAAACTGAAAAGGAATCCAATTTATTCTAAATAAAACTACTCTGTTCTCCAGTGACAGATTCCAGAGTCAGACACCAGAGAGGAACTGACAGCAGATGTTTTAGAGCCAAGACACAGAGAGGCTGAGTAATAGTATAGAAAAGAAATTGCTTTGAACTTCACCCCTGCTTTAAATACTTCAAATCAATAGGGTCACAGAGCTCTTTAATAGAGTGATGAGGTCTTGCCCCAGCAGATCTTCACAGTGACAAGTTGATGTGCTTCCTAGCAGCAGGGTCATAAAAATTTCAGGCTTCCCTCTGAAAGGGGGCTTTGTATTAGAGAGGTCCATTTGGAGTAACTCCCTTGTATGGCCGCTCTCAAAAGCTGAGCCCTAATAGTCTACATCTAAATGGGACTGACCTCATGAATTACCTCAAGAAACTTAATCTATAAACTGGCTTCTTCTTATGCAGACTGATGAATTCTTGTTTATTCCTAAATGGCTGTCACAAAACCTATTCATCAAACTCTTAACGGGGAAGAGAGTCTCACATAATCCTGCTTCAAGTGCGGCACCATTAAATAATCATTAGACTTCATTGCTGGTCTTGAGACCCACTCCAAATCCACAAAGCAAGCTTTTTACCATTCATCAGAACTGCATTTAGATGAGATTTTGACCTGATAAAAAAGGGTGTTTTTTGTCACTATCAGTTTCATGGCTGTGCTCTTTCTCCTTTCAGAGGCTGTGGTGGGGTTTATTTTTTTTTCCCCTTTCCTTAACAAAAGTAAAAGAAAATAAAGGCAGATGGCCAACTCTTTCCAATATCCGTTTGCTTTATTTGAGCAGTTTAATGTAGTGAAACAGAGTGAAATGTTGCTACTTGCTAAATGGTAAACAACACCATTACCCAGAATTCAGCAGCAGACTGATACAAAACAGGGTGCTAGTGATTAATTAAACTGTTGTTGTAATTGTAATGCATGATACATAATAGATAGTGTGCTGTGTATTTTAAAAGCTTCAAATTAGCAAAGAATAACTTCCTTACATAGCACATCTCCATTCCATACTGTTAATGCACAAATAATCAAAAATAAAAGGTTATTACTGCTAACTAATAAAAAGAATGTATTTTGATGTTCCTTACCCTGTAACCATGCGCTGGAGGAGTTGCATATTGTGAGGTAGCAGACCATACAGCCCTGCAGAAAAAAAAAAGTGAGTCTTTTTCTCCTGTCTCTCTCGGATACAAAGGCACAATATTCATTATTAATCAATAACAATTAGAGTGATCAGCCTGAGCTGCAAAATATCAGGATCTGCTTCTGAGCTGTTATAATTCCGGTTATTATCACCTCCCTCAAAAGAGCAAAGTTCATGTTCTACAAATAACTGCAATGAACACTCTTATTCATGTGGCAAACTTGAGCCTGGCTCCCACGAAGAGGTAGGTTGAGGTTACTTTCCCTGTTCTCTGAGATACTCAAGCATGCACCTTAATTCAAGAGTGATAGTGTGCCTTGTTGTGACAGGACAATACACATCTTTAAGTTCAAACATGTCCTGAATGCCTGGCCAAACTTGGCCTAAATCCTTCTTGTGTAGCAGGTTTGAGCCAATAATAAAAAAAAGCTTAGCCTGCTAATTTTTTGGCTCTGTTTGCACCGTATCTGTTAACCAGGGCAGGATGCTCTGACGTTGATGGTTTCTCACTCACTGCCAAAGACTTGGGACCTGATCCCTCAGACTGTGCATCTCTGTTGGGATCTCCGAGCTGGGCTGCTGCAGCCATTTTTCCATGAACTGCCTTTATGGCACCTGTCCTCCCTATGCAATACAAACAGGAAGGTAGATGATCGAGGCACGACCCATGGCAATTGCAAAACTTAATTTTATTTTCAATTCTGAGTGCTCCTCTGTCTGACTATCTCTGACTCCTCTCTGACTGTCTGTGGGGCTGCAGAAGTTACTCTGGACCATGCTGTACCTGCCACTGGGAATCATCCAAGGGCAGAAATGTCCCACATTGTTGGTACACTGCTAACAGGTCGACTGTGAAGGGTGAATAATCAAACTGAATACTTCACCATCTCATTTTTATGTCACTGCTAAAATAATTATTTTTAAAATTCTTAAAAATAGAGAACACTTAACCCAAATAAGGCCTCTTCTCCTGCTTTCAGTTTTCTGCATTAATTTTTAATACTCAGATACCTTCACATAACCAGCAAGCATTCAATGCACTATATTTACTCTCTGATCAAGATTTTCTCCTTTCCGTGACACATATCTTCAGGTACCCTATCCACAAACTTATGTGAGTGCTTAGTTCCTGCTCAGTTCTCAGTTAGTGACTAAGAAGAGATAGTTGAAGGGAGATTGTGAAGGATAGAGGAGAGAAATTAAGTACAACTGCTGCCTGTGTTTACAGATGAGGTTCACAGGATTATGTGTCTCAGAGAAATTTAATAAGATTCTGTGAGTACGTGATGTACTCCACTGTCTTGTGTGCATAGGAGATGCACACAGGTCTTGACACTCATATTTATTCATAAAGGATTCTGAAATGGCATGATTTTAAATATAGCCTAAAATCCAAGGATAATAATAAGGATGGAGGATGATAGTGGAGCCTGATGCCTTAATTAATGCAAAGGACTGATTTTTGAGAAATGGCGAGTTCTTCTGCCTACACCCTTGCTGCTGCCACCCTCTGCTGTGCAGAGAGTTGTGAATCCTTGGCCAGAATGGAAGGAAATAGTGCAGCCTTAGTCTGGCTGCACACTGCTGTCAGAGGGTAGAATAAACATCTGCTACCTTCTTTATATCCTTCCTCCCATTCCCATGATCTAAGGATGTGCTGTTTATCCATGCTGCTTAGTCTCCTTCTCCTTCTGTTTCCCTCTGTGAGGGATGTGGGAATGCCTGTAATAACTTTTAAGAATATTATATGTTCCATCTACCTTTTGGAGTGCTGTTGGAGTGCTTACAATATTTCAAGGAGTTAATTCCAGTGAGGCATCCCAGCTTCGAGGAAAGGAAATGGCGTTGGGATAGTAGACCTGGTGATCAGTTTACTGAACAGGCAAGGCAGGAAATGCCTTCAAGTTTTAGCTCCTTTTGCTTTGGGTCTGGACTATTGAGGAAGATAAAGTGCTGAAAAACAAAGATATGGAACAGGAGAAAAAAACTTCCCCAAGTAGGAAAGCAGAAACAAGCCAAATTTCAGTTTGAGGACCTAAAGATGACAACTACTGTGGTCCATGTCCACCTCTGCCTCCTTCAGTACCAGGAACCACCTGAAATGCAGCCCATCATTATGTGTAGGTCTTTAACTTTCAACTAAAGTAAAAACATCCCTTCATCATCCCATACTTCTCTCTGTTTTGGCTACTTCGCACCATCCTGTTTCACTTCTTAACATGTGAAGTTTTTCATGTTTCCAGCACTTCCTCCATTTTCATCTGGCTTCATACTGCTCCTCAAAACCAACAACTTCCAGAAATATTACTTAATTATTTGTCCAGTTTCTTGCCTTATCTCCCTCTTTTTGTATGAGTCTTTATCTTACTTTATGTTACACAGTACTTCAAGGAGGAATTGCATTAGCCCTGTGTTTAGTTTTTCATAACTTTAGGTTAGTCATTGTTTCTTCAGTGTTTTGTTTTCTCAGCTAGGAGAAAACAGTTTTGATTTGACTGTAAATTTTCAGGTTAGCTTTTACACACTTCCCACACAGATATATGGATATATCCAAGCCTATAGATTGCAAGTTGGCTGCTTGGCTTACAATGTAAGACAAGCTGTAAGAGTCCGATTTTGCCCAACTAGTGCTAAAGAGTAAGTGGTACACAATTACAATACTGTTTTTTCTTGATGGCTAAAACCCTATTGACAGTCTCTTTCAAAAACCTTTTATGCAGCACATCTGAAAGACATTGAAAATGTGTATTGAGACACCTTTCAAAATGCATCATGCTTCCTATGATTAAGTGATTTAGGGAGAGGGTAGTAAGACACATCATTTTACCCTGATTTGCTCAAGCATTTGTGACAGATGCAGGAGAGCAGTTTGACTCTGAGTATGCAAATGAAAATGATACTGACCCCATAAGGCATTGTCAGGAATGCTCAGGCTCTACTTTGCAGGAGGATATGGGAGTAAAGATGTTTTTCCTGGTCCATGAGAAGTGTTTGTGAAAATACCTGGCCAAACTAATATTTACTGTACAGGAATATTATAGAAAATGAACACTGAGTTTTCATTGTAACTGTCAAAAAGTTACTGAGAACGGTTTACACTTTTTCTTGACCTCTGTTAATGTGCTTTCATGAATGTACATTGGTTAAGGTATTTTCAAGGCAATAGAAGCCTCTCCAGCACAACAGCTTTGTAACTCCTGGTTGATTCCTCACTCACCTTTTTGGTGGCATCTCCAGTTTCTCTAACTCCATCTTCTCTCCCTCTCTCTGTTCTACTCTTTTAATTAAGAATTGTACTGCTCTTTGATTTTTTTTCTCATTTAATAGTCTATGCCCAGTGGCATTAACTCTTGCTTTCCCTGATTTCTTTGACTTTTTTTTTTTTTTTTCCTTCATGACTGCATTAAGCAGAGTGAAGTTTCAGGAAGATATTACTGCCTATCCAAGGAACAATCTTGAATCCCACACCTAGAGTGATAGATTTGTTGTGGGGCTTCTCAGCATCACTTATCCAAGCTAACATTCTTCTGGCACTGGCATGTCAGTTCCACTCTGTGTGCAGGTCTGGTGTATTTTTAATGGACATCTCAATCTCACATCACCTCAGAGTGACGGGCAGGGAAAAGTGTCTAAAGGTAAGTATGTATATTAAATATAAGGGTCTTTTTTGGTATTTGGTAAAATACCAAGCATTTTGTAATGTAAATAAGGTCTGCATGTGTTTATGAAGACTTTCCCTAATGTCACATATTACTATTATTAAAGATAGCAAACAGCTGATTTTTTTTCTATAACAATGAGAAAAGATTTATTCATCTTGTTTAGCACTTGACAGTTATGTTCAGATCAGTGTCATTCATTTAGTTTATATAAGCCCATGAAAAAAGTTTATAAAAATATGCAAGAAATAATTAGGTTAAAAAAAAAAATGCACTTCCTAGGCAATCTGAAGCAACTAAATACCCAGATAACACCAGGCTTACTCAAAGTGTCATGAGAAACAGCTGTTTGACCATGCTGATTTCATACTGAGAATTCCTGAGATTCCTGTAGAATTTCAGATTTTTACATGGTGTGGTAGCATGATAAGCATAGTACTTTAATAACCATCTTAGTAGTTTTCTGGTATCATTGCTATGCTGCAATAAATGTAATTCCTTTGTTACCTGGTACCCTGCTGTCTGTATAAGATCCGACAAAAGCATAAGTGCTGTAAAAAGCTGGCACTCAGGAATCTGAAGGAGGGTGGGTGGTCATCGATTTCTCTGTGGAGAACTTGGTAAATAGTTAGGGAGATCTTTTTTCTCTCACTGTGGACACAAGGGCTTGTAAAGGTCTTTTGCCCTGATTTTGTTCAGCTGTCATGCTGCTTTATAGAGGAGTCACAAATGATGTCACAGGAGGAAGAAACTAAAATTCCTGGTGTGAACATCTTATGCACGTGGCAAAGTGTGACCACCTAAAGAACAAAAAAGTTGTGAAGTCTTAGTCTAAGGATTTGTGGGGAAAATTCGGGAGGGGTGGTGGAAAATTGCCTATTGGCATATTGGCACAGTAAAATAAAGCACTTTTTTTTTGATACAAATATATTAGGTCATAAGACCTGGCACCAGCACAAGTGAAACTGAGTTTTTCTTGCCATGAATACTCTGCTTCACCACTCAAACAGCTTCATCATTGGCATTTGGACATCATGGAGAGGGCAGCAACATCTTGATGGGAAGTCTGGATTTTGACTCTTCCTGGATGGCTTCTTATCACAGCTTTTGTGTTGTTGCTGGGAGCTGCCACCGTCCCTGGAGTCATGGAGACAAATAGACTCACAGAGGGTCTGGTGAGGCCTCCACTCACATAGTTGAATGTTGATAGTTGCAATCTAAATAGCTGCTGTCAATAGATATTTTTTCTGGGGCAGAGGGTAGAGAATATTGAGGAGTCATGTGTCTGGACAGGGATTAAAAACTGCATCTGTATTGTCAGTCAGGGAGCTCTGCATAACACTGAGTGAAAACATGTGTAAAACATGTCTAACATGATTTTACTGGAAATGTCAGACTTAGCTGATCTAAAAGTATTTTTGACAAACCAGTGGTTCTTTGTAGTACTAGCTGGAACTTGCTTTGAAGTGACTTTGCTGCTTTTTTATACTGCAAAAGCTCAAAGGTCAGTAGATTTATCCAGTCGAAGGTCTCTGTGGAGAGGTCAGCTCAAAGCTTCACTCTGTTTCACTCATTCAAACGAACACGGGGAGACTGCAGAGGTTAGTTAGGAGATAGGATTACAGTGTCTGCAGTGTGGAGAAGGTGTGCCTCTCAATGTCCCTATTATAGCTATTTCTATGTGAACAAATGACCCAATTCATAAACCAGTCTTTTGTCAGATCAGCATGCTCTACACATAATCTCTAGAAATTGATCTACATTAATAATCAGTTGTGTATTATCTACCATCAGTTGTACTATTATCTACCATCAGATTCACAGGATTTGAGGGGTCTGCAGTCACCAAGGTAAGACATGTAGTAAATGAGAAACTGGATTCTTGAGGAAGAGTTTGTGCTGAAAATTGTGGGTTTTGCCTCTGTGTTTGTTCATGTGTGTGTAACCTTTTGTTTCAGGCACGCATCCTCTTCTGCTTAGCTATGTTACCCTGAGATCAGACAATGCAATGCACTCTACTTGCAGCTGTTTCAGGAGGGAATTTAACAGCGCGAGCTATCCCACTTATCAAAGGCAGGGAACATTTAACAACAATGTGCCACAAACCACAGCAATTCCCAGTGGTCTCTTGGGTAGGATTCAAGGTGATGGCATTGACCTTTATAAACCAAAATGGTCTGGCCCAGCTTATTAGAGCCTTCCCTCCACGCAACACTCCACAGCAGTAATTGAGAAAGGTTCAAGCTGAAAGTGTTTTGGGATATTGTTTTGATTGTTTAAAAGCTAGAGTTTTTCTTCTGCAAATTCTCCCAAGTATATCAGGTTTTGGGGGAGATTATGGAAAGGACTGTAACAAGAGATTGATGGATTGTTCATCAGAATGGAATAGCACATTGTGAAAACATATATCTTCATGACTTTTCCTGTTGCTGGCAAGAAGTTTCATTTGACTTTGATTGAGTCAAAATCACTAGCCCACTGGCTCAGCAATTCACCCAGGAGAGCATCATTTTATCTGCAACACTGGAAGAGCAACTGTGTGAGCACTATCCTGCAGTCCTAAAACTCAGGCTGTAACGGCAGCCAACCTCTAAACCTCTGTTTAGCTCCTGACACAGGAACCATTTCCCAGACTTTGGGGCAATGAGAAGTGAAGGTACTGCTGAGATGCACTCATCTTCCCCAGGAAACCTGGTTATTAAAGAACCTTGTCAACTCTGTGCCTTGGTGGGGAGAGGATGCATAATAAGAGGAAAAAAAAGCCTCATTGTATGTGTGTTGTAGAAGCAAGTAATTCAATTGCTTCAAAACAGGCACGAAAAAAAAATGAAATTAATTTTTCCATTTCGTTATGTTATAAATTAGAAATCTTGAGTTTTAAACAAAAATTATTTAGACTTGCCCACAGGAAACTTTGTATTATTTTCTGTTGTTCTCACAGATAACTTCCCTTTGAAGTTGGGTGCTTATGTCATCTGGTGCTTCATTCACAGCATGGAAAAAGCCTTATTACAGCCCGAGTGTGTCTGTAATAGGAGAGAGGAGCAGTTCCCCATCATTATAAAATTAAGGTAGGGTGGTTTCTCACCATATGTAAGTTGTGTGAAGAGAGAGTAGCATAACACAAAGGCACAGCTATGTCAGTGCCAGAAAGAGACTACAACTGGCTTTAGCATCCTTCACATGAAGATTCTGTGTGAGCTTGGACATGGCAAAACATGGAAATGGGGAAGCTTAGGAGGGATTTTTCTGAGACCTAGAAACCTGGTTAAGGAGTTTTGCTGTGTCTGTCAGACTCTGTGCCATATCCAGTGTGTCTGTAACAGTGCTTTGGAAAGCAGACTACTATGAATTAGAAAAGGGAGAGAAAAGGTAAAGATATTATCTGAAAGCAACTGCTAGTCTCACAGGATTCCTGTTTTGCTGCTGGATATTAAAAGTCTTTGGCCTACCTAATAAGAGCCCATATGCCTAGAGAAAAGAGAAAAATGCACAGAATTTTCAAGTTACCCAAGTTTTTCTAAGTAGCAACAGCTCCTGAAGGAATGACAGAAATGTTTTATCCTTCCTCCCTTCCCTGTTTATAGCTCTGACCTGCACTTCTTCAGCACTTCAAACAAAGGCAGAAACCCTGTATTTGCTCTGCCTGGATTTTGTTATTCTAGGTTCCTTGTGTGACAGCAGACTCTTCTCAGATTGCTCTTATCTCTGTTGGCTTGTGGGGATGTTAAACCCCAGAGCCCTAAGATCCCACGCACCATCAGAGCAACTATCACAGCACAGGTTGGCCTCCCAAGATATAAACAAATCTTCCCGTATCAAAAGGCAATAAAACACATAAAACTTTAATCTTTTGATAGTTTTATAGTGAATTGCTTCTCTGTGAAGTGTCCTAGATGGTGTTTCTCTGATAGGCACAAGACTGAGAAAGTAGGATAATACGACAATCCCTACACTTGCTTTCGCCATCATTCTAACAGTGCATATAATTTCTAGGGCAATGTCTCTTATGTATTAAAATAGACACACTTCTAAATATGTCCTAATATATTAAGCACAGAACTGTTTTACAGCATCAATGGATATACAAAGAGTGAAGGATTTAAGTCCTTCACTCTTAGATTTGAAAGAAAAAATGTACCATGGAGATGATATCTTTCTTTTGTTTTCGGAGCATCCAGGGCCCCTGTTACTCAGATGAGCTCACGGCTCAAATCAAGTAAAGCTCTATCTCCTCTGCTATGATTCTCCTTCTCACCTAGTAAGCTGTCATCACTGTTCAGGTGGAAGTCCATATTCAATCTGTCATTAAGCACCTAGCATGTGGATCGTACTTCTCTGTAGTTCCTCTGTAGTCAAAGAGAGGTCATTTCAGTCTACTTAAACATTGGATCATCTTCGTGAGTTGCCTGGCCCTCCTAAGACCAGAGGGGAACCCTGGGAAGCCTATGCACATACACCCAGCTTCCTGGATGCACATTTGCCTCCTATGCATCCAGGGACTGCATCTCCACCAGATGCAATTCTTTCTTGATCCACCCCTTCATCCTCCAGCCTTGGTCTTTTGTGATGGCCACAAACCATAGCCCATGAAATGTACAGTTAGTGGATGTCATGCTAGGAAAGACTGCTTGCAGAATGCTGAGTAGACAATGGAGTGGAGAATGTGGAAAGGGCATGGGTCAGGGATGTGCTTTCCCACAGGGGATGGATGCTCCCTATCATGTGTGACACCCACTCACATAGAGATTAATTGTCTTTGCTGTCCTGGCCCTGCTCTGCTGGCTGTTGGAAAGGTGCAAAACCAGAATGGCCAATGGCTATTTTTCTATCTGAGGAAGAGACAAGAAGGTTGCACTGACCTTTAACAGAAGCAGGACAAAGCTTTAGTCTTAAGTTGCTCTAGATAGTCAGTGGGTTGGAGAATATCCTTATTCTGGGCTCTGGTGGTCCTGACTCACTGTCCCAGCTGAGTTCTCTCTGCCTGGGCAGTTGGGATGTGAAAAATGCTGCCTGGTCACAGAGAGCAGCAAGTTCTCAGGCTTCTTAGAGTGTGTCAGCAAGTCTATCTCCACTGCTCTAGTAGTAGTAATAGAAAGGAATCCCAATTAAGTATATGGTACCTATAATTTTAGATAAAATCACTCACCCAAGTACAGTCCTTAGTCCAATACTTTAAAACAAGGAGGAAAACCCACCAAACAAGTACATTAAATGCCTGGGAGACTCCTTATAACCAGTAGGTTTCCTGACACGTGTCATACATGTGAACTTTTACTTCCCTGTATAAGCAGAGGCACAGAAGTGCCTTTTATACAAAGGAGATTGTCTCACCTTCCCCTTCTACACATGATTTTTGTTCAGGTTTGTTCCAGTTCTCTGGTTACCTGAAACCCAGTCTGCTTCAGCCAATACATCATCCTCAGCTGGTCCAATGCTGGAGAGAGGCTTTAATGCATTGCTCCCCTGGCAAGGTGGCAGCCCTTCATCCTGTGATGAGTGTCCCACCTCAGCCCCACAAGCCCCCAGCCCAGCTCTCAGGACTGGGGTCCATGCAGAAGCCCCCTCTAGCATAGCCCTGACACCAGAGGAGATTGCTTTGCCCCTGCCATGTCCTCACAGAGTATTTGTTCCTGAGACTCTCCCCATTGCTGCTTGTGAGTGTCTCTGTCCTGCAGGAATGCTTAGGAAAAAGGGCTGATGCTTTGTAAGAGGGACTCTTGGGTTTAATTAGGAGTGCTCCCATCTCCCTTCCTTCCTTGTCCTCTGCTCTGAGAGTTACCCACAAAATAGATTTCTGTAGAATCTGGGTAAAGCTCTGATCTGTTTTTCGCTGGTGGAGCTGCATGAGGAACAGAATCAGGCCCACTGGCTATTTTTTTTTTTTTGAAGAATGAAATATACATTTCTTTTGCATCGTGAAACTTCCTTGAGGAGATTTTGTTATGTTATGATCCAAGTCCTGCTATTTGGCACAGCAAGTAATTATTGTACAGTTACTGATTTTCTGACTCACTCCTTTGCAGATCTGTTCTGCTTCTTCAGATTCATTACAAGCCTCAAGGAGCTGAGCAGAAAAACAGCATGTCCTACCTTCACATGTCAGATAGTAAAGCTTAGTCATGCAGCTTAAAATAAAGTAAGCAAGGGGCAGATGGCAAAAAGGACAAAATGTGGCTTATTTAATCTGCCTGTGTTTGCAAGGAAGTAATTGTCTTTTAGGCTCCAGAAAACAGAGTGCTACCAGAAGACAAACAATGAAGTCTCTCTTTCCAGGGCACATATGACACTATTTGCATAGCTTCAACAGGAGACTGCAGTTAATCAGGGCTTTCAATAAAATTTACATTCACCATATGTAGAGGATAAAACATCTTCCTTGAATTTGGAAGCTGAATTGACCTGCTTCTCCTCCCTCATATGATCAATTCACCCAGAGAAACTGTAATCCTCTTTTGAGCTCATACAGTAAAAATGTCTTTAACAAAACAGACCTTCCAACATAAAACTGTTACGTGAGGAAACAAGGCACTAAGTGGTACAATAACTTGAAACACATAATACTGTCAGAAACAATGACTGTAGGCTTGACAGTTTCCATCAAACTGGTACCAATTTAAAGCTTTTAGTAAGTGCAATCATTAATGTATGCAGAGCTGTTAAGTAGTGAGTCAGAGTAACTTAGCTACATTTTGTTTTGTACTGACAAACCACAAAAGAACAGCTCAAGTACTGGAAGTACAGTTGCTCATTAGATATTTAGTTTTGCAAATACCTTTGGAGTTTATTCAAAGTTATTTTCAATGAAAGTGTACAGTGCAGTTCTGCACAGGCTGAAATGATCTCTTTTTTGCCAAAGACAAATGGGACACATTTTAAACCTACCATGTTACTGGTGAGAAGATGAGCCCTGAGCAAAACCAAGAAGAGGGATAGTACAAATCAAACTGCCTAAATGCTCTGAAAAATTTCAGCTTTCAGATGTTTTTGAGATGTCTTTGAGGGAGCCAGAGAGGCCCTGGATAAATTGAGAGGATGCTGCATTGTGTTTGTACCTGTTGACAAATGACAGCTGGGAGGTGTGCACAACTGGAGAAAACAGGGCACAGAAATCTGATGATGCCTACAAATTTATTCTACATTCCTAGATTTCCAGACTTGAGGTCCAGTAATTTCTAGGTGTCTTTATAAAACAGAGAAGGAGAAGAAGCCAATAGGAAGAGGAAGCATCATTATGAAGAGACATTCAAGCTGAAACTCTTGTAGAGGAAAAGACTGGTGAGAGGGGAAAGTGTTTCATGGTTATAAAATCATGGAGATGACAGCTAACATTAATGCAGCTCTTTAATTCACCAGCTGTCCAGGCACTCAGTAACTACTGCAAGACTGCTTTCAAACACACAGAAGGAAACTCTGGACAAGCTTGTACAGAAAGGTGGTTTCAGCTGGTTCAAAGATGGACAATTCCACAGACCAACAGTATAGTAATGGAGTAAATTAATGAATGCACCCTGCATCATCTCTAATTTTGGGACTACAGTGAATGGATTAGAGGGGAGCGCCAGGTTATTGATGTTGGGGCAGAACACTTGGCCAAATGGTCTATTGCTTGTGGCCAGCTGGGTATTCTTGTTTCCTATTCTTGTTTCCTGGACTCTAGAGATAGACAAGGTGGTGTGCTCCTCAGTGCTAGGCATAAATATTGGCATTTGTATATGCAGAATTTCAGTAATGGCTCTCACTTAGTTGTTATCTAAAGCCTTTACTGGCTTTTGATTTTGAGGTTGAAGTTCATCTGGTGGTTAAAGACCTACTCTTTGGCTTGTCTAGAGGCATAAAAATCTTGAAAGTGAAGAGCTCAACACCACCTTCATCATTACCCTCAGGAAGCAGTTTTTTCTACCTTTTCATCAAGCAGAAAAACTTGGTTTACTTGTCCACTTACCTGTTTTCTTGCAGAAAGACATAAAAGAGCTGAGATGATTACCTACACGATAACTTTAAAGCTGATCACCGTGTTGAGGCCAAGCATTAGAACAGAGACCTAAGGCACAGCCCCTTCCCCTTCACATTTAAAAGATCCTTTTCCTTTTGTATTAACAGCAGTAGAAGTTTTGGGAGTTGGTTGGAAGCTGGGGTAGGGAGGTAGGATGAGAGATCTACAGCTGCTGCATCTGTGTCCTGTCCTAGGAATCAGGCTTCTTCTCCACAGAGCAGTGTTTCTTTGTATAAGAGTTTCTCTTACAAGGAACATGACTGGCTTTGGTTACAACACTCCTTGGCTCAGTCTTCCCATTGCTCCTGAATGTTGCATCTCCTGGACTAATTTTCATGTTTCAACCTCCCTGGCTAATGTACTGGGTTAATGTCAAATGATACCTTCAAAGGCATTTGTAACATCAACAAAATAGTTTAGTGATGTGAAAATATGCCTGTCCATTTTAGGTCAAGCACATTTACCTGCAGGTTACCTACTCAATTTCCTCATTACCTAGTGATCTTCCTGGAAATCTAGTAAGACCAGAAACTACTACTTTAGTGTGTGGCTATAACAATGAAGTAAATGCAAAGGAGCATACTGAGAGAAGAAAAATGCCACTAATGTTTCCAAACCACCAACACAATAAAAGTAAAATAAATTTGGGGCTAGGCCAGACCCTCAGGTCAGTTCTGGTTTTGTCAAAACCAGATTATTTCTTCCTTAAAAGCAACACAGCAGAAGTGCAAATGTAGCATGTCATGTCCTGTTGCAGCTTTGTACCTCACACTGTGCACAAATTTTATTTTGAATATGATGGTGTTTGCCAAGGTGTCACAGACAGTTGTTATCCTCCAAGCCAGCAAGTTTCTAAAGCACCACCAAAGCAGCAAATTCCTATTATCTAACTTTTAAGTTACCTTGACTCAATTTGTCTCCTCTATGGCTTTCCCAGGAGTCAAAATAATACCGACAGAATGGTTCAAAAAGCAGAAACAAAACCAGAGAAGGTGGGTTTTTTTGTTTGGTTGGTTTTTTTTGGGTGTGTTTTTTTTTGGGTTTTTTTTTTTTGTTGTTGTTTTTTTTTTTTTTTTTTTTTTAATAGATGCCTGGGGAAAAGACAAGTTAACTCTTCTGATAAAGAAAAGAGGTTAATCTTACCTCAGGAAGATTTTCAGTATCTGCCATCCAACTCCTCCTCTCCAAATTCAGGCACCTCTGTTAGTAATGTGGTGTCTGATTAGCAAAAGTATTTAGCAAGCTAATGTTCACTGTCCACAGCAGGAGCTCACAGAGCTTGGCTGATGAGAAATGAACTGCCTGAAGCTAGCTTTTAATGGCAACTAATTTCCCATATTTGATACTCAGCTCAGCCAACTAATATCTAGCTCAACCGTGACAAGACAATCACAGTTCCTTTTGAAAATCCTTTAATCTGGGATGCAAACCAGTGTGCTCAAGGCTATAATGAACTTCTGAGATTATGTACTGGCTATTTTATAGGAGGTATATTTTCTCTTTTCTTTTTCCTTTTCTGCCTCAGAAAGGCTTAAGAATACATATTTTCATAGTTTCCTGCTTTTATGCAATTTGCTTAGTGCACAGAGATAATCTCCTCCTGAAAGTCAGTGACAAAAGTTTTAAAAGGACAAGTAAACAGCTTTCCCGTCAGATAACCCAGAGGATGTGGCAGTTCACAACAGCACAACATCATAAGTGGCTTTTAAATCAACTGATCTTGTTATTCTGAAAGTGTTTTAAATATCTAACATGTTTTATACTGCTCTGGCTTGGGCTTTGACAAATCCCATTACTCTCTGTTACTCTATCTCATTACACAGTGAATTATTAAATAGAACACTTAACCTAATTAGATATTATTGCCATGATACATACAGACATCCTGAAACAAGTCATTCCTTTTTGTTGTTCTGACTAGTCCTTCAGTTGTTTTTTATCTCTTCTGTGTCACTGGTGGGGTTTATTTCTTCCCTAAGAAGCATCAAATCTCTGGTAGAATAGTTTTTTGCTGTTTCTTTTTAAAATGGTTTCTGGATTTAACAATACAGAATTTATAGGTGCATGTTTGTAAGAGCATGTGTGTCTGTACATAGATACACACAAAAACACACAACTAAAAATCATTCTGAGCTGCAAACACAGTTTTTCTCCTCTCGCAGTGTGCACACTCTCACTTCTGTAGAGATAGCAAGATATGCTTAGGAATATTTTGGTTTTAGGCTAGACTAAAAATTTTCATTCCAAAAAAAATCATTCCAGGAAGGAGAAAAGTCTTCAGCTCTTCAATAAATTGGCTGACAACCCTAGCCTGTACCAGTCCAGTGCAGGGCCATAGAGCCTTTTCTCAAGCCCTCACTGATGGCCAAAGCCTGCTTCTGTAAGGATGTATGGGAAAATTCCTGGCTAGTAATTTCAGAGTAATATCAGAGTAACAAAGCCTGGCTAGTACATTTTGTCATTCCTTTCAAAATACAGTGCAGCCATGGCTGGCTAATTGGAAAAGATGCTTCCTATCACATAGTATACTTTTATATCAACAGACTGTCACTTGTGGATCTGTTTCGGATCATTTCATTATTTTTCTAGCAAACTTTCAGAATAAAATATTTGTTTTCCCGACTCATATTGTGCAAATCAGGTCAAAAATATTACTTGACATAGACATAACTTGTAAGAGTTACTTTGGCTATTTACCAAGCTGTCATGTTTATCTGTTCAGTGGCATCTCCCGTATTTGGAAACATGACAAATGCTGTAGACAGTGTTATTGTTGTGGGAGGCAGTTATCCCATGTTTAATGATGCTAAATATGGAATATTCATTTTTCAGAAATGGCCCATGTGTATCTTCCATTCAAGTAGAACCCTCCAAAAGGTATTAACTCACAGCCAATTCATGCTGTCTGAATACATCTCTGTGCTGAGGATGTCTTGGGACTGATGCAGTTTCTTGGAGAATATCCCCATTGCCATTTGCTTTGTATGACCCACTGGCTCCTCTGTGTGTCCCCCTTTTCCTTGCTGCCCACCATAGATGAAACAGCCCAGTGTGTCATGTCCTTCTTACAGTCGTTTTATGTTCTTTTGTGGTAAACATTAGAAAGTTTTACATTTCTTGTTCTTTTACTCCCATACACATTCTCCTTCTGCATCTATTTCTTTAAGTTAAAATGATGCAATTGCAGTTCCACAGTCAAAATTGACCTTCATTTTTCCACATCAACACCTGAGTTAAATACTTTTGCTACTCACAACATGTGTCTTAGCAATCACAACTCTGTGTGTTGTGAATATTCACAACATTTGAACGTATTTTATGTTGAAGAGGAGAGAGATGCTGAAACATGTATCAAATAAGAAGAGAAAATATAAAATGGTGGCTACTGTCTGAGTCAATGAGCTGCTAGTGTGCTTAACTGTATGTATAAAAGTGAGATTACTGGATTACTTTAGCTATTTTATGAGTTAAATTAGAAACTGATGTGCCTGACGTTAAGACTCTTACTAGACACTGTTACTTGATGCTGCTTGACGAGTATCATCTCAATGTGGATGAGCTGGTTTCAAAAAGACCAAACATAAGTACTGCCAATTCCACAATCTGAAAATCTGCACATCTTAAAAATGTTTCACTCAGTTGATATTAGAAAACTACTTTTCGAAAAGATAGTATGGATGAGATAGATTTTTTGGGTATACCATTGAAAATCTGAGATGTAGCAGCATGCCCACCCAGAGCTTGATGAGACACGTTGTTTAACAATCCTGTTAATATCCACAGACATTCAAGCCCAAAATTTGCCAAGATTTCAAGAGAAATGCCAGTAATATTGAAAAAAAAAAGTGCCCTCTATTAGTCTTTATTTTAAATGGTGTATTTCTGAAGTGAAAATAGGTTCCTAGTGCTTGTTTTGATGGTACGTATGCAACTGTTTTGTATTGAGGGAAACATTGTGTTTAGAGGACTTTCTGAATGTAAATCCAAGAGTTCCAAAATTAGAAGAAAGGAAATAAGGAGATGGAAGTTTAGGAGAGAGGGATTAGAAGAATGGGTGTCTATCTATGAACTCTCAACCAGAGCCCTTGTGAGAGAGCATAGTCTGTACTCACATGATCCCAACTGGATCATGAGAGTCCTTTCCAAGGGACTCTTGGTTCATTCAGTTCATGGAAGGGAGGATGTGTTTTATCTGTATGGGAAAAAGTCTATTACCTGCAAGGTCTTTGCTTTCTTTGTTACTGCTGTTAGGTTACTCTCAGTGCTTCAGGCAGGATGTCATGAAAAGAGAAGGGCAATGTCAGATAATCCCTGGAAAACTGGATTCTCTCACTCATTCCACTACCAGATTCTGGTGTGATGCTGGACAGTTGTTTGGATTGGCCAATAATTGCATGTTCCTCTATCTGAAAGTGCTTCAGATGAGAGTTTTTGATAAAAGGTGCCAAGCACTTCTGACTGCAGTGACATTCTTGACTGTATACGACTACATTATGCTAAGTACTCTAAAAGATTAATTCCTAGACATCCTAAAGTGGGCACCTAAAATTAATAGGCTTTTTTTTTTTTTTTTACTATTTTCATCTTAATCTCTTTACATTCCTCACTAGTCAAATGAGATAATTATGCCTCTCTCCATCATCAGGTTGTTATGTAGATAAAGTCATAAAAGGTTCTGAACCAGTTAGGTGTTACAGTGATGAGTGCTTTAAAGAAGACTTGCAGTAAAATGCCTGTACTCAGTACCAGGATTGGATGTTGTGTATGGGAAAGAGCCTTCCCCTGACAGGACTAGAACCCAAAGTGACCCAGCATATGGTGAGAATTATCCTGTCTGAACACCCAGTGAAAGCAATGGTGTGCCTCAGCACCAGGATCCATCAAATCAAGACTGTTTCATGTCTTCTGTGTCTCAGCCAGGGTCAAACCTCACTGGAGATTTTTTCTCTTGTCTTAGTTTTCTGACAGGTAATAATGAATGAGTTCTGAAGGTTTTCTTCTGAAGGAGTCAGTAAAAAGTATCCAGATGCCCACTCAAAAAAAAGCCCCCAAACCCACACATAGTACATACTGTGAGGTCTCACTCATCTTTGAGAAGTTTTGGTTGAAACTAGTTAGCACATTTAAAGCACTGTGGTCACCAAAGCGTTGATGTCAAGGGAAATGCAAAAATAATTTGTGGGGGTAGACAGGTACCTGAGCATTTGCATTCAGGATGACAGCTCAACCATGTTTCTCATGTTTCATAGTGATTTAAAGCTTCATACTCTTCTAATAGACTATTCCATATTCAACCCTATTTTAGAAAGGGAACTGCAATATCAGCTATGTTAAATAGCCTTACAGAACTGCTGCATGGAGAAACAGGAAGTCTGAGGTCCTAATATGAGCATCCCAGGTCTTCTCAGGCTTGAGCCAGTCTTCAGTGAAGAGAACAGTTTGTTACCCTTTCCTGAAAGAGGATGGTGTTGGGTTGTGGGATAAAAGGCTCATGACATGAAGGATTCCAGAAACAAAAGGGCAGATGGAGGTGCTTCAATACCTTGGTCAAGGACATGAACCACTACCCCTGTTTTCAAATTAAACAAATTAAATTGTTTAGAACAATTTTCCAGAGTAAGGCACATTAAGGGACATGGGTCCAACAAGTGGAATTATACAAAGGACATAGGGTCCTGGGCACCTGGGATGCCAGCAAGTGGAGAGGCCAGAGCCCATGTGCATTGCCTGGGTGCTTGTGTACCATTTGGATTGCTGCCAAGCATCAAACTGGACTTGATGGCTGGAAAGACAGACAGGGACCACAGGGTCTGCCAGTGGTCCACCAGCAACTGAAGGGGCTGCCTTAGAAGCCCATGTGTCCAGGTGTCAACAGCTGGGGAGATGGGAGGTCCAGGGACAGTTTTGGGGCAGACAAAGTGCTTAGAGAAAGCTAGTAGAAGCACCCATATGTTGTGTATATAGGTATAGATTTTTTCTCATTAGCAGCTGTCATCCTGATCAGCTAGAGAGGGGAACAGGATGAGGCCACGGTGCTGTTTGTGCTTGCAAGGGCTGTGTTTTCCATCTGTGTGGCTTCACGAGGCTGGTCACAGGTACACATGTAGGTGTGTACATATGGTGTGTGTGAGCCTGTGGGGAATGCACGCTCAGCCTCGCTGCTGGCTGATCCGGGGGCTACGGAGCTGCAGCAGCCTCCCCTCTGTTGGGCTGCTGGGCATGGCAACCCCTAACAGATGGGCCCTCCTCTGCCAGAAGGTTTCAAACCCATCTCCTAAACAACTAAGGAATGCTGCTCAGGAATACTAGATTTGCTTCCAGGATGTAAAGAACGATGGTCTAGTGGCTGCAGATCCGCTTGTGTCTCTTCCTCTGAACCTGTCCTCTGCTGTGGCCTCACCTGCTGGATAATCACTTCGCTCTTGGGAACGGCAGGCAGCACTCAGCAGCTCTGTTGCAATAACACATTCACTACACAAAACAGAAAACACCACTGCATGGCTCTTCCCTTTGTGATAATACTGATAATACTTCCCTGCTCCATACTGCTCCTCCTCCCTTACAGTTTTTCTCCCTGAAAGCTTTCCTGGGAGGACAGTTAGCTGGAAGGAGAGGTTGTTGCTGGGTTATCTTTCCTAGGTTAGCTAGCAAGACTGTCAAGTGACTTCCATGTTCCTGAGCAATAAGACTTCTCCAGACATAGATATTTCTGCTGTTTTGTAAACAGTAACATAGTCAGCTCAAAGGAGGATGTTATAGCAGAGCAGTTTGGGGCTGGGTGAGAGGGGTGAACTGGACACAGAGGCACATGACTTTTAAGACAGGAACAGCATATGCAAGGAGTGTTCCACCAGCTTGATAATAACTCGTCAGCTGGGCTGATGAGGTGCATGTTTTCTGTGATGTCCTAGATGGGCCCTTCACTGCCTGTAGCCTGCAGTGTGCTGGCTATCCCCTGATCTCATATTCCTTCCAAGAACACCAAGGATATCTATTTACACATTTTCACTCAATGAATTACAATCTCATTTATCTCTGCTTACCTCATGATCCAAGAAATGAATGATGTGTTAGGGCAGATGTATCAAAACTGATGTCATTAACTCTTAGGTCCTGTCATGGCTGGTCCTTCGAACTTGTTTAGAGGTTTGTATTCTCCTCATGTATCACATTTCTTACAAAGGAGCCTTAAAAATTATTAATCAAACAGTTTACTGTGTAGAAACTATTTGTTAGGAGGAAAAAAAAACCTGGCTTTTTATTGTAGTGCAATTTTAGGAGAAAATCATCCAACTTAGAATTAGATAATACTTAGTTGATAAAAATCTTCTACAGGCATTTTGCCATGCTTTGTTGTTAAATTGCCTCACAAATTACTTGTTCCCAGAGTTGTGAAACTCGGTGGTTTACTGTAAATACAAAGGTCTTTTTTTAATTCTGGTTTTTTTTAAGTAGAAGCAGTGCAGCTGTTGATCAATATTGTGACATGAAGAATGGTGATGCCATGACCTGACAGGAACAAAAACTGACCACAGGAGATGGAAGAGGAGTAGATCCAGACAGGGAAATAATCCACCGGTAATACAGTGTTTAGAAAAAAAAGCACAAAAAAAGGTGCAATTAAAAAAATCGGGGACTCAGGAGGAGGAGGTGGCTCTAGATTTTGAAATCCTGCACTTGAGAATTGAAACCTCATACATCTCAAATTTCTACTGTCTTTTTCTATCTTATATGGAACTGTTGAATTTGCTCTTTTGTTCAGCAGGTTTTTTGCTGAATATAAAATAATTTGTCTCAGACTAGATAGCAGGGGGCAGAATTTATCTGGTGTAAATGGCTCTCACTTCATACGTGCTGAGAAGCTGCTCCAACACTCTTTGTTCTCTGTATATGAAGCAGAACTGCTGAAACCTGTCAACAGTTCAGTGCTTGTTGCAGTGCTCTTGGTTAGGCTCTCTTCATCTTCTGCTTTTGCATCACACTGCTTTGTACCCTTTTCTTGCAGTTTTGTCAGAGAGGTAGCTACATTTCATTGAGGATGTATGTGCAACTTGTAGTCTTTGGGAAAAATAATAAAGAAGCAAACTGACACTTATACTGTAAATGCCTGGAATTAATTCTGGGAAAGAATAATCTTTCAAAGCAGAAACACTACATGAATGTCAAATTGTCAGACACTCAAAATTTCTTTCTATGCTGCCTTGGCATCTGTGCTGATAGTTTTTTTCTTTGCCCTTTCCTTAGGTACATTAATAACACCACATATAGCTGCAAGTTCACTATGGCTGGATGCAGCAAAAATGTATCTGCATCTCTGCAGGTGGATGTTGAAATACTGTGTTGGGCTGGTGAAAAGCAATTTTGCTACACAGCAAATGCCTAGTTTTACTTAAGATTGGTTTTTTTTTTTTTCTCCTCTGCTCTGAGAAACTGTCTCTCAGATCTCAGAAAACAGTGTTGGATACTCAGACACTGAATTGGATACACTGGTTTCAAAGTGGATACTCCTGATAGACTGTCCTTCAGTGACAGTAGAGTTGAGGCCATCATTCTGAGTGTATTTCATGTTAAGTGTCTCTGGTGTAGTATCACAAAGGCAGTTTTCTAATGTCTGTTTCTTCTAAATAATTAATCTAGAAGTCTGTATGCCCTGGCTCTAGTAATGCCATTCTACTTGTGTTTGCCATAATTTATGATTTATGTTAGCTTCTTTTTTCAGTCAAATAAAAATCCATATTTTGCGTGCACCCAAGTCAGATGTTTCTGGGAGAATAGGGTCTTTGATAACACCGAGGGAAAAATTTAATTGTACCCCCACCCCCACATAATTTACATAACTCAGATTGATGAGATAGGAAGGAAAGTGTTTACAGTGCAAGAAGATAGGAATTTGGGGATTTAAATAGGAAGCAAATCGAAATGAGCTGTCTGAGGTAATTATGGAACACATACTTCATATGTTTTCATTAGATATTGCTATTATACTACACAAGGCAAAGGAGTTTGATTAAACTACAGCTCAGTATATAAATTTATGCATAAATTACCCAGAAATCAGTTAGTTCATTATCTTTCAGGAACTCAGCAGGGGACTGAGCAAAAGTTTAGGTCCACTGGGACAAATAATTTGAGCAAGAGTAAAACCCGTGTTAGGTAAGAAGAAAAAACACAGGCAAGGTCCATGAGATGGAGCAGGATGAGGGGTTAAATTAATGCCTGTGCAAAGCCCAGGCAGGGAGAACAGCCCAGGACTGAGGTAGTGTTTGCCCACAGCTCCTGTGAGACCCACTAATTCCTGGAGAAGGGGCACTTCACACTAATGTCTAAAGAAGAGACAGTTCCCACCCCTTCAGTGCAGGTGACAGCTTTATCCTTTCTGTTTGGAAATGGCACTCCAGCTTCATTTCACCACTGGTTTGCTCATGGAAGGGGACTCAACAAACATCAGGCAGCTAAATTACTTTCTGATTTAGTCTCCATCCTCTGGTGATTTTCTTTTTATGTGAAGGAAATATTTTCTACTGTATTCTTAGCCCTTACTTTGACAATACACTAATTTTTAAACCATTGTATACAGGAATTCAGGAAGGATCACAGCTGAAATCCATTACCAGGTTACCCTCAGTCTTGAACCAACTTTTGCCCACTGCATGTTGATGGGAAGGAAGCATAGGATGAAAGTGATGCTGCCAGGATATCTGTGACAAGCAGTCAGAGTATGATCTCCAGACATTTTGAGCAATAAAATCTGTGATAAATATTACCTAGTGTATTTTAAATTTGTTTTATTCTTCAGGCCAGGCTCTGTCATTTAAGGAAATGAGTATTCATGAGAACATAATATCAGCCATTTGGTGAGAGAAGATATCACAATCCACTCTGCATTAACCTTTCGTATAATTGTAGTGGGTCTGTGAAGTCACTTCAGGTCTGCATATAAGCATTTGATTAATAGAAACTGTGGCTCTCACAAATATACGAATATATATGATCTTTTTTTTGCATTTGTTGAAGCAAACTGGAGAGAATTTCTCCAGCTTCTCCTTACATAAAATGATGCTCTAACACTTCTGTTTCTAATGAGGATACAGGTCTAATACCTGTGTTCAGGAGTTGTGGTATGATCTCATTGAAATGCCCCTCAAGGATCTCTCTCTCAAGCCTATTTATACTTTTCTACATTATTTTTAATAGATGATAGATGTAGCAAATACTGTCAAACAGCTTAGCTTTTAACTTATAACTGTGTTTTAGACTCCCCCCTTCCTATTCCTGCTGAGGATGCTTGTTCCCTTTTAGTCCTTCATCTCTTTAAATTTCTGTAGAATCAATTACATGACACTGATCTGTCTATCTCACTCTCTGTCTGTAGTATTTCAGCACCAGCTCCAACTGTAATCCACTCTGCCCTGTTATTGACTGCCTCTCTTCAAGCCTGGTATCATCAAATGCCACTGCCTGACAAAACAACCTTTTAATAAATAAACACAACAAACCTTGGCTCTAATAATAAAGCTTCTGACTCTCTGATAATCCCATTTCCCATTAAAACACTCTGAAGTTCAATATTCTTTCTATATTCCCTGCCAGTATAATTTATTACACCGAGCACTTTTTGGGGAGCTGTGTTAGAAAAATAGTACCTTTACCACCACGATCTCCTGTCAGCAGATGCCACGTGGTAAGCTTGTTAACTCTGTCAGAATTTTGACTGGTATTTCATAGATGTATACATTTTCACACCAGAAGGGACATCTCACTTGACTCTCAGTATGACCTGAACTACAGTTTTATCCAGCCATTCTTAGGTTGAGTAGATGACTCCTTGTGTTGCAGAGTATCTCTTTGGAAAACTTCTAGTCTTGAATTCAAGTAGTAAGAGTTGTCCACAGCCACTGGCCATTTATTCTTGGCAGTTAATTAATATTTCCCTCAAAAATATACACTTTTGAGTTTGCTGTTTGAATCTAGTTTGAATTTGACTGATGTCAGCCTCCAGGCACTGCATCCTGTTATGTTTCTGTGTTCAAGATTAAACAACTTAATGCCCTCAGTAATTTTCTCTTGCAGGCTATGGAAAGTTCATTTCAGATTCCAAGTAGTCTGCTCACTCCTTCCCTCCCTCCCTCCCTTACTTCTTTCCCTCCAGTGAATGTTCTCCACTTTTCACAGCATCCTTGTGCCAATCTAAGCCCTCTCCAATCTTCTATTGTCCCCTAGAAGTGTAGGTGAAGTAAGCAGAAACATCATAACACAGTAATACTCTTGCTCCTACCAACTACAAAGGTAAATTAATATTTATAACCTTACTTTCTATTTCCCTGTTCACCCATGAATGGTTCTTTTTAGGTCTTTTGGCCATGACATCCTGCTGGGAGGTTTGCAGTATCCTCCTGCCTTTACTGAGTCTCTCATGCTTGCTGTAACTGAAACCAGAACTGTCACTATAGCTTTCTCTTGCAAGTTTTCCCTAATATTTTCTCCGACAGTACTTTCATCCAATATTATCTTCACCTGATTACTTTTCCCAGTGTTGTTTTGAATAAAAGGAATAGTTTCTTGCTGTCACATCAAATACTTTTTTGAAAGTACAGGCATTAAATATGATCTCTTCTATTTTATAGATTTTTTTCTTCATATTTTAAAGAGCTTTTTAATGCAGCACATTTGCTAATATATCTGAATTTATTTTTATGGAGTTTTTTATTAATAGGGCATGGGTCTTTGATATGGGCAATTAATTTAAGCCTTCTGATGTCTTCCTTTCATTGACTTCATCTTGGACATAGCTTTGATTTATCACGGTATATTTTCATCTCATGGAAAATAAGTATCTGATCATTTCTCTAAGACAGATTGTGAACGTAGGAATAAGTAATTTTTTTTATTGTGTCAGCCCCCTCAACAATTTATTACATCTCCTATCTCTCATTCCACCTCTTCTGCTGTCTCCTTTTGTGTATATGGATTGTGTCTTCCCATTTATCTTACATCTCATTCACATCTCTTTCCATTCTTCACCTTGACTTTACTTATAACTTTACTACAGTATTACAAGCATTTCTATAATCTTCCTACTCCTCCCCTGTATTGATGTTTTATGCCTGGTTCTAGCTTTTATCTAATAGCTGGTTACTTTTTGTACTTTTGTTCATGGCATGGTGTAGGAATTGTTACACGCTTTGAGGTTGCCTGCTCCAATGGTGCTTAATGCTATGGATATACTGATGGACCTGTCTATAAGGAATCTCTGACTGCCATTTTTCTTTCCAAATCTATTTCCCAGCCATTAATATTTTTTTTTAAATCTCAGCAGGCTGACTTCTCCGCCAAAGCTGTTCACAGCAAAGTCACGCTTTGCCCTAGTCTTGTTTTATTCCTGGGCTGAAAGAGTTTTGGGCAAGGGGACAAACTTGGCCTGAAAAAGGCAGAGTACTTTTGTCTGATGAACTGTATATCAGGACATACCCCTTCTACTGGTAAGGGAAGTACAAGATCTCCCTGTTGTCCCCTTCCCTGTCAACAGCAACATCTTTTTTGCACATGAGGGGGATGGCAGCAATGCAGAGAAAAGCTTCACAGAGAAAAGCAAAGCACAGCTTCTTCCCAAGGATATTTCTGGGATTCACAATCTCTGAACCTCAGAGAAAGAAAAAAAAATTCTTATCTCAATTGCTGCGCCTCTTGTTGTTCACAAGTGGAATGCATTGTGGAAGATTGTTTACCTGAAGGGAATTGGTAATTGGATTCTGGTGTGAGTGTTTTGATTCATTGACCAATTGAATCCAGGCGTGTGTGTCGGGACTGTCAGCTGATTCTGGGCAGCTGAGCTGAGTTGAGTTGGGTGCTTGTGCAAATTCAGTTTAGATGTAGTGTAATGTAGTATAGAATAATATAGTATAACAAAGTAATTAATTAGCCTTCTGATATCAGTGGAGTCAGATGTTTTTTCTCTCCGTGAGTGTCGGGGGATTGCCTTCCTTTTACAATATTGGAGAGACACATTGCTAAACCCACCACCATCACCAGTGTCTCTGACTGAGTCTTCATTCTTCATTCTCCTCTTCTCCTTGGTTCTAAGACTCCACACCTTCCCTAAACAGCCTAAAACCCAGGAACTGAGACTAAAAATCTGCTAGAAATATTGAAAAAGCCTTTCCATTCTGTTGGATGAGGCCTAAATTATTTCCAGGTAGCTAAGTGCATCAAGCTCTTCAACAGCTTCCCTGTGTGATGCAAGGCAGCTGCTAGTGTAGGAACAATGCATCTACACCGTGCAGTGAGGCTTGCTGTAGGAGCTTCAAACCACTGCCCCTACCAGTGCATCCCCATGTGACAGATTTTCCATGACTTAGTTCTGCTCCTACTTACCACAAGAATGGGTCTGAGACTTATTTTTTTCAGTATGAAAACACAACAGGAATGTTATGCTTAGACTTTTATGACACTAGGTCCCAGTTAGACAATTTACTGGGTAGGTTTTTCTCACCCCAGCTCTTTGTCCTTTCTACACCAGTCTCTACCCATGCACACAGTTGCTGCTGCACTGTGCATTGCAAAAACCCCATTTGCCACGATAACTGATTCTGGGATTTAGATATACCTGAAAAACAATAGGAAGTTCCTTCCAAACATGAGATTTGTTTTTTCCTGTGCTGTTTGTTAATAACAATTTGCAACTCCGTTTGTAGTTTCTGATTATAATCTGACCTGCTCTGTTTAGATTTTGTGGATTTATTCATTTTTTCTTTAATTTACTTTTCCCTTAAACTTTATAGGCATGTATATTCACAAACAGAACAGAGGGGAAAAAAATCCCAGAAATTACTACAAGAAAAACCCCTGCTAAAAGCAATAAGTTTGCTGACAGATGGTAGTATCAGTTGAAAATCGAGTACCATATTTACTAAGTCTAACCCATTTAGTAAGCCAGAAAAGTGTTATCTAATTCTATCCCCTGTGTGTTTGTGTTTTGGAATAAACAGATGCCTAATGAGGAATGTGTCTACTATGGTTTTTGAAGAACCTGGATGGATCCTGGTTCTGATTCAATACTTGATTTTGACAAAGCTGATAATGTTTGCTGCAGAACCTATTGTTTTGGCTTTCAAACCTACAGATATTCCAACACTAGCTGATTGACAAAAATGCAGTTTCAAATGTAGATTCTGCCAGAACAGGGCAGAAATCAGAAAAAAACCCAGAAGTGTTAAATGACTTAACCTGCATTTTACATTTCCTGTTCTATCTGTATAACACCCAAAAATGCAGCGAATGAAAGGGCAAACACGCTGGAATCACTTGCAGGCTTGACAGCTACCACAATCAATTCCTGTATGTTTTTCACTGGGTTTTATAAAATAATAGAGATTGACTTAGAAAGACATATGCTTGTGTACTTTGTGACAGATCTGGGTGAGAAGTAAAAACTAAATAAACAGAGAAGGGTGATCTGAGCAATGAAGGCTTTAGGGAAGATGAGCCTCTCGTGGGCCACGCTTGGCCAGCAAGGTTATTGCACATGCTCAGGGTTCCTCAAAGGTGCTGTCCTAACACTGTCTGGACAGCTTCTAAATTCTCACCCTTAGTAGGAGCAATCAGGAACTTTACCAAGGAGAATCAGCTATCCATGAAGTCCATAGCAAAATTACAGAACAGGATTTCTCCCATGCTACATAAGGCTTTTAAAATATGCGCTTTCCAAGTGTGTGTGAAACAGATTAAGAATAGGATCTGTAAAAATAGATAAAATTGCTTGTTCACATAGAGCAGACTATTTCAAAGGAATGTTTAATAGAGGCAAGGTCTGTTATTTTCCATAGTATTTAAAAATACTGTGTTCAGTGATACATTTCAACAAACTGATATGCATTCCGACTTTTTGAAGTTGCTCAAGAGTTACTAAAGGCATTTTGCTAAATTTATATCCTATTTTCAATTACATGAAACTGATCAACAGTGGGAGATTTTAATTCTGGAATTATAAAATATGTTTCTCAAAGTACTAACGAGTCAATTGCTGAAGCAGTGATCTAAATACAAGGATGCGCAACCCTATGCCCAGCATTTGCTATCTATTTTTTCCATGTGTGAAAGCAAGCAATTTCTGTTCTCTATATTCCTCTTTCTACCCCCAAGGTGCCCAGGGAAATAAGAATTTAAACTCACATATGTATTATTCTAATGTGACTGATTTTCTAATTTTGTTGAATGAATATCTAAGATACAGGTCAAGTCAGCACATCATCATCTTATTGCTACAGGAAATATCAAGTTGCCCATCAAAGGAATGTGGACACAGGTGGTGGTAATAGAGTGTATTAAAATGTGGAGATGTATGTGATTCTTAAATATTAACAGCAAGAACTGTATTTCATCTTTTATCTAGGTGGTATCTGAAGATGGTTTTCTGTTCACATTTTAGTGAAAGCAAGTTTTGATGGGGAAACTGAGGGAAAAGAAGAAATACCAGCACTATGTTTTTGGGGTTTTTTTCCTAAAGGCTTTTCTGTATCTCAAAACCAGAACAGACAAAATGATTGTGTGAAAGTTTTTACTCTGTCCTTGTTTTAAAAATAAAATATAAGTACAAATTTGCCTTGTTTCTAGTTATGTGCGAGTGAAGAAGGGAAATGGGAGAAGACTGTGCATCCTGATTTTCAATTTTCAGGTCTTACTTTGCCCTTTCTTGGCTCTACTTTGTCACATTTCCAAGGCATTAAAACAGAGACTCAGGGGCCTCGCTAGACATAATGGTATAAAGTTTCCAGTGCAGTAAGCTGTAACACTCTGTATGCTCTGGAAAGTTTGCATTCAGCCTTTTAATAAGTAAAGACGCAACATAATGCTCCTGATAATTTTCAGCATGGGCAGATGGTATATGAACAGCCTGGTGGGAGGAGAACCAGCCCAGCTTAGGGTAACAATGTTCGACTAGCTATCAGGGAGGAAACAGACTTCCTCTGCCATTGCCCAGTGCCAAGGAGCTTGTTTTATCTCCTGCTCACCACACTGATCATGCTTTGCTTTCTTCTGTTTTATAGGCACTGGCTTTATGCAGAAAGTGCAGTTCCTTTCTACTGCCAAAATGAAACAGTATTTTAGATTATAACTAGGCTAGAAGTCATTTACAATTAATTTTGCTCCAAAACTCCTGTAGCTGGAAATGCAGATTACAACAATTTGCTGTGAGCTGTTGTAAGATGAAGAAGCCATTCATTGCTGCCGTTCAACAGTGAATTTTCTGACCCACATGCTAAAAGTAGGGGAGGCTGTGGCAGCAACCTTAGCAATGAAGCAGGTCACATTAGGAATAAGGATAGGTTCAAGGTTCAGTGCCATTTTTGGAAGCTTTCCTGGCAGGTCGTACCCAAAATAGGTTTTGCCAATGCTGTGTGTGTAGGTATGTTAGTGCTGGTCCCTCTGCAAGAGAATTCAGTAGCAGTGGCAGCAGGAAGAGTCATACTGGAGACAGACAGCATGCCATGATGGCTAAGCATATTATTTTTGTAAATATACTTCTGAAAATGCTACTTGTCCTCTTTCAGGTAGCCCATTCTGCCAAAGAGTAAGTGCTTTCTAAGAAGTAGGTTCCTTCTAAGTGCTTTTTAAAGAAGAAAATGTTGGGAATACATTTTGCCATTGTTCTTTATTCTCTACATGAATGCATTAATTGCAGAGGGCAAAGCACTTTTCCAGCCTTGGAGGGCTGTACACAGCCAGAAAAATCCTGCCATGTTCTACCTCTGGAGAGATGCCCCAGCTGAGCCTAGCAGTGAGATGGTTAATAGGTCAAGGAGATTGCTAGTGATGGGAGGATGGACTGAAGATGTACATTTACTCCTAATTCTGGGTCTTGGGGGCTAGCAGAGATAAGTGTCTTCCATGAGCAATAAGTTCATTTTAAAGAGGAAATTAAGGAAACAAATGTCTCTCTTGTGTCTCTCTTGTGAGCAAGTGACAAAAAGAGATTAAGAAAGAAAAAATATATCTCACTCACTGCAACTGTCTTTAAAATATTTGACTTTTTTTTTGTTTGTTTAATTTAATTTTCTTGCCTCTGCTCTTTTTTTGGTTTTGTGGTGTTTTTTTAAAATTTATTGCTCCTGAATTCAGGTCTACCAAAAATAACACTAAGCAGTTACTGTAAATCTCTGTCTGCATCGCAGAGTGGACAGGAGTTTTTCATTTCATACATTATTGACCACGCGATAGAATGGTGATTCCACAAAGTGAGCAGAAGCTTTAAAAAGTTAATGAGGAGGGACATCATAGAGTTGTTGTTGTTCTTGTTGTTGTTACTTTTTAATGTTCTGTAGCATTTAGGACTGGGCAGCTGGGCATGCTGGATGCCGAGTGCCACTGCCGTGGTTTTTGTTGCGCTGCATTGATGGCAGAAGATGTTCTCCCCCGTGGGCTCTGCCCGCTGTGACATCTGCACACACCTCCCTGCACCTCCCCAGCAACAGGGAACACCCACACTGCACACATGGAGCGTGGGGAATTGATGCATAACACCTGAGTATAAATACTAATCTCAGCAAGAAGAAAATGCAATGTATTTTTGATTTCCTAAGGTGGAGAAGCATCTACCTTCCCTGAAGACATCCAGTGAATAAGCTTAGTATGTCCTCTGGCTAACATCTGTAGCAAACTTACCTCAAAGACACAAATACCATGAGGGTTCTTGCAGTGGTACCTTTGGATATATTATTTTACATGGAGCTGCCATCTGTTTCATACTGTAGCACATATCTGAGTGCTCCAAGAGCAGTTACAAACACCTCTGTCAGGACACTTGGAAGCATATGGGGCCAGGCAGTATGGTGCTGGGCAATATCATGGGGCTGACGACATGCTGACATATTCTGGGCTGGATCCTCTCTTACACTGGAGCTATTTTTATATAGCTCCATAGACTTCAGCTGAACAAGCCCATATTTATACAAACATGAGGTCAGGACATCATCCAAAGATTATTTAAGTCTTAAACATTTTAACCCACTATGAAAATCATGGAGAAATTCATTCTCATGAGAGCATGAGTCTTTGTGAAACATTTGGCTCTTTAGCTCTCTAAATGAGAAATACTAAAAGCATAACCTTTTTGTATGCAGTTTGACACTCTGGAATTTTAGCTGAATTTTTTTTTTTTCTATTAAGAAATGCAGACCACAAAAGGACTTGCACTTCTCCCATGTAACAAAAAACTCAAACTTCTCCCAGTTTCTTATATATAAAAGAGGAGGTCAGGCAAATGCCTCTTACAAAGGACACAGAGAGTATTGAGGGGTTATAACATGAAGGTGGGATGAGAGGGCCCCCTCCCCAATCCCATGGTGCAAACCCGCTTGGGGATCCTGCTGGGAGCAGTTCTGTGGCTGGGAACAGGAGCCAAGCCTCCCAATCCCCAGAGGGAGTTTGGCTGTTTGTTTATTTCCTGGAAGGAAAAGGTACAGAAGCTGGGGGAGGAGATGCTCCAGGAGCCAGAGCTGAGATTCCCCTGCAGCCTGTGGAGAAGACTGTGGAGAGGTAGTCCATGGAAGTCTATGGTGGAGCAGATATCCACCTGCAGACCCTGGAGGATCCCAAACTGGAGCAGATGGGTGCCCAAAGGAGGATGTAACCCCATGGGAAGCCCACAGTGGAGCAGACTCCCAGCAGGACTTGTTCACCTGAGGAGGGCAATGATACAGCAGCTTTGGTGGGCACCTGGTGTGCAGCCAGGGTCAGTGCAGCCAAAAAAGGTTGAACATAATTGATTTTTATCTCTTACCTTTTCTAGACCTTTTTGCTGGGTCAGACCCTAAAAATACCTGGATGCTGTTGATGCAGGAGCTGGAAGGCGGCTGGAACAAAGGAAAACATTGATGGAGAAAGGAAATTAGTGTGCCATATAATATGGATGGAATAATGGTGCGCCCTCTGTCTTGTCGACTTGGAGGGCAAATTCTACAGGAAATGGCTGCCTTTTACTGCAAACCTGTGGAGCATCTTGCATGATGAGGTTCACTTGCCACTAAACACTCCTCAGGAAACTACTGAAAACCTTTTCTCTCCACATGCATGCACCCAGTTTTCTTATGCTCAAAAAGAGTTATATCGGAACAGTCATTGTGTTGTCCTTACTAGTCTTCCTTTAAAACCCTCTGCCAACTACTAGCAGGGAGTTTGGGGCATAAAGAACAGCGCTCTGTTTCTGAACACAATATCTGTGCAAAACTGCTAAAACTTAGAGTTTGAGCTGCTTATTAGGTCATATATTCAAAATTACAGACACAAAAGCACATGCACAATGATTATATATATATATATATATATATATATATATGTATATATACACATATTACTCTTACATGTATGTCAGGGGTGCAATATGATTTTGTAAGTCCACTCTGATTTTCTAAGCTCACATCTGCTGGCCATATATCATTATCAGTGATATAGATGTAGAAACTGATTGTTTCAAAATGTTTGTACCTCACCTGTCTTTTCAAAGTAGTTGTTTTATGTGCTTTCTTTTTTAATTGAATTTTACAAATTATTGCTGCTTAGAAGAGTTTCCTCCCCAACCCTTCCAACTGAGTCCCCAAATTGTGGGTGGCTATCAAAGGAATGATGTTCACTGCTGTTTGACTTTGAATCACTGGTAAAAGGTTTTATGTAACTCATTTCCTTCCACACAATTAGATTCTAAGGACACAGGGACTAGGCTCTTTTTTTTTTTTTTTTAATTCAAAGGTCTCAGTAAGCAAAGCATAATGTATTCTGCCCAAACTGTGAGAACAGAGCAATACAGAATAATTTACTTCACTAATGCCAAATTAAAATTCATAACACAATACTTTAATTACCATCTGAATCCAATTCTCAAAGAAGTTTGCCCTAATTGCATTGTTGATATGCATGGATGCAAATAAGATGTTGACTGTTTCCCTTGTAGCAAATGACTCTGTTTCTAATATGCAGACATCTAACAACATGGGGCCAAATTCATCCCTGGTAGAAAGCCATTAGAATCAGCAGAGTTATACCAGGGACAAATCAAGCACTCTTCTCAGGAAAGCTGGTCTAGTTATCAGCCTCTAAGAATTTCCCCTCCAGGGCCTATGGACAAACATGCTGTCCCTGCACCCCTGAGCAAGACAGTGAAAAGTCCCCAGAACCAGCCAACCCCCTGTGTGCTGGGAAGAGAGAAGTGTGAAATAGGCATGTGTGGAACAATGTTTGCCAGAATGTAATGGGGACATAGAAGCCCAGATGTTCTTCTTTGCTTTTGTGGCAGCTCTGAATATGGATCCTATTCTTAGCCCACAAGCACAGGTGTTTCAGAGGAAGAGAGAGAGAACATCGTACTGGAGATGCAGGAAATTAAATAATATTCATCAAATGAGGGAGAAAATAACATGGAATCATTGGAGCATTTGTGTAACTGCTATGTACTATTCTCAGGTGAGCTGCTTGAGTGGGGGGACTTTGAAACATTCCAGAAATAAAACAGGCTAAAATGTCCTTTTCTGTTAAATATATGGGCAAAAAGAAGTTGTCACTTTTTTTTGTTGTTGACCAAAGGCAGCCAAACCTCTTGCTTTCTGAAGGCTATGTTCAACTTTATTTCTATCCCATTTGAAAGCATTTCTACTTGTTATATACTAAATAAATTATTTTCTCAATTAAAAGCCACCCATTCTCCTCATAACCAAATAATAAGCAATAAATATCAGTGTAGGTGCCTGGTGTAGTCCCAGGGACATGTACAGAATGCAGCTGTGCTGTCTCAGTTGGGGCAGGAAATGGAAGAATACCAAGAGATCTGCTTGCTGAATGTGTTTTTATTCCATTTTTGCCAGTTACACAGGATGAGCTGAAACCCTCCTGCTCACTTTTGTTAGAGGCCCTGGTCTAAGAGAAATAATATTCATTGTGTGTGTGTTCAGTTGCCTGAATAAGCTGTGTTTTCTTAAAGAAGATCTGCAAAAGATGAGGGAATGGGTTTGTTGCCCTTTCTTCTTATAAGATGTTAAAAAAAATCCGAAAAGTTTGCTCTTTTTTTTTTTTTTTTTTTTTTTTAATCTGACATTTCAATCTCACTCTACTCTGGTGTTCCTGGAAAAGGCTAGGTTCTGTTAAGAATAAATTATTTGAGATGTTAGAAATATAAAAAAATATAAACAAAACACCACCAAAAGGGGAGCTGCTGTTATTCCAACATCTGCTATAGCTAATAGTTAATAGTTAATACTTGTGTATCTCAAAGGTCTTTAATGGGGTCATTAAAACTCCCCTAAGTGCACCACAGATCCTCTGCAGCTGTGTCACCTGCAGGGCCTGAAGGAAGGCAACTACTTCTTGTGGTGACCAAAGCCCAGCTGCTGGCACAGATTCATGCAGGGCTTGGGAGACTCTGGCTTTGGTTCAGCTGCAGAGCCAAGGTGGGAGAAAGGTGAGGCTGCAGTGGCTGGCACGATTGTGGGTCCCCTGGGAATGCTGTCCTGGTGGTGGCAGTCCCCAATGCAAATATGGGAGGTCATGCAGGAAGGCACTGGTCACGGGAGGAGAGCTCTTGTGCGGCAGAAAGGCAGAGAAAGGCAAGAACAAGCTGGTGAATGCGTGGGTAACACATTGCTGGAGATCTTGGCTCTTTGTAGTACTGCCTGTCTGCCTCTCATTAAAACTGGACCCAACTGCAGGAATTTGAGATGTAAAAAAATGCCCAAACCACCAATATTTAATAAATAGAAAGGATACTATAGATAGAAGGCTTGAAGTCTACAAATTTAATAGAGACCCAAAGACAGGGAAAAATTTGTTTAGCAAGGCTAAGAACACTGGGGGAATAATTTTTAAGTGGCTGGTGTCATGCTAGAATTTTAACAACGAAGAGCACCTGAATGTAAAGACTGATAGAAGATTGAAATCAGTAATATTACAGGATTGGGATCACTAGGCCCCACGACTGTGTACTTATGGCCAGCAGGTCTCTGCTCAGAACTACTTTTCATCACTGCAGATCTCATGATTTGAGGCTGTGTGTTTATCTGACAATACACAGAAATTTTACAGAGATTTTGTCTTAATATTCAGTAGTGTTGCAATTGAAAAATGAGAACCTGAGAGAGCAATTGCAAGGGTCTCAGCAGTCTTGAGAAATCATATACAGAGAAATTGTCATGTTACAAGCCACTTTGAGTCAGCCTGTGTTCAAGCATTCAAAAATAATCTGGATGTAAGAACAAAATGAATACAAACATGTATAAAATTATTTCTGATATGTAAATTTATTTGAAGTTCAAATTTTATACTCGTAAAATATCAATTGGCAACTTTTCCAGATAATGGAAAATTAGACAGAAAAAGAAATACTAGTAAGAGTGGGAAAGTCAGACAGATACATGAAGCTTGGCAAACTGGTCAAGACAAAGAAATTACATTTCAATAAAGACAAATGTGGAGAGACAAGCAGGGATAAGAATGGTGGCAGACTTTCATAGCAGTTGATCTGGCAAGCAGTGCCTCCAAAAGTAGTGGTCTTAGGCATAAACGGCTCAAAGCGAGCTCCAAATCTCAAGCTGTTGCAAAATAGTTAATGTAACTATTGAATCACAAAGTAGGAAGTAGCTACAGTGCTGGCTTTATGATGGACACATTTCAAAAAGATGCTTGAAGATTCAAAAATGGAAATTAAATACATTTGTATGCATGTGTATACAGAGAGACACATACATGTTTCTCAAGCTAGACAGCAAAAGCTTTGCATTTGCAAGCTTCAACAGATCTAAATTATTCTGCTGAGAAAGAGACTGAAAGATTACACAGGTGCTCTGGGTTCACCTTCACGCTGACAACACATTGGGTGCTAATGGACTCTTTGGGAGGAATCTGGGATCTTGAAGTTTCAAGAAGGAAAAAGCAAGGGATAAAAAATTATCACTGGAATAAACTGAAAATTGTGAGTTTTCTGTGTCTTGACATATTTTTGATCATTACCACCGTTCAGGAAAGCATCAGAGCAAAGCGATTCCCTGCTGTGGTTGCAGGTACATTATTGAAGCCAGGACAGGAGTAACTGGATGTGGGGCAGGGGAAGTAAAGGAAGGCTCTCAACAGAGTCTGTTGCAGATGAGTTGAGTGCAACAGCAGTTACCACCACCATTAACATGGATAAATGTAGTGTGTGCAGCTGTGACTGCAGAGCCTCGTGTTTTTTTGCCACTGGATCTGGCTCCACTAACCCAGTTGAGAATGGAAACATAAAGAGGAGGACAGGGAGGTGCTCCTGTCATTGATACAGAAACAAGTGGTTTAAAACAGGGAGGCTTGGCCCCTTAGCCCCTAAATACATGTAGGGGAAGAGGAGCTACTTTCTACTTTGGTCCTCCCCAGCTGTAAGAAAACAGTTCATTTGAACAGATCTCGGCTGTGGACAGTGCTGCCTGTAAGGGCAGAGAATCTTACAGTCAGAGAGGAGACAAGAGGAGACTCATAGAGAACTAGTTCTAAAATAAAATTTCAGACAGTGAGCATGAATTTTGTGAAGAGCAGGATCTGCAATGCACTCCCACAGGACCTGCCCAGATGTGTTGGGGTGGGGGCATCACTCCATCCAAAGAGAACAGCCAGCATTCAACAAACACTGTGTCATGTTTCCTTTATTTTAAGTTTAAATTATCTTGTCTCACTTCTTTTGATGTATGATTGTGACTGTCAAAAGAAATCCCGGTGGTAAAGCTCACCTTGTACTCCTACATGCTATGTGTCTCTGAAACCATCTCAAAGCTGAGTTCAGGAGAGAGATCAAAGGTATCCCTGCTTGAACTGAAGCAGGAGTGATGTATTAGAACTCTTGTGAGTTGGATTCTGTAAAGTTTACCTGTCATCTTCAGCAGGTGTTATTAATGTAAAATTTTTGGGTTAGAAGTAGCTCTGTCCCTAAGATCACTACCGTAGTCTCCTCTTAGTTTTATTCCTAGAATATCAAAATATATTTCATAGGGTGTTGGGGTATAACCCCTGCTGGCCACCACCCACCACACAGCCACCTGCTTGCTCAGCCTCCCCAGGGGACATGGGAAATGGAGATTCAGAAGACTAAAAGTGAGAAAACTCGTGGAGTGAAGTAAAGATAGTTTAATAGGTCAAGTAAAAGCCCCATGCACAAGCAAAGCTAAAGAATTAATTCATCCACCACTTCCCATGGGCAGGCAGGTGCTCAGCCCTCTCCAGGACAGCAGAGCTCCATCAGGACAGGTTACTTGGGAAGACAAACACCATCATTTCAAACATCCTCCCCTTCCTACTTCTTCTCCCAGCTTTATATACTGAGCATGAGTCCATAGGGTATGGATCACCCTTTTGGTCAGCTGGGGTCAGCTGTTCAAGCTATGTCCCCTCCCTTGTGCACCCCTGGCCTTGACTCTGTGTGAGCCCTGCTCAGAAATAGCTGAAGCATCCCTGTAGTTATCAATACTGTTTCCAGCACAAATCCAAAACATAGCCCTACATTAGCTGCTATGAAGAAAAGTAACTGTACTCCAGCCAAAACCAGCACACAGGAAAAGAAAATGGTGTTATTTATATAACTTAGCGCTGGGAGAAAAATACTTTCAAAGGTTTTGTTTCAACATAGTATGAAAACAGCTCACAAACATTCCCATCAACACTTGTCACACAGGAAAGGGAAGAAGTTATGAGGCCAGTGACAGACAATACAAATTGTTACATATACCAGCAAATTCTATTTCTTTTAAACCATTTCTGGCTGTTAAATTATTGAAAAGCTGCTTTACAAATCAAAGACTTGGGATGCCAAGAGCAGGGCACCTTGACATTTGTTTAAACTTGCACTGGGAATGTTACATATAATCCTTCCAGTAATATAATTTAATGTTTTTTAATTCATTTTCTGTTCATTTAAGTGGAAGAACACTCACTAAATTTTTATCATAACAGTATCTCATGTGTTAGCTCATAAGCTTTAAAACCATTAAGTATACAAAATGAAAGAATTTAAAACTGTCAGATATTTTGTCTCATCTATGGAATTAGCTAGTTTTTGTATTCTCTTTTTTATTCTGTGAAATTCAGACAGTCAATTTCACTTTGATTTGGAATCATTTTCACGTTTTGATTTTAGCAAACCTAGCAATATCTATTTTCCTTACTGAGCTTTTCTTAAGCTGTTAAACTCTAAGCACACAATCACTAGAAGGTCATCTTTGCATTAACATCACTTACTTGATATTGTCTCTGATATCTCTTTTTAGACCTGGAACCCTCATGCACTTTCACTTGATTATGTATAGTTTTCTCTTGAATAAGAAACCATCACATGAGATGTTTTGACAGAGTTGGGCACCTGGTTCCTTAAATTATAATTTAGCTCTTCAATCTGTCAGTGGAGGAGAAAGAGGTGTCTTCTGCCACTCTAGAGGCTGTGTCACACAGATAATAGCCCATTACAGTTACTAGTAAAATAATAGCTCAGTGAAAAGAGATCTGTGTTATGGAGCTAACCTCAGCTGACAGAGCATGTAGGAGCTGCCATATGTGTGGAGAGTGATGGGGAAAGGGGAAGGTTCCATTTCTTCCTTTTAAAGGAAATGAAAATTTTCAGCCAAAGAAACCTACCCATATTCCCACTGCCAGCAAAGACAAATAAACTCACCTTTTGGCCAGTTCTGTGGTCTGTTATTGTAGTGGAACCTTGTAATTACAATATATATTATGCCACTTTCCCTAAACTGTGGTTACATTTTGGCTTGAGGTCCACAGCTCCAGATTTAGCTGCAGACTATAATATAAGGTTGCTGTGGGGTTTTTTGTGCGAGCATGAATGTTTTTGTTTTCCCTCAAGCAAGAGATTGCCTTTCTTTTAACGGATACTGTTGTGCTCTTATAAAAAGGTCTGCATGAAAGTGCTGTGATCTGGCTCCCACTGCATGCCCCAACAATGAATCAGGGCATGGATATTTAGGATCACAAAGGCAAGTGGGAGGTATGCTGCTACACAGTAGATGACACAGAACCTGGTGTAGGGCATTAAAACCAAAGGGGAAAAGTGTTGTTTTAAACCTTCCTAAGGAGAGCTCTTTGACCCTGCTAATTTATAATAATAAAGTGTGAGAGAAAGCAGACATCAGTGGTTGTACAACATGCCTCTGTAAAGAAAGCTGGGAAAAAAAAAAAAAGAGGTTAAGTTTCAAAGCAACTGTTTACATCTATTTTTGCAATGGGTTTGGAGTGCAGGGAAACCAGCTAGTGCACCATAGCATTTGTGATTTATCACAGCATCACAAGGCAAGCATGAGTTGACAAAAAGGCAAATGCTGCAGACTACATCAATCAGAGTTCTTTGGACAAAAATTTTTTTTTTTTCAGAGGCTTGTCAAGTCACTGGGAGATATTGGCACTCATGAGTGGTGCTACAAATTTTGCAGAAGCTCTGCAGTAGGAGCTGTTTTTGCAGAGGTCTGTGAGACCACTCTGCTCAGAGCCATGGCCGTGCAAGAAATGCATCACAGGACATTCTGAGTCAACAGTTCTGCAGAGACAAAAAATGACATTCCCCTGCCTAGAGAGTGCTTGCTACTTGTGAGAGCAGCCAGTCTAAATAGTGGATTGTGTGTTGAAGTGCTGGTAGATCAATACAGCTGGTATCCAGCCACTAATGCCTGGTATGAAGGTGCAAGAGAGCACTGCACTCACAAGTTTCAAGGGTGTGCATCACGTCTGTTTAGCAGGTTCTAATGGACTTTATGTTTACCAGCCAAAGAGCTTTTTCAGAAGGTCATACGTGTGGTAAGTGACCTCAGCTTTTCTGTTCTGAGGCAGATTGCTACTCTGACTTGTTTTAGCATCATTTTGAAGCATCCACAATTGCTGAACAAGGCTTTGGGATGTACACTTGACAGAGGACAGCTTGCCATGAACATGTTAAACGTGGTCAGAGCCTTCCTACAATACTTTTAAATTATGAATGTTTTTTTAAAAGTTTGATACCTGGCAAGGTACAAGGGCACAAAGTGTGTGCTAAGAAATAACTAAAGCAAGTACTTCCACTGTATTTGTAAATGAAAATCACTGAATCACGTCAAGCTTCTTACTAATCAGAGATATGGGAAGGGCACCCTTTTTCATTTGCACTGGGAGATAGACAAGGGAGCAGCAACAAGTCAGGAAAATTCACTCCACTTGGAATCATCAATAAATTAGCCCACTGGCAGTATATCTTTAAGCTCATGCAATTGAGTATTGACTTTGAACCCTCCTGCTGTGACTCAGTCTGGGGGAGGCTTGCAGAAAAGTGTGAACTGACATCATCAGATATGTTACAGATTTCATGTTTCAGGCTGGTTCCAGTTGCTCTGAGCAAAGGTCATAATAAACTTCTTTCTTGAAGGCAAAATAAATGTGACTGAAAAGACTGAATTGCTGGGCAGGATAGACAGAGCTGCAGGAACCCAAAATGCCTTTTGTGGGTGTTACTCTGTCATCTATGAGGCTCTCATCTAGCCAGGCAGCACCGTGGTCCCACCACCTAGCCAGATGATACCATGCTGGGGGTGGAGACACTGGAAAATCCCAGAGGAAGCCAAGACTTGCCTCGCAGATCAGCAGTTGCAGATTTCATGGCTTCAACATATGCCCTGCCAGATGAAGAAAGCCCTTGTTTGCCAATGGAATGATGTAAGGCAATTTAACAGCTGAATTTCTTGCCCTCCCTGTGGAAGGTGGAGACCAATTCTCCTGTGGTTAATCGAGGGGCCATGATTTGCCAAGACTGCCTTTGCAGCGGGTCCAGGCAAGAGGCCAAGGGTGCCCTCTCCTTCACCTTGCAACCTGCTGGGAGCAGCACATGGAGGAAATCTCTCCCAGGAGCCTCCACAGCCACTCTGCTCCTTCTTGATGCTTTTTGGACACAAGTTGTTTTTAACAAGGTAAATACTGTTATGTTTCCAGCAACAGATGTGCTCAGGGAGCTAGAAAGCATCAGGGGTTCCTGAGCAAAATCACAGTAAAATCCATGTCTGAATAGGGCCTATCTCAGCCACATTCACTTTGTTTCTGAAGAGTCCCTTCAAACACTTTAACTGAGGTTTCTGCTTCTTTGCTCTAGTGAGTTGGAATAGCAACACCAGTTTACTGTGTAGAGATAAAGAGGAATAGAGGCAAGATATAGTGACCTGATCCCCAGCACCACCAGGAGATGCCTCTTCAGCCAAGCAGCTCTTTCACAGATCTCATCCTTCTCTCTCTTCAGTAACTGGACTTTACTGAGGGTCAGTCCTCCTTCATGACTCCTGGTCCCACAGTCACAGAACACATTTGTAACGCCTTAGGTTTTTGTAAAGTAGGAATTTCTCTTGGCAAGGATGTGATGAGTAATAGAATCCTTGACTGTGGGGAAGGAAGTCAGCCTTGGGCACTGGGGATGCAGTGTGTGCAGTGAGGTGGAGATTCTTTGGCAGTGGTGTGTGTTGATTTGGGACACTCAACTACACTGGAATAGATTCTTTTGAGCAGCAGGAAAAAGTGGAGAAGTAAAGAGAATCTGGATGGTTTTTGGGCTGCTCATCTGCTAAGTTTTTTTAAAGAATGGTCACTTCCCAATCTTGAGTAGCAACCAAAAATCAAAATACAATAAAAATCAAAACTAGATGGAGAGTGGAGAGGATAAGGTTTGGAAAGACACTCAGGAAATTCAGTCAGGAATCCAGCTTTAGGACCATTAGTTTGCACAAGTGGCAGAAAACTTGTGTGAGATTCTACGTTTTTTCAGCTAAAGAAAAGAGATAAATCTTGGGGGAAAAAAATATAAAAGCTCAGAGGTCTTTGGACTTCAAAGCCCATACTTGTTTTGCTATCTAAAAGCTCTTGGAGATTTTTCTTTTGTGTTTGGATGCACATATTTCCATAAGTGCTGGGTACTTCTGGGGTCCCTGCCAATCCCCACACTAAGGAGCCCTCCCACACACTGGTCCTGCTCTCACTGTGACACTGAGATCTCCAAGCTGCACTGCCTATCTCTGCTTTCCTCCACAGCAAACTCAGTCTCCTTGCAAGTTCAGGTGGAGACAGAGTGGCCTCCATGGGCTGCAAGGAGGTGATTTTTTGGCAGTCAGGGTGTGTAGTGTCCTTGCAGGATCCTAGGTACAAACCATAATGCAGCCCAAGGCTGTGTTTTGTTTCTCATGTAGTCTCCCACCTGGGGGATTACCCTGGCTGCTGTAGCTGGGGGGTGCCCCCAGAGTGTGTTTTGGCAAAGCTGCTCTGCCAAGAAGTGTGAGGGCAGTCCTAAAGGCTGGCTGCCAGGCACAGAGCCAGGCTGGAGACCTGGCTCCCTGCATATCCTCCCAGAGGCAGGAAAGGAAAGACTTTTTAACAATTAAGTACTTTTCTGATCAAAATAAAAAAAGTTCGTGTTTCTAAATTTTGGTTTATAAAGCCAAGTCAGAAGAGTTTAGGTAGGCTTCCCTTAGGATGCAAAGGACTATATTTTGCACTCATAATTCATTTATTCAGACATGTTTATTTTGTTAGAAATTAATATTGGAAAATTATTTCAAACAAAGGGAAGCACAGAGAGAGAAATATGAAACAATTTCAAACCTTTAGAGATAGAAACAATTTTTTTTTTTCTGCCAGGAACTCTGCTTGGACTTCACCAGATGTGAGAGCTGATCCCCAGTGGGGAACAAACCTCACCCTTTGATGGGATCCACTGAGGCCTCGAGGAGGGACTGTGGGATTTTCTGCCTCTGAGCCACAGCTGTCACTTCTTCTGCCACTGGGAAGAGCTGGGCCAATGGCAGCTTTGCTTTTGCTGTAGATTTTGTGTAGTGGGTGTTCCAAAAACCTGCTGAAGGTAGCAGATTTAAAATCCCTGGACTGATGGATGGAAATGACTTCTGGAGCACATTACCCGTCTCTTTCCTTTTTCACAGGAGGAAGCCCCTCGCACAATCGTTCTCATTGTTGCACTGATTATTTACTCAAGACACCATTTTGTTCTATTTTTGTGTCTTGTTTATGTTTCATAGTTCAGTACAGGGTGTTTCCTTTCCTCCTTAAAATTAAAATCTTAGCATCCACATGCTTATTCTGTGACATGGAAAGCCATATCTCCTTTTTGCACAGGAATGTGCACCTTTGAAAGTCCTGCTTGGATCCCCTTCTCTGGATTCAATGGTATTTATTAACAGCAGAGAGGCAAATCAAATCTCTAGCACTTCTCCAGTGTGGGAAAGGTGACAGCCCTTTGCATCACAGTGCCTATCCTCTAATTCTAAACACATGTGGGATGTCCTCTGTGAAGTGAGTGAGGAAGCTTTTTCCCTTTTTTAACTTTACTAAGATAAGCAATTTGCAGTGGCACAGACAATCTGCTCTGTTAAGAATCTGGCACCATTTGCAGTGGCTGGAGCAAGAGACTCAGCAGTAGATTAGTGCTAATTTCTCTTCACACAAATAATGGCACTGATGACTCTTGACCATGTGACAGGTTTGTGAGTGATGAGCCTTGAGACTCCAGTAGTGACACTTTTCTTTCTCCACACTGGTAAATTATTCATTATTGGTGCAGCCCTGGGAAAACATAAAAAAGAAAGAGCGGGAGAGAGGAGGGATTATGTTGCTAATGATAGAAACTGCTGACAAGTCCACTGGGGTTGGGGCTGGGGTTGGAAAGAAAGATTGCAGTACGGGGGCAGGTTGAGGCGTTGTGTTATACCCATTTCAGAATACAATAGCCAAGGTTCATTTCAATAATATTCCTCAGAAATGGAAGCAAGGATAAGTGCTACCTGGGCAATTTGGGGTCTCTGTATGTGTGTGCATGTAATAAAAATGCAGGTGCTGCTGGTTTGCACCTTGATCTAATGCTTCATTCTAAGGCTTTTCACTCTTTTTATGTGCATTCAGTACACTCCTTATTTGTAGTGCTTCTGAATGAACACTGTTAAACATTTTCTTCATTCCAGCCCATGACTGGATGTAAGTGAAGCAGGACAAAGAATTTCCCTGATAGAGAATTTGTGAGAGACTGAGTTAGGGTTTGCTGAGACCTATCTGAATGAAAGAGCATTGTTCATGTGGAATCCCATGGCTGCTCCTGCTGGTATGTGCTGTGCTGCTTGTGAATCACCACAGGTTTGAAGTGTGTGTCATTCCTTCACAGTTTAGCTGCTGAAGCACTGATTAAGCAATACCAAACTTGTCCAAATAAGACAATGTGGCATTTTACCTGTCTTTAATTCCTAGCTGCTAAATTGCCATGTTCTTCCTTTTCTTTTCGAAAAGTACAACACTAGATGCCGTTTTTCTCACCAGCCTGCATACAGAGGTGATGGTTTTTAACAAGCTCCCACCTGAAGCACCTCTACTCCAGGTAAGATTACTCTGCTTGCTCTTTGCTTCCATGGGCACATAAAAAAAGCCAAACCAGAAGCATAAAAGCAGTGGCAGCCCAAAACCTGGAGTTGCAAATTGTTGTACGTGGGAAAAGAAAGGCCCAGCTGCAAACCGAGAGGGTTGATGAATGAACAGAAAATTCCTAATCCATTTGTACAGAGTACCACTCTGGTGTCAGTCCTTCAATGCTGTTATTAAATCAACCCTGAACATCCATTTCAATAACTGATTTGTGCATAATTCAGGGAAGACATGTGATGTGTTCCTGCATTTCAAGGAGTGCTGACGTGGCCCCTTGACAGTGGGCAGGTAGCAGCACCTGCGATTCTTCCCAGCAGCGAAGACCACCCAAATCTGGATGTGGGAAAAAATATCAAATTTCCAACTGCTTCAGCTGCTCCATGAGAGCAGAGGAGTTGGCTAAGCAGCTTCAGGTGCTCCCAGCCTGGAGAAGATGCCTCTTTTCAGGATGTGCTATTTTCTGAAGGAGACAGAGTTTCTTCCACATTACCCACCCCCTCACGTTGAGCCACGGCAGTTTTTACCCACATCTCTGTGAAGTGTCCATCTCCAGTGCAGCTCTCTGAATGTCAGGAGCTATTTCAGTCCTCTCTAGGAAGAATTCCTACATCTCCCATCTGTGTCTGCACCTGATGGCTGTCTGTCATGTTGAAGTCTAACCAAGAGAGTGCTTGGAGCACAGAGAGCAGCCTCGCCAACCCTCCACACTGCATATAAATGCACAGCTTCACTCTCCTGACTATAGGACTGTTCTCTGGGCACAAGAGCTCCTTTCAGATGAATTTATTCTGTTCATGTTCTGCATCCCATCCCCAGAAGGTGATTCAATGCCAGATCCCACACTGCAGGTGAAATGGTCCCCCTCCTCCTCTGCACTTCCGCATGGCAAGATCAGAGGAGAAAAGGCACTTGTCTTCAGTATCTCCAGACCCTAATCTATATCAAAGCACCCCGGGGGGTATTGCAGCCTCTCAGTATCCCACGGGATCATCACTGGCTCTGCCCAGCTATGCAGCAATGTTCAAGGCTAGCACAGCTGCTCTCAGACCTGGAAGGGCTCAAAAGCAGGAGCAAAGCAGGCAGTGGGCTGATGAAGGGAAAACTTCTATGAAAACAAATTAGAACAGGAAGCCAGACAGTTACAAACAAAATCATCAATGGGATGCCTTCCCTCCCTGTATTCCCATCCTTTGTCTCCTTGGTTCCTCCTCGATTCTTGCTGTGCCTGCTAGGAAAAAGAGAAAATCAAACCTCAAAATTAATTCCTTGTTGACTGGAGAACAGAAAATACTTCCATACTTGAACACATTCTGATGCTAAATTCAGCCTTGTTGGGTTTTTTTACTACTCTCCTTTTACTCATTTTTTTTCCCTTGCAATGAATTTTTGCAAAGAATTACAAAATTCAGTCTTGTTAGTTTATTTAAATCCTTAAGATAGTCACTTTAGAAAAATAACCAATCCCCAATTCTAAACTTTGCGTTTAAAACGTAGTAGATTATTCCTAACTAAAAATGAATCCTTCACCATTACTCTAGCAAAAGAGAGACGAAAAGACAAGAGAACATAGGTTGGCTCCATGTCCAAGGCAGTGGGGCAGGCACACAGGAGCCTCCTTTCTGCTGCAGGCTGCCTTTACTGGCAACAGCAGCATTAAATAAACCCACCAAACAGCCAAGAGCATTGATGGGGCAGCTAAGAAGGAACCTTATCCATCTACTCCAGCTGAGTTATCTGTTCTACCTGCTGCTTTGGGAAAAGGGGACATGGTGCTGCTATACCCTACATTCCTACCTGCTTCCAGGAGCAGTGTGAAGCAATGGTCCCTGGATCTTCTCTTGGGCCCTAGCTATCAGCTTGTACAACTCAAAGCAATATTTTTAAATATACTTGAAAGATAAGCACTTGAAAAAAGGAGGTAGATGAAACAAGTGCTTAGAGCTCCTTGCTACTGTGTCAGCATAACTATGCAAATCTGCAAAAGAATTGATTGCTAAGCAGAGTAAAGGACAAGTTGTTGTTCTGTTTAATCGTGCAGGTGCTTGTGGAAACAAATATTTGCCAGCCAAATCCTGGGAAATGTTTATTCCTTAAGTCTATAAACTAGAATAAGAAGGAAAAGAAAGCGATGACACAGGTCTTAGATAATAGAAGCCAGAAGGAACTCCATTTTTCACTTTTATTACAACAGTAGAGGTTTGGGGTTTTTTTCTCTCTCTTTTTTTTTTTTTTTTTTTTTTTTTTTTTTTTTTTTTAAAGAATTTCTTCTTGGTGATTCATAGTGTTGGTACTTAAAGAAATATACGAGCCCAAGGCTACCCATTTAAAAAGCCTGAGAAACTAACTTGAAGGAGAGATCTCTGAACAATCCATTTATGCAGATATGCTGCTGCATCTGGGTGGGTTAGCTTATTTATTTATTTTACGGCCAAAGTGATATGAAAATGCTGCAGGATTGGCTGAGTGCTGCTTAAAGTTTCAGCTGATGTCAGAAAGTGCCAGGCAAAATGACAGGGGAAAGTGCATCCCTTATTCATCTCATGCGATGATGGCTGTTTTGTTTGGAACCACTGAAATGATGCAAATAGAGCTATTTTTTTTAATGTTTCACAGCAGTCTCTTCCCACGCTCTCATGCTCGAAAGGGCACCCCACAGACAAAATTTGATTTATGCTATTTTTGATTTATATATGTGTTTTTGTTTACTTAGCTTATGAAGCATTTTTTTTATATCTCTGCAATTCCCTTACCCATGCAGTACCTTTGTGCTATTAGTATATACAGCTGACAAATATTTATCTACTACATGAGCAGCCATTCTGTTCAATTCCTGAAACATTTAAAATATATCAAACTGGTTGAACACCAAAAGCATTTTAAAAAACAGCATGAGCAAAACATCAAGTTGATTTGGCCAATAATTCAATAGTAGCTGTTTGCTTGCTTTGGGTTTGTTTTGGGTTTGGGTTTTTTATGTGTGTGTGTACATAAGTAGGATGGAGTGTTTTAGTCAAGAAATAGCAGGGACAAAGGAGGGCTGAGGTTCTTTTATTCCCTTCTATCCCTGGCCCAGGATTTACAGCACGTATCTGAGACATTGGAGGGCAACTGCTGCTGTATGAGGCACCGGACCCTGGATTTTCCCCCAGGCAAAGGGCTGCTGGAAAGTGTGGGGATTGCTTGATCTGCCCTGCTGGCACTTTGCTGCTGGGGATAATGGACAAAATATTCACTATAGTGGGCTCTGAAACTCAGATATCTCATCTCCCTGCTGTTTCTCAAGCACCTTCTCCGTGGGGTATTATTAGGTGTAGCAGGGGTATTATTTGGTGTAGCAGCTGCAATATAGCTGCTACACCAACAGGAAGGGCGAAGCAAAATTCTGCCTAGGAGAACTTGGTAGACTGTTGGTGCTGGTCATTCCCTGGAAAAAATGTGCTCAGGTACATCCCAGGAAACAAGGGAATAGCTCCTGAATCTACCACTTCTCATGGTCTTGGATCTCAGAGATGCAACAAAAGGAGAATAGGGGAGGAACTCCCATTTCTGTGGTTCCTTGATTTCCTTTCCTTAGAGGCAGCAAAACAAAATGTGCATTTTAAATGTAGGAGTAAATCTTACACTCAAGTCAATGTGATTTGGGGAGAGCTGTGTTCAGAATGACATATGAACCCAGCATCAGTCAGTAATCCACCCCATCACAACATCAGAGAGAAAACAGTGAGGGAAAAAACAAATTTTAAAATTGCCAAGCTGACCAGGAGTGCTTTGTCTGTAATCTGCCTTCTGTGCATAAGAGATATTTAAGGATGCACTTACAGCAAGGGAGCAAGTTGGACCAGACAGACCCCAAGAAATGAAAAAGCAGAAAATGCTCCCAAAAACTTCACCTTTAAAATTACATTTCCAGGGACTGTGAAGCAAAAGTTACAATCTGTTTCTATTCAACATTTTCTGTGCTATTGTCTGTGCAGATTAATTATTCTATGGCCACAACATATAGGAAACTTGGGGTGGTTGATGAAGTATTTCAGTTTTTGTTCCTTATATGCTCCTGTTATTTTTCTTTCTTGCCAGCTTGAGGTAATATCTTGATTGCCACCAGTTTGTTTGATGTCAGGACCAGCACAGCACTGGCTTGACAAGTGCACTAAACACACTGACAGCAGCCAGGAAGTTCATTGATGCTGGTATGGCAAGAAATGAATGGACTCCAGAAGCAGCAAAATGCACTCTTAGTACATCACAGTGGAGGCTTCACTTTCCCGTGAGATACTGGGCTATTACTTGTCTGTGAGACACACTTCAACACATCGTGTCAAACAGCAGAATCATGAGAAAACTTGTGAAGTATTCCCATTAAGGCTAATTGATTTTTAAATACTCTATTATCCAAAGTTGGCATCTAATTATTTCTTTCAAGATCCTGACACGTTCCTAGTAGTCACAAGAAGCAATGATTGTTCAGGATGTAGCGCTGTGGTGGGCAGCAGAGCATCCATCTGAAAGGGAAAGACAAGGCTTTTTATATATATATATATTTTTTTTACTGACTTGTCTGAGGCTGCTGCAGGAGGAATTGTGGTGCAGTAAAAGATGTGTGAGATGAATGGATGGGAAGCTTGAGGATGTACTCAGGCTCCAGCTGGACTAAGATTTCTATACAGACATCAAACTATTCTGTCAGATAACTTATTAACTTTCTCAAACAAATCAGGCTGGCCTTGGGGTCATTAATGTTTATAGTAAAGTTCTAATTAAGCAAATATAAACCTTATGCACAGCAGAGATCACATTAAAAAAGAAAATAAACACAGACCCTTTCTTGTGCCATAGTCTCCATCTGATTTCGTGATGACAGTATTAATTGACTAACAGCAGCATTAGTTGACTAACAGCAAGAGAAATTAGATCAAATGTTGGAGATGCATCAGGACCAACCAGGGTTGCTGTCTACAGCAAGCACAGATTAAGCACAGCAAGAGACCCAGCTCCTGTGGCTGGTATTCTGAGCAGTTGTTTCTGTCTGTTCAAGAATGGTGTGAAATGCCATTACATGAAGGGGCTGCATTTCAGGTGCTCTGCAATGACTTCCCAAGGTGCCCATACTGTGGGACTGGCGACTGGGAGCTGCTCCTCCCTGCTCCTCCCAGTGCTCTGTCCCAAGCAGTTTGACTCTGAGAGCTCCTTTCAGTGTTAAGGAAGTGATAAAGGAAGAACAATAGCACGTAATCTGTGTGATGATTTGGTCCCCATATGACCATACATGAGAACAAAGCTCTGAAAATGGATAGTGCCTGTGTCCTCTGTAGAAAGGAGTGACATAACATGCCAGCTTTGTCGCAGATGGAAGACTTCTCCCCATTAAAACACACAGAAAAATCATAATATTATATCCACCTAGACCATTGCTGTAAAACGTGGTCACGTAGCTCATATTTAATCACAGAAAAAGACATAGAAGCTGAAATTGCTCAGATTTTAACAATTTGTTCTTTGAGATAGTACAATTGCTTCTCAATATCCTGACTTGCCATACTTGTTGCTTCATACTTAATGTTCACTCATGCAGGCCAGCCAAAAATAAAGTATTTCCACAGATTAAAACTGCCTCGAACACATATGGGTTTGGTTTAAAAGAAATAGATGGAGTTTGAAACTATAACTGTTTCAGGAAATGAAATACAGTTTTGCGTTTTTGTAAGGTCTTTAAATATTTTATGAAGTACCAATGTTTGCTTGTATTTTTTTTTAAACACCCTCTTATGTATTTTATTATGTACTTTAGTTGGAAAGACACCAAAAGGAGGGGGAGAAAGAATCTTACACCTAGGTAGAGAACTGAGTTACCAACCCATATGATTATAAGAGCAATATAAGAATACAACAGCAAATACTCTTAATTTATTGTCTTCATTTGTTACACACATTTCTTTGATTAAAAATATACAAATGGTTGGTAAGGGAACATTGCCCTGTATAAAATGAAGTAACTGTGTTACCTAGGTATATAATAAATGTTTTCTAACAGTGTCCTTTAATCTAATTGCCTAATTACCTTTCCTCTTTATCCGGAGACACAAGAAGGTCTTCAGGACAAGTGACTACGCTGGGCTCGCCAGGAGTATTCTGTATCACGTGAAGGTAGGTAAACAGGTAAGCCCAAACCAGTTTTGGCATCCACATGCAGAAGCACACACTGTAACTACAAAACAGCATGTTCTGAGCCTGTGTTTTCTCTGGGTAGTAGTAGCAAGAACACTGTGTTCATTTAAATTAAACCAGTTCCTTGGATAATAACAAAGTAATTAAAGAAGCCACTGAGGAAAAAAAGCCAATTTATTTGAATCATGTTCATAAAAACTACAACATGAGCCTGAAGGTAGAATATAATGTAGTTAAGATGGTAGATTGATGATTTTTAAAAATGCATCTTGATATTAGTTTAAATTATTGTCTCTAGTCCGATAATAATAATGGATGTGAATATTTAATTTTATGATAGGAATGATTCCTTCAGTTAAGTCAAATTCAGATAAAAACTGTTATGCTTGTTGTAAGTCTGCTTGGTCTCCAAAACAATATATTAATATCTGGTCACTTTAATGTATTCCCATTTCCACAACTCTCACTGTAATTGCAAGAAATGCAGGCACTTCTCTAGATGAGTTCAAATCAATGTTGTTAGATCCTGCGACATTTCAAATGGAGCACAAGAAAAATGGCACTTGAAATCATGGGGAACCTTCTATTCTTTAAAATGTTCCCTCTGCTGAATTTAAGGTTCTCCTATCAATCATAACTACACAGGGGAGAAAGGAAATGTTTAACATTTCTCCACTCTCCAAAGTTTCACTGATGCTTGTCTGGTTTATTTTTGTTATTCATTCATTGAATCGTGGATGTTAAAACACTTTTGGTAGCCACTTCTTAGCAATTTGTGTAAAGAATGGGCCATCTCTAATAGCCTAACATCAAAACACAAATCAGGCTGATTTACTGAATTTTCTGTATCCAGGACAAGGTGGCCACCTGTCTGTTCCTTCTACCTATGCCATCCAACCTCCTAACAAGGGAGAGACGTACTTTTGTTCAGGCAAAGCTCTTTGGGAATAGCATGCTTCATTTTCTCCAGAGATTTATAGGCTTTGATAAAATGTTCCTTTTTTAATATTGTCAATGGTGGCAAAACAAGCTTTGAGAGAGCACTAAGGTGCAAAAGAACCAGAGTGACAACTATTACAAGTGGTAACTCGTGAGCAAACCTGTAACCATCTCATGAGCGCTTCTTTGGGGCTCACTCTGAATTGCAATACAAAACAAGATTCTGTTGATTTTTAAAAATGTTGCTAGCACATGTTACAAAGGTCTGCTGTGCCCATGTGTCTGTGCAGCAGCACTCTATGGAGATTTCCCTCGCTATCCCCAAGCTTGGTGGTCCCACTGCAACTGAGGAAATTCCTGGGCTCTAGCAAATTAGGCAGCTCGCAAATTTATACTAACATTACATCCATATGACAAGGAGTCAAGGATCTGAGGATTCATATTAATACTATATTGCTGCTTTATCATTTAGGCAGAAATATCTAATGCTTAATTCAGGGAGGGAATTTCAGTATTTCTAGCAGTATCTAAACTCATTTTCTTTTCTCCACAATAATCTGTTCTGAATACATCGTTTCAGTTCATCTGCCACCTACCATCAAACCTGGTATTCTAAGGCAAGCTCATGCAGAATCCACTTACAAGTTTATTCATGTTAATCCAGGGTCAGAGGCGGCACAGACACAGGCCAGGGCAGGATGCTGAATCTGTCTCACTGGCACTGATGGATGACTGGCACAGAAGGTCTGCTGCTGTCAATGGATACAAGAGAGAAATCCATTCTTATTCTCCTTAATATCTTTGCAGTATTTGGCACTGTTGACCTTATGTCAAGTCTGACAGGTGGCATGAATCCAAAGTAAGTCTTCAAGTAGACAAAGACCCATTCTTTCTCTAGTCCCTTTCAATGTCTACATGAATCCAGCTACAAAGTGAACTGGATTTAAAAGCCAGTGATATACAGATGGCACAGAACTGTACTTCACCTTCCCCACATATAAATTCTTTGTTATCACTGAGGTTTCTGAGTGCTTGGATATGGTCCAGTGCCTTGATTTTCTAGAATAATGACAATCTCTGCAGCAAGAATAACTTATTGCAATGCAAGATACAAAGCTCATCCGTGCAGCAGAAAGCCAAGCACAAATCGTATTTTAGCTGTGGAAAATTCTTTTAGAGTTCTCATTATGAAACCAAAAAGAAAAAAGATACTTTGTGTAAAATACTACAAAGCAGTTATTAGAAGGACACATGCAGTAATTTTTGAGGATAAAATAAGACATAGCTCTAGCATCTTGATTATTTAGGGCATAAATGGATGCCTCCCTATAGCATTTGGATTTCCTTATGGACAATAGACAAAAATGTCACACATGCTCAAACAGAGGTCACAACACCAAGCACGTCAGAATTCAAGAAGGGTTTGGACAATGTTTTCAGGTAACTGGTGTGATTCTTGGGGTGTCCTGTGCAGGGCCTGGAGCTGGATTTCAATTATATGGATGGGTCCCTTCTAACTCAGCTTATTCTATGATTCTATGGTAAATACTTTCACCCTATTGCAAATCACATTTTGATGAACTGCTTTATTACTCCACCACTAAGCATTGCATATTGGTTGATGACAGATAAAAGCTGGCTCCAAAAACTCATCTGTCTGCCCACAGCAAAGTCAGTGAACATTTCATAATAAAGTTCTGCCTTGCATCATACAGGTTTTAATCCAAAAGAGCAAGCAAAGGGGAATATGAAACCAAAGTGCTCTGGGTCACGCTACTCTGTCTTATTTCCTTGCATTTTAAACCCACACTGAGCAAAACACAGCGTCAGATTTGCAGGCTAAGCTTGGCTTGGCTATATTCAAGCCAGGGATTTGTTTTACAGTTTGAACTGAAGTTAAATAGGTGAAGTTCTTTGTCCTTAACATTGGCACTCACTAGGTGTGAACCAGTGCCTACAGATCTTCTAGAACAGGGCATAAGTCATACTTCTGAAAAGTTTTGCTACTTGGCACATAATTAATTCTGGGCTAATTCTGACCTATGAGGCCCACCCCACTTTGAACCCTGTATATATTAACAAGATCATTGCATTTCAACTTGACAGATAAAGTATTTAAAGAGACAAGACTTGATGTGTGCATCTGGCTGGGGATAAATGCACACGGGATGGGCTTGCAACTGAGCAACTGCCAGCTCACCATCTGGTATGATCTGTAAGGGAGGGTGATGTCAAAGTGCATCCTCCTTTCCAGGTCCTCTGGAAATTTGCACCTGCGTTTCAGGACAAGACAACTTCAAGAAAAATAGTTTTATTATCTAGAACTACTTTCTAACCCTCTGCTTAATAGAGCCCAGGTCTGTTTTTTCTCAAGACCTGTTTTAAGCCTAATTTTCTTTCTCAGGTGGTATTTTTTTCCTTTTTTCAGAGGAGGTTTTTGTGACAGACAAAGGCTTTCTTGCATTGATGAAGCAGGTTTGGCTACACTGGCTAACACAGGATTAGCAGCTGTCTAGCAACAGGGATGCTCTGTGACATATCTCAAGGGCAGCAGTAGAAAGAGTACCTTGTACAGGGATTTTATACATCTCTGGTAAAGAGTGCAACATTCTGTATGTGCAGTCCATATATACAGAGGGTGAATAGTGTTGCTTTGTAAAGTATTTCTGTAACTTTCTTTCTCTCACCTCTGTTACCTAATGGTTCTGCTGTTTCTCAGGCTCTCTATATCCATCCAAGTGAGACAGGATTTCCTGTAAAACTAACACATCTGGAGTTGCTTTTTTTTCTTTTTCTTTTCAATTTCAGTGGGGCTATTTATTTACTTATTTTAAAATATTCCCTTCATGAAATTCTTACACAGGGTCTGCCATTAAAGTTCCTGCTACCTTTGGCAGGAGGTGGGTTTTACAAGTATGAAGAGCACCATGAAAAGACAGTTTCTTTTCCAATAATTGCATCTACTTAAGGATTTCAAGTTTTCTGAAAGCCTTGCTGTTCCCTCACATCCTGTGAGCCTTTCCTTCTCTGCCAGTATCATTTGTAGGCTTTTAAGAGAATAAGGGTGGCTATGCTAGTAGAGGTACCTGGGCCCTGGGTGTAGCCAGTAAAGGGCAGCTGTACCTTATCCAAATCTGCCTCTCCTTGTTTTGACTTGCAGCTGATTTTTGCAAGGTACTCCCTGGAAATCAATTCCATTTTAACCTTGCTGAAATGATGTCAAATGTTCTCATTATTCATAAATATTTCCAGCTCTCTTCTAGAAAGAAAAAAAAAAATGATGCTACTATACACTTTGTTTTGTTTTTCTTCTGGTTACAAATTTGTAGCCTAACTGTACTTTATGCAAGTAAAACACAATGAAGATTTCAATTTTACGTGCAGTTATTACAATGACCAAAACAGGAGGGAGAATTATATGGATAACATACTTCAGTACACATGAATGTTTCCTTCAGAATGCTTCTTCCCTACGTATGAACTTTCTTTTCCTATATGGGGTACAACAAGCCTAGCACAGACATAGGAAACACAGACAATATAGACACTAAGCTAGCTCAGTCCCCAGTGTTCATAGCTGTCCAGTTGTTGTGTTACACTGCACTTCTGAAACACTCTGTGATCTCAGGCATTGGTTCTAAGGTGTCAGATACGCGCTCTGCAGAATAGAGTTTTGCATTCACCCTTTGCAGGTATTGTTTCATCTTCACTGTATGTGTGGGATACTGAACAACACAATCGTACCCTTGATTCTGTACTTCTTTACACTCACTGAAATCTCATTTCCAGAAGCAATGTGTGCTGCTTTTTGGTCTTTGTTTACAGGAGAACATGGTTTTCTGGACAGAAGAAACAAGCAGCTAGCTTACCAAGCAATCACAAGGAATACTAGCTTAACCTTGGATTTGCAAGCCTTTACTAGTAGTGTCATTTCCTCTTAACTACTATTCACTGATTTGCAAACCATTTTTAGTAGTTTTATTTAATCTTGTATTAATTTAAGAATGTTCAGATGATTTAGTTATATTAATTTATCATTTTACCTTATACATCTTTTTTGTTTCTATTATTGCCTATGCTTTTTTCATCTTCCCAGCCATAGTTCAGACTATTCAGACTAGAAAACAGCCAGCAGTAGCAGACAAAATAATAAATATAGCTTATAATCATTGCAACAGGCAGTAAATATATAATGGCTGATAACTAATAAAAAAACCCAATAAATGATTAGCCCAGAGTTTATGTGGAGCAAACTCACATTTTGAGTCCAAAAACTTTGAGTTTCTCTTTGATAGTTCAGCAACTCTAATTGCCAGTGATCACAATGAAAAATCAGGAATGTACTGGGCTGCAAATTGGTTTTGTCCACGCTGTGAACCACAGGCAGCGTTGTGAAGTATTGAACTGGTCACCCTTTTCTGGGACAAAGTAGGGGAGCAAAATAACAAGAAACCTCATCAATAGGAGAGTGCCATAGGATTAAGTACTACCAAACTCTTTCACACTCCTAGCTATTACCAATTCCACTGGAAATACAAAATGTACAATGCTTTCCCATCTGCAAAGTCTCAAAAAAGACTGATAATTGTATTTAGTCAAGTTTGAAACACAGGTTAAAGTGAGAAAGGATGCCTTTCTGTGTCCTTCAGGAGTAAGTGCCTGGGACCCAGAGTGATTGCTAACATTGCCCATGTGTATGACTGAGAGACACACAGGTTATTTATAGATGCCAGAAAACAGAATTTTAAGCTTGGAGGTAATTCTTACACTTCTAAGCATGTTTCAGAACTAAATATTTAAATTTCTTTTTCCCTGAAGAAAAATAAAGTCAATAAACTTCCCCTGTGGAATTTTGATTTTGCAGAAACTGCTTTTCTGTCACAAAAGATTGTATTGAAAAAGTTCTTGAACTGCTCTGGGTGTTCACAAAAAAAGTAAGGAAGAGAATATGTATCTGCTTAAATATTTCACATGAGTGGACAGAAAGCCTTAGATGATTTTTCAAGAACGGAACAATTCACTTTCAAGGGCATTTATTTCTTTGCATCAAATTTGAAAATAATCAAATCCTCTTTTTTTTTAAAAATAGTATTATTTTTTTTTCAACTTTAATAATAAAGTTTATTTTTAAAAGCAAACAGTCTAATTATTAAAATAAGTGCTCAGAATTGTTCTGTGTAGTAATGTATGAATGAGGAACTAACAGGACATAGCCAACAAGGCTTGCTCTTGAGTATTTTCCAGTAGGGAAAACATATTAGGTTTCCCTTCACATAGGGTTAAGAGTATATGAACGAATCTCTAGGATAAAGTGTAGCTGATTTCATTTATTGCAACGTTCCAACTTTTGTCATTTGTTGCTTTTTCCATTGGCCATGTGCAGTAAGTTTTTTCAGCTGTTTCACCTCCTTCTTCAGAATATGTTCTTTAAAAGACTGAAAATAGTGGCTTTTCCCTGTGACAGTAAAATCCTCATTTATTAACCTACAGCAGCTAAATCACTCTTTCAAAGAATTTAGTAATATGAAGAACCCCTGCCAAGGAAAATTCAGTGCAAATATAATGATTTTATTGGAAGGTAACAAATAAAGACTCTCACACTTTATCTGTTTGGAGAGACTATGTAAGTCAACTGTCTGCCCAGAATTTACCACTGACCCAAGGAACAACCTTGAATAAGGTGTCTTGCCCTCTCTCCACAATGATTTCTCCTGCCATTCTCTCTCTGCTTGGCTTGTTAAAATAATTCACATTTTGTGTAGTATCTTTTACACTGTCAAGTTCTGTTCACAGTCAGAGCGAACTGCTGAACTCAATTTATACTTAATGAGAGTGAGAGTTGTTCTGTAGAAATACCAAAAGTTTAGAGCCTTAAAAATGGCAATTTCCATTATTAAAACATTAGTCCTCTTCTTGCTTGGGAAATTGTGCAAAGGAGAAATGAATCTGTGGGAATTGCTCTGAAGCCTACAGGCATTCTACCTTGTTGGTATGCTATGTGCTACAGATTTTGCCCTACTACAAATCTCGCTTTGCCTCCTAATTCACCTACCATGCACCTGAACTTGACCTCCTCAAGTTCAAAGTTGTCAGTCCTTTGCAGAAAGAGAGTCTGAGGAGACGTGGTTCACCACTGTGCTATGATTTCTTTGAATGGAACAGTGAGACATAGCTGGCTGGATGCTCACGAGGTTTATTGCAATGTCCCTTTGGCTACTTTTCCAGTTTCTATGGAGCAGTCAGGGAAGACAGGGTGCCTCCTACCTCTCAGGTTCTCTGCAAGGCAGAGCACATGGACACCAGGCTTCTTTCTGCCTTCAGAGAGGTGTGGGCTGCTCGCTGCCATCTCCCATTTGAGATTAGCACTGGCTGTGGAGTGCATTTCTTCCTCTCCATCTGTATCTGCTGTCAAAGAGGTTCCTTTAGTGCCTTGGAAGAATGGACCAGTGTCAGAGGAGCTCATCTTGGTCAGCTCTGCTTGATCAAAGAGGCAATCACTGCCTCTCACTTCTACTAAATTTTGCCTGCATGAATCATTCTTCATTTAAGATAAACCGATTGACTGATAGCAGCAATTTTGGTGGAGGCCTGGTAATTGCTAAAGCATGATTCTTTTCAGAGGTGACCAGCAGAGCATGGAGATCCTGGGTTTGATTGAGAAGTGGTCATTTTGAGTGCTTCCCGCTCTGGTGAGATGAATGTTTGAAAACTTGCAGTATTAAATTTTTACAGATTGGAGAACTGCAGTGCAGCATATGTAGAGATCATGAACTTCTCCTGCTGTGGCCACAGCCTTGCAGAGCTTGGCTCAAGTTTTGCTCACAGACTAAAATGAAACATTGACGCCTTGAGCCTTCTGTCAGTCCTGCTTCCTGACACTGCACAGAATAAATTATCTCCATGCTCTGTGGCTTGTTCCTCATCTCATCCTTCCTCCCATCTGAAAGTCACTTTTAGCACCCCTTTCCACAGCACATCATGTTGTAATGAAATAAATTGTTTTGTTTGATTTTCTTTTTTTAATTGGACATGCTGGGAAGTAGATTTGCATTTGGTTTTGAATTATGGCTTTCTCAATCCTAAATATGAGAGAAATTCAAACTTTGTTTATCAAAAAAGGAATAATTTCAATGCAGTGTAAATACTCTGAGTTTATCTGCAACAGAAAACTTGGGTATCACTCTTTCAGGCCTGTAACCCAGGCTCCAGGCTCAGGTAGATAGAAATTATGGAATGATAAAAACAGCTGCACAGTGAGGCATGTCCTCTGCAGTGTTTCCATGTGCCTGCTAGCACATATGAAAATTAACCAAAGGAGATGGGTTAGAGCAAGACCTACTGGGTGTTCAGTGAGTCAACGTAAGTCCTGGGAATGCTCTCCATGAGATTCCCAGGGCAGAAAATGCATTTACAATTGTGCCGTTGCCCTGGAGTGACAGCAGGATATACGTGATAACTGAGTTTGCCAACTTGTTATTGGGCAAAGCTTCAAGCTGCTCTGATTCTGGCCTTCCCTTCAGTTTTGGTTACTCTGACATCTATGGGAAGTGTCACAGCTGACAACTGAGAGTGCTGAGTGAACAAACCAGTCTGAAGCAGCCGCAAAATGGGAGCAATGAGAGGACTCTGTGTCCTGAAACAGCCTTCAAAGAGCTTCCTTTGACCAGATCAGGTGTACAGCCTGAAGGGGCCTTAGATCATCTCACTGGATCTCCCAGTTCAAATGGTCTATGAACCCAGTTCTGCTCTATTACCCAGTAACCCTTACACTGAGGGTTGGTGGGTTGACTACCATTTATGAAAGGGGGACAAATGAAACACCTTCCAGGCATCTAGTGTTGGCTGAGTTTCCAAGAGACAGAGGCTCTACCTCACTGGTTTGATCATTCACAGTGTTAAATGTTATTTATATTGTCAATATACCTGATCTCAGACATTACCTTCTGTTAGACTAAACAGGGACTTAAACAGGTTCTTTGGGATTCACCATCCAGTCATCACTCTAGTCTCCATGCCATTTGTCAGTCTATGTCTTATTAAAGAATCTGAATGAGTCACAGTATTTTCTGTGTGCACAGGAACACATTTCCCATCATGAGTCTTTTCAGCGTTCTGGGACATGTCACCTCTTTGGCCCATCAAGTTATAAATCCGAAACTGGATTCCTCTGGGCATTGCACTGAAAGCTCTAGATTAATTTCTCTTCATTTTCTACCCTTGAATCTTCCTCTGAGTCCCTAGCTTCCAGGGTGTCATCTCTCACCCTGCAGAAGTATCCTTCCCTCTTCTTAAATGTAAAGAAAATGTAAAAGAGTGGATCCAAATAAGCAATCAGTCCAGGTAATTTTGAGTGTCTTATTCTCATCATCAAATGAACTATGCAAAAAATGTCTCCTTTGGAGCATTAGAGAAGAGAAAGGTCTTCGCTGCACTTGGGAGAGCAAAACTGAAACGAAAACATTTGAAGATATTAATACAGTGTCACCTAGCATCTTATCTCTGGATTTCCAAGGAAGTGTGCAGGTGATTCATAAGTATGTGGAACATTGCAAAGCCCAAATAATTAGAAATTGAAAGGACTGTCTGACTAAAATAATAACCTCTTGTATTTAATGCAGAGTTTAAGGATAAAAAAAAAGATATGGTTTTGTTGGTTATCAAGCTATACATTTTCTTCCTCCTTTTCTCCCTCCCCAGTCTGATAAAATTTACTGAAGTGGCACATGAACATTTCCACATTGTGACAACCATAGTTAAAACATGCAAATTCAAGGAGTGCTTGCAGAGAAAGAGAAATGGAACATTACTTAAAAAAAAAAAAAAAAAAAAAAAAACCAAAAAAAAAACCACCCAGACATCCCAGAAAGCAGTCAAATATTTATGCAAAATGAGTGTAGCTTTATACACTGGCACTGAACAACACAATGCTCTGTCTCACACAATACTGTCATTCATGTGCGCACAAACTGCCACAGGCAAAAGTCCCACACAAAGTATTTTTATACAATTGTAGCATATTTCATTACAAGTTGTTTTTTTAATTCCCCTATGCAGGGATTCTCATGATAGAGACATTCTGTCTCCCCAGCGTTTCCTAAAAGGAAGAAGGGTTGCCATTTAGAAACTAGAGAAAATTGTGGAATAAAACATTAAATTTCAGTTTTAAATAGCATTACCAAAGAATAATGTTATACCAATAACAAAGGAGATGGAAAGAAACTTTTTCTCCCCTTAAGAAAACATACCGAGTTCTATTGTGTGTTCTCAGAGCTATCATGTAAGCGATTAAAAACACAATGCAAAATAGAGGAATTTCTAGCATTCAATTTATAATGCACAGCATATTAAGACCCTGAAATCTCTTTGTGTAAAGAACTGGAGCATACTTCTGCAGCTGAAACACAGAGCAGAATGACCTATCTACCCCAACAAGCAAATATCTGGTATCATTCTACCCACCCAAGTAAGAAGTGATATGACGACAGGAAATGACCTCAAGTTGTGCCAGAGGAGGTTTAGATTGAATAATAGGAAAGATTTCTTGATTGAAAGTGTTGTCAAACATTGGAACCGTCTACTCAGGGAAGTGGTAAAGCCACCATCAGTGGAGATATTTAAAAGATGTGTAGATGTCATGCTTATGGATGTGGTTTAGTGGTGGACTTGGCAGGGCTAACTTAATGGACTAAATTAAGGACATGATGATTTTATAAGCTTTTACAACCTAAATTATTCTACAATTCTGCTTTGAAAGAATATCAAAGGCAAGTTCCCAAAGCCTTAAAATTTGGGCAAAGCTAACGAAAAGCACATGAAATACTTCACTTCAGTTGTCTTGAAAGCAGGTGTGATGCAAAAGCCAAGGCTGAATGCATAGCAATGATATGCACGAGTTGAATCCTGGACTGTGGGCTGTCTATGAAGCTGAAGCCCGGTGCACATCATGGGCAGTCTTTCCAGGTCATTGGTAGTACCTGGCCTCAATGTGCCTTGTTCCAACACTCAGAAGGCCTGTGAGTGAGGAAGGCCTGTAAGTGAGGAAGGACCAGAAAATTATGTGGCTTTCCCTATTCTACCCTCCTAAACTGAGCTGCCTCTCTTCACTCAGCATGGGTTAGAAATAAGAAATATGGAAGCATTGTCTAGTTCTTTCCTGTACAAATAGACTGATAATTTCCTGGGGAAAAAAAATAAAATATACCCTCTGTGGAAGCATCTAGTGAGGAACCAGCTGTTTGTTCTTCTCTGAGATACCAAAGACAATGAAATGATGAAATCTGCACACAAGACAAAGTCTGCTTCATAAATGAATAAAACATTGGTTTTAATTCCTCTGTGGGAGCTTTTCTGTGAAATCCAGGTGTCCATTCCATTGAAATTCTCAGAAGAGGAAAAAAATTACACTATTCATTACTCCAGGCACAGCATTTGCATCGAACACTTTGCATACTGTGGCTCTTGTCAAAATACCCCTTGCTCTACCACATCAGCTCTCTGCCACTATGTACTACTTGTGACACCCTGACATGTGTTTCCTATGTCCACTACTCTCCAGCATGCTAAACATCCTATACCCTGCATCCTCTTCCCCTTTGCAGTATGGTTAAGATTTATCTTTCTTCCTCTTCCTGGCAGACATCTTATCCTGCTTAAAATCTGGAAATCTGTATGAAAACTTCAGGTCTTTAATAGAAGGGACACAGTGAATGATTTGAAAGTGGACTCCCTTTATGGTGTTTTTTTGTGAGGTCATTTTTCTCTGACACTTCCCAGTGATTCACAGATACTTGTTTTGGGGGGAACCAGTTTGTTTTGATAAATTACAGGGCCTTCACGTAGATTTCAGTGTTATTATGAAGCATAGGGCTTTAAATAAGCCAGTTCCTGTAACTTCATGCCTTTTAAATGCATTACTCCTCTTTTATATCCTCTTAAATAATTTATGTACACATCACTGTTGAACATACCACACTTTACATTCCTCATGTAGCAGCACAGGACACTTACAACAATGCGAGCTAATTAAAGCTACAGGGTAAAACCCTGACCCTGTTGAAGTCAAAGGGAATTTTGCATCTTACTTCAACAGAGCAACTATTTCACCCTGAGGCCCCTTCTGTCCCCCTCAGTCTTCCTGGCTGTTTGTGCAAAAAGTCCTGGAGAATATCAGGTCTCAGAGAGCCAATTAGCCAAAGACAGCTGTAGAACAAAGCTTCCTCAAGCCAATGTGGAGCGGGCAGCCCTCTAGCCGCAGGAATCAGGCCCAGGCTGGAAGAGGTCCGAGCGGGATGGAGCTGTGTCTCCAAGTGGCAGCCCTCATGGGCAGAAGGTAAAGGTGGAGGAGCTGCTCTGCTCATGCAAGGAAATAACTGGATACAAAGCTCTGGCAAAGTCATTGAAGGTGAGGGGAAGTGGCCTAAAGCTGTGTTGCCATGGCAAGTGATTTGAACACTGGAAAGCCAAATGTGTCCCTTTTTAAAATGACTGCTCCTGACCAGGGGTTCCTAACCCTCCCCGCTGGGTGGGACACACAGCTCCCTCCAGTAGCCACTGAGGAGCAGTACATGATGACATATCCCTTGGGAAGGACCAGATGTCCTACACATGCAGAGAACATGCGATGTTTTGCTTTTATTTTCTACTTTCCCAAGGGCTTCTCGACAGAGGAGAGAGAGTAGGTTGCTGGCTAGAGAAATGACTCCTGCAGTGCAATCCATTCCCAGTTTTGCTGGGTCCCATGGGTTCTTCAGCCTCTCACAGATCATTTAATAGATGTGCATTTTCCACATAACAGGAAACAGGGTGCCAGGTGGGGCTAGAGAAGTGGGTTGACCCATCTCCATCTCTACATGACAAAAATAAGACACCATGCGAGATCTCTAATCACCAACACCACTGGTTCATCGTTTGCAAAGCTTTAAAATGTGACCTACAAAGATAAGTGCTTGCATGTGCAAACTCTCCAAGCTGATTGCTCCTGGGTGGGTTGTGGAGTGGTCTGAGTAGCCCAGCAGGATTAATTGCTCCAAGTGTAAAGCTAGGTTTTGAAGAATGTAAATGCATTCTGATCTGAAATATTTAATTAAAACTATATTTCTTCTTGACATATTTTGTTTCAACAGAAAGGATTTTGGCATGATCTGGCCTTTACATTGGTCAGTACATTGAAGATCATGCAGTAGGAGGATCATACAATAATTACAAGCTGTTGAATGCTCAGGTGGATATACTGGTACTCACAGAATAGAGCACTTGGACTAACATTCTTGGACCATGGTTATACTTACTGTGAAACTGAACCTAGAGAAGAAAAACAATCCTTGAATGTGGTATTAGATCAAGGCTGTTTCGAAGTTTTTGAGATTCTTAAGCCCTATGAAAACGTGAATCAGACATTGTTCACCTTCCAAATGACTATGCCATTGCCTGAAGGCCTCCTTGGTGCTTGAAGTTCCTTGCTATTTTCACTTTACTTTTCTCTGTGGGAATTGAATGTGAACAAACAGTGTTCATTTTGGTACTCTTGTGTTGCAAAAGGTCAGGTCCAATTCTGTAATTCTATGTATTCATCTTTACAAAGAAGGGTTGTGTTCAATCTGGACTCAAAAGATAATGAAAGCTCTTTAAACTGGTCAAAGGAAGACATGGACTCATTTATCCAGTTAATTTTGTTGTTTTAAGAGTAGTGAAACACTGCTTTTGAAAAATCTTTGCTGAATTGCCTTGAGGAATCTTAGTGAAATCAAAATCAATATGCTTGTAAATACTTAAAAAGCTGCCCATGCCATGATGGCATGAAGTTTTTTTGTCTTCATACTGCAATCATTAGAGAGGATGACATAGAAGAGGAGCTCCACTGTATTCTTAGCAAACATTTAGATTTTTTTTTTTCATTTAATGCTTTATCAGCATAGTGGTACCTTCATCAGAAAGAAGCTCAGATTCAGAAAAATAAAGTTATCAAAATGAATGACCCTAAGTTTATCGATCCCTGGCAGTGTTATTGATGAAATGCTGGAGTATTCAGAATTGTTGGATAAATTGGAAATAAATAGCTCTATTTTAGGCCACAACAACTGTGGAAGAATTGTTTAATAATCCCCTTACAAATACAGACCGAATAATGAGATTACATAAACAGACCTGCCATTAATTCTCTTTCTAATGTTATTGCTAGCTAAAAACAATAATACTCTTTATGATTATGTGTTTTAGGATGCAGTAGGAGCTAGTTTTTCTTTTGGATAAGCACAACTGGGACACTATCAGAAGACCATGATAGATGGTCAGAGGTCTTTTATAGAGAGTACAACAACAGCCTTTATTCCTGGTTGTACAGGGAATAACACTTTCAAAAAGGGATTTCAGGTGCATTCTGTTGAAAAGATTTTTAGCCAGCAGGGATGAATTGGTCACCATTTTTCCTGTCAAAGTCACTCTTTATTACCTCTTGAATTTCTCAGTCATCTGAGCTGCAGAGCTCAGTGAATTTGCAATCATTATCAGCAGCAATGGGGTAAATTGAATACAACTCTGAGCAGAACCTCTTAAGCCAAACTCGATCATCTTCCACAAAATACCACCACCATGCAACATACCTCAAGGAATGTCTTTTGTTGTAACAAAGCATGATGCATTGAACCACATGATTTTTTGCCAATCTTAATATCTGTCACATGGCTGCTCTGCTTTATGGGTGGTAGAACCAGCTCTACAGAAATACCAACCTTCACAAGTGCAGGGACCTGCTAGGCACAAACTTTGTCAAACTGAGTATATTCTTAATTGCTGAGACCACCACAGTCAATAAGCCCATGGCATTCAGTGTAAATGTAGAACTTATTTCACAGCAGCTCCAGCTAAAAGAAGAATTTTCATGGATTCAGCAAGACAGTAACAAGAGGCATTTTGGAAGAGGACCTTTGACTGAAATGCTCATGCCAGGAGTGTGACTTTCCTAATGCCCTTTCCTCTGGAGAATGAACAGGTTTTTATTCACCATACTTTGAACAGATAGACGAAAAATTTCTTTAATCCCATGCTGTAAGTAGTGTTGCTTCCACTGGCATGGCTTGCATTTTCAATCTGACCCGTTCTGTGATCATCTGTGCAGGAGGTGCTAACCAGGCAGTGGGGAGCTTGAGGACAGCGGCACAGACTGTGATAAACAGGGACCTGCTGGTGTCTGCTGTACAATTCAAGCTCCCAGAGCAGGACAGATGGATGTGCTCATGTGCTGTATGATAGGGACTGAAAAGAAAAATGCAGTGCATTGGTCAAAACCCAAGCCCTTTTATGAAGTCATTTGAAGTCAGTGGGTCAGTCAACTGGAAGCACATGGTCAATGCAAACATTCACTGTTCATATCCTATGATTGCTCTGCCCTCATTTTCCACATGGCATCTCCCTCCTAACAGATGTGTGCTACCCGTCCAAAAGTTACCTTCAAAGTAGAAGTTGTTATACCATATTGCTTGTTGAATTGACTGCTGTGAAGTATTGATCTCTTAAGATTGGATATGATCATACTTCCTCCTCTATTCTGACATAAGCATGGAAACAACTGTTCTTTTAAGGTCATAAATCCTTCAAACATGAGATTATATTTTGTTATTGTAAGATAACAGTTATACCAGAATGAGGTTTTTGATTAAGCAATGTGAACAGCATCTTATTTTGCATACCTTGTTTGTAGCTATTAAAATGAAAGGCTGAAATATAATAGAGTCATGTACTTGGAAATGTAAAATCATATTCCTTTCTCATATAGGCCACACTTTTCTGATGAACACCACCCAAACCCTGGTTTCCTTGACTGTTGAAAGGATTGATTTGCATCATTGGATAAGGATGGTTCTGCTGCCCAGACAGCCATCTCCAAAACACTTGTTCTTTCCATTCTTTCTAGGTATTATAATGAAGTGCTCTGGAATAATCTAAATTATGTAAATACTCTTTCCTATCAACTATGCTTCTCATATATTCCCTTAGAGGAAGATTAAAACAGTGAAGGAAGTGTGCTTGATACTCCCTCTAAAATTCTATGTACTTAAACTATATTTTTCATGGCTTTTCTACAGGAATGAATTAGGCAAAGCAGAATTAACCTTGTCAGTCACCAAGTTGGTTTCTATGACACAGAGTAGTGTAACTAAGAATACAGAAATAACAAGAGAGCCCCAATGCATTCACCCTGCACTGATTCTTGCACAGAGTATGTAAAGTGTTTTGGGGTGCTCTGAGGAGATAGACCCAATATAAATGTAAAGTAATAGTTCATGAAGAAAAGTCTTTTTGCCTGAAAGCAAAGGGCAAGGGAAAGTATTCTCAGGCAAAAAACTTTCATGTCCAAATCCATGTATGGAGAGGGAAACTTGGCACCAACCCGAGATACAGATGTGAAGCACTGAGCTGCTGACTGGAGTGTGAGGACTGAGCAGGAGTTTGAGTAAAGGAAACAGGTTGCTTTAGCCCAAAGCAGAGGAAAAGGGAGACACCAGAAAGATGCAGTGACTTAGGAGGGAGAGGCCATGTACAAAAAGGTGTGAAAACCGAGTCCATGTGGTGGTAAACCAGCTTGAACCCCAGAGAACAGTTGCCAGATCTTCCTGTTCTGGCTAATTTAGTCTGGTAAAGGCAGATGATAAATGGGAGCAATGCAACCATGTGTTCCTGAAAGTATGGTATCTGCCTTTCTGCTCATATAAGACCATAGGAACACCCTCTGCATTAGAAAAGGAAACAGTTCTAATTTTATATGCACCTTATCTCTTTCTCTCTTGACTGTCTGAAAGTCAAGAGCTTTTACCAGCTCCTCAAACCCCAGCTGTTATTCCAGTCACGTGTTCCCAAACAAAGGGCAGGATGGATGCAGAACACAGCACTTGGGATGCATCTGATGATGCTCTTGAAGTTTAGAAAGACTAACTTCTTCTTCTCAGACTGGGGCAATCAGAAAAAAGGGGAAGAATGAGGTGAAACACCAATAGTGAACTGCTGAACGATATTGTTAGATCTCAGTATGTCACAGAGTGCAAGGAGTTCTGTGTCAGAAACAGCCTCCCAGCCTGGTCCAAGCTGCTGTTGAGAACAGATAGCAGTTGGGATAATGAATCAGAAATCCTATAGTTTGCTTCAGCACATTTACATGGTCCCAGCACTACTATTGCATCTGGCACTAATTCAGAACCTCTGCATCACACCTTGTTGCATGGTAAAGACAGGACCGTGGCTGACTGAGCTCTGACCTCTGCCAGGAGCTCCACCAGTACAGTTCAGTGATGCATTTGCTTTAGAAACTCATTTGAGTTCCTCATTAGACAGGCTGTTCCTGGAGTAACTCGCTGAAAACTATTCCTGCAGCACACTTAAGAGGGAAGATTCTCTGAAGCAAGAGCTGAGGGTTTTGAATTTTTTTAATCCAAGCAAACAACAATTTCCAAAACTTTTGGGGTTTTAACACTGTCAAACTTTCTTCTCTGCCCTTGATTTTGTGTTTTGAATTGACTGTTCCTACCTGGTAACTCTGAAAAAATGATGCCCTCTAGGCTTTGCAAAATTCATACATTATGTCACCTACCATAGAGCTCTGCTGTGAGAGGATGGTCTCAAACTTGAAGATAAAGTGTGACGCAATAACCATTATGTAATCATTAGTAACCAGCCATTTCAGTTTTGTGGTGTTGTTTTCATCCAACATCTGGTTAATGGAGAAAAGAAGTCCTGAACACTCTGAATGGGAGGTAGGGGTGCAATATCCCTCTTTTTTAGGAGCATTTTCTTGCAAAAAATTCAGTGTAACTCAAGCGAACATCTAATTGTTAATGCAGAGCTGATTGGCATAAACAAAATGCCTATAGTCAGATGGAGGGTCCAACAAGGATCCATGTATAATTGCTTCTAAAGCAAAAACAGATGACCAGAAGATCTGTCCTATAAAACTTATAAATTAAGTAAATACAACTTTTGTATCAGAGACCAAGTACTCCCCATTAACACTGGAGCACGTGACAAATCCAAATGTTTCTGGCAAGCTTTCCTTAACTCTGTCTTAATTCTGTTGCTAAAGCGACAAAAGTATCATTTGGTGGAAGGAAAGGAGATAAACTTGAGCAAAGCAGAAGCTCCAAGGAGAACACGTTATTTCAAAGGGGCTTGCCTTCCTGAGTTTTAACAGAATAGCCTAGTTTTCATTATAAAATGTTGCCAAATCAGAAGGAAATCACATCTCAAAATGCTCTTTGTTCTGTGAATGCATATATGTGCAACAGCAGCAGCATTGTTATCCTGTGTCATCCCTTGTTGACGAGCCTGTTTGAGTTCCAGTAATGGAAAAGTATCATGTTGATTTACTTCAGATTAACCTCATCTTCTTGTCATACCACAGGTATTTTCCATTACAAGAAACAAATATATGGTGATAGGTAAATGATTTTTATAAAGCCTGACAAATATTTTAAAACAGCTGCATAGCTGCTTATTTATTTTAGAAAAAAAACCAATAGCATCACAAAATGGCATTTGTCAGATGTCTTTGGTAATTTTATCATTAGGTGTTGCCATGACTTTCTACATCTGGCTGTAAGCTACAAAAGCTTTTTTCTGTGTTATAAACATAATTTTGGATATCTTAGAATTCCAAACCAATCAGTAAGAAGAGCTGAAAATAGTAAAATCACCAGCAAAACTAACATTAAGGACTGTAAATAACTGCTCTAACCAATTATAATAGGTTAGCTTCAGCCTACAGTAATTTTGTATCCCAGGCACAGAGCCCCTGATTGCTTCTTTTGTTTTCCCTTTCAAATGTAGGACGTGGGAAAAGTGAGTTATTCTGATCCTGCAAGGACAGTACTAATGTCACAGTGCAGAAACTATCAAAGCATAGAGAGGTACACAATTTTATGGCCTTTATTGTTAGCAGTTAGAAGAGACTCAAAGTCAGCACTATTTTTGGCTATAACAAGACTTACTTCTTTAGTCCTTTCCAACACAACAATAACTTGTGCAATTGAAACTTTGGAATTATGTTTCAGAAGGTAAGCTCTGCATTTACTGAGAATGTGTAGATGCTGCAAGCCTCTACTTATCCACACCCATACAGGTACTGTGGTGTGCACAGCAGCTCCCTATTAGGCAAACAAAACACAAACCCACTTGTGCTAAATGCTACCAGCACAGGGCTTAAACTTGAAGGCAGTCTCTGCTCTTTTTTCTACAAATTCACTCTTTTAACACCTTTTATTTATCAGGGATGGAGAGCACTTGGCTAGTAACAAACTCTTGTGATTTAACCCCTTTTGTGCATTTGGAATGTTCACTGTGTTTGTCTGGGTTGGAGTCAAGTCACTAAGGAAAGAGCTTGAACAAAAATGGGACTATGTGAAAATCCTTGAGATGTACTCTACACTCCATAATAATACTGGCTTCACAGATTTTGAAACTACTAGTAAAGTTTGTCAGGGAATCTACAGGTCTTGGTCTGGTTTGGGAAAAAAATACCCAAACAAACAAAACCCATGTGCCTGAATGACAAACCTTATCTCCACTACAAACACAGAAGGAGCTAGTGGTTTAATGCTGAGCATTTTAAACCTGAACCCTATTGTTTTGTGATGCCTAGTTGGTCCCTGTGACCATTTTCTGGTCTCTTTCCAACTATAATCAGAGAAACGGTCCACCTAAAAATTCCAGTACCATGATTAGCACTTAATGAGCCATCCTCAGAAAAAAGCATGAGGGCTGAACAGCCATCAAGGCAGAGCTGAGTCCTCTGATGTGACACCTCTGAAGTAGGATCTCCCTCCCTTGACCAAGAGCAGGAAGGAAATTGACCTTGTCTCCATCTCCCTGTGGGCGTCACCGTCATGCAATGCCAGCCGGTCAGCTCCCGGGATGTAAGACTGACAGAGACCCATCACAGACCACAGCAGCTCAGAATGGAACTCCTCCTCTTGTTCCCACCGTGTCTGCAATTTCTGAGCACTCAACCCAGCTTACTCCTTCAGTTTAGGAGTGTCCTCTCACACATCCATGATCCCACTCTAGCATCCATTTCCTCTGTCCTACCTGTGTGAGGGAAGCACTTGGAATCACATAGGGTTTCTATTATTTCCACCTTGGGAAATTTAGTGCATTTTTAGTGGCATTATCTGTTTGTCCAGGCACAAAAGTAAGGTCAGATCTATTCCTAGGGCCCTGTTGGCATCCATAATTGCCTGATTTGTGCTCTAACCATATGTGACACCCACCAAGTGAATTTATTGTAGCAATCACTTTGAGCTTATCTCAAAGATTTCATCATGATATTTTCTTGCTTGCAATGCCAGAGAGAGAGAACAACAGCATGGAATGAAATGCACAGAACTTCCCCTCATATGAAAGAGAAATGAAGGAACAGAAAACAGGCTGAATTTCTCCAGGGTAATTTTATGTAAAAGAAAGACCAGCAACATCCTTTAAGGCCTGAAATGTCAAGCTTGTAAAAATAGTATTCTTGGGAGTTGTATTTGATCATTTGTTAAATACTGTGATATAAAATGTAGAAATCCATGTGTAATGCTTCAAATCCCTAATCTGGTTTAAAAGGTCAGTTGAAGCCTAAAAGGACTTGACATTTTCCCTTTAAAAATCTGACTTTTTGACTCAGAGCTAACAACATTTGAGCCTGAATGACCTGAAGGATAAATACAAAAGCTGATTTCAATTGAACTATTTAGAAAGCAGGGGATCTTCTAATTTGTAAGATAGCATTCAGGGAGGTTTTTCCATTAAGAACTCAATCGACTGAAAAATTATTTCCTTGGGTATTCCACAATCTTTCAATGCTTGTGTAAATTTTACACAGGAGGGGGCAGCGAGTGAGGTTGAAGATATATATAACACAATGCCAGGAGAGCAGAAAGCCTCCTACGAAACAGAGGCAACTGGTATTTGCCTCAAAAAGACATACCCTTTTCACCTCCTCCTCCACTGCCTTGGCAGACTGGGTCTGCTTCAAAATCTTTTGTGTCCTGTGCAGATGAAGCTTGCAAGTGAGTACTAATGTCTTGATAAGCGTGAGTATAGTCCTTTCCAGCAACACCCCTTCCCACAGACTTCATTTGGCTTGCAGTGGGTGCTCCATGGGGGTTTGTTGGCTGCTTTCATGGAGGTGTGCACTAACCACCTCCCTCCTGGCTGTGTGGGTGTGGTTCCCTGAAGAGCCTCTGGCTCCTCTGCCGGGCTCCAGCTGCACCACAGGTTCACTGTAGGAATGAAAGTCCCTTTTCCTTCCCCAAGCCTCCACTGTTCTCTGATCGCCTCCCACCCTCGTGGCCTGCAGTGTCAGACCTTCTCCTGCCTGCCTTGCACCCTCTCAGCCGATTTTACCACGGCAATAGTGGAGCAATCAGGGATGCCTGGTGGTGGGTCATCCCCAGCCCTGGGACTGCTCACACTCTCGGGTGTCAGCCCTGCTGCGCACAGTCCTCCAAGCGCCCTGTGAGGCAGAGGGTGACGGAGGGGTGATGTGCTGTGACACCTCCCAGATCCCCCAGGAATGCAGGGTGCGAGGGTGCCTGCTTTCCCTGGGCAATCACCACACGGCTCCCTGAGGTGTGGCACAGCTGTGCCACACCAACACCCGCTGGACAGAGCAGAGCACACCCATCACTCACCCGCTGGCACAGAAATGCCATTGATTTCAGCGAGTGTTGTCCCAGGATGAATGTCTCCCAGCTTCCCCCGGTATTTGTTTTTGATAAATGCCTCAGTTTCGGCTCACATCCACCCAGCAGCTGGGGACTATTATGCCGTGACAACCTTCTATTCCATTGTCACAGTGTCAGATGCTTGAAAAGGATAATAGGTAGATATTTCTGCTCTTTGGATGTTAAGAAGTAAGTGGCATTCCTATTCCTTATTTAGTTACTTCTTAATTTTAATTAATGGCTTTAGTGATAATTACCAGATTCCTATATTGATAAAAACTGGCACATTCTGCACGTTAATAATAGCACAAATTTGATATTTATGAACTGCTGTTCTTTTGCAAATACAGACATTTGGTAATCATCATTATGGTGATAAAATTCATTAGAATTTGAGAAACAACCTATTATCCCTTCTGCCCATCATCTTTTAATTAAGTAACACAAAAAGATTTTATAAGACTTTTCTACTCACACTGCACAGTATTGTTTCTGTAAGGGAGTCTTTCTATATGAAAATACCTCCCTTTCAGTTTCGATAGACTTAATGAAAAGAACAAAAGAAGACTGACAGTAGATTTATTCAAAATGTATTTCAAAAATTCTAGCCATGCTTAGTTCAGCACACATCTTGTTTGGATGTAGACTGGGGTTTGTGCGTAAACTGGAGACTAACAAAGTTACAGTCTACAATACAATATGGTAGTTTGCAACAGGGAAAACTTTTATGATAAATTATTCTTCGGGATTTTCTAGCAGTAGGAATGCTGGAAAAATTGTGAAGTTAGTCACTCACATTAAAAGTTCACTGGTATCTAAGTAAGTCTCTATTTTAATGTGGATTTGGCCAAAAATCAAAAAAGTATTGGGATGGATTAGATTCAGACACATTCAAACAGTGCAGGCATTTGATGATGTTCAGTTGGAGCTTTTGGTCCCTCATCTACTTCTGATCTACATCATACTTCAAAATTGTCACTTGCATTTTGAATGACAAAAATATAAACAGCATTAATATAAGGGGGATTTTATATCTTATATATTAATATCTGGACTGAATAGATTTCTTAAGCAGTAGGAGTGTTTTATTATCATGATCATGCCTTTTAGGACTACATCCACAATAGACACTGGTGTTTTTTTTTATTTGATAATATCCTAAATTCAAGTCTCATCTTGTTAACACACACCTGAAGTTACATTTTTAATGCATGTATTTACCTGGCTTAAGCAAAACTTGTATTAATTTCCTTTGATGCTTCCTTCTACTGTAATCAGTAGAACTGTCAAAAATACTGCTGACAACAAGAGTTCTGCCGTATTTACACTTTATTCCTGATCACTTTGGTGCTGGAGAATACTTATGTGCAAGCACAGGGAAATGTTACAGGGAAAGATGCCTACCCTATCTTTGCCTTTCATTTTTAACCAGGGTCTAATATACCAACACATCCTGGCAGATTCTCATGCATACTGTGATATATCATCACTGTGTTCAGCCAAGAGTGAAGGAAGCAATTTTGTGAGGTCACAGGATGGTCAATGCTCTTCTATTTGAGTTTTTCTTGGGTTCGTACTGGCAATTTTAATCTCAAAAGGTTGTTCCCCTTTACATAGTTAATTCCTTTTTCTAAAAATCTGACATAACTCATTTGAAGAAAGCTACATAGGCCTTTCTTCTTCCAGACACAACCTGGTGTCGTAGAGAGACCATGATGACACAGTAGCAGGAAAAATAATTTTAAAAACCCTCATGAATCAGAGGAACAAAATATTTCCTCCTGCTTACTCCAAACTTCACTTTTCATGTTTGTTTGGAAATTACTGAGGATAGCTAGGGAAGTAAAATTCCCAACAGGAAAAACAAACAAACAAAACACAACCACCCACCCACCCAAGCAGAAAAACCAAACCAAAGAAACAAAAAACCTAAATAATAAACTGTCCCCACTATTTTAATTAAATATAAATTTAAAAACTCAAGAACTGAAATACTTTGTTCTATATGAAAAGATTTAAAATGGAATATGATTCTGTACCTGGGATTTGCTTCCTTTCTGTTCCCACCACTTTCTGAGGGCTGACTTTCTTGGGCAAACCGGAGCATTCAGTGATGCATGAGAACCATCTATTTTTGAAGAGTAATGGTATTTCACGGAAAATACCACCTTGTCCATCCAAACAACAGAATGAGGCAACTGGACTGCAACTTTCAGGATGTGCTAAAATTGTACCACAGATGTGGAGTGAGAAAACAAACCAAAACAGTTTGATCCCCAAACTGAGATCTCTTCAGAAACATTTGCTTTAAAGTAAACAAATCAAAGCACAGCTATTTTTCTCAGTCTTTCTATAAAAATCATGTCAAATCACAAATTTTAGATGAATTCTATGATAATCTGCACATCATGAGAAACCTGCTAGGTGAAAACATTCCCATCCCTAAGTTTCAGAGTCTGAAGTTACCTGGAATAATGCTGAATTGCTGTGCAAACATTTTAACACAATTTTCAGTAAATACACAATTTTGTTGCTTTGAAATAGCAGATAAAACAAGCTATTTTAGCGCAGACAGTCTGTTCAAGTACCATCTTTCACTAATAATAATAAAAAGTGATGGAAATATGATTTATATCTCCAGAAATTTCCAAGGCACTGCCAAATGTTGTCTTCAAGCACCCTGCTCACAGGCAGCCACTACAGTGAAAACATTCCCAACATCTTTCCAATGCAGCAAGCAGGAATAATGTAATACTCTTCCTCCAGATGCATTACATTGTTAAGCACTTAATCTCAAGGACCTTTTTGAAGTTCAGATAGTCCTACTTTATTCATCATCTAGTGTTTAGTTTAAAGTAACAAATGATTGAGCTGAAAGTCTTTCAGAAACAAAATTCCTTTTTTTCCCATACATAAACAGAGTTGCAGCCTTTGCATTTTTCGCCATCTGGCCCGCAGTGTGAAATGACATTAGTAGCATGTCAGGTTTATTCCCTTTTCAAAGAGAGAAATAAAGAAAGCAAAAGAAAGAAAAAGCATAATCCTAATCTATAGTATGAAGAGTATTAAAATGAAACATCTGCCTTGCTGAAATGAGCGGATGAACTCTGAAGTCTACAAGCTGCTGGAGTTTGTCAAGTACATGTTTACATTGCTGACTGCTGTAAATTTGCAGCATGATGACAAGAAGTCCACAAACTAAAATATCTTATTCAAATGTTTTTAAACATCTGTTTCAAACAGAAAAGACCAGAACAATGAAGTGGCAGAGTGATCACAGGCAGACCAGGATGCAATAATATAACTTGGGTTACATAATAAAAGATGATGGCAACAGAGGTTTGTAACTGAAGTCACCAGCTTGTGCTCTAAAGTCAATTGACTGGAATAGTGAGAAAGTTGTGCCTGTCGCCAAACTATGTGACTCTATCCAGACTAAGAACAAAATACAGTCAAATGCTCCTTAAAAAGCTTGCTTTTGCTAAAACACCTGCTGATTACAAAGCTTAATAAATTCTGTGATCAGGAGAACAGCTTTGAACGCCTTGAAAAATGAAAGATGTCAGATTTCTCAAGAGCTTTGAAAAACTAAGAAGCATTTGACCAATGAGATTATATTGTTTAGCAAATAGATTTTGTCCTTGCTACTGAAGGGCTTTTGCTTTGCAGGACTTAAGATTAGAGTCCTAGGATACAGGACTTCTTTTATCACCAACATGAACTTGAGATGTTGCCATGTGCTCAATAGTAATCTTTATTCTCACCCTAAAAAATACAGAAACGATTTAAAAAAGGTGCTAGATTGTTTTGCTTCTCATTCTTTTGAGACACAGCCAAGAATGAAGCAAGAAAGCCCAGTATCTTCCTGTCAGTACTCCTTTATAAACCAATTTATTAAAAAAAAAAATACTACACTTTAATTGTCTTTGTGATATAACATTCTTCTGAAAATCACCAAAGTCCTTTGGAGAGTGCCCAGACCCAAGTACTTTTGATATGAAGCAAGGATTGATGGATTTTGATATAAATCTGGGATTTATATAAATCCTTAACTCTAGCAAAATTAAAATATTGCACCGTCTTCAAAATAACTTTGAACGGATGGAGCACAGTGCCAGGAAGCTTGTAGGGGGATCATGGCAAAATATAGCCATGGCATAATTATGGCCAGGGCTGTCTGTAGTATTTATTGTTAGCCCATTCTCCCATCCAGTTTTGGCACATGTCAGTCAGGAGCGAGTATGCAGGAGTACTGAGGGAGACTGAAAGGAACGAGGATTGCTCCCAGACGGATTACGTTGGGCAAAACTGTTTCGCTTCTCTTTTGGGAATTAGAAGGCAATGTGAATTAAATTTTGTTTTATGTATAGAGATGTGTCACTTGCTTGAAAGTTAGCAAATAGTCTTTGGCCACTTTTATTTCCTAGTACCTGTATCATAATCTATTGCAACTAGCATTATCACAAGCAAAATAATTTTACTGTGTATTTGATCAGTCTAAATGATGCAATAGTATATTTGCCCAATTTCTCCCCCACGTTATCTTGGGAGGATTAATTCCCAGCAATTTCATGTTTCTGCACCCGGGGTGAGAACACTCACTCGTGTTTGTAAAGGAATGACAGTATTACTGACTGCATCAGTACAGGGCAGGGTGAACTTCCTACCTGCAAAGAACGCGTGTGTTCCAGGAGTCCTGTCCAGGCTGCTCTGCCAGGGCGCCCTACCCAGGTGCTAAAGCATAGATATGGATGGAGTTCCTTGGGGCAGTCACATAGCAGCACAACCTAAATTGATGTCGGATCTTCAAGGAGAGGAAGTAAGATGAAAGCAGGAAAGGGAAGAGGGGTGATTTATAAGCTAATGATAAAGAAATGAGTAAGACTGCCACATCCATCGCCCACTACAGGGCAGTACAGGTCTTTGTTCTGAAGACATAACTCAAGATACAATTTATACCAAAGAATGCAGTTAAACCTTATAGTTGAGCTTAGTTAACATAGTTATCTGATTGGTTTCAGATAGCTTTTACTGTTATCTTTTTAATATTAGTGTCTGATTTACTGCATCTTCACAGTATCCCAGCCTTGATAAACTTACAGTTAGCACTAATGATTACAGGTTTTATTCTTTATTTTTAGAGTTGCTGCCCTAGAATTCATTTCAAGGGGCAGATCCTAGTAGCAAGTCTTCATTAGACTATCAATGTAAAATAAATTATTTTCTCAGGGACCCTCTATGACTAAAACTTTAAGAGCGTGGCTATCCCTTTAAAATACATCTTCAGCTTCTTTGTGCTTGCTCACACTCAGATCCAAGGCTAAGGATTTTGCTTCTGTAGCATTTCACTTCATCCTTCAGGGTTCCTACAAACCTGGGCTGTATCACATAGAGACAGCATAGAAAAATAACAGCCCATATAGGAAATAAAACAAGTCTTATGAGTGGTTTAGATAAAGTATATGTAAAGTAACTTAAATGAAGAAATGATTGAAAGAAATAATAATTACTTCTGTAAAGAACTTTTTTGTCTAAGAAGTTCTTAATAAACTTAGGAGGCTTCTTCATAGACTTAATACCATTCTTCATATACTTAATACCATTACTTGCTCATGTAAATACTTTTTTAAGCTGAGGTTGAACAAAGAGGTGGTGGTCATGCACTTGGAGAGGGGATTTTGGTGGAAAGCACGCTATGGTTTTACAGAGATACAGGAATGGATTGCTTATAAAGGTGTTAGGATCCAGCAGTCAAGCAACTTGCTTAAAAGAATCTTCAGCAGCAGTAAGAGCCACTGGTTTGTACTTACTGAAGCAAAGGAGTACAATTTCAACTCTTCTGGTTAGCTGCCCCATAAAGAAAGCTGTACTCTCAGCTCTGTTTCTGGTGAAATCATTGCTCTTGAGCACATGATCCCAAGTTAATGTGGAAAAAAAATTTTCTCCATCAAGATGAAATTTACTCCATCTATTTTTATTAGTGGTTTTTTTTTAATTTCAGTTTAATGTAGTACCCTCTTCTATCTAATTGTTCATTTATTAGGAAAAAGATTGTTAACGTGAACTTACATCCTTGATTTTCCAGCTCCTTGGTTCTCCGTGACCAGAGTTCCTAATTTAGCCTATAGTTCAGCTCAGCTAAAAACACTGGAGTAAAATCTTTCAGGGTGAAAATTTAAGAGCTTAAGGGATATGTGGAATCCTCATTCACTTAGTAAATCTATTGCTCAAAAAAAACACAAAGCTTATACAATTACCAATGTGCAGGCATGCCTGATGATAGAAGTACGTTTCGTAAGCCTAGGAACAAATAATCACACTGTAGTTAAAGATTTAAATGCTATTTAGATGGGAAAGAGAAGCTTAATACCCCAAAAGAATTTTTATTTTCTAGCTGGTTCTCACACCTAATGTAGTCATATAAAAATAAAGCAGCCTTTACACACAGATTACAACTTTCTTTAATATGTCTTCTGGGTTCTCAGCTCATCAGACTGAAGTTCAAACAGAAGGCCAGAATAATTCAGAGAGTGCAGCAAATGTACAATCACAGAATCTTCTTCTGTGGCCTTAATTCCGAGCAGTGGTGAAGTACAGACTCATTCTATCTAGCGATATAGGGATATAATAGGTATATGTAAATGCATCTTGTGGAGATATGTGAGCATATTGTGTGCAGAACAGGATTAAGAATAGGTCATTTGTTGGACTGTATTTCTATTGAGGGGAAAATTCACAGGGAAAGAACAAACAAGCGACCTCACTAAAAATATGTTTCCAGCACACTGCCTGGGAGAGAGTGTGACAAGCCCCCGTGGTGCTGGGAGGCTAAACTGCATTTCATAAAGGGCTTTCTGTGAAGCTGCAGCAGTGCTAACAAAGATTTGTCATTTTGAGCACTCAGAAGCTGTGTCAGCTCCACACAAATGCAACTACAGCACAAAGCCCACTGGATCTTCTGTTGAAGTCAGTGGAGTTACACAAATATATAATTTATTAAAACCTTTATCTAGACACAAGGTTTCTGTTGTAGCAAGGCTGCCAGAAGCATTGTTAGCTTCTGCACTTCACTCTTTGATAAAGTAAAAGGACTGATCAAGTATATCACATGCTTGGGTTCGCCTGCTATACCGCATGGTTACAAAAGAACAAAAAAATGTACATGAGAAGATAAAGTTGTTGGTGAATTTGCTCTTCATCTGTGAACAGAAAATTATTCCTCATCATTGCGGAAATAATTAAACTGATATTTAAAGTTAGAACTGTATTTTGTGTATGTATTCAAAAATATTTGAACACAATTTGAATCAATAGCAGCATATATTAACATTTACATTTTTTTGCTGCAAATTAAACAGAAAACATTTTTGCATTAACAAATAGTGGAAGAAATTGTGAACATCAAGATAAATTAAGTGAAGAAATCTTTCTTTCCTACTCACTGTTTTGGTTGGGAACAGGGAATGCTGAGGAAGGTGTCTTTGAAACCCAAACTCCAGACCACAATTTAAATTTCACATACTTTTAATCTACGGAGTTTTGACCAAAAGAAAGCAAGGTGGCAAAAGGTCAGCCCTTCAAAGGCATGATTATTTGTAAAGAAGTGAAAAGTGCAGGGTTACTAAGACTGTAGTAAATAACAGTTTTCTGAATGAACAAGAATTTCATACAATGTAAAAAATTATAACAAAATATTTAAAGTATAGGAAAAAAGGAAAATTGAGTTATGGCTAAATATTTTGGGAAATACTTCATTCTATATAAAAATACTACAAAAGTTGAATTATATAATGTACATCACTACTGGCAGTGCTCTTGTTAAGGAAAATACCCAATTTGCCAAGGGCCTTTTATTGAACATAGAATCCTTCAGCTCGACTTTAACTCAATAAAACTCAGAGTTTTCCTACAGAGTGTTTAATACTTTCTTGGTGGACTCCTGAGCCCTTCTCAAATGCAAAACATTTTGTGAAGGAGCAAGCTTTTCTTATCAAGGTGCTTCTGTTTCCAGTTTATCTAAAAAGTGCATTATTGAAAACCTTTTCCTTTCACAGGAATTTTGTCTATTGTTTATATAGGTATCACAGAGAGATATGTTTGATACAAATTGTTTCAGTTGGAAAGAGCTCTGCCAAAGAAAACAGACAGGCAGCTGTTTGCATTGCATATAAAAATTTTGTTAAATATGGCTGCACCTGTGTAAACACAAATTTATTTCCAAGAAGTGCCCCTGCAGCTGCAAAAGCTTTCAGACGTTGCCAGACAAGTTATTTTTATTAAACCATGTAACATACTAAATAGCTCTTTCAATGGTTGTCATGCTGTAAGAACATGTAACATTAAAAAATCTTATCCATTTTTAGGGAAGATTTATTTTGTTTTTATTTTTCAAAATCCAACAGAGCAATGGATCCACTCTATAAATTAGCATTATGCATTATTAGTATGAAAAACTTTAAGCAATGCATAAATGTATATACTTTATGAAACCTGTGTGTGTGTGTGCACACTTATGTAGAATTTAATATTTTGCTAGAGCCTCAGTATCTGCCTGATCCAGAGTCTATCAGAGATGATACAGAAATTTTTAGTGCCTGCGGCAGACTATGAATCAGAGTTAACTTGAAATGCCTGTATCTGGCATGGTTTTGTATTTTCTGTGCTTCACCTCTAAAAAGCCTAAACAAGACATTAATTTAAAGACCAGGAGATGCTTGGATGCCCTGTGGTGGGCAGAGATGGAATCTGGGGAAGGCAGAGGGTCCCTACTTTCCAGCATTCACCAACACGCTCCTGCTTCAGCGAGACAGGAGAGAGAGAGAACAAACCCCTGGGTGTGTTGGAAGCCTGCCTGGATTGTGAGCAACCTGCACCCAAATTAAATGGCCAAAGAAAGCAGCGTGTCCATGCAGGACATAAGCAAGACAGTGCTTTCTAGCCATAAGGCAGAATTTCTTGCCCAGCTCTGGTCACCCTCAAAGACACAAAACCACCCTGCCAAAGTGGGTACAAACGAGTCTTCAGGGACCACCTCAGAGACCAGGGGCCACAGTCCCTATTTACAAGTACGAATTCTCCAATCTTTAGTAGCCTCTGGGGTAGGATTAATAGACATGGTGTGCCTCAGCTCTGGGTTTCCCCATGCAGATGCATGTTATGTAATTTATCTGGGGTATTTGCACTCACTCTGTGGTCCATTCTGGTCCTGTGCCAAACTTGGGACTGAAAATAGATGTATCGTTATTTAAATCTGTACATATACACATTTAGGCTGTGTGCAATGCATCAAGAGGTCTACCTGTGCTTAATAAGTTCACAGATCTCCCACTGACATTTATTTTAGTTATTTATACTAAATCATTTTCAGGGAGAATAGAAGCTCTTTTATACACTCTAGGCCGTATGAATGGCTTCTCTAGAAAGCCAAAATCAATAGTGTTTAGTGATTCAATCAGTGTTAGGTGCAGCACCAATTCCAGGGTTAGGGAACTTCACTGGATGGGATAATATGGTGCCAATGAACCCATTTGAGCTTAGCTTTCCTTTCTGTCTCTCCAGGATGATGCAGGGGACAGGGTGCTAGAGGCACTGCTTCAATTGTAAGGTGAAGTAAAGGCTAGTGTTTTAATTTATAAAATTATCTAGCCATACATAATTATTTTTAAAGCATATTTCTGGTAACTAATGTGTAAATGCAAACACACATAGACACACATTATAAATATACTTTTTAAAGACAATTGTCAGTCATAGCTCCCTTGACAGGTATCTCTCTGCTACCAATTCAAGCATTAGGGAATGAATCTTCAGTAAATGCCACAATACTTCTCAGCAGCCTCAATCTCACTACCCATGAAGATCTCAAAGGAAAACTAATTGGTAGGTGGGGTATCATGGAGCTGCCAGAGCAGCATTCAGTGAGAAATGCAAGTATCAGAGCAGGTTCTTATGCATTTTAACACAAAAGCAACCTGAATCAGTGATGCTTTTAATTCATCTTTGTAGGAGGAACAAGCCTGAAGTACAGAGGGAAACAGATTAGACAGAACTGTCACGTACCTGCTTGAAATAAAGCAGCCATATTTCACATGCTGCTCCACTTCTGATTAGACACTCTAAAATTGCAGGGGTGATAGAGAAATCAGTTTGGAGAGGGGAGAAAAAAAGAAGCCTATGGTTCTAGGGAAGAAAGAAAAAGCAAAGCAAGTATGATGAAAGGTGATCACCAATGTTTACTTCAATTCCAAAGGGATGCTTTTTCTGTTCTTCACAAGAAAGTTGCCTTTGGCTCCCACAAGCCTTTGGAGAATGATTTCTTTGAACATGTCTGCAGTGACAAGCACTTGGATCTGCTATGCCACATCAGACAACCGCTGGCATGAAACTTGCACCAGATACATGAGGAAAATGTATATGGAGCCTACAAGAGGAAAAGTTAGAAATAATTTGACTTTCAGAAGATCTCAGGCAAGTAAAAAAGTAGGGATTCCTGTAATTTGAAGACTAAACTTTCAGATAGCTGTAAGAATGAAGTACTGAAATACCGTGATTCTGGAGAATCTTGCTATTAAAGTGATTTGCACATAAGCAGAAAACAAGTAAAATTTATTGTTCACCACTGAGGAATCCTTTATTACTATTTCAAAATTTCAACAGTTAGTCAAAGAAATGAAATTATGAAGCAAGTAAAAAAAAATTTTCAAACAAATAGATGTTGAAATAGTGTTATGAATTCAGCCACAACTGAAAAATGAATATATAAAAATGATGAATCACACATTCACCAAAAAAAAAACCCAAAAAAAACAAATCAAAACACAAAACCAGTAGGGGACAGGAGATGGGAGGAAAAATCCCTAATGCAAAGAAACACCCTCCCACATTCATGATTCTCCTGGCTGGGGAAAAATATGAACCTCAGACTGTATGTGCAGCTGTCCTACCTTGTACCAGATGCTTTTATGCAGTAAGCGTCCATCCCAGAATCAGACTGCAAATAAAGGAGCACAAGATTGAATTAAAGTGCGTTGAGATCCTGGGACCATGATGAACAAAGAGTAACTGTTTTCTCTGCCATTATGGTATGAGTGAAACTTTGGACCATAGTCTGGAAGTGGTCTCCATATCTATGCTGATAGCTATAATTTGACATGTTTGAACCTGACTTTTGTAAACAGCATATTCTTTAATAGTGTGTGAGGCTGACTAGATGGAAAATAGCACAAAGCCAACAGAAAAATTGAAAAGACAAGGTCAGTATGCTCCAGTACTCTGGGTAAGTAAGACTAAGGAAGGAAGCTTGTATCTACTCATTGGACAAACCTTCTCCTTCAACACAGTGCTGTGTCAGGAGGCAGCAGTGAAGGACGTAGAGTTTCCTTAGTGGGAGGCATGATGGCATTCTGTGATTGAAAAAACATGGCCATCAGTTTTCCTGCTGAATGGGTAAGGAAACTGATGACAGCCATCAATTTGGGGGTTTCGCTATCCAAAAAATGGATATGACATTTTTCTGACTGTCTGCTGTGTCCAGAAAGTACAGGAGTCCTGAGAGAAAGCATGATTGCACAGCCAGCACTGTGCAAAGCAATCATGAAATGCATTGTCCCTGTGGTGATTCATATTTTATTGAAGAAAGCCCTAAAATATAAAGTGTTGGTTGATTATGGGTAACCAAATCATGCTAGATGTCCATAAGTAATTATAATAAAATATTAAAATAGTTTTATAGTCTAGCAAAAAAACCCCATAAAAATATAGAGCCACATACTTTTGATTTAGTTGCTTCAATTTCCTTTTTTGTACATTAAAAATGTATACAGGAGCTGCCATTTCAGTTGCATTGGATATCAAGCCACTTTATATTTTGAGAAACACCAACCTAAGTACAGCTGATTTGCCAAGTCACAAAGATTTGCCCCCACTAAGCTGCACATAACTGAGTTATGCTCATGATCCATCCTTAAATAATAAATTTGGAATCCTTATTAGAAAAAGTGTTGCTGTCTAGCAGTTGGAGATAAACTATGCTGCAGAAGTCTCTCGAAAAAGATAGAAATAAGTCGCTTAATAAAGTCTAAATCATTCCTTAGGTTAGCTAATAGAAGCACCCGTGGTTATAAAATTAATCAGTCTCTGCTATTACAGCAAATTGGTGAAGATTGTATTGACACATCTTCATCTGCATGTCTCATCAGAGGTGTCCGTGCCATTTAGCTACAAAACCCTGGAGGCTTTACTCTGCACAGAATCTTATAATACTTCAATTAAGGGACACCAAGCTGCCAGCCAGACAGCAGAGCATTTATTTCTTGATGACTCCTTAAGTTGTGCCACAGGCCTATCATTAAGAGAATATTTTTCACAGCATGTTGCAAAGATCCTCATGCCATTAAAAGGAATTGAAAAAGCATCAATTTGTTGTTTCCACCTAACACAGATATTTTTCATTGCTGGAACAGCCATTAAAAACAATCTGTTTTATTGCGTTCTGAAAAGATCACAGGAAGTACACATTGTGATTTAAGTATGACATTAGTATGAAAGGTATAGAAAATCTGAAATATTTGCAATAAATACTTAAAACCACAAAGTATTAAATATGGTTTCTTAAAAATTTTGCTAAAAAATCCTTTACTACGATTTCATATGAGACCTTCAGAGATTCTTAAATGACCTTGAGAGGATCTTTGTTTTTTGAGAGAGGATCAGACTGTTTTGTCCCTAGGACATTCAGAACTAATGAACAACGCCATATAATGGATACAAAACTTAAAAGTGAATTTTTGGTTTCATAAGCTTCCTATGGCTATGACCTTTCCTTGACATGGGGTAATACAACCTCTAGACCAGGAAACAAGGAAGCTTTACATGGAATATTTTATATATATATATATATACACACACTCACACACTCACATATATATATATAAAGATAAATTACACTTCCTTTAATAAATTAGGACTCATATGCAAAGGGACTCCAAGCATTGCTCAGCCACCTGAACTGCTTAACTTCAATAGCAGGAAAGCAACTAAATCCCCAAGTGCCCACACTTCCTTAGACACCAAGGTTATCACCAATACACCTGCCAGCGTGAGAATGCAATTTAACTTTACTGTGGGTTACCCAACATCTGGAGAGCAGCAAGCTCACACTGATCTCTCATGCAAACCCTAACCTAGGGCTCATTCCCAGACCTGCCTCCTCACTGGAATCAAGGCGTTAGGGTCTAGCTGGGTAATACTGCACTGAGCACTGGGGCTCACAACATGAGAAGGACTTGGACATGCTGGAGCAAGTCCAGAGGAAGATGGTCAGAGCGCTGGAGCACCTCTCCCATGAGGACAGGCTGAGAGAGCTGGGGTTGTTCAGCCTGCAGAAGAAAAGGCTCCAGAGAGACCTTATAGAACCTTCAAGCACCTAAAGGAAGCCTGCAAGAAGGCTGGAGAGGGGCTTTTGACAATGGCATGTAGTGGTAGGACAAGGGGGAATGGCTTTAAACTGAAAGGAGATAGGTTTAGATTACATATTAGAAAGCAATTCTCTACTGTGAGGGTGGTGAGGCACTGGGAGAGGTTGCTCAGAAAAGATGTAGATGCACCATCTATGAAAGGGTTCAAGGCCAGGTTTTATGAGGCTTTGAGCAACTTGGCCTAGTGGAAGATGTTCCTGCACATGGTGCAGGTGCTTGGAACAAGATAAGCTTTACGATCCCTTCCAGCCCAAGCCATTCTATAATTCCATTATTCTATATGTTTGGTTTTACCATACTGGTGAGTGAATGGGGCTCTCCTGTTTTTTTCTCATCATCATTCTGCCTGCTGTAAATAAAAAATGTAAGCACAATCACCTCACACATCTGCAAGGGAGTCCATTTGCCAGGGTGTGCTTCCCTCTGGAGTGGGTCTCCTCTAGTGTCCCTGTTGGGGGTATTTTGCACTGCACTCCACTGTAAAGACAAGTAAAAAAGGGAAATGTGTGTCTTCCTAAGCCCGTGTGCTAGCACCTCATGTAAGATTCCAAAACAATGGGGTCAATGCTCCACATCAGGCACTATGGGGATCTGAAGGATCTTGCATCCCCAATGACTCGGTCCCTGTGCTGCTGCCATGCATTGACCCAGGCTCAGTGATAGCTGACCACCAAAGCTGCTCCCTCACTCTGCCTCTCAGCAGGACAGGGGAGAGAAAATACAATAAAAGGCTGATGAGTTGAGATAAGGGCAGAGAAAGATCACTCACCAGTTACTCTCACAGGCAAAACAGACTTAGGGAAGTTAACTGAATTAATTACCAATCAAATCACAGCAGGATGAGAAATAAAACTGTATCTTCCCCTCACACTTCCCTTCTTCCTAGGTTTCCCCCAGTTCTGTCTCCCTCCTTTCCCTTGCCAGTGCAAGGGGACGGGGAATGCAGGTTTATCACAGGTTTTCTCTCACTCCTTCCTCATCAGAGAAACAACTCCTCATACTCTGCTTCTGCTCCAGCATGGAATTCCTCCCACAGGAGTCCTCCACAAACTTCTCTAATGTAAATTCGTCCCATGGGCTACAGGTCTTCACAAACTGCTTCAGAGTGGGTCTCTTCCCTGGGGTACAGTCCTTCAGGAACAGGCTGCTCCAGTGTTGGTCCCCTGTAGGGTTACAAGTCCTCTTGGCAAGTAGGGTTACAAGTCTTCTGTGCTTCACATGGGCTGCTCTCATCACGGGGCCATACGTTCTGCCAGAACTTTTCAGGAATCCTTCAGGAATCCTGAGAAGTCTCTTTCAGGATACTTTTTATTCAGGAATCCTTCCAGGATTCTTTTCTGAATCCTGAAATTCAGAAATTCGGTCTCTTTCAGGAATCCTCCTGCTTTCCATGTGGTCACAGTCTCCTTCAGGAATCCACCTGCTATGAGGGTTGTAGGTGGATCTCTGCATTCCCATGGACCTCCATGAGCTGCAGGGCCACAGCTGTTTCACCATGGTTTGTGCCACAGTCTGAAGGGAGATCTCTGCTCTGGCACCTGCAGCAGCTTTTCTCCTGCCTTCTCCACTGACCTTGGTGGCTGCAGAGATGTTGCTCCCACATATTCTCACTCTGTCTCTCTCTCTGGATGCAGCTGTGCAGCAACTTTCCCCTGCTTCTTGAACACATCATCCCAGAGGTGCTACAGTGCTGTTGATGGCAACAGCACAGGCTCAGCATTGGCCAGCAGTGGGTCTGTCTTCCACTGGCTCTGTTGAACATGGGAGAAGCTTCTGGCAGCTTCTCACAGAAGTCACCCCTGTAGCTCCTCTGCTACCAGAACCTTGTCAAGGTTCAAGAACCACGCTGCACCCCTTTTTTGATCTTGACACTTTGCCAGACAGTTTCTTAAATTTTAACCCTGGCTGTCCTGGGTACAGGGAGGTGGACAAGAGCCTCTTGAGAGCCCATACAAGCTTAAGTTGCCATTTTTTCCTGAATACCACCACTTCTACCTCTGTGTCCTGGGATAACTTTCCAAGACACCTCATTCTGTTTGTGTTTGAGGGAAAACCAACTGTCACTGAGCGTTAAAGCCTTTCCAGTGCTCAGGTCCCTGATGATCTCAGCCCTAATGCTGTAGCTTCACGGGCAATTTTAAAGAAAGGGCATCCCCCATTTTGCACTTTAAGAGAAGCATCACCCCCTCCCTGATGCTGGAACAGCTATTGATACAGTCATGGACTTCATGTGGACAGATAGTGAGGATAAACTGGCTCAAAAAAAAAAAAAAAAAAAAAAAAACCAAACCCAAAAGTTTTCAGCCAGATTGGGCCTTGACATGTCAATGTATGGTTCCACAAAGGCATAGACATAGGGCAGAGCAGGCTGAGAAGGCAGGAACAAAGAAGGTGGAGCAAAGCAGAGCAGAGCAAGAATCCTTTCACTGGAAATAGAGCCAAATTTGTTACTTTCTCAGGGAATGGTACTGCTAGTATGTCATTTAATTACAGCTGATTAAGTATCATATTCCAAATATCACCAAAAGTTTGCTTTCTGAACATGTCTAACACACAAAAATGAAGAGTAGAACTGAAAGTGTTTGTCACCCAATCTTGATTCCTCAAATTGTTGTTCCAGTGTAAAATGTTTGCTTAATATAGACCAAAGAGCAGTCGATTATATTAGCCACTTGTTTATGTGTCCTTGTGATCCTAGAATCTTAACTCATGAGCAATCCCACTGATTGAAATAAGAAACCTACTTCCTGAAGTAAAAATTTCTGGGATTAGGCTCCTTATTTGTAGCAAGTTTTTTTTGGGATGAGCCATTAGCAAGAGACATCTTCATTTTAAATCAGCACTAAACTATTATGTTAATATATGAGAGAGTAAATTATTTGGCCTCCTGCCCTTATTCATATATGTAAATTTCTGAAAATATATTGAAAGAAGTAGCATTTGCAATTTCACCTCCTCTGCAATTAATTTATTTAAAACTAACATGTATGGCGAGTGACAATTTTGTGGAGAAAAAAACCCATTATATAATGAAGGCCAGACTCTATAGCTCTAATTCATGTGAATAGCCTTGCTTGTGTGAATAGTCCCATTGGTTTCAATGGACTATTCACACCAGTTCAATGGGATTATTCATATACATAATACAGTATGGTATTTAGGATGAAAGACGCTATATAAATGTAAACTGTTATAAAAATATTAATAATATGCATTTTAACTTACAGCAAAATATGCGTTTTTCCTGGTAGCCATTACAGCTGATAAGGTAAATCACGTTTGAGCTAAGAAACTCCTACTGTACATCCAAAACACTTATTTAACTGTGCAACTAATATGTAGTATTTTTGTGAAAATACAAATACACATTTACAAGAATGAAAATAACGACATATATATAACAAAAAGCTTTTCAGAGCTTTCAGATAAATACTATGTATGTTTTCTTATTCCATTTTCTTTTTTCTTTTTCTTGAATAAACAAAATACAAAGGTCCAAATTCATCTCTGCAGTAGTTCTATTGACTTCAGTCAAGTTTACCAAAACCAGGAAGGCAATTTCACACAGAGGGTATCACAAAAAACCTCTACTGCCAACCATTTAAAGGACCAATTTGCAATGTGATGTGTGCAAGCAGTTCTTCCAAACCAGCATGCAAACCCTTCAGCAACTTCAGAGGAGCTGAATTGCACATTATGGCAAAATTCATGTTTCTAATGCCAAAACCTAAAAATCCATAGTTATTATAAATCCACAGAAATTCATATATATAATTCATAGATTGCAGTAATAACAATAATTAGAGAAAAATTGCCAGACAAGTTACATCTGAGGAACCTTTCCCCAATAAAATAGTGTATTTAAAAAACTCTGTGGGGGCACATCCACAGCCACCATGACTCTGCAGTCTTCAATTCAAAGTCAGCCAACTCCTTAAGAATAAAAAAGGGGAGTGAAAGCACGGGAGTGACATACAGCCTTGTGCCTCCCAAACTAATAGCTGTGCAGGGAATTAATATCATATAGTCTAGGAAATCAGTCACTGTCATGGAAACAGTCTGCTAATTTATTAGTTTGTTATTAGTCTATTTTCTTATTTATTTATTTCTTGCCAATTCTTCAATAATGCAGTGAGTACAATGCAAATCCCAGCAGTACCCCTTGGTCTGAGAGGCAGACCTTTTTAGGTAACTGCTGCGTATAGGTGAAGCCTTATAAAATAAGGGCCTTTAAATCACGGCTCAGGCCTGCTGCTTAGGCTAAGTAGAAAGGAACTACGGGAGACTGACTCAGCTGGAATGGGGTAGAGACAAACGAGAGATATGAGAGACGTGAGAGATGTGAGAGACGTGAGAGATGAGCTGCGTGGCTGCCGCAGGTTCACATTGTGTAGGGTTCTTGGATGACTTGGGCTTGTTTTGCCTCAAAACTGTGCAAACTGGTAACCAACTAACTGCTTAAAAAGGCCTGGTCTTTGCAATAAAGGGGCTCTCCTTTGCACCTGCCGGGGGACTCTATGTCGCTTTGCTTCATACAGGTAACCAGCACGGCAACCTAGCACAATGAAACTCTATGTTTGTGCTAGATGAGGCAGTTCCTCAGCTCTCTTCCCGCTTCTCAAAAAAAATTGGTCAGAGATAAGAGGGTGGTGGCTAGGTCTTCAAACTTGTCCTCCAAAATGCTGAGCACTGTTACTTCCATTGGTGACACCAAATGGGCTCAGCACTTCTACCAGTGTATCCCCTTCTACCAGTGTATCTCATCAATGTGCTTTTTCAGTCTCTCTGTGTTGTGTTCTGACCCATGTGGGTTTACAAAGACATGAAAGAGAGGGAGCTAGGCCTGTTCAGCCTTGGGAAGAGACAACTCAAAGGGGACCTCATCAATATAGATCTAAGTATTTCAAGGGAAGGTGTGAAGAGGATGGAGTCAGGATCTTCTCAGTGGTGCCAAGCAATAAGACAAGAGGCAATGGGCAGAAACTGATGCACAGAAAGTTCCACCTGAATATGATGAAGAACTTTACTCTGTGGGTTTACTGGAACAGATTGTCCAGACAGGCTGTGGAGTCTCCTTGACTGGAGATATTCACAAAACTTCTGGCTGCAATTAATTCCATGTGTTTTGGGATGACTTTGCTTGAATAGGGAGTTGGACCAACCTGACCCGTTCTGTGATTCTGTGATTACCATACACAATATGGCACAGGGTAGGAAGGGCTGAGGTTTGATTTGCTGGGGCCTTGAGTGGCTCCAGTATTGTAAGTCCACATTATAGCTTCAATGGTGAGGAGATCTGGAAGAGGTTCCAGTCCAGGCACACACTATCTGTGCAGAGGACAAAATGGTGGGGGATTCTGAAGCCACACTGTAGGTGGACCATACAAATTTTGCAATGTGTGTCTTCAAATGCTTCCAGTAAAAAGGATAACTTCAAGTGTAATAGTGTGTCTAAATGCATGTTGTATTGCTCCATGTATAGGCATAAGGCAAATTTACACCCAGTGTGTCACTCTATTGACACTCTCGATTGAGACTTTAACCTTCTCCTTTTTTTCTTCCCTACTGCTGGTGCTGGTGCTGGTATGGCTGTGGACAAAGACAATTTTCACAAGTTCTGCTCTACTTCTGTCTTAAATCCTTCATCCCATGTGTCAGGCTACAGAAGACAGAGAGAAGAAAAGCACAGGGATGAGAAGAAAAAAGCAGAAGCTGTTTCCTGCCATGTAATCTAGGTCCTGCCACTCTTACATTTTAAGGTACTTATTTTCCAAGCTCATTCAAACTATGCTGGACTTTCCAAAGTGAATAATAAATGCTGATCTGAATCAGAACTACAGTGGAATGACTTCATAGTAACAGTTGAACTCGACCCAGAAGCATGCTGATCCACATCCCTCTACTTGTCGCCTTTTCTGGGCTTGCCTTGTCTTTGTTTTCTCCTTCCTCAGGTGAAGCATTTAATGCTATCTCTATGTATTCTTTTTCAGTTTTCCATCCTATTTCTTGATCAAAAAACCAACAAACAAAAAATGAAACCAACAACAACCAAACAAACCACCCCACAAAAAAAAAAAAAAAAAAAAAAACCACCCCATCAACAAACAAAAAACGAAACCAACAACAACCAAACAAACCGCCCCGCAAAAAAAAAAACCACAAAAAAAACCACCCCAAAAACCTCAATCAAAAATCCCAACCCCCCAAAGTAGTACATTATTCTGTAAGAACTTCACAGCAAAATTTACTGGTCCCTGGGACTATTCTCTCTTCTCCTTCCTCCATTTGCAGTGGGGAAAGATGACTGATCAACTGAAAAGTACAAAGTTAATAGGAGGACTGAAAGTGAATGGAGACAACAAGGAGCTGCACAGCCCAGAGGAGAGAAAGCAGATCTAATGCAGTGATCTGAATCTCACACAGTTTCAGTCCAGAGCTTAGTGACTGGGGAAAGGCAGCTGGATGCCTGAGCTCCATCAGGTCACAGGAAGATCTGAGAAGTTGAAAAGGGAATGTGTTTTGTCCTGTCAAACTCAGCTCAAAGTCTGGGCAGGCTTCAGTCTCTCAGAAAGATTGGGCAGACCCATTCCAGTGGTTTCAAAAGGGCCCTTGAAAGCCTGGTATTTTCATCAGCATCCTATAAAAACTGGTATGTTCATCATCTTTAGGGACTCTTTTAGCACAAAGTTTCTATCTGAAATCAAAGTAATGAGCAGGTGAGAAGAAAAAAACATTAAATCCACCATTGTTCACTGACTTAAGCTGAAGGTCCCGTTGGGTCAGTCATGTTTAATAGGTATGAATGAACCAATCTTACATAAAAGATCTAATCTCTTTTAAAAAAACAACAACAACAAAAAACCTGAACAAAAATGCACCACTTTTTAGTCTTCACAATCATACAGCAATGAGTTCCACAACTTAGCTATGTATTTTGTTTTACTTCCACTGATTGATCTCTCCTAAGCCCCCATAAGACAGTGACCTAAGAGTCACTCTTACTCTCTGCTTTTGGTTAATCTCATCTTCCTCTTTCATCTGAATATAAATCCAAATGGTTTTCCCATTTTAAAAGACTGCTCTTCAACTGTAACTGTATTTCATTCTTGTCTCTTCCATTTCAATAATCTTCAGTTTTTCCTGTTCAAAATTTTTTTTCTGCATCCTCTTCAATCCAACTTCTACACTACTAAGCCTGGAAAATTGCACTTGAATTTCCCATGAGGCTATTCTGACCACTGAGGCACTGTATAAAAAAGAAGAAGTGGCATTAATTCCTCTTCCAGATGTGCTTTCTCTGGGAAAAGCAAATTTTCACAAAGCTGCACCTTATTATTCTCTGCACAGCCAGCCTAGACTTCTTTTTTGTGTGTGTGTGTGAAACCTACAGCAAACAATGCTAAGACTGCAGCTTGTTTTAATGTTCCATTTCACTTCCTTACATCCATCTGCCATATATTTTTTCATCCTCTGAAACTTACTGAACATGAGGTTTTTTGTCTTCTGCTTGTGTCTCTCCTTGTACACAGAACTCTGCTGTGCAGCTGAGACTCCTAGATGCTACCAAGCTGCAAGCAGTACTAACAACTTCACATCCTGCCATCAATTTTTTGAATTCACATGCAATGTGAATCAAATTTTGTCACAGGTAGAACAGCACACTTGAAAAAAGCCAGGTACCTATTGGGATGATGTTAAGTACAAATGCCAACGTTTTTAACCAATGGTTGGTGCTGCGCCTGGGTTGGGGCAAGCCGTGGTATCAGCACAGGCTGGGGATGTTGAGAGCAGCCCTGCCGAGCAGGACTGGGGGTGCTGGCAGGTGAGAGGCTGGACATAAGCCAGCCATGGGCACTGGCAGCCCAGGAAGGCAGTCGTGTCCTGGGCTGCATGCAAAGCTGTGTGTGGCACTCTACTCCACTCTGGTGAGATCCAGCCTGGCGTCCCCAGCACAGGAAGGACCTGGATCTGTTGGAATAAGTCCAGAGGAGGCCACCAAAATGATCAGAGGGATGGAGCACCTCTCCTGTGAGAAAAGGCTGAGAGAATTAGGATGGCTCAACCTGGAGAAGAGAGGATTTCAGCGAGACCTAGTTGCAGCCTTTCAGTACCTGAAGGGAGCCTACAAGAAAGATGGAGAGGGACATTTTACAAGAACATGACAGGACAAGGGGGAATGGGCTTCAAATGAAAGAGGAACAGAGTAGGGAGTGTTTAGATTAGATACTAGGAAAAGCTTCTTTCCTGTGAGAGTGGTTAGGCACTGCAACAGGTTACCTGGAGGAGTTATAGATGCCCCATCCTTGGAAGTGCTTAAGGCCAGGTTGGATGGAGCTCTGAACAACTTGATCTACTGGAAGGTGTCTCCACCCCTGGCAGAGGGGTTGGAACTGGATGATCTTTAAGGTCCCTTCCAGCCCAAACCATTCTATGACTCAATTTTCTCCCATTCTATCACTCATTTTTACATCTTAGCCCTCTTTTCATGGAAAGGATGAAGCTGAGATACTTTTCCTCCTTTAAAAATAGTTCTGGTGAGTACTAAACCACTCTTCATTCTTGCTGAACGTTAAAGTCATTGTGACTGCTTGACTGGGGTTACCACCAAACTAGAGACTAAATTAGGGCATGCTGAGATGCTCATCATTCAGCTACTTATTTACATGCACACAATGAAATAAGTGTATTAATCTCAGAAACTCAAATTCTAACTAGGCACAGACTGAGAGTAATAAATAAAGTGGGGAAAGAAAGATGTAAATACAGGTGTGTGGGTGAATTTTCTGACATTGAAAGGAAAAACACTATCAAGGCAGACCAGGATCCCATGGACATTGGTTTGAATAACTCAGGCTCTCCATGCAAAAATTTGTTTCAGCATCTGAAGATCTGAAATCAGAAATGTGTGGATTTTCAGCTGATTCTCTGTAAGAGGCCATGAAAACTATTTAATCTCTACAAAAATATGCTTGTAAGTAGAATAATACTATCAACATAGATGAATGCTCATTCATGCTGTACTTTTTGCAATAGACTTGCAAGTCACTGTCAGATGACTAGTTTCCATGAGAGGGCTCATGTTTCTTATATAATTTAAGCAGCCCAAGGCTCATGCATTATCTCATTCTAAAAGCAAAAAACCCTCCATGTACAGAGTTTTGTCTTATTCTGGCAAAACTCCCCCATGAAAGAACTGATGTGCTTCAAACACCCCACTAATGGTACAGTAAATTACATTTTCACATTTGGAACAATGTAATAGATTTCTCTACAGAGTGATTTATCATGCAACAATTAGGAACCCTTGGGAATTGGATGACCATTTTAAATTTTATCAGCTTGTTTCAATAAACTGTTAATGTGACCCTAATGTTTGGGAAGCACTTTAATATAATCAGATTTCAGTTGTTCAATCTACTGACATTAATGGCTACCTCATTAATCATAGGATTCTCACTGAGACCTCAGAGGCTGTGCTAAGTTCAGTGGACTAGTTCTTACAATAATAAAAACAACAGGCAATTTTCAACAGGGAAAAACTCTAACTGAAAAACATTGGGTTCTGTTATCCTCTTGGACTTGACAAGGTCATTTAATAACCCCTTAAAATGTGGAAAAACATAATTTTTGTGCAGTTCATTTTTACTTGTAAAGTGGTCAATTAAAAATTATAGTCATAAGAACTGCAATCTCATGCTTTAAACAAATAGTGCAGCCTAAGAGGTAAAACACGGGAGGAAGACTGTGTAACAAATGGCTCAGAATGTCTACCACATGTACCCAGGGACAGTGGTGTTTCTGCCCTGAAAGCACTTGTATCCTGCTGTGGTGGCTCTCAGCTTGCAAAATAACAATATGTAAGATATTACCAGAATATTGCAGTGGCTTCCCTACCATCACCACCAAAATATCTTGTTGTCCTGAGCTGTTGAATGGAAGACCATACCAAAGGCTTTGTATCAGATAGGGTGTTAGAATCTGTGTCTCGAGGTCTAGGGAAATTTTTATGACTGTTCTTATAAAGGTCTTGACTGTAGGTGTCCATATGGAGTATGTTAGGAAACACACAGAGATATTTCAGTGCAAACCCTGAAGAAAGGCATGGGCAAAGGATGTGAGGAAATAATTAAACAATTTCTGAAAAATTAGAACTGCAGCGAAAAATTACTAGTATCATAAGGAACTGTAAACTCAAGTCAATAGGACTTTCCTTCTGCACAAGCAGTTTTAGCAGCTGATAACCTGTTTATCAGCCTTTGATGGACAAGCAGAATGGTGGAAACTTCCATCACCTCTGAAAGAAAACACTTTTCCTAATGAAGTGTCTTCTGGAAATGCAGGAGCCAATAATTGCTCTTAATCCTTAACACACAGTCTGAGAGTATCAAACAGCAGTAAGCACTGAAACAGTTAATTTTAGAAGCTGATTTTAATAGGTCATGGGTTTGTTTATTGAAAATGTAATCTATTTTTTGTATATGTACTTGATATGTTATTCCCCTGACAGTTGATACAGTTAATGTGTACTTGCCTTATTTGCTGAGTTAATCTGTCCAAAACAGGTACATGGTTGCAAGCCAAAGAGGGTATGTACAGTATTGACATATTTATCTAACAGTTTGTTGAAGCTTCAATAAAATTGGTTTTACCAAGTTAGTGTGTCAGTTCTTTAAGACATTAGCAAGAATCATGATTTTTGATCCCTACTTTGCTTAGTAATGAAGTTAACAAAGACCGCTAAATTAAGTCTATTTATCTAATACATTTGAAATAGAAAAATATTACTTCAATCTTATCAGGTAGATGTGTTCAGAGGAGGAAATGTTATCAGCACTTTGAATAAACTGGAAGGCACCAACACAAAGCCATACAGCAGAGGTAATTGTTCATACAGCGCCCAAGAAAGAGATCTAGCAATTCACAGATACATTTTCAAGGCCAGTGAGAAAAAGCAAGGAACAATAAAAATCCCTGGATCACTAAGTCTACCTCCTGGCTATCCAAGCACCACACCAGGCCCTTTTCTTAATGCCTGTCTTTAAAAGGATCAGATTTCTTGTTATAAATGCTTTCATTGAAAGTTACTCCAGTCTTCTGCTCTCAAATAGTTAGAAATCCTCTTAGTAAAAAAATATAAGTTATGGATGGTATATTTTGCCATTGTATTACTCTTCCATAAAAGTATTACCATACTCCTTTTGCTATTTGACTAGCTTTAATCATCTGGCTTTAAAATGTTTTCCTACCAGCCATTCCCATTCCCTGGGCATATATCCTACCAAACTTCAAGTCTTCTATTCCACTGCCATACAAAGTATATATCTTATTTACATCAGTATCCAAAGCTTTTCCTTGTCTGTTTCATTCACCTAATTCTTCTGGAACACAGCTGATGAATCTTGCAGAAGAGTGTCTTCAGAAGAGAACCCAATAATGGTGTGCAGAGAGCTATGACAAATGTATAATGGTGGATTTGTAACCAGAATAGAGCAGAGGGCTCTGATTAAAGACTGAGAGCTGCTGTTCTGAACTAGCCAAACAAAAATGGTGTGGCTATAGGAAAAATTGTATGAGGACAACAACTAGAGAAAGTAAATTCATGAGGTAAACTATTGTATGACAAGTTCTCATAATCTTCTGCATATATTTTTTTACTTATTGGGAAAAAAATCCTATAAAAAAAAACCCCATATAATTTAAAAGGGACAATGTGTGAGAGCTGGGATTAGTGAGAGCAGAAGTAATGCTGTAACAGCCAGTATCAGAATAATACAGCACCTTTCTATAATATGCAAGTCCAGGGACAAAATGAAGGGAAGAATTTCATGGAGGCGACTGGGGAGAGGAAAAATAACTAGCAGAAAATACAGTACAACGATGAAATAGATCAGAATGAAGACACAGGAAAATGAAAGGCCCTACAAGATTTGGAGGGATTAAGTAATTTTAATTTTGACTGAAATCCTTAAAAAAAATTTCAAGCCATAATCTGTTAGTAATTATGTATGTGGCCTTGGCTGATGGTCCAGAGCAGGAGTTACCTGATATACAACTTTAGCGTGAAATGTGACATTTTTAGTACATATTATCATCAGTGATCCATCAAAGCATAATGTGTAAGATTACCCACTGGAACCCAGTCATTTGGCTTCAACTGTTTTTATTTATAGTTTGTGCAGATGCAGATGAAGCAGTGAATCTAGGCTGACATTGGAAGGCTTCAAAAAAAGAAGTACCTTCCTTCTGGATTGTGCTTTGAGATAGAGAAGGTACTGTCAGTTGAAGATCTCGTGTTGAACAGCTATTGTAAGCTTTAAAGGGACACTTAACTCCAGGACACAGATCTGGCTGTTTGCCCTGTGTTTTGAGAGGGAGGGAGTATAGTAAGTGTTGGTGTTTCAAGGGAGGATGGTATTGCTTGTATTTAATTTATTTTGCTCTTTCTCACTGCTGTTTGGGAAGGAATGGCTTTGAACTCTTAATTGTATATTTTGTTTTTATCAGAGCACAGACCCATCCTGTCCTTTCTCACTCCCCCTCCTTTTCTCCTGCAGTCCTCACTTTACTGCTTTCTTCCTTCTCTCTTGCCTTTCATCTCCCACCCTGACAATAAACAGTCTGGAGCTGAATCCAGAGAGCAGAAATAGCTCTGATTCCCTCCCCATCCAATACAGATCCCAATAAAACTTTAAAATGGCATCCAGATCTTTGCTGTGTGGAATAGGGTCTGTCTCTAGCACAAAAGAAAGCACACGCCACAATTAGTCAAGGAGGGGGATTTTCCTCAAGCAATCTTCCTCACTAAAGAAAGTGCTCGCTTCCACATTATCAGGAATGTTTTTGTATGAGGAAGTGAGCACTAGGAATGGAAGCAGCAGCAGCGAGGGAAGAGGTGGAGCTTTGCAGAAAGGATGATGAAGATGCTAAGGACTAAGAGCCTGGATGCCTCTTGATGCATCAGGTATTTATGTCAGTAATTCTCATTAGATTTAATGTGAATAACAGTCACAAATCCCCTGAGGACTGAGAGAAGAACAGATTCCTTAATGTTTCCATGAGGAATACTTTGAAACCTTCATAAAACATTCATATTTGATGGAAAGGAAAACCTACTTTAATAAAACATGCTTACCACTATTATACAATCAGCAGTTGGTATTTTATTTACTTGACTATAATGTATAACATACTTGCATGGTTATTATATATTATCAAGCTAAAATTGCTTTACATCATATTATTGGTTTGTTTATCTAACATTAACAGTTCATTTTACTGTAACCTCAAAACAGCATTTTAAGAAAGCCAGAACGAACCCAAGTTTACAAAACAGTTTCTTCTTCTTTCCCTAAGACCCTCTTTCTGAATGTGGTTCAAAGGAAGACACAGAACAGATGAGTTCGAAGCAATCGCTGTTTAATGTTTATTTTACTGCCTCAAAGAAAGTTGGACTTAGTTTGGGGTCCTTTTTTCTGGGCGCCGAATAAATGCAGGAGATTTTCAGAGGGCTAGTTTATGGACTACAAAGGCGTGTCACAAGACTCCTGATATGCCCTAAGGTACTTCACTTGGCTGCTTCCAAAGGCAAAAAATCCTGCAGGCTCTGTGCTTTACATGACCTGGGGAGCAGGCTCTTAATACACCACAGCAAACAAAACAGCAAAACAGCATTAGATGCCTAAATTCAGGCATCTTAAACCCATCTTTAAAACATTTGATGCTTCTAGGATACATTTTGCTTGTGACTGCACACCCTCAATATCCTTTGGCTACAGAGTAGCACAAGACATTCATAAAACCTCGCACACATCTGCTTAAAATATTCCACACACATACACACATACACAAAATTAATACAAATAATTCTGAGGAGAGCCAGAAAAGCAAACATAAAAACCTTGCTATGTCCCAATGTCCCAATACCATTCCACAGTATTCCAAATCAAACTCATGAATACCTTTTGTTGATGAAATTTACTTATCATAGTTTATTTTTATCTCATGTGTGTACATCTTAGAAATTGAGGATAAAATGTGTTCAAGTTCCTGTGCAGCTGGATAAGTACAGGTGTGTGATCCCAGTGTTTTATATACCTTCTAATGGTTGCTAGCATTGCAACCATTGTGAAAATAGGAGCAGTACACATTTAAATCTCACATATCATGAGTAAAATCTGCAACACTTCTGAGGAAATGTTAAAATGTTCAACATCCATGTTCTCAACAAGTAAATAACACATTATAGGGCTACATTATGACCAGATTATATCTATTAGTTACTGCTGTGCACCATGTAAATCTCCAGATTCCCCTGGGAAATGAGAAAAATCATTTCAGACTTCAATAACTAACAATCAGTTATTGCTCTGGGCAATAATAAAGCTGAATGCAATTACCTAAAGTGAAGTTAGCAGTGTAACAAATGAAATACAGATTTCTTTCTCTCCTAAAATAAATGTAGCATCTCCTCATCACACACCACTGCATGGTATAATAGGGGTTTCTAAACAGTGTTTTTGTCTGAACTGCCTACTTGAGATTTGAAATACATGTGATTAAAACTTATATAAAAAGTTACTTTTTATGACATCACTTGCATGATTAGGGTTAGAAAAAGACTAATGGCTATGAATCTGAAAAAGTAAAGCACTCATTCTAGAAAAACAGATTTTAAGAAAAGATTATCTGATCCCAGTAGTACTCCTCCTTCCACAGTAAAGACAATTTACCCCAAAAGGGAAAGAGAAAATTTCTGTTCATAAAATAGCTTTGATCAGATTTTTCTCAAAACATGTTAAAGCTGTAAATGCAGCATTTCAGTCTTCATACTTATCCTACCTCGTATCACATTAATTTATTATTTATTCTGTTAACATGAAAATGTTCAGTCTGTTAAGAAGAAAAAAACTGTTTTTATTTAAAGCTGATTTTTAAAAGAAGTGCTTGAAAACTGAAGTCCCTAGAAGCTAGAATTTTTCTTAACTTAGCACTAGATTGTATAATATAAAGCATATACATAAATGTTCACAGGATGAGAAGTTATGCATATAACTCAGGAATTAATATTATTTCAATAAGAATGAAAATATTAGATACTGGATGAAAGAATAATATGAACAAAATATTCATAATTAAGAATAATAGTGTTTTCAGCTATACTACTTTCACCTTATTATGTAAAATAAGTATTAATACTCCATGCTGAATTATTGCTAATTAATTATCTGCATGTACTTTCTCTTTGTCACTACAGAATTCAATTATCCTGGCAAAGATTTCACAGCAGAAAGTTAATCCTAATTTCTGATCTTTTGAGAAACCAGCAGTTTTTTATTCATAAATACAGATTGGGCTTGAACCATGAATTTTGCAGTTATTTTGAGCTACTCAAGACTTTTTTTACACCTGAGGTTTAAGAAATAGCTTCTTATTATGCAATGGGGCTTTTTTTCATATTTTATCCTGCACTGATGTAGACATCTTTTTACAGCTCCTGGGAAGCTAATAACCCCCTTTGAAACTGACCCACTTTTTAGTTGTTGGACACTAGCTCATAGTGTTATACAAATCTCACTTTTAGACATTTTTGGGCAAAAAAATATCTTTCTCATTGCATATTTATATAATGCATGATTCAACATATCATTAGAACTATCAGTGTTAGTAATGATATATTTACAAAATGTGTTGAAGTAATTCCAGTCCGATCTGTCTGCCCTTCATTTTGGTACATGTTTTATTTGAATAAAGATATTGAAGAGATGGCTCACTTCGGCTGTACTAATCTTGAATGTCCTTTTGAGGTAATTTTAGCTTATATTTAGATATTCTGATATAAATCTCATTTAAAAAATTAAATCCATGCAGCCATTAAAGCAAGGCAGCATCAAGAAGAGCCTCAATATATAGCAGATTGGATAAAACATTACAGTGCAAAGCTGCATCGCTTTGGTCCAGTATTGTCTCAGTTAACTGGAATAATGCTTGGCCATTATTTGTAAGGTTTGAGAAGTTCCAGCTTCTTATTGCTCTAGCCTTATTCTACCATTGCAAAGCAAGGAGGAGAACAGGGCTGCTCTCCATGAATGCTGTCTACTACTCTGCTGTTAAGATCCGGTGTCTGAACTCTGGGTTTGATAACATTTAGACACAGGGGAGAATGACACCCACAAAGCCATAGCTCAGTGAAGGGGAATTCATGTTACATCTTTGGACTCGTGGCCAGCCAGGAAACATGGGTTGTCTCTGTACTTATTTTAATGGCTTGAAGCGCTGACAGAAAAAGCATCCACATTATTCTTGAATTCAGGCTGTGTAAAAATCCCATCTGTTTTCCCTCACAGGTGATGCCAGGATCTTTCTAGGAAGGATCCTTCTGTCTTGTGTCAATCATTACCAAAGGGAAAAGGTGTTGGGATGGGCAGCCTTGCCAGGAACAGCATGCCAGACACACAGCGAGTGAGCTGGTGCCTGCGTGGCTGAAGAGCACTTGTCACCTCTTCTGCTGTCATCCCTCCCAGCCATGGAAAAGCAACAAAAATGGCCAAGAGGACACTTCTGAAGTTCCTCTCACACTTCAGCGGCCTGTAGTCACAGCACATGCCATAGGTAGGCAGAGACTGTCAAGGTAAAAGACCTGATTTCTAATTGTAAATTTTGTTATTAGACTTTTTAGAGAATTTTGGTAGTCCACTTGTGTTTGCAGGAAGAAGTGGTGAAGGGTGACTTTTCTAGTAACGAATCAATAGAGCACACATTAAAGATATTAAGAAACAGACAATGAACCCAAAAAACAGCTACTAATGAAGATATACTTTAATAAGGTTTTTCTGGGAATGACAGTGAGCCACAGAGGCTTTAAGGTTTTTATCAAAGCTCCAGTTAGGAACAGAAACTCATTTTTTATAAAGAAATGAGAACAAAAAGGTTGGCCAACACCAAATAACATTGAGGATGGAATTAAAAGAGTGGTAAGAATCCATTACTGGTCTGGAATCATTAAACCATTTTTAAATTAAGCCAAACAAAAAATTAGAAGTGATACTTAGGTGGAAAGTTTTATTCCAAAAACTAATTTTTTGAAACTATTATGGTCACTGCTTCCAAATGACCCAACGCAGTTTGCCAAAGCAAAACTCTGACAAAGCACATGCTTACTTTTTGGATAAGAAAGTAACATCCAGGGTTAATGACATGCTTTAATTCTGAATTTGTCACTGATGGGATAATCCTATGAGATGTATTTTGGAAAGCATTTTGATAAATTAGGCAGACCACAGCAGATACCTGTAAAAATTACGTGAGAGCTGATGGAAATGTTTAGTGATAAGAAATCTTAGCCAAACTTCCCAAATCTCAGTTTATTAAAATTAGGGTTAGTCTGTGGTCTGGTTACAGTACATAAGCACCTTCCCAGTGAAAAGATGCTGCAAACTTCTCTGATAGATAAAGACAGAAGAACATTCATTTCTGATGTGAACTATGAATCTGGAGAATGCAGACACCATTGAACTGCTGTCTGTGACAAACTAAACTTTCTCTGGAATACATGTTCAGGAGGAGTGAGACAAAACTCTGCAGGAACCATACTTACTTTGATATGTATCATGTAATCATTTAATTGAATAATTTTGTCAACTGTCCATAAAATGTATTGATTATATAAAAGTTTAACATGGTTCACATTAAACAAATATTAAGTGAGAAGAAATATTTCCAAGTAGCCTTAACTGTATCAACATAATAATTTGGGACTATCATGCAATTTGGAGAGTATGGATCTCAAAATATATTACAAATAATTTATAAAACTGTATATAGGTTTTTGTTTCCTAGATGATGACACTAATATTTGGAAGTAGTCTTAGATTAATTCTGGCATTGCAAAATCCACATTCATTCTTGGAAGCTGAGCTTTTTATTTGATCCTGTAATAGATAGCTATTATTCTGATATTTAGCAGGTTAGCTTTTTTAAATAAAATGAACCAAACTAGTGTCACAGTAACTTTCAAAACATGCTATTTCCCCCAGTATGAAATACATAATTGTAATTACCTAATTAAATCAGCAAATAAGAAAATCTTCTTCCGCAACAGAAATGACAGTTGCTCAGGTATTAACAACTATGTGTTACATTGGTAATTCTATGTGTTACATAGAGTAATATTTGCAAGCAGAAATTGTAGCAGGAAAAGATTTTATTATAATGCTATCAAACTTCAGGAATCAGGACATACATATATAGATATGTGAGTATATATATATATATATATATATATACACATACATATATATAGTATATATATACACATATATAAAATATTTTAGGTAAGTGGGGATGTCTAAGTGTCCAAATTTGCTTCAAGAGAATGGAAAATGTCTACCACATAGAGAGATCTATTAGTATTGTAGAATACAAATAAGGAGTTTTTCCTTTTTTATTCTTCAAGGTTCCCAAACAAATCACAGTTTACTTCTGTCTTGTAACAGGGCCTGTTCCAAAGACCTTTGATGCTTCCTATCGACTCAACAGGCTTTGGACCTGGCCCTAAAGTAGTAAAACCTTTGTGGAATGTTTATAGATAACCACTTAGTCCATGCCAGCTTAAGGAAAGCAAAAGGAAATAAATTAAATGCATCTTCCAGTGACATAAGTCTCATGAAGAATTAACTAGGATAAGCACTTACTCTATCTGGTGCACTGTTGATCTGAACAATGCAGACAAAAATAATAATTAAAACATAGCTTCATGCTGAGATGAAACTTTCAAGAGAGTCTACTGTGTTAAGCTTATGATTTTTTCTGGTTTTGTATTTGCAAGCATAATTACGTCCCAGAGGCAACAGGAGCTAGAGCTTGTCAGTCCCTATTTCCCCCTCTGATAGATTAATTTCTTTACACAGGAATTCAAAAGTTGATGCCAGAGTAATAATAATAATGTAAACAATTCTTTTATTCTTTTAATCTGAAATGCATAATTTAATGGCACAGTTGTATAAATAATGAAAATAGCACATCTACTTTAGACAACTAAGGGGAAACTGAAGGTAACATTTAATGTAGTATTGATTGACCGCATCAACCAAACAACGGCAGACATCTGTATGGATGACGGCATTTAGGAAAATGCTACCAAGTCCATCAATACAGATCAAGTAGGGGTGGGATGGGGCAGACTTGATGGCTCAGAGTCCTGGTAATGGAATACGAAGCCTTTCACCCCCAGCACGCTGACTTGAGCCAGCCTAGGTCAGGCTGTCACTGAAAGTCATTACTGTCAGACGGTTCAGTGAAATGGGTTTGTCCTAATGGCACGCTGTCTGTGTCACAAAATGCACCATCTATCATGACTGACATCATGTTGAGATTTTCAGCTGGAAGGCTGGAAGGAGAGAGGATGGGCTCCACAACCCTCCTATCCCTGCAGGAAGCATGGGTAAGGACAGTTGTCTGGGACTATGCTGCAGGGATTTTAGGAATGCCTGATTTTAGGGATAGTGGTGTCAAGCATGATAGGAGTAGGCACAACACACGAGTAGCATGAAGTTACAGTAGCTCTCTTTTGGATGGATTTGAGAGAAACAGTCACACCTGGGGAAAGCAAAACAGGGCTTGCAAAAAAAAATGTAGCGGAGTCAGAATTCTTTATCAGGCAAAGGGGAGAAATGACATAGAAAAGCTAACTGAAAACAAGACAGGATAGAAGAAAGGATTTGAAAATGAAGGCATAGTGTGTACAGAGCCAGCATAGGAAGACATTGGAGAGATGCAAAGTGAGGAATTACATGGATAATGGGATGAGCTAGAGTGATTATTTCTTTCAGTAGCAGCTCTGGTTGGATATGAGAAGAGCAAGACTGTATCTGTCAAAGCCACCAGAAGAAATTAGATTGTTAGGAAGTGACAGGAGCACGAAGAGAGTTTTAGCTTTGTGGTTAGATGGGGAATACTGTACCTTGTAGAAGTTGTGAAATAAGGTATTACCTGAAAGTTTCAATGTTAGTCTGAATAGTAGCCCAAACCAAATAGCTGTTTTACTGGCAATATTGGTACAGTTCAGTTTAAGAGATGGGAAAAAACTCTTACCTGGTGATAGCAAAATTAATAGAACAAAAATAATTAGGAACATTGTTTCGCATCTTTGAACTTAATGTTTAGACATACATTAGGAGACAACAGGTTAGACAGTAGACAAGTTGTTGCACTTCAGGGATATAGTTTTCTGTATGTTAATTTAATCTGTGTTGTCAACTCGGAACAAAGATGTTGAGCATAATTTCCCAACCTTTTACCTAAACTAACTAAACTCTAAAAGCTCAGGAATGGCTTTGCAAAAAGATAAATAAAAAACGAAATCTATTTTCAATGGGCTCAACTACGCTTCTGTTAATAAAAGTTTCACAAATCAGAAACTTAAAAATCACTGCATATAATGAGGACAAAAAGGGACAGATTCTTGTCAAGTTGTCAGAAGAAACTGAAGATCTTATGAAAGAATGAAAACAGGAGGAAAACCAGGATAAGACAGTCACTGAAAACAACAGCTGATATATTTCCTTTAAGAAATTGTGAGGTAAAACTATGTAATTTAAAAATACATTTAGAGTTTTACACTAATCTGATCCAGAGATGTGACAGCAAACTGATGGGTGTGGCAAGATCCACAAAAAATCCCTCTCTGATTGACATACATTGCAGTTACAGTCACATAATAGTAATGGTACTTCTATTACAACCTCTAAGAAACAGATTAAAAATATCCTAGGACACATGTACTCCACCCAGGCCGCTTCTAATCCCACAAAACACAGCAAGCTTGTCACAGTAGCACTTCATTGTCTAAAAGTCAACTGCTCTTCTGACCATTCCATTCCGACCAGTGTGAACCCCTTCTTGCAGAAAACAATCGCAGCGGAAAACAATTTTCCCATAAAATGAGGATTAAGAATGAAGACATGAAAAAGTGAAATGAAAATGATGAAAACATGCCAATGCTTATGGAGCTCTTTTTCATGAGTCACAATTCCTTGTGGCTTTTTTACAGATTAAGCATTGAGGCTGCTGGGCATACACTGGTTTATTACTTAGAAGAACAACTGAGTAGTGAAATGAATATTGTGATTAGGTCAAATTAGGTAAAACTGAACTAGAACCAGATGTATTTTGCTACTACAACTCACATTGACAAAGTCCTCAGCAGTGGTTCAGATAATACAAAATAATGTAGCCAAGAACACTGATCTTGATATTTCTTCATGGAATTGTTTTGGTTGTGAATCTACAGTCAAAAATCACATGTAATGCCTGTTTCAATGTATCTGCTGTTTTTTTTTCATAATACCACATTCAAAAATCCAGGAGCATAATTGTGACTTGGATTTAAGTGAATCATATTGAAACAATCAAGAAATTAAAACGAAATATTAAAATATTTTACAGGTATATGGTTTCTGCCCTACCATTAGGAGTATGGATGAAATAAAATTATTGCTGAAAATTCTAAACACAGAAGAATCAGAAGGTGCCTACAGTAGTTGTGGCAACTCCAGTCCCAGAGGAGCACAACATTTCTTAGGAAGAAAACATAATGTTGTGACCAGTGACCTGCCACAATATGCTAAATATCTTCAGTGTGAGATTTCTTGGCAACAGAAAAGGGTACAAAAAAATATTTTGTCTCATGACTCAAAATCAGGACAGGCTATTCTTCTACGAAAGCTGTATCATTTAAAGCATTGATTAATCTTGCTATAGAAATGACTGGAGAAAACTGCTTTGGTATGCATGCCGGACATAAACTCTGAGTAATCAACTTTTCCGCAGGCTCATTCTCCACTCAGTACGCACGTTATCTAGAAAGATGGGAAAGTTCACCTGGGTACAGCTTTCACTTCCAAAGTTGCAGAGGTAAACAAACGCAAATGTTTATTTTCCTGTGTATCTTTCCTTACAAGGGAGAGCTACACTTGGCCACCAGGTGCCATTCTGCAAGAGCCAAGGCATGCACTTCCAATATTAATCAGCAGACTGTTCTGAGAGCCAGTGGCTTGCTTCTTGCACAGAGGAATTACCTGTTGCAGAAGACTCAGTCCCATCTCAAGGTACCCAGAAAATTACCTGCTGGAATTCATAATTATCCATGCGTTTTGTTTTTAGGACTTTGAATGTAAGCTCCCACTTGGCTTGTACTGATGGGGTGCTGGAGATAGATGATTTTTATGGTTCCTTCCAACCCAAACCATCCTGGGATACTACAGAGTGAAAGAGGCTAATTGCTTTTCGCTCTACAAGTCTGGAGCAACGTGGTACCTCCCCTGGAAAACCCTGCAACACACCCGAGCACGGCAAGCGAGCGGGAGCCACCCGGCCACCGCCAGGGCCGCGGGGCCGGGGCACAGCGGGCGGGACCGGGAGGCGGGGACGCGCGAGCAGGAGGTGGCGGGAGCCCCGCTGGCGCAGGAAGTCGGCCCGGCGAGGGAGGAGGGAGGAGGCGGAGCTGTGCCGCTCGGCCCGAGGTAGCGCGCCGCGTCCCGGGGTGGGCGAGCGGCCGCGGCCGCGGGGCCCGAGCGGGCGCTGCCCCGGCNGGCGGCGCGCGCGGCCGGCCCGCTGACCGTCGCGGGCCCGCCCTGCCATTGGCCGGCTGGAAGCGCGGGGCCCCGCGATTGGCCGGAGCGCGCTGTCAATCTGGGCGGCCCCGCCCCCGGAGCGCGGGCTAGAGGGGCTGGGGTGGGAGAGGGTCGGCTGTGCTGCCGCCATTTTGGGCGTGGGCTGGAATAGCTGGTGTGCTGCGCTGTCCTGCAGGCGCCTTTGGTGTTCCGTTTCACCGTACCGGGACCCCTCCAGTGCCAGGGCTGCTTTTTCGTGCTCGGGGAAGTACCACCCTGACTAGGCAGCCAAACTGGAGGGAAACAAACCCCTCACCGAGGTATCCTCGGCGGGGCCGTGTTCGAGGCCTGACCAACGGGGCCGAACTTGCTGAAGCCTGCCGTGCCTCCATGGGAGGATAGCTCAGGTTTTCCTTCATGGGCATGACTGCTCCCATGCTGCCCACCTGCGCGGTGTGGTTGGTGTGTGTGCGAAACTCCATCTTGTGTGAGGTTTTAGGGTGTCTGGAGCTGGACAATCTGCTGCTCTGTGTGCTGACCCCCCACGTGCAGTGAGACCGGGCCGCGTAGTGCGGCTGGATGTGTTCGGCCGGCTGTGGCTGTGCAGTAAATCTGATCCAACCCGGAGTGTTGAGCTGGCTATGTTTGCCTTACAGGCGAGATGTGTTCCGGGTACATTGGACTCCTTTGTGTTCTCTGCAGAGTGTTCTGGTGACGCCTGTGCTCAGAAAATCCCGGACAGAAATATGTGAATATGTGAGCTACAAAAACTTCTAAATGTGAAGTGTTGGCAGGGTATTCTCTGCCACAGTGTTCTTGTGGCTCTCAAGCTGCTCCACCTTCCATCAGCCCACACAGTTAAAGGGCAGATCATTGTAGTATCAGAAACCTGCTCTGAAAGAGCTTATGGGCTGTATATGCAGCATACACCTTCACACTCAGTAATTCAATTGCATGTCATAGGTTTTGAGTTCCTTCCTGTTGGGGCCCAGCCTCATTCCTAAAGAGCTAATCAGAATGGAAGGGTACCTGCTATTAAAGATGTATTTCTGTAGTGGAAAACTGTATAAAGTGATGTTTAAGAGATACACTAAATTCTACAAATGCGGGGAAAATAGAACCATTTATTAAGTACTGCATTTTGGCACATCATCCTTGGCTGAATCAATCACTTTACTCTTTGGTACAGAATGGGCTGGAGACAATCCATTGTTCAGAAAATAGCTTGTCTCCTTGCCTAAAGAAAAATTTGGCCAGTTTTTTTGTTGACATGATTGTCTTTCATCATGCATTGGAAAGATGTAAGTCTACTTCAGATACAATTTATGTATAAGTCTTCTCACTAAATCTGGTTGAGCACGAATAGATGAGCACAAGTAGATGACCTCAAAAGATCCATCAACAATCTTGGGAATTCTGTGATTTTACTTTATGTAGCCAAGAAGAGATTACCACAATGTTCTACAACCTGCTTATTGTGCTTAACATGGTATTTTGTATCTACAAAAGCAATACAGAAAATACTTTTTCAATGCAAATGTGGGAGCTCTTCAGACATGTAGATTTTGAAAGATTACTTTAAATCAGATTACTAAAGCAGAGATGCCTTTCAACAATGGCAAAATTCCTTATGTATTTAGCTTTAAGTCTTACACTGAGTTTTGTACAAAGGCAAATACATGTGGCTTCTATAAAGTCATATAAACAGGACTATTCCTTCCATTTCACACATAAGCAGCTGAGTTCCAGAGTTTATTACTGCCTCACATTGAATGACCAGGATTTTTCCATATCTTGTTTTTTAAGAACATACTTTAGTGATAGGTAATATGCAAGGAGATACATACTTTCTTCATAAAATTGGGAGTAAAGGCAGTATCTTTATTACTGGTTTTTGCTTGGTTGGTTGTGGGTTTTTTTCATGAATTTGAACTATGCAGTGTAAGTTTGTATGCATTGAAAGATGCTACACTCACATCTGTTCTGGATTTCATAGTTCTTGCTGTTAGACTCTGCAGCCTCTTCAGATTAGGAAGCCAGTTTATGTGCCAGTTTGAAAATCTTTACCTCACTATTGGTCAAAAATACAGAATGAAGTCTAGTCATGTCAGCTGATATATTAACCTCTGGTACCACTCGGGTATCTTTAGGATTTACTTAATTCAAGTATTTCTTCGAAATTCCCACAGCCCATTCTAAAGGGCATCTGAAGCTCAGGGTACTTTATGGCAGTAGCTCCAGAGAACATCCAATTTTAGTAGACCCTATGTAGAAAACAAGACAAGAGTTGTTTTCTTTGGATTATATTTTTGCAGTGCAATGAAGACATTGTCCTTGCATTTTTCTGTGGAATTTGTTTCTCTAGACCATGAATTAGTTTTGGTTAGATAATTTTAAATACTTTTCAAAATGAATTGATACCATGAAGTCTAGTTACTGTTAATTACAGTTAGAATTTTAAGAGTTTCTGTGAGATTTTTATCATAACTAGGGAGTCGTTGGGTTTTTTCCTTTGGGATATTTCCATATTAATCTAAATTTTGCATTAAGCAATGCAAGCTGTGAATTATAGGAGAGGAGTAGGGTTAACATTACAATATTGGGTTGCCTGTTAAAAAAACTAAACCAGTTTAGTATCATTGTGGGGAGGAAGTCACTCTGTTAAGTACTTGTGAAGAATAAGTGAATTACTGTGTTTACACGTTATGAGATATGGGAAGAGAATGCAACATAGGTGATTGTAAGATGGAGACAAAGAAGGCAGTCATTTCTATTTGCAGTAGAAGTCTCCCCCAGTCCTCTGACTCTCGTACAGTACTACTCTTGTAATGCAGTTACTCCTGGGAAACAGGAGTGTGAAAGTCAATGTTTTCTGACCCAAACTCTGCCTTAAATTTTTCTGCTCCTGTGGATTTTTTCATTTGCTTTGCTTGAGGAAAATATGTGAAGAGATTTGCAAAATAAATACTAGCTGATCATTTTTCAAAATAAAAAATGAAGTGCTTTTCAGTGAATGGCTATCCTCATTCCAAGTGAAGTCTGCAATGATTAAACATTAAAATGATCCATGGTTTAAATTAATATAAAGAATATTCTGGAGATTATTACGAAGATTAACATTTTTAATGTTTTAATAGTTCCATAGTTGATCAATCATAAGCACAGTGAAACTGCCTTTAGTTAACTAACCTGATGATCCTATATATCACTGCAGAATTATGTACAACATAAACCTTGTGGCATGGTTGGTGGAGGAGATGAAGCAACAGTGTTTCTTATAGCTCATTAATAATCAGGTTTATTCTTGAAGTATTTTTTGACACACTAAATAAGCAGGTAATATTTTTTTTGTTCCTTTTGAAAAGAAAATAGGAAGGAAAGACAGTTGTAGAAAAAACGTGTTTGCTCTAGAGGAAGGAGCTGTTGTTGCATGTAATGACAAACGTAGATGGTTACTGGTATGGCTGTGGAAGAGCAAGTTCTTCCATGTGTATTTTCAAATAGAACTTGCATTAATGCAGCTTTAATATCACAGAATTATCTGCAACAGCCTATGACTCCTGATACATTTTTATTCTTTAGAATTTTATTTGAAGGTCATGGGAAAATGTCACAGAATCCCAGGTGCTTTTATATCACTAGCTGTGCACAGATACCCCTGTAATCAGTGAGTTCAGTAAATACTTGAGGCATTCCTGACAGGGACAGTGCTCATTCCTTTGTTTCTCATTTGTTTTGTGTTTTGTTTTTTTTTAGCCACAGGGCAAAAATCATCATTAGTGATTTTTTAAGTTTGATTCTGGCTTTCTAAACACACACTGCAGTGATACAGTGGAGCTTTGCACAATACAGTTTATTGTGTCCTGAGATTTTTTTCAGTTTTAAATGTAATACATACATCATCAAAATATTGTTCATTCTGTGTTGTGATTGTTCTTGTCATTAGCCTTCACTCAGTATGTTTTACAATCAGAAAAAAGGCAGAATTGGGAAGAAAGACTGATGAATTAGCCAATGTAAACCCAGAAGGGGTTGTAAAGAAGGATTGGAAATAGGAAAGGAAGGGTACAGTAGAAATCCAGGGCTAGATGTTGAGCTGGTAAAATGAATAAATAAGGAAAGACTGTTCTGACAGCAGAAACTTATGGTGAAGTCAGAGCAGAAAGGACAAGTGTGAGAGGGGAAAAGAACAAATGACAGCAGTAGGTTAGTGTTGGGAATGATAGTTGGAAAGTTAAAATCCAGAGGACAAGCTGAATTACACAATTTTCTACACAAATTTGTTGTCTCTTATTAATGCTATTATTTCTAGTTTTAGGTAAGACAACAAATTCAAAATGGGGTTGCATTTCTGTAGTTGTTTGCCTCTAGCCAGAAAGCTAAATTAATTCTCATGTATTTCTATCGAAATAAAATAAGTAGTGAAACAGAATAATAACCTTTTATGTAATGAGCTGTTTTTTATTTTGGGGAAGCAGATTGTGTTGAAAATGTAGTAGGTTTCGAAGTCTCAATTGTTTTCTCCCTGGCTGTGCTGTGTGGTGTAAATGAAGAAAAGGTTACGTTTACCCATGATAATTCCCTCTCACATTTACATTATCAATCAGCCCGTGTAGCTTTTTGTGCTTTTATCTATTGTGTTTTCCTTGTAATCTTTACATATGAAGTTCTCAATTCTACAAACTCTTATGCTGAAATTTATTCACAAATGGCTCTGACAGATGTACTCTAGAAGCCTTAAATGCTGTAGTTTAAGATGGTGCCAGCTGGTTGCTTCTCCCCACCCCTGAGATTGCAGTATGTATGGAGGAACTGGCAATACCTGCACCTCAGTTCACTTCCCTCACCTGAGCTCACATTCCTTTTAGGGTGCTGTGTGCTGATGTGGAGGCTGGGAATCAGATCCTGGGTCCTGGGCACAGAATATTTCCCCTTTTGTTGTCCTTTCTTACAGCCTCCTGAACTCTGGCAGGAGATTAAGCACCTGGATCAGCAACATCTTAAGGCCTCTCGGATACCCAGAGTTTGTTGAAGAGACACCTCTGTGGTTTTGAGTTGAATATGTTTAACTTTTTTTTTTAATTACCTATATTTTCAGTTTGTCACTGTATCAAATCCGTGTGGAGAATTATTTCCAAGCTTGGCTTTACCATGTCACCATCTCTGCTTAAACTCTTGGCTTTTGTCTGCTTTTAGAAATGATAATGCCTAAAAGCTTATACTAAAAACCATAGGTCTTTCTTTCATGTAATATGTGTGCTATAGAAATTGTTTAGTAGGCGGTGTGTTGCTCTTATTGTGTGAGGAGCTGGTTACACTGCCTCCAATTAAGATTGCATCACTTACTTTACTGCTAGACCAGTTTTGTATTACTTACACTCTTGCCAAAAGGAAATTGTTAACCTGAAGCAGTGAATTATTTGTTTTGTTTTTGTGTCTTGGCTGTCAGACTGAAAGCACACTATTTATATAGCTAACATTTAAATTTGGTTAGGTCCTTGATTTACTGTTACTCAACTAAAATTAATTTTAAAATTCAAACTGTACAGTAACAATAAAATGGATAAAGAGCTGCTGAGCTGTCAGCACTCAGAAGTAATGGCTGGGAGGCCACTGGCAATGGTTGAGAGCCTGTGCGGACTTATCCCAGCATTTGCATCAGGTGTGATGTGCTCGTTGTTTTGGTCAGTTGTCTGTGGGTAAACATACAGGCATTGTGGCGAAGTGAGCAAAGCCTTGTGAGTAGTTCAGTAAATTGCTGGATTGATGAAGAAAGGATGAAGTTTAAAGCACAGCTGAGATCATGGTAACATGAGTCTGTTAGAATGTAGTTCATGTGCATGTGCCAAGGAACGAGGAATGCTGGATGTATGTGCAGAATGGAAAATTTTTATTTTCTAGAGGTGTGGCTGAGAGAAGACTTAGAGGTTTGTGAAGAAGGTCCTGTAGACAAAGGGGATTCAGTTGCAAGGCAGTGTCAAGAAGGGCTGGTAATGCCTAGGAGAGGTAGAAGCATAGTTTGAATAATAAGACCAGTGTAGGAATGTTGCATCTCGTTTTATTTAGATGGAAAACATTTCCTGAAAAGTTTGAAAGCATGATGAAGGTCCTGAACAGACTTAGTTCTGTTTGTAGAACTGCCCTTGGGAGGTGGGTTTGAGATTGGGTTCATGCTTGCTGTGGTGTTTCTGACCGCGCATCTGCCTTACCTCAGCCAGCACTGTTAGCTCTCCCTCCCACCTGGTTGCTGCAGAGACCCTCGTGCATATGTACTGTTCAGTGTCCTAGGCAAGGCTGTGCTGAATGTGTTTGAATTTGTCATTTCTTCCCTTTGCGGAGGACATGAAAAGCATTGCTTCGGTTTTGTTGTATATGTATGCAGCATGAAAAGCTTTCAAGAATATGTTTTTTCAACAAATTTGAGTATTATTTTAATGGAGTTGCTAAGAATTGCAGCAGCTAATAATTTACTGTTTTGGTTTTTTTTTATTCTGAAATCATGAAACGGTAAAAGCAAGGGTGGATGTTGCTTTCCTTGGAATTTTTTTACATGCTATTTAATTTATGAATGAATCTTCCTGTAATTTGGAGTGAAAAGGTTAATAAAGCATTGTTAGATTGATGCTTACTTTTTATTCTGAAAGATAGGATAATTTGAAAGCAGGGCTTATTCTGGTATCTTTCTGTGTATGCAAAGGTAGAGACCAGCAGGCTAAACAGGAAGGGCATTCTGGAAAAAATATTATAGAGACAAAACCTATTGAAAAAAGCTTGAAACTATTTTCATTTTAAGTACACCAGCGGGGTTAAATAATACTAATAACTTCTGTTAGAGTAACATCATAATAATTTAAAACTAAAGTTCCCAGCACACTTGCTAATATCTTTTATGGCTTCATTAAAATACATCTGAAATAATTTACAGAGCAAAGCTTCTGGGTGAATTCTTCCAGTTCTGCATGAGAAGAGTGCCTGTTTATCTTCATGCATGTTTATATAGACCCGTGGAAATTATGATGTAAATGTGGATGCTGTACTAAAACATAGCCATATATGCAGAGTAAGGAATTCAAAGCATTTGTATCCTGTCATTTATTGCACACAAGTAATGTATATTGTATAGGCTTGGTATAATTCTGTATCCTGACCATAGAAGGGCACTATAGAATATGTACTCTACCTTGAGGGGACCTTGAAGGGGACGGAATAATGTGTGTAGGAAAAATCCCAGGGGAATGACTCTCTTACCAAACTTGTCTCTTTTTTGATTTTGAGCATTCACATTTACGCGCATTGCGGGAAATAGTGAAGAGCTGGGAGGACGTTTCCCTTGTACTACACTGTTACACATTTTTATCTACTCACCTTATTAAAATAAATAAATAAATATATATATAGAGAGAGATATACATATATGTATATATAGATACATATAAATATATAAATACATGTATGGAAACAACTGGGACAGCTGTAAAGCTAAGTGTGTGGGATAAAGTCTTCTGAAAGGTAAAAGAGAAGGCAACTTAGCTTCATTTTTAGAGATGACCCAGCTCTCCTTAAACTTTTAAACTTATAGAGCTGTACAGCTGTTGATACAGTAGTGGCCAGATTGGGCAATTGTAGCAGGAAGAGAACAGACCTGCAGTTTCTTGTGATGTTGGTGTGTTCTTAAGAAAACCAATCTGAACTCATTTTACTGTATGCTCTTGAAGGTTTTTCATTGTTGTATGTCATCTGCAAGGTTAGATTTCAGGCAGTGCAATCACCTTCTCCTAATAAAATTTTATGGCAGAAGCACACAGTCTGCTATGACTCTAGCCAAGGGCATGTGCAAACCCCTTGTCCTGGTTTGTCACCCAAGGACTCCCTAGTGCTTAGGGAGATGCCCTCAGGAAATTTAAGCAAATGGAGTGGAATGTCATCTGCCATTTATCTCAGGCTAGATTCCATAAGAAATGCTCACGAACTGGTTTTCAACTGATGTCTTTTAGCAGTCTTACAACAATTCTGTTTGTGGTATAGGAATCTCTCATCAGAGGTGTCTTTTAGACCAGAAAAGGCCAACGTTTAACACATTAGAGTTCAGGATTTAAAAAAAATGTGCCATCTTCTAAAGCAGCCCCCCATTAAAAAGTGTTCAATTTTGTATTTCACTACTGTTTTTATGGTAAATAAAATTTCATTCATATTGAATGACTCAAAACAAAAGGAATACTTCTTTTTAGTGTTTTTTTGTCTCAGTGTCATCCTTTCTTTTGGCATTCTTCTGGTAAAGCAAAATCTCTTCATTATGACACACACCTGCACACTGTTCAGGAGCAGAGGGAAGAGATGGGGCTGTAGTCTCCTCCCACCCTGTCCCCGTTACTGGGGGGAGCCATGAAAAGAGCCCAAACAGGCATTTGCACAAATGATTTCATCCAAAATCTTCAGCTGTTCACATGATGTTCTATTTCAACTGATAATTTTATGCTGGTTGATGATTTTTCATTTTGCTGCCGTTCTTTCCAGCTGCACTGCACAATTTTCTCTGCTTTAAAATGAGGCAAGGAAACAGTTTACCAGATTTTCTGATGATTATTAAAGCTTACTTTTTCATTTGGTGCATATAAAGGTTTTAGCCTGATTTTGATCCATTCATTTAATTCAATCTTTGTTCAAGGTTAGATTGTCAATAGATATCAGTGATCTTAGACTCCCCTTTTTGTTCAAATACAACATAAAGCTCCCAAAGAGATGGTATCATGTAAGCTATTACTTTATTCTTTATCTTAAAAATCATTGCCTTTAATGGGATCTCTAGGTAGTTCTCAGGAGAGCCAAGTCTTGAGCAATTTAGATAAAATCTGCAGAGAGTATGCTTGGCCTATTGTTTTGAACAACTTTGGAAACTACTGAGCTGATATTATTTACACCATATTAAACTTCTCACCCACTTACGGCCTAATCCTTCAAAACCATGTAGGACTTGGTTTTGAAAATGCTGCTGTTAACATCTGTGGGTCTGTGTTCACTAAGGCTGACGATTAAGCTCATTATTAAGTGTTGTAGGGCTGAACTTCACATTTTTTTCTGTTAACACTTAAGCTAGCTACTGGTTACCTACTGGTTTTGGTCGCAATTTTAAAGAAAGAAAGTACAAAAAAATATATATTGTGCTAAGGCTGATGGAATGCATGCCAGCTTTATGTTCGGATCTTTATGGGGAAGATCTGCATCTGGATGCACTCCTATGCCATGTGTTGCAGGAAGACCCTCCTTGACCAGGGATGCTGGACCAGATGACCCACTGTGGTTTCTTCTAACCTGACCAGTTCTGTGATTGCTCTGTCTATAATGAGCTGTTGAATAATGGAGGAAAACATAAATACAAAACCCACCAAATTAAAACTCCTTACACCTCATGTTTCTTTTGCCTGGTGACTAGACTAGATAATTTTTTTTAAAGCTTAGTTGCTTTCCTCAATGCTTAATACAGCATGTGAAACAAAACAAAACAAAAAAGGCATAAAACTATTTTTCTTCATTCATAGATCAGCCTTTTTAATACTTACTGAGCTGCAGTAGCTTCAGAGAAAGGAAAAAAATGTGCATTTGTTCTGAATGCTGGATGGAGAGATTACCTGAAGTGATGGGCTTCAATGGGCTCTTCTAAGAGCGACCAGCGCTTTGGGGCCCAGAGCACGCTTGCTACAATGAAAGAGGTGGAGAATGGGTCTTTCTTTGGAGATCTGGAAGGTGTTTATTGCTTCAGAGGGTGTCCAGGGACAAACTTGGGCTGAGGGCACAGGGTTTTGTATGAGGGAAAAGGGGTCAATCTGAGGATCAAGAACCAATGGGAATAGGTGAAAGTGGTGCAGGGGAGGGGGCAGCCAACCATTGGAATCAATAGGGTAACAGGGGTGAGACCCTGCGGCAAACTGGGACGAGTGGGGATCGGGATAGGGAAGAACATTCCAGGGAGTACACAAATGTGGTGAACGAGGGTTGAACTGGGGTGGAACAACTGTACAAACCAATGGAACTTAAAGATGTTGATATGTGCCTGCAAATGCCTGTGGGAAGGAGGCACTTCTGCCCCTAACCTTAGAGGGGTGTTCCACCTGCCTGCTTCGGCCTCTCCAGGGCCGAGGCATTATAGCTCTGGTGGCAGGCCCTTGGACCTCCACGATTATCCTTTAAGTCTTGTTGTACACCAAGTTTAGTAATGGAGCTAATAATTTTTTTTGCTGAAGTGTTATGATTAAGTTTATGTGGACTGAGCTCTTGTTTGCTACTGTCATTTGTAGAGCGCTTTCAACTTTTGCAGGCTTGCTCAGGCTAGGACGGGAAGCAATCATTTGGCCATAAACATGGTGACTAGTTTTGGCAATTACTGTGACTTGAAGTTGTATGATGGGACATTGTGTGATACTACAGTGAAATATGTTACAGAAGGGCACATTTGTCTGCCTCCCAGCTTTGTGCCTTCATGATGTATTTGTGACTCTTTTCTCTTCTGGTTTTCAGTTATTAAGATAATTATTTACTGAGAGTTGGGTTTCTGCTTGAATGATAGGCATATTCAAGGAGAGTGGATATCAATTAATGGAGAAAAACTAAGTGCAGACTTAACCTCACATACTTTAAAAAGTTTGGGTTTTTTATAAACAGTGTGAGAGCATGAAAATAAAGGGAAAATTACAGCAATTTCAAAGTGTCTTGTTCTGATATATTACTTTTAAAAGCTATTTCAGTTTTTAAATAATTTGCGCTGAAATCTTTTGGTTTTAGTAGACTTAAGTTAAGGCAAGTGAAAAGAAAGGCATCATAGAAATAAAAGCAAGATAAATATGAAATTGCTACCTGTTCCAATTTTTGTTTGTGTGAATAATTTTAGAAGTTATAGGATTTATTTTCAATAAAGGCCATTATCCCATATGGCAATATTAAAAACTTTGCGAAACACTGTTCTCTGGATGATTGAGAACTGTAGTTTAAGATGGATATACTAAAGGGAAGGATAATCCCTAAATACTTCTTCTCACTGGAGGAAGAAATCAGAATTTCATTTCCATCAAAGATGAGCCTAAGCTTAAAATTCTACAAATGAGAAATTAACAAGTGTGTGTAATTGAAGCATTCAGGCTTATAGCAGGGCCATGGCTTGTGGCAGTCCCAGGAAGAAAGTAGCATTTAGGAAAAACAGAACTTTTGTCAGTTCCCACAACTAAAGAGGGGAGAACAGAGGGCTTAATTTCTCATTTAAAGAAGGGAAAGAAGTCACTCTTCCCTTGCTGTAACACCTAGGAGGGCAAAACAGTCTCTGAGACTTGGGAGTAAGACTTCGGTAAAACCATATGGGACTCCATTGCATTTAAGAATGGCAACTTCGTAATGTACTGGAAGTGAAGTGCTTAGGCAGACTTAGCTGATTTTGAAATTAAGGTCTTTGACCTCTAGCTTAATGCCTGTTATTTAAATTAGTCCCTGCTTTATGAAAGGAAATGAGTGCTGAAGGGATATATGGCAGGGATCAAAGAGGGAGTAAAATTGCTGCGATACAACTGAACTGCAGAGGTGTCCTCTGCTGACGCATCAATTACTGAGACAGAGCAAATAATTGTTTCTCATTGTTGCTCTTGACTCTATGAATTTTTGACTCACGAGGCAGAGAGGTGTGCTTCACTGTTTTGTGTGGTGGTGGTGGTGGTGACATCCTCCCTACACCTCGTGCCACAGAGGTGACTGTACAGTGTCTGCAGGTGCTCCCATGAAAGCTGTGTCCATCCTTGGCAGATCTGCCTCTGGCCAGTGGGGTGGTCTGGGTGTCTGTTCTCCTGCCCTTTTTAGCTCTGATTTCTACCATAGTTCCATGTCCTTCCCTCTCCCCAAAAATGTTTAGACAGATTTAGTTATTTTGAAGAATGTTATTCTGAAATATGGTGTCAGTTATTGTGTAGTTGTCCCTTTAGCGGAGATTACTCTTCTCTCTGTGAAGTACTGCATTTTAAACTGTCTGGCAAGGCAGAAATGAACCACATGTATGCTTTTTTTCCTTCATGAACTTCTTTAAGGATATTTTCTTGACACCAGTGCCATAATAGATTAATAAAAGTGGGGGGAAAAAGTTCCTCTTCGGACATTTGGAATTTTAAATTCATTCAGTTGAAGATCTGTCTTCATATTAAAGTGAATATATGTTTCACACATGCTATAGCTCTACTCATCTCTGAAGCAGGGAATCTTGTTCTGAAGGCATAACAGCCTAATAATGAAAATAAAATGTAAGGTACACAGAATCACTACAATTAGGAATATTCTTCTGCAAAATTTCCTATTTTTTTAAAGTAAGAATAACACCAATTGCAAAATAGATCTCTTCTGTATAAGTAGTGCTTTTGTAAGTGTGTTTTGGCCTACTTAATTTTCATCCTGTAGAAGCAGAGGCAAACTGTACTCTTCTGGGAATGGAAGGAACCTTTTAACATTTTTAATAGCCTACTTTTACTTAAGAAAGTGATTTTACATAAATATGAACTCCTTTAAAAAAATCTTATTGACGTTTTGCCACCCTTGAAATGTTCACTCTTCTCCTAGCTGTGAGTACATGTAAGGATAATCTTTTCAACTCTTCAGGTGTTCAAAAACATTCCATATTTAGCAAAATTATGTAGACTCTTCACTAGATGAGAAAATGCAAATATTTGGGTGCAAATAATCCCACCAAATTTTAGGTACTCTGAGCAGAATTAGAAATAATAACAAGAAAGCAAGATTGCCCGAGGTGATTTGGATTCCTAGCCATTACATTTCTTTCTTCACCCATTACAAAGGGAGTGGAGATGGCCTCCTGTGTAGCTTGCGTGTCTGAGTTACGTTCCTGAAATTTAGTGGGACTAATCTGGGTTGTTGATGAAATCAGTTTTTCAGAATATATTGCCTTAGGATTTTGAAACATTCATGAGGATATGCTCAAAATTCTTATGAACTATTATCTGTTAATTACTTTTGTTAAATAAATGCAGGGCTAATTTCCTGCAGTTTGTAGGTATTGTATAGCTAAAAAACAACAGAGCATCTCCTTTCGCTATAGTGCAGAGGGTACTAATTGGAAGGAGCAATGTGTGTTTTGTTCCTAGTGCTTACATGAAGATGTGAAACAGCTTCTGAGTAAAAGTTGTAGTTCCTATATAATTTGAGTCTTGGCATGTGGTACAGTGTGTGTTGTCCTTGTGTAGAATGTTGAAATTATTTTAATATCTATTCTGACTGGAGTTGGATCCTGTGTTTTTGATTAATTTTCTTAAATTTAATTAAATTTAAATCACCTCTGCTGCTTTCAAGGTTAAATTAAGTAAAGAAGTATTGTGTTCCTTTTATTAACAGAAGAATAAATAAATCCCTAGATAAAGCAGAGATTGATTCTGCAAGAAGCACCATGGGCAGGGGACTCTTTCCTTGGAAATAATATTCTTTGAGAGAGACTTTCCAGAGGAATGGAAGATTGCTGTAAGGCTTACCAAAAAAACACGAATGTATTTTGTTTGTAGAAGTTTTTTTTAAGGTTGTATTAGTAGTAAAGATTTTTAAATTCTTTTTCTTTGCTACAGTATGGTTAAATAATTAATCTACATTTGTTTAGCGATTTTGGCTGCAGGCTGCTTCCACTGCTGTGTAGACAGATCTTAGTTACTGTACTTCAGCAGTACAATAACAAAAAAAGCCAATTATAATAACCAGCAGCAACCATTTCCAAAATACCTACAAGCAGATGGCTTCCCACTTTAAATGTAGTGCTGCCAGTTCTTTGGGATAACTTCCAGATGATCCGATGTGCTCCTTGAATTTTACCTGAGGTAGATAAAGTGCTACTTTTGCTTTCTTATAACTTGTAAATATTTTACTATCCATTGGTTACGAAACTATCAGCTATGGAGTTAACTGGGGGAAGACCAGTTCCTTCAATGATGTCAGTAAGTTTTCATAGCATCTTTGAATCATGTTAAAAATGAACTGATTTATGAGTTCAGATGATCAACCTGCATTACATCCAACAAAACAAACAAAAAAAGAGTTATGTTTAAGGTAGATATCTGTTTGCAATTAAAGATTAGGAACTTCTGCATATATACAGATGCCAAAGACTTGGTTCAGTAGCTTTATGTTCTGTAGTGATTCTTTTCTGTCCTGAAGTTTTACTTGCTTTTCTCTCAGCTAACTATATTTCAGCTACAAAACCAGTAATTTCATTGATTATTTCTTTAATATGCCCACTGTTCATGTTTAGGCAACCTACTGGGAGAGTGCAGACATGCTGTCAGATATCACTGCTAAGAAAGTTTGTACACATGCAGATATGCATGTCTTGTGAGTGTGTACTGATTTACATTTTAAGGCTTATCATTGTTATTAATCATTTGTGTTGCACCAATAATGTACAAAGTGCAATCTCTCTGTAGATCCTATTCTTATTTTTTATTAATATTTCTAAAGTCATTCATAGTCATTCATTTCTATTTCATTAATGTAATTTCTTCAGTTTTTTTTTCAGCTGGTGTAGAAAATGCTATGTATACATCAAGAACAGTGAATTGGGATTTAAAGTGTAGCCAGACCTTGAGTGGACATTTAGGACTGGTTTTTATCTTACCAAATGCTATTGACGGTTAGAAGTTATAATAAGCAATTTATTTATTATGTGCTTTAATTATTATCAGCCACTGCTTAGGAGTGAAAGAAGAGAGTAACAAAGTGTTTTTCTGAATGTGTAGCTTTCAAAGGTGAATTACTAGAGGGGAAGCCAAAGGGGGTGAAAAAATAGCGGAGAGTACCACAAAAACAAAGATGTCTTTTAATCTTGTAGCATCCCTGAAGCAGAAGTAAATAAAAAATCATTGGGGCCTCACTTTCTTTTCTTAAAACCATCTTTTATAAAAGCTTGAAAGTTGAGGACTGCTCACATTGCTTTCATATTATCTGAAATTACTTTTCAAGTATTTTCAGTAGAAGGAGCAGTGATAAGTTCCTTTACATGTTTTTTTTAATGGTTGTGTAGTCATTAAAACTTTAGGGACTTGAAGGCTGCTTGGGATACATGCAGTATGGTGTGCTGTCTGTCCCTTTGGCTTGGCAAAGAAATACAGAAGAAGCCTCCAGAAGATCCTCCATTTGCTGATGTCAGAAGCAGCAAAAGGGTCAGAGACCTGAGTGTAAATTTCTCTTACAGTAAAGATGATCAATTATTGTAGGATGAGCACTCCTATTTTAAATGGGGAAGATTAGTTTTGTAACTCACAAAGGTTTCAGGCTTTTTCTTTATCAAGAAATGGTTAGAAAGTTGCATTGAAAATCATTCCTGTAGCAAGGTTCATAAATAATAAATATTATCTCTTATTAATCCATATTTTAGCTTAAATCTAGCTCATGTTAAATTGCCCAAAAATATTGGATTCTTTACAAGAGAAGGTGATGAGCCGTAGTCCCCAAGGAATTAAATTGTGATAACAATCTCAGTTTTGAACATGCTAATACAGACCTGTTATTCCCTTTCCACATCTATCACAACACATTCTAAATTGTGGCTGATCTTCTATGCAAATAGCTGTCTTGTTAGACCCTGGGCTCTGTGTGCCAGTGTCTCCGTGGGTTTCTCAGGCATTTGCTCTGTGACCATCAAAGCAGTGGAAATGAATGATGATTACTGCATCCCTTTGAAGAACAAAGAGGACTCGAGGTTCTAGATGCAAGAGTTGGTGACACTGAGCCGTGCCGGCAAAACCGAGTATCTCTGTGGCTTATTTTAAGTCAGGAAATAATCTTTGCCTGTGTTTTCTTCTTCTGTTTTATTGGCATTGCTAAAACTGCAAACATCTTTCACAGCTGATGTTTTGTTATAAACTATTAGTAGACTGTGGAAATTGCAAAAGGCAAGTCAAAACAGTCTCCTAACAGTGGCATAAAAAAGCCAAGAACTAGTTTTGCTGTGTAAAAATGTATCTGTTACCTCCTCAATTAGCTGAAATTTCAAATTGTGCTTTTATTTTTCCATTCTAATTATTATGATGTGAATGGTATTGAATACAACCCAATCCTGTGAAGTATAATAGAAGGGGAAAGAAATGCAACCCAGTGAATTACAGTTCACTGCAACTGTGTTTTACATAAAGCAGGAAGTATTCTCTTAATTGAACCAAAGTAATATATGGAAAAATTAGAATGCTATAATTGAATTTTCAGTTCAGATTAAAAACTAGTGGCACTCTTCTCTACCTTGCTATTATTCCCGAATACATTTTAAAAAAGGTTGCTGACTTTGGAGCATCCCAGTTCATTTTGCGCCATGTGTCCCACAAATGAAATTAAGGAGCCTGGATTTGTCACTTGACATTAAATGCCCGAAATGCATATAGAACAGATAAATATAAAGTAATAAACTTTGTGGTTTTAAAATGCACAAATAGCTAGCGGGCATCATTCCTACAGCTGTATTTTAAATCATGTTTGAAGCTATGGAGAAAATAATGGTGGTTGCTTTAAATTTGGGATGCTGGCAGTAGTGTTCAGCAGTGCCATGGCATGCTTTTTGGGTCGTGATTTGGCATCTCAGTGCCTTCCAGGGTTGCAGTTCCCAGAAAGCGTGCCTTGGCAGCGACCAGGGACGCTTGTCTTGCTGTAGCACAGCTGGTTGTGCCTAACAGGAAAGTACAACTCTTGCAGATAACTCCATGGCCATATGTGCACAATCTGCGCATGGTTTGTGGCTACCCAGGATGATTCAGCCCAAGTTTGCCCTTGGCATGGTTCTCATCAGGGCCAGTTGGGAAAAGGCAGGGGTTGGCTGCTGTGCATCTTCTGTGCTTGAACAGTAAATCTGACACTTCTTGGAAACGTCAGACCTCTCATGAGTGTGGGTGTTTATGTTGGGACTCTTGTGTTGTAGAGGCAGTCAGATGGTGGGGCTTATCATCACTGTGGTGAGTCATGCCTTCAGCCCAGCTAAAAGGGCTCAATCCCAGTGTTTTAAGCAATAAGCATGACTGTAACAGCCAGTTATTTCATAATCAGGGAAAAAGAGGTGAAATGAGTGTGTTTGTAGTATCTGCCACTTGAGAGGCAGCCCTTTGAGGCATGAATATAAGACTATAAGCTTTTGCATGTTAAAAGATACATGAGGAATTTACTAGAGCAGTGTTCAGATGGTGCTTGTGCAGTTACATGAATGGTGTGGAAGCACCAATATACCAGAAGGAACGTCTTTGTATGGATGATTATGCAGTTCCTTGTGCAGTCCTAGTGTCACCTCCTTGTGAGGATGTGTGCAACATGACTGTGCAACATGAGAATCCCATTCAAGAGGCTGCATGGTTGTTACTTAAATGCAGTGAAGGTGATTTAAACTACCAATAGCATGCCTGAGAGGTGTAAAATGCATACAGCCCCAGCTCTCAGATTTTATTCTTCTTTCCTATTTATTCACAGATATCTAGAGCCCATGGCAGGAAAATAGGAGAGAGTGGAGTTGCTGTGTCCTAGGTATCTGCTCGTCTGCAGGTGGGTTTCATGGGCAATTTCACCTGTGGATGCACACAGCCTAGTCCTGCCTCTGACTCCTATGTGTGGTGTAAATGTATTTTCAATAATGGAAACAGCTCACAATTCTACATTCATTCCCTGTTTACTAAAGAAATAAATTATATAGGAATGTAATTGGTGGTACCAAATGCTGAATTACAGTGGTACCAAATGCTGAATTACAGTGCAATCAGTTTAAATCCTTTCTTTTTTCTTTATTTTCATTCAAACTAACAGGCATTCTGTAATGTTAATAACCCATGCAGTGGAGAAAAAGGTATGTTTAGAATGTATCTAATAGTCTTCAGAATAGTGATGATTAACTCCAGTGTCTCATTGTACTCTGGGAAGGCTTATGTCTTTGTGTATAATCATGTAAATGTTGCTTGTTACCATTTTTCTGATGTTATAAGCAATTGATTTTGTTAGTACGTTATTTAGGAATAATGTTGTGGTTATTGTTTTGTTTGTTTTTTTTTTTTTTTGTTTTGTTTTTTTTTTGTTTTGTTTGTTTTGTTTGTTTTTTTTTTCTGATACTGACAGTGATTTTTGGATTGAAAACAATGGGTAGAAAAGATGCCTCTACATCAAGGACTCCTGTTGACCAGTACAGGAAACAAATAGGTAAGAATTTGAAAGAAAAGTTTGTGTGCGCTTAAAATAAAAACAAAACTTTGTGGTTTTTTTCCCAGCAAGGCTCACTAGTGTAACAAAATGTAGCATTCCTCTTCAAAAACTTCATTTTGTGTATGCTGTTGAGTAAGTTGTTCAGCTTTCTGAAGATAGTATTTTAAGTGATTTCAGATAAAGTATATGGTGTGTGTTTGGAAACAGTAGGGGAATACTGCAGCAAAGTGGCTTCACAATGTTTCTGAACTGTTGGAACTTTCTTGCTTCTCCTGTTTGTCTCTAATTTCATACATGGGCATTTTTAACAAGATACTTTTCTCATTCATAACAATTTTTGATACACTGAGTGTTACAGACCTTTGCATTGCATAACTGCATTTATTCTCACACTGATGGATATTTTAATTTTTTTCCTTAAGACTTTTTCTATCCTTGACTAATATTTTTTTAGGTAACATGTATACAAAGTATGTACATGCACACATGTACCTTCACATACATACTCACATAGCAAATGCAAATCCTTCTTTCTTTGCTTAAATGCAAAGGTGAGTTATTTTTGAAATCTCTGTATGAGGATTCTGTTTCTGTATGTTAAATAATATAAAGGAGTCACAGTATTTTGAAAGTTTATATATAAAATGAAGTACCTTAATCTGTACACAGTTATTTAAGTAAATGACTTTGTTTTACAATTGATAAGCACACACATCTGTTTAAATGTGCAGAAAACAACAAATGTCTGCAGGGGTGGGGGGAAAGGTTGTTTACAATGTTCATTCTCAAGGTGAAAGAGCTAGGGTTGTGGTGACGGTGTTCATAGTAGACTCATTTTTTTTAGATGTGACACATTGCTCTTAAGTTGGCGAAAGCAAGTGTTAGAAATTATTGTAGGGAAGAATCTCATGCTGGCAGAGCATGAATAAACTACTAAATAAATAAACTACTACATAAATAAACTACTAAATAACCTAGGAGGTGTTTCTGTGATTGTAATACTCCTTAGAGGACAGAGAACATGAATAGACTGTTCTCTGCCTTTTGTTCTGACAATGGTTGTTTCAGCTCCTACTCTGGACATTCAATGATACCGCTATAGAGTTTGCCAATGGAAATCAGTTCTCTGAACTTAATGAATGTAAGAAAGGGAGTTTGAAAATGTGTGAATACGATTTTAGACTTAAGTTTTGCAGTTGTGTTTGAGTTTTATGTGTAACCATTTTGGGCCATGTTTTGGCCTGGTAGCTGAGCTTGGTGGAGTGAGCCCTCTAGTCTCATTATGCCATTAGGTGTATTATAGGACAAATAGGTGTATTATTGACAAATATAATCCAATTTGCCCTAATGAATATAAAAGTGGTGTTGTTTTTTGGGTTTTTGTTTTTTGGTTTGTTGGTTTTGGGGGGTTTTTTTGGTCATTACTGCTTTATTTTTTTTGTTCTTATATAGTTTTGCATAACTGGTAATAATTCATCCATTTGTCACAGGATGGTTAAGGTTGACAGGGACCAGTGGAGGTCATCTCATCCATCTGCCCTGCTCAAGCAGGGCCACCTAGAGCTGGTTGCCCAGAACAGTGTTCAGATGATTTTTAAATATTTCCAAGGATAGGAATTCCACAATCTCTCTTCCTGTGTTTGACTATGCTCAGTGTAGAAGGTTTTTTTCTTATGTTTTTCTGTGTGTGTCCATTGCTAGTCCTGTGACAGGGTACCACTGAGAAAAGCCTGGCTCTGTCCTCTTTGCACCCTCCCTTCAAGTATTTCTATATACTGATGAAATCCTCTTTGAACCAACTCTTTTCTCCTAGGTAAGTTCTCTCAGATCTCTCAGTTTTTTGTCATAGCAGAGATGCTCTAGATTCTTCATTTTAATTCCTCTTCATTCTTCTTGAACTGATTTCATTCAAGTACTTATCAGAAATTACACAGAATGATTTTTTTTTTTAAACACAGTCATTCTTTAAGACTTAGATTTGACACTTAGGTACTTTTGCAGGGATGTTTTAGTGTGAAGCTCTTCAACAGATGATCCCTCAGAGCACAGAGTGCCCTAATGCTCCAGGCTCAGTTGTTTTGTAGATGGACATTTGGTCACCCTTTCTAAGGTAGATTATGTCTAGAAACAGTAAGAAAAGTGATGCTGCACAGGGCCTGTCTTTAAAAAAAAATAATTCATCAAATTAATTTAAAGCTCAAAATCCATGCTTGGAGTGATTGCCGGCCTTCTTTTCCAGGCATTTGGTATCTGTGGATTGTTGAAAACATTATGATGGATGCTGGCTGAACAGCTATCTCCTGCTGACTAATGGTGTGATGTTATTTTTTAGCTTACAACTTAATGTTTTCTAGCCTTGCTGGATACAAGGTAACCAGATTGAAACATTTTTCATACCTTTTTTTGATGGAAAATGGCAGCCTTCAAGGAACAACATGTCACAAAGTCATATCAACTTCCAACACAATTTTCAGTTAGATGTTTAGTGGAGTAATTTGAAATAGAAGCAGATTTTTAATTTCATTTTGTTCCAAGCTTTCTGTTTTGTTCTGAGTTTCCATACGGCATGCCACATGTTTGCCCTGTGCCATGGTTCAAGTTCATGTTGATTACTTCAGTTCAGCCGTTTGCCTTTTTCTCTTCTCCGTGAGAGCAGGATCACTCGTGTCTTGTTTGCCTCTGTGCCACTAGCAGTTGCTGTTTGCTTCAGTAGCATTTTCAGAGGATTCCCCCAGCACAGAGATTGATACTGTTCTTCCCTGTCAGCTGGCTTTCAGCCATCTCTCTTGTCACCAGCCAAAATTTGTCTGTAGTGCCACTTAAGCTAGTGCTCCAGTATCTGACAGTGGCACTACCTTCTCAGTGGGGAGCAGAGACAGTCTTATAGTTACCAGACCAAACTGGCAATGGCTTTGTGAAGCCTAGCCCCAGGTGGACCGGGGACAGCCACAGCAACCTTTTCAAACTGGCTTCAGCTGTGCCTGGAGGAGGGAGGATGGCACCAAGGGATCTCTCCCTGTTCAAATCTCCATGAGCAGCCAAGGCTGTAGAAGAAACCATGAGGAAAGGTAATTTTAACACTTCTTGCTCATCTCTCACTCACAAACCCAAATATGTACCTGTAGTGCTGCAGCAAACAGGGAAGCTCTTTTGCAGAGCATTTCCTTCTCCCTGCTGCTGTTTGTGCTGCTGTGCTTAATTTGCTGGAATCTGAGGAAAGGTGTGAGGCAGTATGCATCCTTCTGCATTTATGCAGCTTTGCTCCACAAATGCTGTGAAAATAGCAACAGGTTTTTTACCATATTTGCTTTGTTTACTGTTATGTGTGCTTTAAGTTCCCAGAACAATTCCACATGTATATTTTCCATCCTTCTTCATCTGGTGTGTCGCTTGCTCGGCATGGAAGCTGAAGGATTTGTGGGTAGTGTTCATGACTTGTGTGATTGTGGGATCCTAAGCAGGCATACTGAGAGGATTATAGCATAACTAAAACCTGGTCTACAAATCAGGAATAGACATACTTTTGGCTCCCATTACTATTGTGTTGCTGTAGCATAATTTTTCATGAGGAGAGGTTGTTTGCCAATCATTCAACCTTCAATTTGTAGACTCAAAGGTCTGCCTATTGTCTGTTCTATATCTTCTAACTTGCCAGCTTGATCTTTTAGGAGCTGGAGCTTATATAGGCATAGCCCGGGGGTTCTTTGGAGCAAATAAGGCTCTTCACATCCCCCTGGGAAAGACTAGAAGTTATGAATGAAAATATGTTCTCTTTTTGTTTTGGAAAGCACAAAGCTACTCGTTTTGCGGTGACTCGGTGATGGAGGTGGTGCTCGTTGCCATCACACATGTGGAGCCATGGGGCAGGGATGGGGACTGGGTAGGAGTCCTGAATCCTGCTGTGGCAGCACAGTAGAGAGAGCAGTAACCACCTGAACTAACAGATAAAACTTTGTGGGTAAAGCTGGGCCTTTGTAGGTATGTAGGTACACAGTTTGTGGTATTTAGCAGTGGGGCTGCAGCCAGCCTCATCCCTAATGGGCTACAGCTCTGCAAAGCGGGTGAACAGCATTGAAAGCAACGAGACATGGAGTGCTGAGGTGCACTGACCGACCACCAAAGGGAGCAGAAAGCACACAGGTACAGTGCATGTAAGATGAAGAGTATAAAAGGTTGGGCTAAAGAACAAGAAGGGCAGATGCTTGAAGCCTTCTGAAATTGCCTGGTGGTACTCTGTGTATCGTGAATGTCTCAATTGTGACCTATGTCTGTGGTGTGGAGACTGGTGACTTGTCCAGAAGAAAGGTGTCTCATCCTAGGGCTGAGGCTGTGATGTCACTGAGATAGAGAAGAGCTTGGGGAATAGTGGCAGCATGAACATCTCTGGGGTTCCCACCTCCAGGTACCAGCTGGAGCATGGACCTTCTTGTCTCCAGAGAGAAGCCCTTCTTGTGGCAGATTGCTATTTCTACCTACCCTACTGCTAAAAAGTTGTCTTTACCACCTCAACTTTTCTGTTTTGTGTTACTGTTTACCTTCTCTGTGTTTTTATGGACTTACTGTACCTCTGTCTTTCTTGTCCTGAGTAGTGCTGTTGTATACTCATAAAACCTGGCCACTATCAGCCTTCTTTTTCAGATTAAAAAGAGGGAAAATGTTACATTTTGATACTTTTATTTGAAATATGTTGCGTACTTTGACATGAAATGTGGTTGTTTTGGATGAGGAAATGCTTATTATCAGAATGAAAATTTGCGACATAATTTCTGAAATAATCGCAACAGCAAAAAATGTTTGGACTGAATTTGTACTGAAAATTTCAAAATGTCCCCGCTTCTCACAAAACAGCAATTCCTCTGTCTTTTGTCTGTAAAGAAAAGGCATGGAATCAGAAGGCAACACATACATGTTGTAGATTGCTCTCCTCTGCCATAAGCAAAGATGTAGCAGGACAGATGTCAATGGAATAAAAATTCTCCAGTCTATTTTTTTAACTAGTCATATTTTTTCCCCTTTTTTTAATGTCAGTTGCCTGTTTACTGTGGGAAAGGAAAGGAGGGGAAACAAATACTGACTACTCAGAAAGTTTTTTCCTACTGTTTATTTATATTGAAAAAAACCCCAAAAATAGCAGTTCTTGTGTACCTTTTTTTGCATCGAAAATATTACATTTGCTGTCTTGAATTTTTCTAATAAAAATCTATTACTAAGCACATAATAAAGATAAATAGGGAAAAAAGCATTCCTTTTGCTATTATGTGTGACTGTTGGCAAGTTTTGGAATTTGAATTTTGTACTTCACAGCGATAGGCCATTGATACCATGTGTAGTTCCCTTTTTTTGGGAGGAGGTTTTATGAAGAATGAATTTGGTGTCACAAAAAAATGAACTACATCCTTTGGTCAGTTAGTGCTGTTTTGATTTTAATTTTATGCCAGTGGAATCACTTTCTGGAAACTGAAGCAGGAGCAGCTGAGGAAAACACTGCTGTGCAGCAAAGCCTAGTCTGGCTATACTAATTTAATCCACATTTTGTGATGATTGGGATGTTTTTAAATATGTTCTGTGAAGACTGATGATGAATTTTAAGCACATGCAGCTTGTGATCACATATTTTATAAGTCCAAAGCTGCGGAGCTGTGTTTTATTGCCTTGGCTGAGAGCATAGAAGGTGATGGAAGTTCTGGATATGTACTTACATATGTGAGGATATTATTTAGTTTTCATTTGTTGGGCAGACATAGACTCAGTCTGAGCAAGAGTGGGAGGGGTGGCTGCAGATCCAGAGGACTGTGGGAATGTCTTCACACACCTTGAAGAGAAGCTAAGGAGAAGGGTTGTGTATCTAAGCCCTTGGCTCCCATCCCTTCTCCACAGCAATAGTTTCTTTGAGCTTGTTTGATTATACTACTTTAACTGTATGTTCATACTGCACTTGTTTAGTACTGTTATACAGATGGAGGTTCATAGTCTGCTCTTCTTTTAATCTCAACAATATCACTGTTTCACTCAGTGGAGTTGCTACAAATTGGCATAGGTGTAAATGAGAGTGAAATTTGACATGTTTCCAGTTGCTGAACTGGCTTTCAGCATGGTGTTACTTCAAGCACTTTCGATTCCTGTAAGGTATGCGGTGTCTACAGGGCTGTTGCAATGTTACATATTTGTGTTTGTACTTACTCTCACCTTCATTCAGTTCTTCATGAATTGAATTCATTTCTGTAATCAAAGTCAACTGATATTCAAAGAGAAAAAACTCTTATAATCCTTTACAAAATACATAACATTTTCACTATAGACACATAAGCATGTATATATTACATTCAGAGGCAGAGCAGTTTAACATTTTTAGAAATTCTTTCACCAGGCTTTGAAAATCCTAGCTCATGTGTGAAAGCTGGACTTCAAAGTACTCTCATCTCAGTGTGAATATGTAAATCTAATTTTAAGCACCCATTTCTAAAAAATTTCAGACATAATTTTTCGGTGTGTACATTGTTCATCTCACATTCTCTGCATGTGGTGCATTATATTTGCTTATATATTTGTAGGTGCTATTGCAGTAATATAAATTCAAGGAGAGTTGGGCAGTGACCTACAAATTGGATTTCCTCTCATTTCATCATAACAAAGCAGTGGAGCAGGCATGAGAATGGAATGCTCAGCACAGATGCATCTCTCTGATGTGCTTGATATATATTTAAGGTGAACATAATTCATAGTTGTAACTGTATTTCTTTAGCTGCAATGCTATGAGAAGTAGCTCTGGGTTTTTTGGGTGCGTTTAAGTTTTGTCCAGCTATTGTCCTACCTTGGAAAGTGGTGGTCTCTGCTGCTCCTTCCCTGTCTGGGTTAGCAGGAATGAAGGCAGCAAAGAGTCTGACAAGCATTGCAGGGGCAGTGGTCTAAGAAGAAAGACATAAGAATCACCTTGGATCAAGTAAAGAGGTTTAACTGAAAGGATTTCTTGCTTCTGGATGTGACCACATGCATTACATAGTTCATCAGGTATTGCACCTATTTGTGGCCTTGAAAGAATGTGTTAGATGTCCATGTTCAGGGAAAGCATGAGCACAGAATAGTCATCTGGCTTTTGCAGTGAATTGAATGTAATGAATCACATCAGTGATTGCTATCGTACAGTCCATTAATTGCGTGTAGTCATGGATTTCTGTAACTGGATTGTTTTTTGTTTTTTTTTTTTTTTTGTTTTTTTTTTTGTTTTTTTTTTTTTAATGGAAGCTTTTGCTTGCATTATGCCTTATTTTGGAAGAAAATTAGGAACTGGCTACATTGTACTTTTCAAGGTCTTGAACTGTTTATGGGGTTGTCTGCTCAACTCTGCATATTGCTTGCAGGCTTAAAGTGTTGGATAAGAAAAGAAGTTACAGGGCAGAAGGAGAATGGTCTTAGGAAGCTCAGATTGCTAGAATGAAAATAAGAAAAAGCATTTGCTTCATTTGAATTACAGTTACAGAAATCTCAAACATCGTGTGACTAGCTTTTATTTGATGGTAAAGGCTGATTAAAATAGGCACTATTGAAAGTATTCAGACATTCAAAGTTATTTTGAGATGTTTCATTTTTTTAGTAGTTGAACCAGTACAGAAAAGCACCGTGAAGTGAACGAAGAGCTCTACAATAAGTGGAATGTGGGAAAACAAATAATTTGCCCTGATTGCGCACTCTGGTTTCACTTAATAAATTTACAGATAATATAAGGCAAGTCACTAATCTGTTGCTTAATTTTTGAAATACTTTACTTGAAATCTGTCCTTGTCATTATCTCAGTTACATAGATGCCCTGTTCGCTATGGCACCAGCTAACGGAATTTTGCTCAGCTAAGCTACTGATACTGTTCTAGAATAACTCATAGAGGAAACAATAGTATTTTCAAGAATTTTGACTGCCTGTTAGATAGGCAGAGTGGAAAAGCTTGGTTTTTTGTTAATTTATTTTCTGTGAATATCTTATAATTATCAGCATATTTGCATTGTTGCTGTAAGATTTGTACCAAAACTGATATGCTCAGCTGCAATATTTGATTTTACATTAACTGAGTAACAATAATTTTAGAATACATGGGGAGTTTTTTGTTAGAAATAATTTCTTGTGATATTTTAACCAAATACCTGTGGGCCATTCATAAGCATTGGTGTTTGGATGATCTAGGGTGTGATAGGTAAGAGGATGTGACACAGATTGTCAGTAAATCACTTGCTTAGGTTCAGCCTAGGTGATAGTCATGGGAAGATGGTAACTGCCTGGCAGATGTTGGGTGGCATTTATGATGCGATGTTTGTGCATTCAGTTCCTAGTGGAGAAGTGTTGAAAAACATCATTATTTGTTGGCAGTCAAAACAGAGAGAAGCTGGATAATGAACTAGCATATGGAGTGAAACAGTGTCTCAGCATTAGGCATAGTCCCTTCAGCTCAAGGTTACAGCATACTGGTAAGAGTGCTGCCCAGATTTACTGAAGCTGTTTTGAGTGAGTCTGAGCTCACACTGTGCATTAAACCCTTCAGCTTTGGGCCACCTAAGCACAGTCCTTGAGTTGACCTGTCTCTTATCAGCACTAATTAACCTGGCCATGATGCTGTGTACTGTGACAATGCATCTCCTGCTTGCACCTTACCAGTTCACATCACAGGCAGAACAAGTGTGCAGCTCGCAGTTTAGACCTGGCCTGAGGGACCTGCAGTCGCTGTGAACTGAAGAGCAGGGAGAAGTTTTAAGTTAAAGTAGAATGTAAATGGGTCCTTTTGCAGGCACTGAGTGGAGATGTGTAAGAATAATCTCTACAGGCTTCTGTTCTAACAGGTGAATGGTGAGAGTTTGGGTGATGATTCATGTCTGCACTTGTAGGTTAGGCAAGAATTGTACCTGGCACAGAGGTCAAATAACCCTAATGGTACTGTTAAACTCTTTTATCCCTAAAACAGAGTGGCTGCTTGCACACTGAAGATTGCTTCAGGCAATTTTCAGTTCCTTCTTAACCCGTGGGTAGGAATTACTTGGGAGACAGTGACAGTGGGCAGTGTGTCAGAGACAGTTGTAACAACTGGAGTGAGCGTATCCTTTAATTCCAGTTCTGTTCACGTTGTCTAATATATTGGTGCACCTGCAACCTGATATTCAGAGGGTACAGTTCAACATTACAAAGTGATCTTTAACAACACCTACCTCTCTCTCCTTGTTCCTGCCACCATGTCACCATGTATAGTACACCATCCTCTGGGTGGCAGAGCTGTTCGTATGCCATTTTGATCCAGCTTGAAGTAAAACATGGGCTGAGCAGTTTGTGAGTTGAGTGAACTCCCTCATCTGCTTCGTTATCTGGCTGCTTGCTAATACACATCAAAGCCAGGACAGCACTCTGCAAGAACTGGTGTGGCAAAACTCAGGGCAGCAAGTGCCATGAGCCAGTATTGCTGTTGAACACTTTGCAAAGCCAAGCCACATGTCAGCTGAGTTTAGCTGTTACTCAATATAACATGCAGATTGAACAGATTAGGAAGCGTAAAAAGGATTTGTGCCCTGTGTTAGTTTCCCTCAGTTTCTCAGAATCAGTTTTGATCTCAATCCAGTGGCCTCTGTAGGTCAGATCAGGCCTACAGGTTGTGTTACTTTATGAATAATAACTACAATGGTATAAATCCATGTATTTTTAGAGGTATTTTACATTGTCTTCAGTGAGCAATGATGTTGCCTTTCCTACGTGTGGAAGGCATAGCAAAACCTGAATGCAGTCCTGTTTCTGGCACAGCCTTTTCCATAACGTTCAGGTATAGTGCAGTGGTGTTTTGCCTACTGAAGAGTGGAAAGAAGTGGAGTGAAATAGCAACCCCTAACTAGTGGGGTTGTCTTTGAAGAAATACTTTTACAGAAAAGATTGCCTGCTGTCCTCTCTGTCTTTTCTGGAATAGATGAGGACTGTGCAAACTAGAATGCACAAAGAGAAACATTGAATAAATTGCAAATCAAATAGAACTGAAGGTACAATCCTTAACATACTTCATAGTGTGAAGTGTCTCAGAAAATCCACCTGTTAAGTACAATACCAGATGGAAAAGATTGGTAGAGTTACAAGAAAGACTCATGTCTGTGATACAGGAGGCTCTGCATGTCTTGATAGGCAGCTTGGAAAACCACAGACCTTGTAGCATATATACTCCATGAAAGAGCTTCTATCCAAATGCTTTAATAGAAGAAATATAACCCATGTTTGTGTAGAGAAAATTATCAAATTCTAATGAGTAATCATCGTGAAAAGGACAAAGAGGGAAATGCTTTCATGTATTCCTCGGAGAGGGAGAATAAAACATTTTGGCTCTTACAAAAACAGAAAAAATGTATCCCACTGAGGGTTGTCTTCCTCATCTTGTTTCTGTCACAGATGAAAAAAGAGAAATTAAAAGTATAGTTTAGTGTTTTGTTTTTTTTTTTGCTTTATTCAGATACCTTTCAGGTAATTTTTAGTCTGCAGGGAAACACTTCCTACAGTCAAGAGACCATGAGTAGGAAGGTTAGATTTCCTCGTGGTGGAAATTTGGGACAGGTATCACACTACTGAATTTAGCACTTATTTCAGATGCTTATCCTTGTAACTGGGAGCAAAATCCAATCCATAAATGTGAAGAACAAATGAATAACATTTCAGTGCTGGAAAAGGTAATTATGTTTCTTCACCATTTGTTGTTTGTGGCCAAAATGGTGTCAAAAGAACTGTGCACGTTGATGACCAGCTAGTTCACAACTAGTGATATCACTTAATTGGCTGGAAATCTTAGTGGAAAGTTTCCCTTGCTCCTAGTGATTAGTTATGATTATGAAAAAAGTGTACTTTATCCTTGTATGTATTTGAAGTAATGATAAAAAATATTAAAGCCATTAAATAGGGTACTGGGGACAGTGAGTTTGAAGTACTGAGTACTGATTTGCTCATCTGTGTTTAAGAACGATGAATTGGATGTGAAAGAAATGCTGAAAGAACTACTAGGGAAGACCAAGAAGAGCCTTGTTTAGCAAAGCTGAACACAAATTCAGACAAATATTATTCCTTTTGGAACTTCCCAAGTAAACACATGGGAAAGACACAGTCCATATATATCCAGTCCATAACTGTATAAATTGTTCATAAAGAAACATAACAGGAAACAGAAGGCAGTTTCTTACCAATAGGAGATTGAGCTTCTTGGGTAATGTCCTATTTGTAGGCTAAAGCAAAAAACAAAAACAAACCAAAAAAAGCTCCCCAAAAAACCCCAAACTGAAAGCTCTAACTTATTTTCCAACTGATCATTTTCTATGATGAGTTTTAAAGAAAACAGCATGATACATGTGCCTTCTCTAGCAAAGCACTGGATTTCAGTAGTTCACCAAGTCCTTCCTAGTCATATGTTCCATATGGACAAAGTTTCACTGTGAAGTGGAGCAGCTTTCATGGATATTTATAGCAAGAGAATGCATTTGGAAGGATTACCATAATTTTCTAACTGAAGTTTTACTTGTGGAAAAATTAATACTGAATATTTTTTTCTAAAATCAAGATTTCAGGAGAGCTGACAACATAATCTTGAATTTTACTGGCTTTTTCCTTTTTTTTTTTTTTTTTTTTGAGAGAACGTGAAATTCATGCTGAAAAGAGAGAGATAAGGGAGAAGGAACACATTTTGGTCATAACACTAAGCTTTGTTTTTAGTGCCTGTGCTCTCAACACTGTGGTGAAGCTATCACAATATTTCTACAGCATCATTTTTTTCTGTTTGTTTTGGGGACTTTTTAATAAATTGTTGAGTCTTCATTTGGTGCTGCTGCAGTTTTTGTTCTTTATATTACAGAAGTGCAGTACCTAACAGTCTAGTAGTAAGTATAATGTGCAGTTTATCAGAGGATCCCCAGTTGTACATCTTAGACAGGACTTTCCTATGTTGCCCATTGGTCCTAGCTGTTCCAGCATGTCCCAATGGCAGGATGTGACAAGGACATTTTGTCATCAAAAAATCTCAGTAGGAAACTAAAAGGAGCTCGTACCACATACTTCTAGCAATTAGCTCATCTCCAGGGAGTGACAGAAAGGAAAAACACATAGTGTCTGTAGATTGACAAGGAACCTAGGAACATATTTTATTTAGTAAGTAAAAAGGAAGATTTTCAAATAGTTTACAGCAGGTGCCAAAGGTGGTGGCATAAGGGCATGGTAATATGTTCTATCTCCACTGCATACATCACTGACTGAGGTGCTTTCTTTAGGTGGAGTTTCCTTTCTCCATCTATTTATTTATTACCTAGCATATGCAAAACCAGTAATTTGCCAAGTATTATTTTAACTTAGTTTATCACATTTTGAAAGAAATTCATGCAGGTGCGCAGCAGTTACTGGAATGTTCCCCACAGAATTGCTCAGATCTTAGTAGTATGGGGGACATTGGAAGAGCTCTGTTCTCAGTAAATCTTGGAACAGGTTGATATATTGGCTAAACTGGCTCATAGCAGAGTAAACACCTGGAGTGGGAAGTGGTGAAGGCACATGTATGTCTGGGGACTGTTGGTCACTAACATATCATAGCACACTGGTGTGTCCACTAGGGCTGCCATTTGAGCAGTGTTGGAACTCTAATGTTGTAGTAATACTGTTTTAATAATTTAGTGTTGTCTGTTCTGCATTTGCAAAAAACCCTTTGCTAAATTCTTAGAACTGACATAGTGAGATTTCAGTGGCTTTTTTTTGGCTCTAGGAAAAGCATGTCTGTCACAAGGACCGTGTTGTTACTGGAAGTGACATTGTGTCTCTTCTGAAGAATGGAGCTGTTGATAAATGGGCCATAGGGAGGGTGTGTGGCTTTTTTTGTTGTTGTTCTGTGTTCTTGTATCTATTTATCTGTCTATCTGCAAAATGAGACATTCAGAGAAACATTTCATTCCAAATGTGAGACAGACCTCTAGGTTGCACGGAACTGAAAAATTACTTTGAAAAAGAAATATATTGACTATTTTTCACTCTGCATGTAATGTATAATGAAGGTGTCCTTTCTGGTGTGTTTAAAGAACAGAATCAGCCAGATTGAGGAATGTCAGTAGAGGACCATTCAGAGAGTTTACAAATAAGCTCTCATCTGCAGAGATCAGTGCCTGTCCTGTCTGCTGGGAGCCCACCTGGGAGATGGGGGTTCCTCTGTGCTGATGGTTTGCAGCAGGACTCTCTCACAGGAGCTGAACTAACACCAGCTCCCTGGCCACCTAACGGTGCATGGCTGATATTCTGTGTCTTGTGTCACATGCTGGAGCACATTAGGTGACTCTAGACAGAGGGACTTCATCACGGGAATGCAGGGGGTAGCACATAGGACCTTTGTGATCAGAGTAATGTCCACATACAGTTTGTGAGGAACAAAGCATAGCTAAAAGTTAGTTTTCTGTTTAATTTTGTTTAATTTTGTATGCTTTTAATTCCAGAAACTGAAATTGCTTTGTCCATGGATTTATAAATATTTAACACACATTTTTAATGAATAAGAAATTGAATTTAAGGGTCAGTAGCAGATTCAGTTACTTTTTCAGGTGCTTGTTTAATTATTTCTCATTGTATTTGTAAATGTAATTTTAAAATCTTTAAAAATAAATTAATAGAGGCCATCAGAGAATCATCTCCAATAGATAACATTCATGAGTGTTTTTTGCTTCTATTACACCATTACATTAGGATCTCAAAAGTTTTTGATGAGGAAAAGAGATTTCCCAAGGTCATACAGTAATTTTATGAAAGATCAGGAAGAGAAGACAGCTCCATGCTTTATCTGATCTCATCAAATAGTTTTCCAGCCCGTAGAATTTTTTCCTAAACAGTCTTTCCTTCTTTTGTGTGTTTCCTTCAAGAGACATCATACTTAAAAGATCATCCTGTGGAATAAAGATTTGGAAAAAAAGATACTGGGAGCAACCCTTGATTCTTTGACTAAATTGCCCTAATACGTGCCTATTGCTATTTAAATAATTTATAATATATATAGTGATGTTCAAAGTAAGGCTATTACTGAAACCAACTGATTTTATTCATTGAAATATCAGCAGAACAGTGATCCTGATGCAAATGGTGAAATAAAATCAAAAGGTCTCATATAAAATCATTACCATCACTCTGATGTCAGTTTTTGGAAAAAATGAAATATATAAGTTAACTTGACAAAATTGTATTTCTAAAGAGAAGGTTTGAAGTAAAGCCTAGCTATTCTTTACTGTGTATTTTAGATTGCAGTATTTGTGAAGGATTCCAGACATTCACCTGTCAGGCAGTAAGTCCAGTCCCAAAGTTAGGAGTAAGATGCCATTGTTTTGCTATACACACACATGTAGTTCCTTTTCTGTGAGCCTTCAGAAAGGGAAAAGAATGGAGTTGAAGCTCTGAAAAATTAAACTTAAAAGTTAGCCAGGCTTCTCTATCCTATTATCTTAACACCCATCTCATCACTGACAGAAGCCTGGTTTAGTTCTTGAAGGTAAAATTCTGTCTCCGAATATGCCTTCAAGATATTATTACACCTTTAGTTCTCAGGTCCAGAAACCATTATTCTGGATCCTCATAAATATGCATTTTCCTTACACTTTTAAGTAAGCTGCTATTGCTGTCATTCACTTTTAGTTAAGACCTGTCAAGTGGTGTTTCTCTTGAAGGAAAGAAGTTTAAATTACGGGTGAACTGAAGATATGTAGTTCTTAGGCATGCTAAAATTATGGGCGAGTTGTAGAGATTATTCCTTACAAGTAATTTTAGGATCCCAAGGGATAATGGTGATGTGTACAAGAGATGTTCCCTTCTTGGCTAATTCCATTAAAAGCTTCTGATTTCTGCATTGCTGGAGTGAGACTCCAAAAATCTGCTTTTCTATCTTACATAATCACTTTCACAGTATCCTGTAACATCCACCTCTGCTACAACTGTCAGTGCATTGACTTCTGGAGTGACAGTGATATGTAGGTCTGACAAAGCATCCTTTGCAATGTGCTTCATTGAAGTGAGAACTGCATATGCTGTCACTATTATTGGAAACCTTTTCCTTGGGCAGAATTAATAAATTACACCTTGTATTTTGGGATGGCTTTGTTATATACAGTTATATTTTAATTGGCAGTGGGATGATGAATTTAGTCTGTGAATTATACCAGTATGAGAGGCAAATTCAAACTAAATTTGAGAAATCGGGGAAATGGCTTGGAAAAATATAATAAAATACAACAGAAGAAGGGCAAGTTTCTTAACTGTGGCATAAATATTCAACCTACAAACTGAGTAAGTGTAAGAAATTACACTTACTGCTTATGCAATAATCTTGGAGAAAAGGTTTATAACAGTGAGTAAAGTCACAGGCAGACTGATTGAATGTGTAAGGAAAGTATTTACATAAAAGATACCAATAAGATCTGTTTCCACTTTTGAGGGGGGGATATATCACATTCCTCTGTTTGGAGGCAACTGTTAATAAAATCAGTGTAAGCCAAATTGCAGCTGGGTGCAGCCTGAAAGAGGCAGAAAGACTCATTGTATTCTGTGTGTCTCTCCTACCACGCCTTACACTACCTTTTTCACACCTCTTATCATCAAAGAAATGTCACAGAATCATGGAAGGGTTTGTGTTGGAAGGGACCTCATCTTGTTCCGTTCCCTGCCATGGGCAGGGATGCATCTCACCAGATGAGGTTACTCAGTGCTCTATCCAGCCTGACCTTAGACACCTCCAGGGATGGGGTATCCACAACTTCTGTGGGCAGCCTTTTCCAGCTTCACCACCCTCACAACACAGAATTTTTTTTCTAATATAATCTAAACCTGCTCTCTTTCAATTTGGGGCCATTCTGTCTTGTTACTATATGCTCTTGTAAATAGTCTCTGCAGTAGTAGTTTTGGTTTGCTTTTTTCATTTTCAGAATTTATACTAAAATGTGGTTGTTTATATGAAAGTGTAACTGCAAGCAGTTGTTCCATAGCAAAGTTGTACAAATGTACTCAAAACAACATGTACAAAATAATGTATGTATATATCATGTAGGTGGAGAAGAAAGAAGCTAAATACCCACCCAGTGATCTGTTTCAAATTAATTGTGTTAATTTATTTTTAAGAAAGGTATTTACTGTTTTCACAGTTGTCTGTTTGAGTAGGAAATGTTAACGAGATTGTTGGAAAGGTTAATTGAAGAGCTGCCATCCTGTGTGTGGAGGCTCCTTTTACATGGAGCCAGTACTGTTTAATGGCTGTAGGTATGCACCTGTTGGACTTAAGCACAGGATTGCAGTAGATAGTTTAGCACTGAAAGGCATTAGAAAGGACTGCCTGTCAAAAATTAGTAGCAAGCATCAATATTTTTAGTGCTGTTCTTCAGATCTCTCATGATAGTCTTACAGTTAATTGAATGTATTCTACAGGTATTGAAAACAAATTCCCTGAATAATTACCTGATTTATTGTTTTTATTTGTTGTTCTGTACATTATTAATAATTGGTTTCCTGAATTTATTTTCTTAAATAGTTATATAGATTTTTTAAATATTCCTTAAGTATCAGAAAAGGTGCTAATTTAAATATGTTCTTAATTACTTCTTACAATCAAAGTATGGCTAATATGAATTTTAAATGTAAATAATTTTTTTAAATGAAACACTGCTTTTCATGGCATCTCATAGAAAATTTGAGGGATTTTCTGCTTCCAGTCAGAATATTATATTTAACAAATATTACCAGGCTTGTGGTTTGGAATCAGGGAAAGATAGCAATAATTAAATGGGTATATTTTGATGTACTTAAGAATGCATTATATTTTGGAGTTTTTAAATCTTGCATGCAGCATAAAATGAAGTTATTCATTTTAATGTGTCCTTCTTGTTGGCTTAAAGCTGAAATATAGTTGCTTGAAAATTAATTTACCCCTCATGAATGACTGGTTGGATTATCTTTGTAGCATTAAATGTCAACCCTGAGCTCAGAGCACATTGTGTCTACGGTAAAAAGTTGTCCCTGAGCACTTAATGTTGTGTTAAATGATGATGTGTCCTTTGCAAATGTACTATTAGTGTCAAGCTGTTCCTTCTCTCAAGATTGAAAAATGGTCAGTGATTTGAGCTGCCATTAAACCTGAATAAAATAGAGAGGCTATGGGGGGTTTTCATGCCTTTTCTCAGTACAGACACACTCTTGTGTAGGTATAAGACATATAAAAATCTTTCTGTTAACCTAAGATGCCAAAAACTCCCTTTGGAATCACAGCAATTAAAAAGAAGAAAATCTCACTTCTGCTTCTCAGGAAAAGAATAGTAATTGAATTTATCTGTGTGACACTCATAACATAAAACACAATATTAAGTACTTGAGATCTTGATCTTGTTTCCATAGATGTGAGCTAGGGCTATGTTGCCAATTCTCAGAGATTATAAAACTGTTACTGCTGTGTGGTTTGCCAAGTGATTTTTACTGAAGTTAGGCTTGAAATTCCCATGGAATCTTGTTTTTCTTAGGTTCCTCAACACTCAAAATAAATAGCTATTTTCAGAATGAAGCAGGCATATTGAAGATGTGTTCTGTGAGAGCAGAGTTTCACAGTGTTTCACTGGGTTGAAATAAATTCTATTATTCAGTGAGTACACAATGACTGTATTAAAATCTCTCAAAGATCATAGAATTAAATAGTTGTTCATGCACTTTAGGAGGCAGGTGTGTAGGTACTTCAGTGGTTTTCGATGGTGTTACAAAGCACTTTAGAAAATGCTTCTTTCCCCATGCCAGACACCTAACTTTTTGGCATTTAGAACGGCACTTAAAGAAAAATTGTACTGCTATGTATGAGATGATAAAGCTCAGTTTTGAGCTCATACTTGGTTTTTCTTACATTCCAGGGCATGTAAGAAAATAAATGCTTGCCTTTACTCCTACTAAAAAACAAACTACTCTGAAGTTAGGGAATTGGTGGTAGTGCAAACTGATTTGAACCTTTTAGTCCATTGACTTGCTGTTTGCAGACCCTACTGAATTCCTTTGGGGCACTTTAGTTCCATTGCAATGGTGGCATTAAGGTACTTCGGGCAATGTAATTTTATGACTAAATTCTCTCTCAGCTGTCAGCCATTTCGCTGGTTCCATAGGAGTGATTCCCTGATAGTTGAAAAAGGCAAGGGCCATGCACATGCAGAAGAAAACAAGGACATGGACATACTAGAGTGAGTCCAGTGAAGGGTCAGGATGTCCATCTGGAGTACAAGAAGAGGCTGAGAGAGCTATCTTTACAGATTTAAGAAGAGAAAGCTCAGCTGAGATGTTACTGCTGTCTACAAATACTTAATAGGAGGCTACAGGCAAGGTGAAGCCTAACTTTTCTCAAAGGTGCACAATGGTAGGACAAAAGGTAAGTTAGAATATGAATATTCTTGGTAGTTAGGTGAAAAATATTTTTACTAGAGGGATGACGAAATGTTGGGAAGAGTTTCTGAGGGAGTTTCCTTTGTAAATACTAAAAACTCAGCTGGATAAGCTCAGCTAGACTTGCTCCCAGAATCACTGGAGTTGACTTTCTGGGTGAATACAGTTTAAAAACTGGTTCTGTTCTGAGCAGAGGGATGGATCATATGACCCCAGGAATGTCTTCTATCCCCTATCCCCTGAGACTGTAGCTTAAAGCAGGGCCATAGCTGGTACATGGGAGCAGTTCTGAAGAAGCAGTGTGCTAATTGTGGTGCAGAGTGCAGTGGCTCTGTAGCACAGGCATAGCTAACTGGCTTGGGAACCAGCACGTCATGGCTGGGCAGGGATGGAATTCAGGCTGTGGTTTTCAATGCAATTCACAGTCCCTTCGTGGATCTGTGATTTTCTCTCTGTAGTACTAATAATGCCTGACTTGGGTTCTGAACGTCTCTAGTTGTTCTTGACAGTGAAACAGGCAGCATCAGGGAGCTCTTTAGGTTGTGCTAGGCTGCTGTCACTCACTCTTCAGAGAAGTCTCTCTGTGGGAGGTAAAGAGAGACCTAGACTAGCAATCACCTAAAACTGAACTCAGGTGTAATGGGTATGTGATCTTCTGTGTCTTGCATATAGGGAGGTTGTGGAGGATGGCATGACTGAACCTGCCTCCATCCTCAGCCTTTGTCCATGCTAATGAGATCTAATTCTCCCTTACCCCTGTTACTGCAGATAAAAGGACAGGATGCTTGAAGTCAGACTGTGGAAACCCTGAGAAGACCAGAAGTCCATTTTCTTGTTCTGTTTATTCTGTGGAGTTTTGTGGAGGTTCCTGAAACCTTCATTAATTCCTATCAATAATCATGATAAACCAGTTGATTTCAGCTTAACTAGGTGTGTGATTTCACACTTGCAGTTTGTCAGTAAATCTTGTCACAATCTGTCTCTAGTTTCTAATTAGATATGTATGTGTTTTAGTATGGTTTTCAATATCAGTTACAGTAAGGTACTTTAGTTAAACTGCTACTGGTAACTAAAATTTACCCTCTAGTTGTAGTTTTATTGATCCTTAAGCAGTACTTTAACGTGAAATGGATTGCTAATGTATGGAAAACATCTTACTAATGTTTTTAGTATGACTGTAATACCAGCACAGAAAGATTCGGGACAGCAGTTTGTTGGTTGTTACAAATTATACTGAAAGTATTGAAAGGAATTTTAAATCTGTAGCGTGATTAAAAAATGTAACTATCTGTCAGGTTTTTTGGCATGCTGTAAATAACTCATCTTCAAATTATTTGTCTGAGTAATTAAATTTAGATTGCACATTTCTAATTTCAAATATTTTGACTCTTATCTATTTGGTTTTCCATTGTGGCTTAATTGATGTGGTCTATATAAACGGACAATAAATTTATATACCTTTGTTATAAAGATCAGTCAGTGAATGGAACTTGGTATTCATCCCAGACAGAATTATGATTGAATGTATTTGCAAGATTAAAGCACTGAATTTACTTCTTTCTAATTAAAGGCAATTAAAGATTTGCAGACACAAATAAAAGACAATGAATTGAGGAATAAGTGTAGAAGCAAGTCCATTTGCAGGTGAAAAGAAGTGCCTTTGAAGCAGAACCAGCTGTATTTTCATTGAAAGAATAACAGTTTAGGAAGCTTTTCTGCATGTGCTTGCTTGATAGCATAATGTACTCATAAGCAGCTTACGCAGTACAGTATTCAGAAAATAGCAGTGCATTAATTTTTAAAGTAGCAAATGCAGGCGAAGAGCAATGCTGCCACATGATGATAATGAAGGTGGATATTGTAAAGTCTGCTGAGAGAAAAGAAAGCAGGGAGCTCGTGAAATGTGAACATTTATAAAACAATAACTAGATATTCATATGATAATAAGCTTGGACAGCAGCATCAACAAAGGCCAAAGATGCAGTCCTGTTTCTGCTTAAGCCTGATGAATTGAAAAGCAGAGAGGCACTCTTTAGTCTGTTATTCAATTCCAGTAATGAGCTATTGTTAGAATGAGAGAGTAAATATCTAGAAGGGTTGGAAATACTTTTTTTTTTTTTTTTTTTGGTGAAGTTATTCTGTAGATTTTTTCAGGTTGTGTCTTAAACAGCAGCATCTTTAAACACAATCCTAAAAGTAGTCAGTTTTCTGTAATACAGTGCTCAACATCCTGCATTCTCGGTCGCACATATAAAGGACCTTGGTATGTATGCAAGGGTACAGTGTTGTGCAAACTACCTGGCAGTGTCACAGTATTTCTGTAGACTAAAAAAAAAAAAAATTAATCCAGAACTTAAATGAACTTGCCTTTTACTTTGTTTTTTGGCATTTATCATCATGTCATTGGAGGTTTTAATTAAAAAGAATACTGAATATACAAGATCAGGCCATCTCTAATATGTTATTAAAATTACTGAATAGAAGATGTATGGGATCTCAATTTTCCTTGTAAGCAGAGGTAAATAAAAAAATCTTGTAAAATTCATAGATTTTTATTCCTAGTTACATGAAGAGAAACAAACTCACTTTGCAGAGTGTGTGAATCTCTAATATCCACTCTGAAGGAGGCACCCTTTCTCATTTTTCCCAATATAGCTGTTTTAGTAGCTAAAAAGCTCGCTTATCTTCACCCTGTTCTAATCCTACGGCTAGTAAAATGGTCTTCATTTCTATCCCAGGGAAGTTTTCCAAACAGGATCTGTAAACATGGCTCAGCTTAGTTCAGGTGCTACTGAGGTCACTTTGCCACCAAAGGAGTGGAAAAGAAGGATGGAAGGAAGAGAGGAGGTGCCAGGCAATCTCTGTAGATTCTCTGACAGGCAAAGGCTATTTCATGCACTGGATGGGAAGGTGGATGATCTTTGGAGGCACTGTCAGGAAGTAGGACAAGTAGAGAGCTGTAGTCAGTAAAAATAGTTGCCTTATCATGGAGTACTTTAAATCTTTGGCCTTAAAAATGGAATGGAAGTGATGGGCCTGAAAGAGTAAAGAAGTAGTGCATTTGTTTTAAAATAAATAAATAAATAGCAGTAGTTGTAAAAAAAGTTTCAGGAAGCTGGCACTAGAGTTTAGAGTTTGAGGGAAGAGATGACAAATTGATAACAATAATGACTAGTCAAAGAGATGAGGATTATGTTTAATAGAAAAAGTAAGATTTGGTCTGGAAATCTTCTAGTGGTATCTTTTTGGCTTCTTCTTGCCTTCATATATTCCATCAGGAAAACTTGGTGTATCAGATAGGCATTGGATAAAGCAGACAAATGAAGCTTTGTCTGATGAGTCTGTCTCAACTGGCTTTGATGATCACTTCCTGAGAAGAAGAAATAGCTTAAACTGATGACTCTGACAGATAAATGTACCAGACAGCTTGCAGGGTAAGTGAGATAAAACTAGAAGACATTGAGAGTGTGAATATACTTATCCCAACTGGTTGAATTTGCAAGCCCAAAAGAAGGGAGGCTGTAGGGGCCTGTATTACATTTTTCTGCTTGTTTTCCAGGTGGTAATGATCAGTATTCACATGACAGGATTTTTGCATTTCATTGTTCTTTGTAGTCCTGTAATGCAGATGTCTTTCCCAAGGCCTCAGAAAGTTCACATGTTTTAAGAGTCTTTTTAGTACGATTGCTGAATCTGGTTTTCATTACAAAGAAGTCCACAGATGCCCTTTTTTAAACTTTTGCACTTGATGGACTCAGACGGTTTCCCTACCGTATTTTTTTCCTTTTGGCTATTACATTTAGCAAGGAGAGTGGTAAATTAATAGCAGGTGCATGGATTTGGAGAACTACCAGTTCTAGAGTCATCACTGAAATAGCCTGGTTGTTATAGGAGGGTTAGTTGTTCATATCAGACTTAATATAAATGTGGAAGTATGCTCTAGATAAGTAGATCCAGTCTTAGCTGTAGCCGTGATACTGGAATAAAGAGTAGCAGGGCGCCAAGGGAAAGAGCACCAGTAAGCTTTCTCACTTGGATGAGTAAACATGGTTCTGCCCATACATGTATTTCACAGACTGGGTCTTCTATGCAATATTTGCCCCTGCTCATGTCACCTTCACATTTGAGCTGTGGAGAAGAAGAGGGAGAATTGGCAATGGGAGGAAAGGGAGGTGGGTTTTACTGGCTGACTTGTGTCCCATTCCTAGTAGACCTTACCAGGCTTTCTAGTTTTCATTATCTAATGCTGTTGCATCACTGGAAGGGAAATTTCTGACTGTCTTGTTTCATTTAGCTCTGATGGAAAAGCAGCAAACCTGAATTATGAGAACTGAGATTTAACTTAGTGCTTGTCAGTTATATAGTTCTAAATGAAGATATTTTTCATACTTAAAACATTTCAGATTGATACATTTCTATAGTTTGTTCACAAGTAAGTAAGAACAGCTGCATCACTTATGAAAGTTGGCTCGCAACAAACAAACAAAAAAATTCAAGGCTGGGGTGTGTCTATGCCAAATTTCAGCCTGGAATGTATTTTTATGAGTAATGAACTCCTGCCATTTGTAATGGAAATTCAGAAAGATCTTTTAACTATTTCATGGCAAAAGTATGCATGTGAGACTTCAGGGAGAAGAAACACATTCTGGCTGATGTCATCTCATGACTTAGCCATTTTTGTGGTTTCTGCAAGTCTTTCTCCAGCTGTTCTAAAAAATTACTGTACTCTCTGATGCATCCTACTATCAGATATTACTGACTTCTGAAAAATAGTGCTGCAGTGGTCCTGTCCTGCTAATAAGATCTATTGACTGGATGAATATATTGGAGCCTCTGACATAAATCATCTTTCTGTCATCCTTTCTTCACTCTGTCTTCTGAGTTTCCTTGGATATATGCTGCCTTTTTTTTTTTTTTTATTCTTAATACATATGGTTTCAGTTATTTTTCCATTTGTTATTGAGTATTTTTAAGTTATTTCAAGTCTTTCATGAATAATATCTGACCAAAGAATAGTATGGAGACTTTCCCAATATATAATCCATAGAACTGAGGAGAGATTATATAATGAAAGCAAATTTGTGATGCAAGTTCAGCATTCATGTTATGCTACACAGGCAATCTCTGTATTGAGTATGAGCAGGGTGATACAAGGAGCAGACAAAGTCAGAAATGGGTTTCCATGAATCCAATGTATTACTGGAAAGAGATATTCACATTTCAGAATTTCATCACTACACAGTAATATCCCAGTTTTCAAGGTAGCCATAAAATGAGAAGTTTGCATTGTTGATTATGAATGTAAAATCACATCTGCTTGGATAAACAGGATTTTGTATACAAAACCACTGGATAAAGTTTTAGAGGAAAAGTTAAACTATTTGACTGTAACATCAATGAAAGCTAATATACAAATAGGTAAACTTAGTGATTTAAAATAGGCCAAACACTCTGCTTTAAGCATTATAGTTTAGCTTTGGAATTAGGCCTAAAGAAAAAAAAGATATGTATGCATTAGGAGGGAAAAAATAAAAAGGACTGTTTTAAAAAGCCAAAGCAGTTGTACTGAGGCTGTATCCCTCTGAGCAGTTTCTTCACAGATTCTTCGTTTTCTTCTCCTTTTGTGACTATCTGTACTTCTGTTAACTGAAAGAAGCTGTGGTTAGTAGTTCATAATACAACAGTAACAGGCCTTTCAGACAGCAGAAATATCCCTGAGAGATGTCAGGTGTTTTATGCTCGTTAATAAGTTGAGATAAATGATTTATACCATTTTTGCCATTTCTGAATGCTTACATGTCCTCCTCTGAACTCAGTTCATATGGAGTCAGTGTAATCAAGCCCTGGGCTGCACTGTTTGTGGCTGCAAGAGATAGCTCCTGTAACTTGTAGAAAGTTAATCTAGAAGATTTTGTGTAACGTGTTTCTACAAGCAGATGGTGTTAAGCAATGATTTTATTAGCATTTACTTAGACTGTCTCCATATCTCTGACTTCTGATGCCTGCAAATAATGTTCCAGTTCAGAATTACAAACCTTTACATTCAACAGAATGTCTTGTCTTGCACATTTATATGTGCATTAGAGATGACTAGGCAAGAAAAATTCTAATGGAAATTTTTGTTTTGATTTCAATGAGAGGGACAAACATAATCTACCTTTAATCTACTTATTTGCTGACTGATTCCTATGGACCAATTTATTAAACATTGTACTAGTGGATATCTATCCATAGATGTATTTTGATGTCACTCTGGAGTAACAGGTTCTACACTGATTTGTCAGATCTTGTTTCTGTCACTGTCTGTGTTAAGCATGGTTGTTCCACACATTGAATCCCTGTGTGACAGAGTAGCTGTTGTTTGAAATGCTGGACTGTGGGATGTTTTTAATATGTTGAATCTGACTTTTCAACTGAAACAAATGCTCACATTCTTTGTATTATTTTTATGTTGTTTTCATTGAATATGCTTTTTTACTCTAGGGAAACAAGATTATAAGAAAACCAGGCCTATGTTAAGAGCTACAAGATTAAAAGCAGAGGCCAAGAAAACTGCACTAGGCGTAAAGGTAGAGATTTCTTTGATAGCTCAAACCACCTTTGTGTTTGTTTCTTTTCCCCATAGATGTACTGTGTGAATATTGATTTCTGAGAGATATTGTTTATGACACTTCTAAATCTAAGTAGAATGCTAGAATCTAAAATATTTATGATTAACTGCTTTTACTTAACCCTAAAATGACTTGAATGTTTGTAGTGCTGAAAGATTTTAGGTAGTCTATGTCCTTGTTATGATGCATGCTTACTTTAAGGTTTAAAGTACTGTGTGCTCAGAAAACTGATGGTTTTAGGGAGCCTGTCTACACACAGAACAAATTCTTTAACTATTTCATATAGTTAGACAAATTACAATAAACATTTCTCATGTTCCTCTTCTCATCCTCTACCAGTAGTAATTTAAAGACTGGGTTTGTTAAGTATTGTTAATTCTCAGCATTATTGTCTCAGTTTGCATCCTTGTGTACTGCTTCTGACTTGCAAAAAGAAGGCTTAACTAACAGCAAAGGAAAGCATATGGAAAAGTACTAAACTTTATTTTGAAAATGTTCCCTTTTCAGGCAGGTATGAAGTATAACAATTATTTTAGATCACAGCTGTGAATATGAGCAAGGAGGACAATTGGAAATATTCTTGGTTATCTACTACCTGGTGTGTCATCAAAACAGGATCTATCTGAACACACATTATTTATGTTGCCTCCAGTATTTTTTCCTCAAATTTATTTTTTTTAATCTAACTGATACACTATTAACAGCAAGAGTAAAACCTGAGGACAATAAAAAAGTAGATCCATTACCTGAGTATTCTAGTAAAAGAAACTTCAGAAATGTTAAAAGGAGAACATTTTCTTGTTGCTGGCAGATGAGAAATCAATTTTTTCAAGTTATAGCTTATAGCAAATGCCAAGGTATTACTACCAAGCTGTAACATCTGTTAGGCTGCCAGATGATGTATTTGGTTGTCTTCCAGAATTTGCTATTATAATCACGAAACAGTGCTTTCTTTTTGCTCCTGATTGCTGATCTCGATCAAGCATTACCGTGTGATGCAGTATGTTTTCACAACATAATCTCCTCAGTTAGTGCTGTGTGTCAGGTTTTAATGAGAAAAAGTAGATTGCCTTTTTTGTTTAAAGGATAAATTATTAACCTTTTGAGTTCCTTTTCCTTCTTTTCTTATTAAATTTTCCTTTTTGTTTTCATTTTTCTCTCAATGGCGTGACCTTTTAAAAGTGATGTTCTACTTGGAGGCTTAGTGTACAGCCTAATTCTTTTAAAATGAACATGTTTTTGCATGTCTTTCACAAGTGAGAAGAGTATGAGATTTAGTCCTTCAAAACCTGTTTCATTTCCTTGTTTTCTTAAGTAATTATTTCCTAAAAATGAGGGTGAATGGGAAAGCATAAGTGTAATCGTATATGTAATGAAGAATTGAGTATTAGTGAATAAAGGACTTTTGCCATCAAGGTGCACATGTGCTCTCCAGGTCCTGAATGTGTGTGTTTGTGTTTCTGGGGTTCTGCTAGTTGTACTGTGTGATGTCTCAGGTTTACAATTCTGCTTTTGCCTTAAAAAAAAAAAAAATAATTCTTTCAAATATCTTCTTCTGGCTCTAATATGTTTTTGTGCTTCTGGACCTTAAAAAAAAATCTGGATCATCCCCAAATAGATCACAGTCATTTATTTTGCTTCCAAATTGCTGAGAAAAGCTGACAGAGCTGAAGCAAAAAAGAAGGCAAGTTGGGCACCTTTCTCTTTGGGGATTTGCTTGTAGGGGAAGGAAGGCAGGGCTTTTAAATGCATGCTTTTCGCTGAGCCTGCTTAATGCCAACAACCTCAGGCTTAGTAAATGTTACAATACTTCTGCCAGAACCTGGGCAATTTCTGTAGAGTAAACTGTGCACTTCTGCTTACAGAACCCACAGTGCTCAGCATGGAAGCAAAGTGTATTTAATGTCTTGAGGTAAAGGTGCACCTTTCCTACCTCACAGTGACAGCTCTTCACCCTGCTCAATCCCTCCAGGAGCAGAACTTCACCATGGGCAGTAGATGGTTCTGAAGTGTCTGTAGGGAAATCTCCTTCCTTACCCCTGGAGAGGCTGCTTAGTTGTGAAGCCCCATAACCTATATCCCTCTCTTGAGCACGTCTTGTTTTGCTCAGTCTGGCGTTAAGATGCTCCAGCTGTCAAGTGCCACCTTTTTACATCCATCCTCCACAACTATCCTAAATCCTCCTCTGTTGTGGTCTGGGTAATTTTTGAAATAATTCTTGACAACTTGTTTGGTGTGACAGCACCTGGCAGGACAGAAGAGAACGCAATTTGTTCTTCAGATCCATGACCAGTTGTCTCAATGCCCTGAGGTCCCCCTTCATCATCCTTAGTCTTGTTGCGACTTTGTATGTGTCCACCTAGAAAACCAGTGGGCAATAGTCAGTGGGCCATGCCAAGCTGGGAAGTTTGTTGGTGATTTCCCCACGGCTCACACACCTCCCTATAGGCTGGGTCCAGTTGGCATATTGGGCCCTCCATTCCTCTCAAAAGGGAGTTCACCAATGTACCAATATTACCCTTATGTTTTTCTTAATTGAGGAGGTTTTGATATGCAGGGTAGGTTGTCCTGCCCTAGGCAACCCCTCTAACCTGGATGGATCCTCATTCACATTCTCATCTCCCTGGTCTTCAGATTCCAGGGCCTCATATCTGTTGTTTAAGGGCACCTGGAGAGGTGAGGGTAGGTCAGCAGGGAATTCACCTGCCAGCCCAAGCAGAAACCCATTTCCACTCCCCACTGTCTCTTAAGAACTCCTTCTTTTCCCTGGGAGGAGTAATGGTAATAAGCAACATGATTCATCTTCCAAAGGCTGGGATGTTAGTATTTTTTTTTATTTTGTAGGCCCTAATTCTGTGTTGTAGCAATTGATTAACTTAAATCTGTGTTGAGAGAAAAAAAAATCATATAACTACAATGCAATGTAATAAATAGGCACTTTAAATAGAAATGTCCAAAGTTCTTGTAAATCTTTGAGAAGAAATCAGACACATGTGTGTGTTTCAAATGTACTTTGGTTTTATATGTATCTATTCAGTACATGATGCAGTATGCAGCATTTCAAAATAATCTAAAAAGCTAAGTTGAAGCTAATAAAAATATTGTAGAGGAAGGATAAATGTAAAAGTATAAACTCTCTGGGAAAGGGGAATATGTTTGTAGTTCTGTGAAATACATACACACAATAAGCTAACACAATAAGCACCATACAGCCACTTAAAACAATAGGCTTTTTTATGTCATTGATAACTCTAGGGTTGTTTTGCATTAGTGTCCTGAAGAAATTACGTGCCTGGCTGTAAACTAAGACTTAGTGTAGTATTTAGGGCAGAAAAAAAAGGACTAGAAATTAGTGAAGGGATTTTAGTCCTTAATTTTTACAAGGATAATGAAATTCAACTGTTGTGTATTTCACCATGAGAACTGACAACATTAGCTTAAGAAAAGGCCCTATAAATGACATAAAACTTTTGAGAACCAATCCCCTGGAGATTCTTCACATTTCATCGCTGGCATACTAATTAGCTTGTCTTGTCAAACTTTGATTGCCTTGTCATTTTAATGCAAGGTTTAAAGTAACAAAGTTTCTTTCAGTCACTGGCATTTAGTAGTTTTTAATTTCCCCAATGAGGAATTTTTATCTGTGTTGATAATGTCAGAGAAGCAGCTGAGCACTAATAACTATCCAAAGTTAGTTCAAGCAGGGTGACCATGCTAGTACTTGGTGTGTCGTATTTGCTCTTTAAACATGTTTAAAGATTAAATATTGTAGCAGAGCTATTGTACTGGCTCTGTTTGTATATGTGACACTAATGTAGACAGTGCCAAAATACATTGTGTCTCTTGGAAAAGCAGGACGCAGTCTCAAGAAACAGCTCCAAGAGAAAGCAATGTGCTATATGTCTCCTGGTGTTCAGATAAGAAAAAATCCTTTGTAGCAGTACCAAAAAGGGAGCTCTGAACTTTCTCTGGGTCATTTTGTTGGCCTTCTGTATGGGGCTTGTGCTGCTGGAAGCCCAGCTGTTCATCCTTACCAAGTAGAGCAGGAAGGCCTTTCCACCGCTGGTGCTAGCTCTGCTCTCATTGGGTGAGGAAAACATGCCAGCAGGAGGGTGACAAGCAGAAAATGGTTTGAAAAGTGTGGAAGCGTGGCCCCCAGATTGCTGGAGTTTGGTATGCAGAGACCAAAAGTTATGGGAGCTCTTGGGGAAAGATTTTTTTCACAGGCTGCAAGAACAAATTAGTAATCCATGGGACAAGTGATGAAGCTTTATCTCTTCTTGAAAGGTAGGCACAAATCGTAACAGTACTATTTGCAAAGTGCTTGCAAAGACATTACTGACTGCAGAATATCACTCCAGAGAGAATTATTAGCAACACAGTACATCGATGCAGCTAAGGAAAAAATGTTTCCTAAACAAAGTGAGAACTTACTGTCTGTCATTCTTTTGCATATCTGCTTAATCTGTTGTGTAGTTAGATACCTCACAATGGAGCATTCCTCTCATCTGGAACAAGTTAGATAGGAATAGATAACAACACTTCTGGTGTATTTTAGCAAGGAATATTCTCCAATTTCATGCTGTTCATAATCTGCTAAGTTAGTGAACTACATTTTTCAAGATACAGTTTCATAGCTTTGTAGAAATTAAGGCCACAAGAGACTATTAGATCATTTGATCTGCACTTCTATATGTTACAGATCATAAAATTTCATCCAAATACTTTCTGCAAAGTCCAAGCACTTTGTAATGGCCAAAATACTCGGTCTTCAAACGAACTTACGTGTCTCACAAAATGCAGAGCAGCTTAACGTGCCAGCAATGGATAAAGTATATTCCCACTTATCCCTGTAGTCAGGCTTTGATCCCTGACCTTGAAATGAAAGGGAGGGGAAACAACACATACAAAGAGAAGAACAAAATCAGATCCTTGCCTGACCTGAACACATAAGTGTTGTAATCATGGTGGTTTGAGATGTGAAGAAGATGCACCAAGCAAAATTTTAGGAGTATTTTCTGTACCATCTTTCTCAAACCTTCTTATGTCTCTATTGAGGACCAGTCTGTGGCACTTCAAAGAATAATCAGCTACAGCAAAACCTCAAATCCTAGAAATTAAATCAATACAGTTGGAGAAAAATGTCAGCATCAGAAAACTTGTGATGCTATATAAGAAAGTCTGAGCAGTTAAACATAGGGTGCTATTACTTGTAATAACTTGTGGAGTTCAGAATGTAGCACTGACCATGGAAGTAATCTGGGTTTTCTAGGGCCCTGAAGGAGAGGAGCAGCTAGGAGAGCTGAGTTTGCTGACTCTTGGCAGCCACATCCTTCTTTTCACACAAGCCAAATTTGAAGTATTCTTTCCAATTGCTAAATAAAAACATGCTTTTTTGAGAGAGATCAGATTATAAAGGACTCACAGGTATGAAAGTCCATATTTTCCTGAAGAATGCTCAATCATTCTTGCTCCTAAAAATTGGTATCTTAGTTAAAGGCTGAACTTATCTAACTGCAGCTGGGCCTTGAAAGTTTCTTGTAAACAGGATAAAGGGACCCCACACTGTGAAATGCTTTACTTAAATACAGGTGCATATAATTTTATGCTGTAACCAAACTACCTCTCATTCTTCTCTATGATAAAATAAATACCGGTCATCTCTCTGCTGGAAATCCCTCCACCTTTGTGCATCCAGAAATCACACTGGGGGATTAGTTACCCATCAAATCCAAAGACTTTCTTAGAGTCACAGTTTTTCAAGGCAGAAACTTTATAAGTACTCTACTTTATAAGTACTATATGCATCTTTGATACCTGTATATATTATTTTGCATGTAGCTGTTTTAAAATGAACAACCCTGTTGTTTTGTAGGCATATAGCCAGGTGTTTTCGATGACTCTCTAGTAGTACCTTGTTCTCATTATTTGAGACAACAATGGTTTTTCTTCCATCTGAAATTTTCACAGTAAAATATTGGAACCTAAAAAGTGTGGATAAAAGTTCATAAATTACTTTTGTTGCCTTCTGTTAGCTGTAGAATGTCCTGCATTAAGGAAGTAAACATTCATTTATAAATACAATTTTGTTGAAACTCAAAAACGTGATCGCAGTGAATATCCACCTAAAGTATTCAGTTAAAAACTATATGAGATAAAAAGATTGTCAATTCCTATATATTTATTTTTTACAGGTATACTTGGTCAGCATGATTTTCTTTTCATCTCTTTTCAGAAAGAGCTAGGGAGAATTTAGCAATTCAAATAGAGCAATTTGTGCTACTCTTTCACTTAGTTTTAAGCAGGTTTCAGGTAAAAAGGTTTGATCCTATTTGAAGGGCAATGTTTACATGTTTAAAAACATGTAAAACCCCCCTGACGTTTCCTGGAAGTATGATATTTCTCTATATGTGTAGGATATGAAGCTGCCATACACAGTGTCCAAATTTGTGTTATCATAGCTAACATTTTTTCCTCACCTCCACTCCTGATTAATCTTTTTTAAATCCCAGCTCTGCCACTTGGTCCATCAGGGTGAATTTGAGGACATAATCCAAGTATTTTGGCATGAGAGACATAAAACTGACAAAAAACGATAAGAGAATTAAATCTACATCATGCTGTAATGGTATGCGTTTCTTTTATGAAAAGTTTCTGGAAAACTTAACCAAACTGAAATCAGTAGGGTTCTACATAGGCTGTTCTACATGTAAGAGAATAAAATAGAAAATTCTGTTCCTTTTTACAGTCTTCTATGACTTTACTTTGGGATTTGAGAGTAGAAATGTTGTTTCCTAGTGTTCTGTACCATGATATAAAAGAAAAAAAAAAGGAGAAAAAGCCCTCTGATCATTTTAAGTTTATTTCTATAGAACTTTTTCTCTATTCTTTAATTATTCATAGTAAAATCCTTTGAGTAAATGGATTTTGCAGAGGATGATGGGGATGATCCATAAAGTGCAAGAGAAAGGGAGCTATATATGCCAAGCAGGGAGTATTTTAACATTTCATTTCTATGCATGGCTTAAAATACAAATAGCAAAGCCTGAAAAGTATAAAACAAATTAAAATGACAATATATATCTGTTGTTGCAAATACAGTACAGTGGTGCAGCATCTCATTTGCTATTTACCTTGCAAAATTTATGTTTATAAAAGTCCATAAACTGGATGCAATTCTTAAGAGACTGCATATCCCTAGCTGAGAGCCAGATGTCCTTTGTAAGGCCATTTATTTTATATTTTTGTTACTCTGCGTTTTTCAGTAACTCAGCACTAAGGTTCTTGCATAATTCTTGAACCTGGAGTTTTAGTAAGACTTTTCATTCCCAGGCATAATAAATACAGATCCACCCACACAGTTCCTAGTGGCTGTGCAAGAAAAATAGTATTGTTATCACAGTGTTACTCACTGTGAAACTTAGGCAGAGGAATTAAAGAACTGCTTCTGTCAAGCAGTTACTGGGCAGCCTGAGAATAAAACTCAAGATTTTCCCAATTTCACTTCCTTTGAAACAAATCTTTAATGCAAAGGTTCCTGAAAAGTTTGCTGCTGCTACTCAAAGCATTTCTTAAGGGAGACTGGGGAGAAGGGAGGGGAAAGGTAAACCTATTGTAAAGCAGAAAGCGTGGGAAGTGTGGCATCCAAACAAGGGAAAAACTTTTTAATACTGGAATGAATTTGCTCTCTGTGTCAAGTGTGAACGGTGCCTGCATTGTGCGGTTTTGTTGTCCACTCTCCTGAGCAGATGGAGCCTGCAGTTGTATGTCACTTGTTTATTACATCCTCTTAAGATTAGTAGCTGTGTGGCCAGATGGGTCTGGGTGCACAGCTGTGGATACAAGGAAATAAATGAAACCTGTCTGATGCTGCCATGCCCTTTTGTGAGATACTGACGTGTTGCAACTGCAACAAAGCAAAAATCACTTTCCTTTAATATATGAGTGAATTAAATGTACTTTTTTTTAAATCAAATCATGAAATCAGGAGGATGAAGTTCAGAGGATGGTACAATTCTAAGAGGAAAATGTAGTTGAAATCTGTAGCAAACAACCTCAGCAAATTTGCAGGAGCAATTTTAATGTGGTAAAACAAATTTAAAGTACATCTCAATCATCCATATAAAATAGAAAGCAAAGGTTTCTATAGAATAAAGAATATGCTCCTATAGAACATATGCCAACTAGGCAGTAGTATTTCAAAATTTATTAGATGGCATATGTTGAATTATTGATCCAACATTCTGATAAACTATATAATGCATTCATGTAAATGCAAATTAAATGCTGCTCTATAGAAGAATGCCAGATTATGGGCTAGACTTTTAAAAATGAAATGCACCGTTTTAACTCCTTCATGTCAGTGAACACAATGCTGGTCGCAAAGCCACCACCAACCTAGAGATGCTGGGTGGGATTAATCCCACAGTGCACACAAGAGGTACCATCTGCACTGCCTTCTAGTCTAAGGAGAGAAATGGTAATTTTTGGGAAGAATTCACCTGGCCTCTCTTAGAGGACACAAGATGGACAGATTCTGTCCTTGGACAGTAAAGGGTGTCTTCTTGTCTTGGTTCAGTGTAGGCATCTCTTTTCAGTCCCACTGACAGAGAAGGTTTGATGTGACATCTTCTGTACCAACTCAGATCAGTTATTAAAAAATCACTGAACTTTTTTCTTCTCTCATTTTCAATGTACATTGGGATTGTTCGGATGTAATTGTTTTATAGCTTAACATGAAGCTGAGAATTGGAGGTAAAGTTTTGCTTCTTTCCTTAGAGGGAAAGTGGGGTTTGGAGGTACAGACTAACCTTTGGAGCATCTTGAGTGCACAATTTTAAAAGTTCATCATGATGATCAGGAGTCAAGCAGTAGATGTTATCTATAAAGTCATACTTTCTGTGAGCTGAAGGGGCATAAGGATTTTTCTCAACTTTATCTTTCATCTTTCATTGTCTAGCAAAATGAGAGTCAACACTCAGGTGTTGGCTGTGCCTTTCTCATTTGTAAGTTTTTAGAAACTTAAAAATGAAAAATAACTGTGAATGAAATTAAAAGGAAAGAAATACAGGAAATAAAAGAAATATTAAGAGGATGATTGTACTATAATTGCATTTTTACAGAGTCCAGCCTTAAGATGATAGGCAGTCACATAATGAGTATAATGTCTAGTATAAAAACATTTTTCTGTTTCTGAAAGCTGCTATAAATCATGTATACTTTGGAAGTCTCTTTTATGTTAATTAAGGAAGATGCAGCAAGTTGCAATATTTTATGGGAAGGGAGGCAAGTGCAAATTGTTGTGCTTTTTGCCTTATTGCAGAGCTGAAGAAAGAAAAGTTTCATCCAATTCTGAGTAGTTCCATGTTGTACTGTATGCCAGGAGGTTGGGAGGTAGAGGTAGCAATTTTCATTGACTTCCACCATACTGTGTTTGCTTCATTAAAAAATTACAAATTTGTTGGCAAAAAGCAGTAACATATTGCTAGAAAACATCAAAATTCACAGTGTAATTTCATAACTTAAATTTGTGTTCAAAACTGTGGTTTGTGAATTCTGTCTTTTCCTTTAAAAAAGAAGGAATTGGATAATAAAAAGATATAAAGGTCCTATTTCTAGGTAAGACTAAAGATTTTTAAGCTAAATATTCTCTTTCTGATGTATATCAGACTCACCAAAATCTTCATTAAGTGAATGGATTCTACAACATTTGGAATGGTAACCACAATAGAGAAATCATTGAAGTATCAATGCCTTATGCAATTATACTGTGTCTGATGTTATTTTGATGTGCATTGTAGAAGGGAAATAATATTTATTCCTGATTAATCTGAAAATATGGTATTATTTCTAACAGGTTTTTGTTTTCTTTTATTTCTACAGGAAGTTGCCCTTGTCCTTGCAGCTATACTGGTATTCTTGTTGGCTTTCTATGCTTTTTTTTATCTTAATGTTTCCAATGAAGTTGACCTTGATCTGGACCCAGAAGAAAACTAGCAGATGCAATGAATCTGTCATCAAGATTTCTTTAGCTTCAACAAGACTGCATAGAAACACACGGTCCCTTCACTGTAAGACAGTCAACTATGCCATTTCTTGCAGTCCAAATTCATAAGAAAGTTTTGCAATACGTCAGTCACATTCCAGGTCTCCAAAAGAAGAACACTTATGCCTGGCCAAGTGTATTTGTCTAACACCAAAGCCAGGAGCAACAGTACAATACATGAAGTTTATTGTTTACATTATGTTTTTCTCAGGCAGAGAACTTTGATGTCAAAAGACAGGTGCTACTATTATCATGGGTATTGATGCTGACTTCACAGGAGTGTCTGCCTTGACCAAATTTAGGAATCAGAGCTTCTTAATAACCAAATTCGTTTCCTGTTCCTTTCTGAAAGAAAGCAGAAATACCAAGTAAAAAGTCTTTTCTTCATTTGTGTTTATAATATATCAAAACACCCTCATCCTTTCTCTCCCTTTTAATCTTCCTTGTGCATGCATGTGTGCGCATGCTTGAAGATGGAAGAAATGGTAGGAAAAGACTATCTTCTTACAAGCAGTCTGTCACCTTCTATATGGACTTAATTTTCTGTCATTCCAGATTCTGTGTGCCCATATATCTGCAGTAATCTTTTTCATTCTTTTGCCAACTGTTCAGCACACATGTGTTCTGTTAGAAATGGCACCTGGATGACAGAAGCTCTAACATTCACATATGCTTCTGAAACACAGTTCTTTGCCTCCTGTGCTGTCTGAACTAGTGTAAATATAAAGTTTAGTCAATGTTGGTTTTAATTAGTGTATTGGTCTACTATTAATATAAAGTCAAAATTGTGTTTTAATTATGCTCTTCCTGATGGTTTTGGTATCAACTTGCTCTACCTATTAGGGGCATGTTGTATAAAAACATTCCTTTCCAGTTATAGAATCATATTAGTCATCAAACTAATGTGAGAGACTGTAAGTAATAAGAAAACACTTTTTCTCCTGGCGTACTAATAACTGGTAAATCTTGGCTCCATTACATCCCTCAGTTCTTGCAAAGTACCTTTCAAATTAGGCACTGTAGGGTAGCATTTTTGTTCCTTTTGATAGCCAAAAGTCACTTGAAGAATTTGGTGTGTCAGAGCAGCTGCAGGGAGCTTTAAAATTCTGGTTTTATCCTGTTCTGCTTTGATTTTGGCATATAACTGAGCTTGTGGATGTAAAGACTCAGTTTTAATCCTCTTAAAAGTGTGGTCAGTCTTTCTCTGACTGAGATTCAGTTCTGATTCGGTTTGACATCAAGAACATAGAGCCGTTGTTGCTGAATGTCGCAAGGAAATTTAGGCAGACTGACTTTCAGAAAAGTTTTCGTAATTCTGAGCCTTTGTCATAAATTTCAGAGCTGAATGTTAGGTGTAATTGCAACTGAGGTATTTACTGTCTTGTTCCCGAGATGGCTGGCTAAGATTTCTTGTAGTTATTTTGAAGACAAAGGGATACAAATCACAGCAAATATTATAATGGAAAATATATTTCTTTTAAATTGACACAGTCCCATTATCACCACTTAAGAAACTTGGATCAATACAGTTAATTTTTAAACCATACAGTAACTATGACCATATACTTTATGAGTCTCTAAGGATCCACTTCATATGTGTCATAGTGTTCATTCACTTTATGCCATGCAAAACAAGAAGTCCAGAAATTCAGAGTACAACAGTCTTCCGAAAAGTATATGAAAGAGAAATGTATATATGCAAATATATCTCATTTTCTATGTATGACTCTTACAGACACAAAATCCTGACATTTATGTATGCATATGACTTACAGTCCGCTACTAGTTGCACACTTGACCAAGCACCTCGCAACATGTTGAATTTATGGTGAAGCATTATCTGACACATGGCCCAACTTCCAGTGGAGGGAAAAGCATATCACAAGCTGTCTCCTTTGATGTGACATGCCTTTCACTCCACCAGCATCCAACCACATGTCACATAAGGTTGCAGACCTCTCCTGTTGCTTTACATTAGCAGTTTTCATGTTCTATAACATGCTGGAAGGATTGCTTCCTTAATGTCACATGTATGGTCTGAGAAAGACTCCCTTCATGCAGGTCATCTCATAACCTGCTCTCTCTGTTCGTTGTGTTAAAAAGCAAGCAATTCTTACTGTCAAATTTATGAATAAGAAGTTCCTAGAACAGGAATATTCCATTTCCCATAACTGTAAATAAGACCAAATCTGAAGTGCATATATATGTGATTGTATCCGCTTCCCTGATGTGTGGCTTATGAGTCCATATTGCCCACAGTATGCCATTTGTCTGTTGGCTTTGTTTGGATTAGGTCTTTTCATTTGCATGAAAGATCACAGAATCATGAAATCATTGAATGGTTTGCATTAGAAAGGATGCAAATGATATCTATTTCCAACACCTCTCTCATGGGCAGAGGCACCTTCTACTAGAGCACATTGCTCAAAGCCCCGTCCTGCTGTCAAACACTTCCAGGGATGGGGCGTCCACAGCTTCCCTGGGCAACCTGTTCCAGCGCCTCACCACCCACAGAATGAATAATTTTTTCTCAATGTCTAATCTAAACTTTTAGTATGAATCAACTCTGTCTCGTGCTGTTACTACATGCTTTTGTAAAAAGTCAATCTTTTTGTAGGCTCCCTTCAGGTACTAGAAGGATATTCTCATGTGACAGGAAAATTTCTTTTTGCTTAGACCGGGTAGACTTCTGTTCAGTGTATGTAGAAATACGTGGTAAATGCTGCAGCAAATACACATCTTCTCTTATCAATACAATAATTCCTAATGGGACATGTGGTTTATTTTGCCCTTAATTATATCTGAGATTGAAATATGCCTTTTGGATTTTGGACCATCTATCTTTGTATGAGTTGCTCGGTGTCTATTTTATTAATAAATGATTTTTTTTCTATTTTGGTTCTCTTATTAGTGTTGAACACACTGATTTATGTATACATCTGAAAGGACATTAATCTAAACAGCAAAATGATCAAAAGTAAGCATTGATGTCAGTTTTAGAATATCTGGATAACTTTAGGCTGTTCTAGCCACTAAACTCATATAAAACTAAATGTGGCCTATGAATACTTAAAAGACAACGGAGAGAACTTCCTTTGGCATCCTACCCAATACTGATAGAGAGATCTCCTTCTGGAGTTTATCCATGCAGCTCTATCACTTGAGTTGTACGAGACTTTTTTATTATAAAATTTTATATGCTTGTTTCAAAGAAGGATTACTGATCAAATAATTTACATGGCAAACGTGGCTTAATGAGTTTTTTCAAAGATATTCACCTGAAGGAAAACATAGACATCAGTAGTTAGCCTATACTCCTGGAGTAAACTGAATTTCTTTCCAGCAGAGGTTGTGGAGGAGATGCCTGTTCTAGGTCCTTGTGCTGTCAGAAGGAGCAGATGTCCTGTCTGGAAGAATCTCTGGCTAGGAAGGCATAACAGTCTTCCAAAAGTGATTTTGCTCAGCAAATCTTCCTAGGTGGTTTTCCCTTTCTCTTTGATTCTTCAGAAGCAGAACCAGCATGTAGACCATCTCAGGACAGAAGCCACAGTCTATTATTTTTGCTAGTGCTTCTAGTGAACATTGCCAAGGAAAGGCTCTAGGCTCTACTACCTAGAGTCCATAAACATATTTTACTGGAAGCTTAGGAGGCACGTTAAGCATTTCCCTAATAGACCCTAGAGATACATTTAAACTTTTCTTGAATGCTGTAGTTGAAGTTCACTGTTGCATATCATATAGACACCTTGTGATTCAGAATCAGCTCCTTCCATGCATCAGACCAGCTGTAGCTGGTCTGGAGCAGGACTTGTAGACTGGGAGATTGTGCTGCAACACATAACTGCCAATAGCTTCAACATGAGCAAACTCTTCTGTTTACTTAGATGTTCTCTAGAGCAGCTGACCTAAAAGTTTTGTTTGAAAACACAGGTGTTGAGCAATTCTACTAAAGGAGAGCACAGTGAAAGCCCTGCAAACTGTTCATGCCTCTTCCATGAAGGTTGCTACTGTGGAAGGGCTCATCTGCTGACTTAGGGCCAAGTTTTGAATTTTCAGAAGGAAAATGCTGCTGGGAGCTCCCAGCAGAGTGATGATTGATAAGGGATTGTCGTCCCTGTAATGCACAACTGAGCCAGTTGGTGAAGGTCAAATGCATTCAGGACGATTCTCTGTAGAGAACGTACTTGAAAAGCAGAGTAGGCAAGTTAGAGTGCCAAAAAAAAAGATAACTACAGATCTTGATCGCATTTCAAGTTCTACTTACAGTAGCATAGTAATTAGTGGTGCTTATGACTAAGGAAATAACAGTATGGCACATCAATAAGACAGCAGAAATGCGATATTGGAACTGCATCCTAAAAGATTTTACAGTGGATTATGCCTGCACTTTGGGAAGTGAAGCCATGAGATGAATAAATTGGCAAAGATTATCTGTGATCTTATGCTTACAATATTTTTTCCTGAAAGAGCCAGTGGAGATATTTTGCAGTACTTTTCTCCATCATCCTCTCAGTTTGCCATAATGCATTTTTGTAGATGTATTTCTTTCTACACATTTCCAAGAGTGAAAATATATTTTTTTTGCAGTTCATCAATTCATTTAATTGACAGAATCCTCTACTCATCCTTTTATCCCCCCTTAATCACAATCAAATTAGTGGGGAGACAGCCAAAATGTTAGGTACCAGTGTCTCTCAAGCAGATGTCACACCACTATTTTTTAGCTCGTTTAAATGAATAAACATGTTAAACTGTGAAGTATTACATTTTAGATTTTTTCATTAAAAAAAAATGGGACAATCTGTTTACTGTCCTTAATTGAGACAACAATCCTGGTGGTTGCCAGTTTTGGCAGTTGTAATGATGAACTATAAATATTGGGACAGACTGACTGATGATTGTGGAGGATAGTTCAAGTACAATACTCATTCTGCATGAATACTTTTTTCAGTGCTAAGTTTTTTCTAGCTTCTGTGATTGTTGTACTGGTTTCGCATGTTAAAAACAAATAAATACCTGACTAGTCAATCAATGGGCTTGATTCTGTTGTCTTATTCTCCATAGCTACATACAGCACAGAAAAGCTGTCCACCCTGGACCGCAGTTCATGCCTTGCCCAAACTCTCCCTAAAAGGTGTATGTCCACATCAGTTACAAAAATGAGCTACAAAGAGCTTTGTTTTGCTGGACTGTGGAAAAACTGAGCAGCATAAAGATCTTTAGTACTCTTTTTGCCATTTCACAAAGATACTGTAAAAATTTAAAATAGTGCAACCACGGGAGGTGAGTATGGAGTTCGGTGACAAACAGATGTCATTGTTCTATTGCACTTCCTCCAGAAACAAGATTGGAAGAAAATCAAAGCAAAATGGTCAGTTCTTCCAGGAGCCAACCACCTCACAACTCATCATGTTGCTCAAGAAGTGCTAAGTCTGATATCAAGTCAGAGCTACCACAACTTCGTCTTTTTCATAGGATGATAAGAGGGCCACAAGGAGATAAAGGTGTTTGGAGCAAAGGAGCTTATTCTTGGACCAATGGGACACTTATTTAAGTAAGAAAGAAACAGGTTTCGGGGATTTACACAAAGCATAGGTCAGAGTAGTTGCTGCTGTGAAAAAGTCACATTATGCTAAGATAGAGTAGCCTTGTGTGTCTGTTACAGAGTTAAATGTGAATGTTCTGATACCGGCAATGTCCACATTTCTCTAGAGGCACCTTCTCCTGTGAGACTATTAGCAGTGAGGAGGGGGATGTGGAGGGAAATGACAGGGGAGCCCTTTTGCTGATTCTGCACTCCTAAAGCATCTCTCCTGCTCAGTGGGTAGCTGCTGGTGTTTAGAGTAGGACTGCAGTCCTGGGTTGCTTTGGACAGGCTACAAAAAGAATACAGCAGAGCTTAACCTACAGGGTGAATCTCCTACCATTACTGGTGCCTGATTTGTTACCAAAAGTAAACTCCCTTTTATTTATTAGGTTCTTAGGAAGGTGCCAGAAAAATTGTCTTTTGTTGTTCTTTTGAAACTGTTCTGCATAGTTGTTTTGCTTACTGTCTGTGGGACTCCTATTCAGTCAAAGAATGCCACACTCACGCCTACTGCTCTTTGGTAGTATGAGCCCTATCCTTCTGCAAGGAGGGGCTAGGGAGTGACCTGCCATCTCCCCTGCTCTCACCTGGCTGGAGCTGAAGAGGCCTCAAGTCACTATTACTGTGTAATATAGTGAAACTTTCTCTGTTTTGGTGAGGACAGCAAATTGTGAATTCAGGGCAGCTTTATTTAGGCTTTCCCGCCTGAGGAACCTTTAGAGCCACAGGCATGGTGAAACTCGGGTTTTTCCCTACTTCCCTTTTGATGACTTCCTTCAGCTTAAGATGAGCTAAGGTGCTGTGCTTGTCTACTTAAGGCAGGTTTGTTTTAACAACAGTATCAGGGGATTTTGCTGCCCTAAAGGGCTCATGACTGCAGGTGACCCTGTTTATGTTTATGTGTTCATTAATCATAGCCTTTCTTGAACTGCTCTTCTCAGGCAGTACTCTGCCTTTGTTCCACTCAGTCTCTGCTGCTCCAGTAATAAAGGATGCACTAAACAGAAAAGGGAGTAGAGTGCTTTTTTAGATCATTACCAAAGCCACAAATTAATTTAAAGTTAGTCAATATATGGAGGCATTCTCCCAGTACACTGTATAGATGTTTATTTTGAAGAGCAGCCTGTTCTTGTGAATTATATTTGACAGTCCTTGCACTTATACATGGAGGTTTTTCAGTTCACATTAAAATAAATTATAAACATGACTGTGTTATTCATGAGAATACATCTGAATTTTTTATTTTCTCATAAACTGATCATCAGCTACCTTTAATTAATAGAAGAGTGGCCTTTATTTTTCAGTGATACAGTTTGGTCAAATATAGCTTCTTATCTGAAATGTTACGGAGTGATAATTCCATCCCTTTGGTTAAGGGTTACCTCAAAATAAGAATTACGTGTAATATGTATGACTTTTTCTGGAGACTACGATGATGAAATTTGGTGAATTCTCCACAGAAATATCAAATGTATTACTCCAACAAAAGCAATGGGTTTGAAATTTTTCCTTCACTGGGTTTTACCTTCTGTCTTAGGAAATTTTCAAGTTGGTATCAGGATGGAGTGGGAAATGCCTGAAGGCCAAATGAAAGGACTAAAATAAATGCTCAAGAGACTGTTGCCATGCATTATTCAACCTCTCATGTACACACGGCTGTGACTGGGCTTATGTCAGTGTTATGGGTGATGGAGAGGCAGCACATCTGAGACAGCCCACTTGGCTTGTGAATGTAGCACCCTCAAACCCACAGTGGCAAGTGTTTCTTCTACACTATATTAGGCTCCTGTACACAGAAGAGATATCTTTTACTAAATGAATTCCTATATACAGAAAAAGATTGATTCTGTTTTATACATCTTTACAGACGGAAAAAAGAAAAAATGTTTCCCACGAGCAAGGGCATTTGGAAATAACAATTGTTCTTGCAGCACAGGAGTTGTGCATAGGCATCAAACGTTCAATTTTAAAAAGAATACAAATACAGAAATGAAGATTTCATTGATCCACCATTCCTTAAAGTACAGATCTCTAGAATAATTTCCACAAAGCTATTATTCCCCCTATTGCACCACTAGTTTAAGGATTGTAATTGCCAACTCAGAATGAAAAATGATCTTGTATTTCCCAGAACTTAAACAAGAAAATTAATGTATCTTTGTTAAACATTGAGTTACTCAATTGCTTTGAAAGGGTCTATCAGAGGGTATTTACAATGATATATAACTCAAACTGGTGTAGAATAACACAGAAAAAATATAACTGGATTTCAGCCAAACAGCTACAGAGCTGGCGTGGGGACCTTCACCACTTCCTTGCTGCTTCCTTGCAAAGCCTTGAGGAACAGATTGGTCACATCCACTCATTGACATTTATCTTAGTTACTGAGTTTTCCTGTCATTTTTGAAGAATTAAAACTCCTTGGTCATTGGTCTGGAGAAGGCTAGATTTGATCTTGGCACCTAGATCAGGCTTTCCAGCTTGCTCATATCAAGGTTCTTCATCAGGTTCCTTCCAGAGAGCCTAAGCAGTTTGAAAAGAGTCTGAGTAGTCTTCCATCAGGTGAGAAATGAGGTAACAGAGGATGAACACACTGAAAAACTGACACAGCCTCCCTCGGAGAGAGAAATATTTGCTGAGGTTGTCTGGCAGTGGGGTACACGATGTGTCAAGTTCTGTATCAAGGGAGGAGTGAGCCTGGGCAGACAGATCTCGGGATGTCAGCAGGGACTTGATGCAGATGTTCTGCCAGATGCTGCTGCTTATGGACTCCCTCCTCCAATGGCAGAAACCCAAGAAAACTTATGAGAGGACCCCAATGCAATCTTTTCATGAGTAAGATCATGAGAAGCGTTTCTCATGCTAAGAAGGAGGAAAAGTTGTTCAGTTCATCAATTCAGGTTTATAGGAACTGCAGGTGCTACAATAAACAATTCTTAGCCTAACAGCAAAGGTTCCTTTGTAAAGCTTCACAGAAGTCTATGCACATTACAGATAACTAAACAATTTAATTCTTGTAGTCAGGAAATTGATGCAGCTGGATATGAGAGAGAAAAAAAAAACACACAGCACAAAAAAAAAAAAAAAAAAAAAATTCCAAACCCCAACAATATTTCAATAAGAAGTATGCTAATTCTCTTCCAGAGGAACTACAGAGGCCCTAGCTCTGATGGAGTCTGAGGAAGGAGTCATGTACATTCCTGTTGTCTCCTTTCATCATGTGGTAGTCACAGGGTAACATGTCTTTCCACCAATCCAACAGTAATACTTTAATTAAGTAAAACAGGATTACAAAACACCAGGTTGCCTCACTGCCCTGGTTTAGAGACCGGCAGAAATAAAGCTCTCAATTCATTAAATTATACCTTATATAGATACCCCCCTATTACATCCCTCCCAGCCAAATATCAAAAACAGATCCACCAGCAACATATTTGTGCTCTGTCAAGTTCTCCTGTGTCTCAGAAGTCTTGAGGAATACAGACTCTGTGAGAGATTTTGTATTATGTTGGTCCTCTCAAAAGGTGTTTCTTGACCTTAGCGTGGGCTGAGAGATGAAGTTGGCAGGCTAATGAGGAGGAAAAAGAGGATAGTCTGTAAAAACCTCTACTTTATGCTAGTCTTAATTATTTGAAGGCAGATATCACAGCTGTCCTTGGAGGTGGAACTGGAATAACGTATTTTGGGAAAGACACTTGTTCCTCTTTGGAAAGTCCAGTGGAAAAAGCTTTGGGCCATCTATGTCCCAGTGGAGGAATAATCAGTGATGTGGAAGGCTGAAGAGATGGTAGTGAAATGAAAGCAACCAGCAAGCAGAGCATGCTCTTCTTCCAGAACCTCAAATTGACAGCAGTGCTATGGCCTGGAGGAGCAGCACTTCCTCTCCATCTGAATCCCAAGCCTTTGGCCAGTTCTCTCTGCCTGGGAGCTTGGGAAAAACAAACCTTGTGTGACCTCCAGCAGCAGTTATGCAGGAGGTCTCTGCAAGAATGAAAATTTGCTCACGGGGAAGGAAATAACTTGGAAAACTGAGTAATAGTCCCACCCACTGACGCTCCTACTTGTGAACTGTATCACTGCTTTTCATCCCTTTGAAAAACAAAGTTGATTGGACTAATACTGCTATGTTCCTAATGACTTGTTTTTTGGATATATGGCAGCTGCATTAAAGAGGGAAAAAAGCCCACGCAGATAGTGGCTTGATTCACTGTGGTTGGCACAGAGATGGGTGCAGTGTCTCTGGCAGGGCAGCTTGTTTTGGGAAGGCAGAAGTCTGTTCATGGTTGTGCCATCATGACACAGTTCTCCCAGTGGTATTGCCTGCTCTGGGAGTTCAGAGTCCCTGCAGGGCCAGTGCAGCTGATGTGTTCCCTGCTGCTGCATCAGCCTTCCAGGCAGTTTTAGTATTGACAGAGCTGGTCTCTGCAGTGGACCTGAGCGAGCAATACCCTGGAGGCAAAACCAAGTCAGGAATGCACATAGCAGGATGAGCAGAAGCTACAGGGGACACAGAGCCTAGATTTGCTGAATTGTCAGGAGGCTGGTGTCTAAATCCAACTCTGGTCAGAAATGAAGTGAATTTAGAGGTTGGTTTGGTTAAGGGCTGATTCTCAACTGATCCTGAGTGTGCAGTGAACAACTGGGCACACCAGAAGTCTCTGTAGAGCAGAAGGCAGTCTGGAGTTGCAGATGTGTGAATATGCCACCAAAAGGCCACCATCCACCAGGATGTCTGCTCCCAGTCCACAGTGGAACCACAGGTGACTTTTGCAGCAACCTGTCTGATCCACTTCATCCCATGGCCATCTTAAATTTACTTGTGGGTGTGCTTGGGTGTGTGTGGTCTCTGAAGTGCTGCTCCCTGGCTAACCCATGTTTGTTGCCTGTATGAGGGACTAATACACATATTATGCATGATATTGTGCTGAGCAAGACTCTGGGCACATGCATAGAAGCATAGGATGATTTAGGCTGGAAGGATCCTTAAAGAGCATCTAGATCACACCCCCCTGCCCTAAGCAGGGTCACCTTCCACTAGGCCAGGTTGCTCGGAGCCCCATCCAACCTGGCCTGGAACACCTCCAGGGATGGGACGTCCACAACTTCTCTGGGAAACCTCTTCCAATGTTTCAGAGAGCCACCCTCACAGTAACGAATTTTTTCCTAATTATCCAAACCTATCCATTTCCAATTTAATGACATTGCATCTTGTCCTGTCTCTAGTGGTTTAAAGTTGTAAATTTTCTCTGACATAATTATAACCTTTCTGTTTATGACTTGTTTATGATTTGTTTTTTTCCAGTGTTTTTCACACCACTTTATCTAATCACCACTGAGATTTTAGCAGAGCTCTACTAGACTGTGTCATATTCTTTCTCCCACATGTATGTGTGCTTTCTTGGGCTGCATTAAATAAGATGTTTTGCACTCACTATATTTTGCAACAAGCCAATATAATAGAGTTGCAACTTCTGAACAGTGCTGAATTGAAAATACAGAGAAACGAATAAACCTAGTCCATTATTTGCAAAAAAATGAATTTAATAATATACATTATTCAGTCACTGATTAAAATACTTATTTCTAATTATTAAAACATTAATAATTTAAATACTTTAAATATCTTTAATTAAATTCACTGTGCTGAATAATACCAAATTCATTAAGATGAAAGCGATAGGTTAGAATGAAAGGAGTAGTCTTAAAAAGCAGTTCACTTCATTCAGTGCATGGTGCCAACAGGCTTCCTCCTGAAACCTGCTCAAGATATGTTTTATAGCCAGGGAAGTTACAGTGCTGGTATGTCACAGCCAGGTTTTCTCCTTCCTCCAGTATAGTGTAGGGATTGTGGCACAACTTAAGATTTTGCCATTAGATTGAAACAAAACTCAAAAACATCATAATTGCTAAATACCTTGTAGAACTTTTCTCTGAAGCAAAGGGGTTTTAGCTGTTGTTTTCCTACAAACCTGTCCTCAAATACTTTCCCTTTCATTGTTACATAATAATACTTATTCCTTCACCTGATCCTAATCTATCATACAGCATTGACCTTACCCATATTTGAGCAGATGTTGTGATTCACTCCAGAGGTGGCTGCATTTCAGTAACTCAGTAAAGTCGTCCCACTACATCATTTTGCAAAGTTTGTATAATTATTTAATGGAAACATTTTATTTAAATGTAAATTATTTCACTATTATCATCATGATCATCATCATTATTATTACTGTTATTGTCATCAACTACTAGGGGTGAGCACTAAGAATTTTTCTGTCCACATTAGGAGTAGAAAGAAGCACACAGGAATACAGCGGAGGTAATTGTCTGCCTGTTCCTTAGTGTGAATAGACACACAGTTTACTATCACTTTTGGTTTTTTTTTTTACTTTACTCAGGTAGTAGTAAATGTAGTGAAAACAGTTCAGAGGTATTTGTCGGAGTTCAGCAAACAAGTTGTTTTAAACAGATTTAACTTGAATTTTATATTTTGTCTTCATTTTCCTGGCAGACTTTATTATTGCTTTGTAGGACATCATTACACCGGCTGTGTGAAGCCCTCAAAGAAATGTTTTACAGGTGCATCTCACCTGTTGTTCATTGTGATGAAATTCATACCATTAGGAGAATGGCTGTAAAATGTTCTATGTAGAAGTGCATTACCTTGTTATCTAAACACAGTGCATAAAAATTATTCCTAATAAAATCTGTTAGTCATTATAAACATAGACTGTTCTGCAACAGTGGGGAAAAGTTTGTCCTTTGTACTTTTGAAGCATGCTGGCCACTGGCAGAAAAATATTTGGAGTTTCCCAAATACAAATCCCAGGATTTAAGAGGATTCAGACCCAGTGCGGGTTTTACCCATCCCAACACTCTACCACTGATGTATGCAATTTCTCAGTCCCTGATCCTTGATTGGGTGTCCAGGGTCCGTGAACAGTCCATGGAGGTGCTGGAGGGTGGAGCATACTTGATGACAGGACACAGATATGTGGAAGTCAGGACCCTGTCTGAAATCCCATGCCCTTCCCCACTTTGGAATGGCTTTTTAACAGGCTTTTAATTTCAATGCCATCAAGAAGACTCGTCCATTTCACCATCTGAATGCTCTCTTGATGGCGGTTGGTGCCAGCTCTGTCAAAAGTGGAGCACCTGTTGGATCTCTTAATCATGGTCCTGATGGAAATTACTATTCCTTTTCTCTGAGAAGGGATGAGAAGATCTCACAATGACTTCCAGGGAGATGAAATCTTCTGACTAGAGTATGTCACAAAAGGAATATGTTCCTCTGGGGATCCTGGTCAGTGGAAAGTTGAATATGAGTCGACAGTGGCCCAGCAGCCAGGAGGGCCACCCTGTCCTGGGGTGCATCAGGCACAGCATCACCAGCAGGGCAAGGGAGGGGATTGTCCTGCTCTGCTTTGCACTGGGGCAGCCTCACCTCGAATCCTGGGGGCAGTTTGGGGTGCCACAAGAGAACAAAGATAATAAACTATTAGAGAGTGTCCAAGGAGGGCAGCAAGGATGGTGAGGGGCCAAGAGCAGAAGCTGCATGAGGAACAGCTCAGGTCCCTTGGTCTGTTCAGCCTGGAGAAGAGGAGACTGAGGGGAGAGCTCATTGCAGTCTGCAACTTCCTTGTTAGGGGAGGAGGAGGGGCAGGCACTGATCTCTTCTCTTTGGTGACCAGCGACAGGACCTGAGAGAATGGCCTGAATTTGTGTCAGGGGAGGTTTGGGCTGGATATCAGGAAAAAGTTATTCACCCAGAGGGTGGTTGGGCACTGGAACAGGCTCCCTGGGGAAGTGGTCACAGCACCAAGCCTGACAGAGTTCAAGAACTCTTTGGACAATGCTGTCGAGCAGAAAGTGTGAGTCTTGGAGATGGTCCTGTGCAGGGTCAGGAGTTGGACTTGATGATCCTTGAGGGTCATTTTCAACTCAGGACCCTCTTTGGTTCTGTGAGCTCTGACTGGGCATGGTAAGGCATTGAGCTGCATCTCTCATATCCTATTCAAATACTTCAGTAGCTTAGACCAGGGGAGGACTCCAGCAGTCATATTTCAAAAGAAATCAATAGCTGCCATTGTGTTTTATGAAAAATCCAATTTCAGAGCTCTTTGGTAGAAATTCTTGGAGTGCTCAAAACCAGCCCTGAGGGAAGATAAACAGAGGAACATATTTTTGTGTCTGAACTAAGATGGTGCCTGAAGTGGATGCTGGGCAACTTGATCTTTTTAACACCAAAGAGCTGTTGAGTATGACCCAAATTCAAGATGCCTGGGAAGCTTTTGTACTGGAAGCTGAGATTAGAGTTTGGAAACCTCCTGAAGCAGGCAGCAGAATCTCTCTTTTGTATGTAAGCACATAAATTCCAACTCTGCCAGGTTGTAAGCACCTAAGTCCTCTTCTGAGTATAAAGCCATGACAGATACATCTACTGTATCTGTCCATCTGAACTCCAAGATTTCATTCTTATTGCAAAACTCAGGAAATTCTTAAACCTTAATTATGTTGAATGTATATTGAAGAGTGTGCTGGTTTTGACTGGGGTGGAGTTAATTTTCTTCACAGTGGCTGGTATAGGGCTATGCTTTGGATTTGTGCTGAACACAGGGCTGATAATATAGAGATGTTTTAGTTATTGCTGATCGGGACTCACCCAGAACCAAAGCCTTTTCTGCTCCTTGTACTGCCACAACGGTGAGGAAGTTGAGGTGCATGGGAGGTTAGGAGGAGACACAGCCAGGACAGGTGACCCCAAACAACCAAAAGGCTGTTCCAGATCCTGTGGCATCATGCTCAGTACATAAAGTAGTCAGAAGAAGGAGAAAGGGGGGATGTTGGGATTGATGGCGTTTGTCTTCCCGAGTAACTATTATGTGTGATGGGCCTCAGCTCTCCTGGAGATGGCTGAACACCTGCCTGCCCATGGGAAGCAGTGAATTAATTCCTTGCTTTATTTTACTTGTGTTCATGGCTTTTGCTTTCCCTGTTACACTGTCTTTATCTCAACCCATGGGTTTTCTACCTTTTGTCCTTGGATTCTCTCCCTGATCCTGCTGGTGGGAGAATGAGCTAGCAGCTGTGTGGGACTTGGCTGCTGGCTGGGTTTACACCACAACAAATAGCATTTTCATCCCGAGTTTTCCTTTCACCATTTCTTGCTAAACTAGCATACAGCAGACATGAAAACACGAGGGGTTTCTATAACAACACTGTGAAATAATAAATTCCACAAAGCAACCCTGGAATCTACAAATGATGTAAATGTTTTTTTCATATAATTGCTATCCACATTTGTGTCCAGTTTCAGAATAATACAGCTGCAGGAGTAATTAATTAATATAGGAATGCAGTTTAATAACAGCGCAAGGGTTCTGTGTTCACCGGTTGGTTATGGGCACTAGCTAGCATGTTGATAACAGGTTGTTGCCATTGTTGCCACCTCATTAGAAAATTAGCATTTAATTAACTTAGGAAGATATGGAACAATTTTGGTATGGGAAATATTTGTACACATTGTCTCTTGGAATTAAAAGCTCCCATCCAGCAAAAAGCACAGCAGCCTCTACAGCTGGTGGCTGTTGGCCCACAGAAACTAAACAGACTCGCTGGTCTGTGCAGCTGCAGCCGCTGCCTTTGATTTGGAGGGGAAAGGGAAGATGTGAGGCTGTTTTCCAAGGCACCAGCTGAAAGGAGCGATCCAGCTGTGACGTCAGTGCTTGCCTTGCAGGCATCGTAGCAAGTCCCCAAAAGTATTAATGCATAGACATTGTGGGCTCAGAACTGTCGAGCCAAGTTTTAAAGGAAAGATGGCTCTGCTTCAAGCTGGACTTGCTGCAGCCTGCCCTGGAGCCAGTGGGAGTATTTCTACTGACTCCAGTGGGCTTTGGATGGCCCCACTGGGGTTTCCTGGCCCGAGCATCAGTGCTGATTGAACCAGGTGCAGGGAGAGGCAGGTCAAGCTGCTCGAAGGTTAACCACTGCTGGTTTGGAGGGGCAGAGGGTGGGGAAGAGAAGGGGACAGCTAGAAAGGAATGGACGGCTGAAAGGCAGCTGGATTTTCTTGCAGTTGCTTTGTTCCTGTTAACACTGGCTGAGGTTTTGTATGTCCTTGTGGATGAAAAGATCCTCTTTAAACTTCAATGTTGAAAAACAGCCCTAAACCTCCTGCTGTCAAACACAAAACAGAAAAAAGGCTCCTGGTTCCTAGGGTGAATTGTTTTTCTGACCAGCCTCTTCTATGTAGTTAGATGCAAAACCAGAGGAACAGCCAGATGACTTTGAGCCTTGCTCCTGTGGGGTGAGGAATTCACACCTACGTGTGCCAGCTCTGCCATGGGCATCTGTGGGGGATTCCTCCAGGCGGGGGTAAATGCTTCTATCACCTCTGTCGTCCCTTGGGCTCAGGAGCACATACTGCAAACCCTCCGCACGTGTTTAATGTTGCACATGCAAAGCCATGGAGTCGTGCCAGCATCCCACAAGTTTCTCCCACTGACGTCCCCTCAGCTGCAGCTGCAGCAGCAGGATCTGTCCTAACCCCAGGCTGAACCAGCGCTCTGCAGCAGCCAGCCTGCCCCAGCTGCTCTGGCAGCCCTGCTCCGGCGTCTCCAGGTACTTCTGAGAGAGATGTCACTGCCCTTGCCAGCAAAAGCTGCGCTCCCAGCTCTTCATCTGCCCTTCCCCCGTCCTGCCAAGCGGATTGCCACCTGCCAGAAGCGCTGCGGAGGGACATCGGGGTCTCGCTGAGCAGGACGGGTGGGCTGTATTGTGTAAGGCTGCCTCCCCTGGGGGATCTCACTCCTGTCAGTGCAATGAGCTGACAGGTAGGGACCGACAACACCCATCAATCACACCCTTAAGAGCCTGAAACGCTGCCATTTCTCTTGTGGAGAGCAGCAGCCAAGCCGACAGGCTGCGTGGGGCTGTCAAGGAGGCACATGTCCTCCTTGACAGAGCTGCTCCTGAGAGGATCTCCCACAGTCATTCGTGTTTATTCAAAGCAACTGCCCCCTATTCTTCCTCCTGGTGTGAGGCGAACAAATGCCAGAGCTGGAGGGACTAAGAATAATTGTGTTGTGATTGGCGCAGATGCTTTTTAAGGCAGACGCTGAGGTGTGTGACACTGCTCTGCTCTGCGCTGTCGGGCCGTGAGGGAGGCGGATCAAACGCGGTGGAATTCCTTGACACAAGGACAGACGGACCTGGCACAGTGGGGGGTGAGGGGTGCGTGCCTCCACGCGCCTTTAATTGGGGGCAGCAATTAAAGTCTCTTTGTGTGTGTGAAGGAAGGGATGTAGATGAGCGTAAGTACCGAAGCTTCACCGTTTCTTTCAGGGGGAAATTATTTGGGCTTGAGAACTGCAGCAGCATTTTATCACCCCCAAATCATCTGACCCTTTCACAGTAAGATTAGTGCTGAAGGTCAAAGGTGCACATAATGTAGCTCCAAGTCTTTTCGCTGCCCAGCAGCAGTGGTTAAATACGAGAAGAGAGGGACAAATAAATTAGGAAGCACCGCAAAAAGCAGCAAACAAACAAAACATCTCATTAAAATCTCATTCTCTGATGGTTGCATTTTTTTTCCCACCACTAATTCAGAAGAACCGGCTGCTTCTACCTTACAAGTAATCCCAGAGGCTTATTGTACGGAGCACGTGTTGTGCCCCCATGGACAAGTGACTGTGCTGTGTGTGCGGCTCTGGGGGAAGGCAGGAGGACAGACCCCTGTCTAGCAGGGCCTGATGAGCCACTGTGTGACACAGACTGATGTGGACAGGGACCTTCAGAAGAAAACACCACAAAGCTGTACATTTTACCCTGGCCTTTCCATTTACCTCTGTTTATGCATTGCTCTCACAACCAGTCATTTATCTTTGGTGTGATTTTGACCACTTACTGTGGCACTAAATTTCAAGAATATGATATAAAAATGTACAGACCACTGTAATTTAAGCCTAGAGGCACCCACATCCATTTAAGTAGATCCCAGAACTCCCAGGAGCAAAGGCATTTGGGCATTTGAAGGAGTACAAATTGGAACACAGAGCCATCATCTTGTGGCATCCCTGCTCCATATACTCCATTCTCCACACTGAATACCTGTGGGACACATCCACATAAGCAAACCATGCCAGGGCAGAACGCAGTTGTGCCTACTGCAGTTGTCCAAAATGCTTATTTGGCATGTTTCTCCCCAGCAAGATTCATGCTTCAGCCCACCTGCTATCTCCAGTCAAGGTCTGGTGACAATCTGGGACACTATGTCCATCTCTGCTCGTCCTTTATCTAACAGCCACCTCTGCCATCCCTGGGTACGGGCATGCAGTTGCCAAATCCTCACAGCCCATCCAGTCCCTGCTCTCAGAAAATGTACGGAGAGTTACGCTGCTGAACACTGATGAAATTTCAGGTAGTACTAAATCTCCCCACAACACACTACCTACATTCTGGCATTTCACTAATTTGAGTTGCTGATCTATTTAAAATGTAAATTGCTGATCTATTTAAAAGGCTACAGCAGGAGCACAGTTTACGTGGAGATCCAGCTGGGATGGAGGGTCAACATTCAAGTTCAGTGTTTTCTTTCTAAACAACTTGGCTGCTAGAACAACACCTCGAGGATTTGAATTTAGTAGATCAAATTTTCTTCACAGTACATTCCCACTGACACCACTTAGGTCAATGGACCAGCTTGTGAACTCAGTTAAATCAGCATGTATTGGGAGTAACATTACAGAGAGTAGTGGAACTATTCCAGATTTAAATTGGTGATAATGAGACCAAAATTTGGTCCAATGTACTTGCAGAGATCTGAGAGCAAAGCATTCATTTCAATCCTCAAGTAAAAACTACCACCCTGCAGACATTTTTAAATCCTTGAACACAAGTCTCTGTGTAATAATAAGCATAAACAGAGTGAACACTAAGAGAATAAAAGAATAAAAGTTATCCACTAGCTTGTACCAAAACTAGTAAAACCTGGGAGTGTTCCTGGGCAGATGTAAAATAAAAAAAAAAATCAGATATGCTACATTAATTTTCAGATTATGAGCTTGCAAATATTGTTAAATGTTCTAGTTTAACACAATATTTTGAGGTGAGAACTCTAATTCAAGGTTCTGCTCTTGAAATAACTAGGTATATTACTTTTGTTAGTGGCACCAGCATCCCATTTTATCCATGTTATTTTGTAATTTTATCCATTTTATTTCATCCATGTTTTATTAATCACCCATATGATTCTTTGTACTTGTGGACTTTAGACTTCTGACTAAATACTGGCCAATTCCTTTCCTTTTACTCTTCTCACCTTAGCTGCTTTGTGATTTACCAGCTTTTCCAGTGATTATTTCAGAAAGTGATTGTTTTCTTACTATATGCATGAAAATTTTATTGTTGATTAGTTCTTGGATGCTTATTCATAGAAGAGACCTCCTCCTCTTTAGCTTATTGGAAACATCTGTATTCTTCCTGTTTGGACAATGAAAATGATAACTAGCCCTCTGACAGCTGAGCTCCCAGAGTTAATACATACATCATGCAGTCGTAGACAACAATATGCCATTCAAAAATAAAAGTATGAACTGGAAAACAACCATAACAGCTCCAGCTCCTCCAGCATTACTGAAGCTCAATGACCCTGCCTATTTGGGCAGAGGAACAAAAATCTCTATATTGCTTTCCAGCAAATCAGTTACTTTCTCTAGGTGTGCAAAATGATAGTCTAGAAGGGTGGGATAAAAAAAAATACCAGCAGGAAAGATTTTTTTGTGATTTGAAAAACAGAAAAAGAGAGATAGCAAACATATATATCTAAGCTCTCCTGTGCTTTTCCTTTCAAATTAAATGAGGACACAGAAGTGGGTGGTAAGAGAGAGAGGTTAGGGCAAGGGAATAGGGGAAAGCTGAAGAAAAGCTTTAATTCCTTTTATTCAGAGGTACGTCTGAAGGAGGATGTTTCCCATCCTCCTGTTCTGGGAGTCTTATTTCTTGGGGCTTGCCTTTTTTTTTTTTCCCCTCCTTTCTTTTACAGTTATATCTACATGGACTGGAATTCAATATAGAAAAATGTATATGCATTATATACACACGTGCATATACACACGGGGGAGGCTCAGCTGTGTAAACCACTACAGTTTTTATGGGAATCAGTGGAGCTGTGCTGATTTACATGACAAGAGGATCACACCTTTGTACCTGGTATTTAAACTGAAATAGCAAACTACTCATGGCCTAATTTGGACAAGGTTTGTATTTCTGTTTTAGCCAGTTCCTGATATGGACTAGGGGAGAAAAGCATAGATCTTTATTATCATCTCTAATAAAAATCTGAGCTCCAAACTTGATAGTATGTGACGGTGCATAAAATTAACTAGATGTGTCAGTTAGCAGATCTGGCTGAAGTTGTGCCTGATTATATTCCGCAAGCATATTTGTTTTCAGTCATATTTGCAGGGGTGCCTCTATCCTGATGCTTCAGTTAACTGTTACTTTGAGGAAATAAACAGAGGTGAGGGTCCAGTCACCTTCAGCTGTTGGAAGTTAATAAGGTGTTAATGAAACGTTGGCAAATAGCAGCAGTTTAGCACTTGGTTGACACTTGATTTTTAAAAGAGACAGAGTGTAAATAAGCTGTGTTTGCAGTGAAAATTAGAAAAAGTGGGAGGTGGAGGAACAAATAACACTCTCACAGCTTATTAGTTTTAAGCAGGAAATACTCGATAGACCACATCAGGGAGAGTAACTGATGCTGCGATCACTGGCAGCAAACAATGCCCGAAGGCAAAGGGGTCTGTTTTCATACAGGCTTTTTAAGACACTCTTCTAATATAAGACCAGCCAATGCACACAAGGAGTGTAAGAGGACCCTTGGCACCGCTGCCTCTGACCTCTGGAAGTGCTCAGAGGGAGCATCTGGCCCGTTTCAGACCACAAATCCTTGTGGTTGTTTATGAGGGATGGCCAGTCTCTTTCTGCAGGACACTTAAGGCTGTCAAGGAACATGAACTCTGTTATTCCTGCTGTGTTAAGGACAACAAACGACACCTTGAGAAATGGTAGCACTCTGAAGATTTATTAACTACTGTGTACTGTAACAGGGTTGTGGGAGTGATCTTTGGGATTCAGGGAGCAATTTAGGCTTGATATATATTAGGCAACTCTAAATAAGATAGTGCAGCATCATCCTGAGTGAACCTTGCCTTTTTACACCTCTCACAGTATATACTGGAGATGGTACAGCCAAGCTTTCTTTGTGGGGTCTCTGGCTCCTAGCTCTGAAGAAAGAGGAGGATAGTGATGAACCTGAAGCTTCCCTGGTGTAGGAGTAGAATTAAACAATGGTAGCTTAGCAAGCTAGCATTTCAGTTGCTAATTGTCTGGGAAGACCCCTTAGCAACTTGTTTCAGAATGGCTTCTTTGAATAGGGGTTATTGACATGGACACCCAGCACAGATCTAGGCTAAGTAGGAATATGAATAACTGGTACACTGAGAATTTCCTGTTCATGCAATATAATCAGAAAGATTTCTTGATAAAATGTTCATCGACAGAATAGTTAATGCCAAGGCCATTCAAAAGGGAGATACCCCGGGGGCATCACTTTTTCTGCAGAGTTACAAAGACATGGTTTGTTTTTGCAGGTGAGTGGTGTGTGAGTGATGTTTCTTTGCCAGGCTGAAGAGATTGGTGTGTTCTGGCAGATTATCAGCCACATCTAAAATTACTTTAGCAGTGTGGAGTTGTTATAGTCAGAAGCTGGAGCTACTTGATGTATCTTTTCCCTCATTCTCATGTGTCACATTCATTCACAGCAGTCCTCACCATGGTGTACCTTACCAGCATAAGGTAGCTCCTTTTGCACACATACTGTATAATAATCTCTTACAGTGCATTACGATTGCAAATTCAAGCTACCTTTAATTTAAAATGTAAAATTTCATTTTCTTGAGGTAAGCATTGTCAGAGGAATAAACCTGTGGGTGTAATATACCCATGGGTATTAGCAATTCTAAAGTGTTGAATAAATGAAAAGCACAAAGCCTATATTTTGTATAGGGTAAATAATGCCGTACATAAATATTGAAGTATTGAACATAAAATACTCTGTGCAGAAACATAGACTTTGTTTGTTTGATTCTCGCGATGTGTTAGAAAAGCTTTAATCCAAGGGGGACAGTAAATGCAGTCTTTAAGATTAATTCAAGCGTCACATGTTGTCTATAAACTTCTGTATTGAATTGCTGTCTTATTTTAGTTTGAGGCAATATATTGTTTTGTTTATGAAGACTACAGTGTAGCAGGGATCTTTTTGGTATCAACACACTGTGAGAAAAATATCTTGCAATATTTTTGAAAGAATCTGCAAATCCATGCCTCCCAAATGAGGCAGAATCTCAAATTCTGTAATATATCTCCCAGCAGCACTGGAGTTTGGCCACAGTCAGAATTGTGATGTTGGGCAAGGAACAGGGGGTGTCCCAAGTTGATTGTGAAGCAGTTTGGGTACCTGGCTGTTCAATCACTGAGGACTTGAGGTCAGGCTATCCCTTCACAGGCTGGCAAAGAACACTGAGAGTACTTTCTCTGCCTTTGTAGTATATGGTGAATTTCCTAGGATAATCCATTTTTTTCACTAGCAGCTATTATGATGACATAAGACACCAGGAGGTGCACTTTGACCTCTCCTGTTCTCTTCTGTCATACACAGAGTATTTGAAGCTTTTGGCCTTTTGTACCAAAGGTCCAGTTTTGTTGTAGGATGTCAAGGCTCCTTTTGTAAGGGGCACAGAGCATAATTCCTATGATGCCTTTGTCACAACAGTGTATTTGTTTTAATGACAACTAAGCCACCTTTAGCAAAAGCAATTGACCCTTGGTGATGGATTGACTTGCTTGCCATCAGAGCGTGGAACATTTGTTTTGACATTAATGCAATAATACCAGTACTGCTACTTTCTCTAAGTATTTTTCTCTTACTGTGTATCCAAAATTTTTGAATGCAAAACCCTTAGTCAATAAAATATAGGATCTGAGTGAAAAATCTTTTGCCAATGGAACTTTCATCCTTTTTCTCCTTGTTTAGCATTTAAAATATGGAATACAAGGTCTGTTTTGTTCAGATCCAGGTCAGTGCAGCAGAAGATTGTGTAACCACTTATAAAAAGAATCATTTGAGGCCATGAAACAAGAAGAGAGAGAAGGTGAAGCAAAAATGCTGTCATTTATGGTGTAGCAGAAATAAAGAGGGGACCGAGATGAATAGAAGGAAAGAAGCACTAATGTTGAGACCTTTCTTCCATATATAATAATACCTGTGGTTTCTCTTACTGTGGCTAGTTTGAAGTTTACACAGGTGATTTTCTGATGGATACCTGTTAGGGTGCTCGGATGCCAAGCAGCTGGACCACTAAAGTTGGAAGCTCTGTTTAACTGCAGTCTCCATGCCCAGATCAAAAGTCATTCTGTTATGAAGCAACAAGCATGACTGTGCACAAAGGGTTGAGTCCTTTTTAATTAGGTGCTCCCTTGATGACTATTTTCCTGACATACAAAAAAGGAAAAGTAACTTATGCATAGTTTTCCTTCAAGCAGTCTTCAAGAGTTTCATTTAATTTGTCACTGATACAGAAAGAGGACTAACTTCTTAGTAGATATTTATCTGGAGGGAAGAAGGTGGTAAATAGTTATCCATGCCTGTGAAGTGCAGGTGTTCATTAAGTGTAGCCTGACACAAATATCTTCCTTTTTTCTTTAGTCTCTTCTGTTTGTTTGCTCTCTGCTCTTTTATTCAGGAGCAGCCAAGTGTTACCCAGCAGGGATATCCACCTGTGGTCACTGGGGTAGATATGTCATAAATGTTCCTGGAAACTCATTAAAATTAATCTAACTCCCAAGCAACTTTTGTTTGCTTTTGAGCATTCTCTGAAGAAACTCTGTAGCCAACATTTTTCTTACATCAAAATATGACTCCTTTCTTTTACATGGACTTCTCTTTTATATCACTTCAAAAAGAACTGGCTGTGCTCTTTCTTCGAAGTGAGAGTTAAAATTTCATTTGTAATTACAGCAAGACCACACTTCCTTAATAGGCTAGAACAAGAGCCTTAAAAGAAGTTCAATAAGAAACAAAGAAAACAAAACAAAAAGAAAGCCCCCATGACCAAAAGGCAAAACTACAGAAAGCTCTAAACTTGAGTCTGCAGTTTGCATTACTTTTTGTTTGTTAAAAAATTGGCCAGATAAAACCTCTTTTTTGCTCTTTTTCACATTTTTCTCAGTTTGACTGTCTGTGTTTTTCTGGTACAAATATTTTACCTCTTAAATTCTTGGGAAGCATTGCAGCAAAAGCAGGTTTAAATCAAAAGGACCTTGAATATGAAGTCCCATTCCAAAATAGTAGAAGTTAGTTTCACAGATTCCACCTCTTAAAATATTCTACTTCCAAATTTCAATAGCCTTCATTATGGTTGCAACCATTTACAGTAAACTTTAGCACACAGGTTTGCAGCTCCCTTGGTGGTGTCTAAGTTAAAAGCAGCTATTAATATGGCAATGACTTTACCTGTTATCTTCTTTGAGAATTAGAATCAAGGCATTGACCTCATGCAGTTAGACTGAGAATTAGATATGAGTTTGGAGCACACAGAAACCCCAGACTTTTATTGCCTTTCTCTTTTGTTAAAACTATAATTCCCATATTTCTATGCAATTTCAAACATATCTTAGGATTTCTGATAGATGCATGAAGCATTTAAAAAATTAATTTGTTAATAAACAAGGTTATTATATAATAAAATATTGTTTTCCTGGTTTGTTAGAATTGTTGTCATGTGCAACACAGTAAAAAAATCCAAACAGTTAAACCAGAAAACTCAGAGTGTTTCTTTGCCGTATTCAAGTTTGCAGAAAGGTGTTACTAAGGGATTGAATTCCATTAATTTTAAACTTTTTTGGCACTTGGTCAAAAGAGAATAATGATGATTTTGTTTGAATGCATATGGTTGTGTCTATATTTACTAGAAAATAGTAGTAAAGAGAAGAATAAAAGCAGTAGACATCAAAACTCAGTTGTGATCAACTGTGAGCAAAATTTCTCAGGCTGGGTCTGAAAGGCAAGCGAAGAAGACCGCACAAACCAAGAGGGTGTCAGCAGTTAAGGTCCGGGCATAATGAACTTGAATCAAACACAACTTGAAGAATGGATTCTGCAAGGTCTGGGAACCCAGTGTGGTCCACTGGTGGACTTTTCCCTCCCAGCTGGAGAACACTTAGCAATGATGTCAAGTGTAAATCAGCTCCAGGACTGTCCAAAGTGTGCCTATGCACAAGGCATCACATAGCACATAGAGCGTATCTGTTGGGATGACACTGCTCTTTTCTGCCTTCTTTACTCTTGCCTAATTGATAATGAGAAGTTTGGTCAGCAAACAGATATTGGAAAAGAATATTTGCCATTTAGATATTCATGTAATTATTATTCAGCGTATGTTATATTCCAGTGGGGAATAACATGCTGGGGTGTTTGGGGATGAATGCAAAACCCATTCAGGAACTGTTTGATAATAATTAAGGAAATAAGATGCCTAGTGTATATAAAGTGGGCTTTTAATTATAATAGAAAATAAATTCTTCAGAAATAATTTGTGAGATAACTTATTTCTCAAGTATGTTTTGGCAGGGTTTCAAATAACATATCAGATAGTGATCACATATTCTGTGAATGGATTGCAACTAACCCAACACATTTTACAGACCCAGCTACTGAAGCCCAGCTCCCATGCAAATTGAATGGCATTCCGGGAAGATATTGGAAAATTTCAATCTGTCTGCAGGATTTTCTGAAATTGAGTCAGAAGTGGAGAAGTGTGCTGTTTGCTCTGACACACAAAATCCTGAAAGCATGTTGATAGGATGGTCTTTGCTGGGAATGTGAGAAGCACTTACTCCCCTTTGCAGGAAGGTGGTGGCTGCACAGCACAGTATTGGGTCTGTTAAGTCCACGTTTGATCTGGATCAAAAATGAGTATGTATTCCTGATAAATTAGCCAAACCATGCACTAGGGTTTAGACCTCATGTTTTTATGCCATTCCTTGTCAGGACAAAGAATAGGACAAAGGCATTAAGGCCTTGATTAGCTCTTTTCAGCATATGACTACTGCAGGTTTTGCCCCATCAGAATTTATTGGAGGAGGCTTGTGCATGTTCTGTTTAGTGAACTTTGATCTGGTGGAAAGCTCATGCTGACCAGTGCTTATGCTTGTGAAGAGAGTTGGTGCTGCTGTTTTCTTTACTCAGAGTGTCAGGAGTTGGAGAATAACTGCAAGGGAAGGTTGTCTTAGGTTTAGCTTCCTCTTTGTTCATTTGCAGGGATGTGACACTCTACCAGCAAATTCCCAGGAGACAGCTGCAAGTGTCTGAGGACCTTATGGGATCTGGAGGCGAGCTGTTGGCAGTTCCTGGGACAAAAAACCAAGGAGATTCAGTGGCTCTGGCATCACCCAGCGAAGTTTTTCCTGAGTTCCAAAACATGTTGCAGTGCATATTTTGGTGTTTCATAAGATAACATGCGTGTAGTAAAGCTGCAGCTAATCCTTTTGTGTTTGGGCTTTCTCTTGAGCACAGGAAGCCCAAGCTTGCTGTGTCTGTTCATTTACCATTAATACTGTAGTAACACCTGCAGAGGAGATAGGAGAAATTCAGAAAATGCCACCTTAGATTACAAGCTGCTGATTAAGGTGTTTTCCCAGGAAGATGAAGGTGAAGAGGGAGATACCTTGGATTTGGTATGTGAGCAGCCTTTCACATGGCTGTGAGAGGGCACACGGCTGTGTGCCATAGCTGGTTGTATATCACAGTTGCATGCCCACCACCTGGAAGGCTAATTATTAGAGAATCACAGAACAGCTGAGGTTGGAAGGTGTCTCTGGAGATTAACTAGTCCACCCTTCCCCCACTCCAGTTTTGGGAATCTTCCTACAGAACAGGGAGTGAGTCCTACTTAGCTGTATGCTTTTGAAACCTCTAAACCTGTGATACTCTTAATATGACCTTTGCATATAATACCTTGAAAGTAATTATAATAAGATCTCCCTCTTGAAATACATATAATTCTTTTTAATTCTCTGTCTTGGCTTAGGAATTAGTGTAATATTTGCAGTTGTTGTAAACTGCCCTTGGCAAATGGTTTCTTCTCTTCAGCTGTGAATCTCAAGCTGTATACAGAGCCAAGGGTATAGCCCACAGTTTCAATTAAGTAGCATTTGATTAGGTGGTAATAACATTAATTGGCACCCAGAATCAGTTGGCTGTAGGTGATCTGAAGTGATAATGCACTAGAGCTTCTAACATTCTAAGTCAAAATACTCCCTTAGCCTGGGGAAAGATGCAGGTGTTTGGGATAAAAGAGTGCTTTGTAAATGAAGGACTTGAACACTGTGATTCCACTTCATTACTCCTCTCCTGATGCTTAATGTAAAATGATTACTTTATTGCCACCTCTCTTCTGTGTTTTGAAAGTATTAGAAAATTAAAGTTTAAAGATAAAATATGTCCCAAGTTGTTTTAAAAAAAATTCAAAGCAAAGAAGCAAAAAAGGATATTGAATAACTAAAAAATAATTTAGAAACATTCCAGATTCAAGCCAGTATATCTATTACTAAAAGATACAATTAAAATTATCAGTTCTTGATTATCTTGCTTGCCTTTGTAACAATGAACCCCTCAAAACAATTGCCTTTCCTGAAAGACTGTTTCAGTTTGGTGGATTAGGGGTCTTCATGGAGATAGAATACATGTATGCAGCTGGCAAAGCAAGTGTCTTAGTGAATGGTAATTGTTCCCCAATTCCCACAAATCCTTTCATAAACCATAGGCCTGGTTCTTTTTTTAAATGCTCTTTCTTATATTTCATTAACAGCTGAGCCATTGCTGAATTATGCTTGATATAATCAGGAGTTAGCTTTAGCAAAAATAGCATTGCCAACTGAGGGAGTGTGAGTGTTCCTGTAATTTTGCACTCTTTGGAAAAGGAAAAAAACATGAGCAAAAAATTATGAAAGACTCTCAAATTTATCTACACTGTATATGGCCATATAGAATATTGGCATAAATATTAAATTTGACATTGTTGTGAAATTGCAGGCATGCATTTCGTATCTTATTGTCTTCATTGAAAGCTTTCTTTCCTGTGATGTTCAAGGCCCGGGACCGTGTCTGGGAGATGTTCTGTTATCAGTGCGTGTGCAGTAACAGAGCCAGAGCAGCCCTGGCGAGACCAGGGTGTTCTTCTGCAAACAGAGGGCACAGCGCTTGGTGCCTGCAGGGACAGTGTGGCGTGGGGGGTCAGGCTGTGTGCCTCTGACCCCAGGTTTGTGCAGGAGTGTGGCTGCAGCTCGTGCTGGACGGGTGGACAGCGCTCTGAGCGCGCGGTGGAGTGACCTGTGTCACCTGCGGGATTAAACACATTCCTCTTCTTAAACGTATGCACTGCGTTTGTCTGTGGTCCAAATTATTCTCGTGGGTTGTTCTGAGCAAGGTTTTGGTGTCCTGAGTTGTACCCCAGAATAAAAATTGATTTTCTTTATTTTTAAATAAAATAAATAAGCATAATTGAGATTTAAATAACAAGCATAATAGAGAAGAACAAGAAAATAATGAAGACATATGGGGTGAGTAAAGAACAAAACAGCATTTAGACATGTAGGTCAATATTTCTTAAATTATGCTATCGGAATATCAGTGAGGCTCTATAGGCAAATCGTATGTATAAAACACTGAAGAGAAATGTGTAGTGTAAACACAACAAAGATCTGATTCTTTTCTTGAAGACTACTATGCAGTTTACATAGCTTGTGATTCCCAAACAAAGACTGGTTTTGTCAGACAGGGAACAATGTGCATTGCTGCAGGCATGAGAAAGGAGAGCTGCATTTGGAAAGTATTGCAGTTATAATGGGAGTAGATTACGAAGCAGATAATTAATGATAGGGATACAGGATCTTCCCTTCCCACTGGGATTCATTCTCACTCTGTTGGTGTAACTTATAGCCCTGAGGAACACCCTTTTTAGTTTCAAGACTCTCTTTTCTAATCTTTAGGTCTTTTGGTGTTTTATTGCCTTGGTCACAAAGGTTCAAGGAGGTCACTCCAGAAGATATTCTCTGCAGGGGATTAAAGTGACTCAGAGGAACAAAGTAATTTGGAAGTTTTTGCAGAAGTCTTCTTCCACCTTTAAACTAAAAAAGTATTTTCTTCCACTCCTACAAGACCACTTCTGAAGTGTTTTGCTCTTCTGATTTATATAATTCTTCCTTCAGGAAGATCAGAAAAGAATATGTAAATTTAAATAGACTTCGTAGTTATATCTAAAAACAATGAAAATGGTATATTAAAAAATGTACATGCTTGGAATTATGAATTAGTTTATGATATTATTACTGATAAACATAGCATTGCTCTTTTCAATTACATTAAATAATATCATTTTTCTCCCCCAAAAATATCTTTTGTTATTAAAAAATAAGATTTTTATAATAAATATTTTAATAAGATGAAGAAAACTAATTGACAGAGGATGACACTTAATAGGGTAGACCAGTGTGTGAGATTTATTCCTGAAAAACTTGTAATAGATATTGAATATAGTTATTCACAAGACTTAAGAAAGCAACACAAACATTGCAAGCAGAGAAATAATGTTTAGATTTTGAATTTTTGACTGGTCAAGTATATAAGCAATGGATAAGAAGCATAGGTTACCATCTTCTTTAGATTATCTGATGCAGATTTTTTCTCACTTAGTGTTTGGCCTGTAAATAGAAATCTTCCAATTTGCATGCTAAGCACATATATAAGAGCAAGAGAAGACTTGTAAGTGGAACACAGCATCACCTTGAAGTCTTCAAAGTTATTCAGAGTCATCAAAACAGTAACTCAAAGTATCATCAAAGCAGTAAGCAGCATAGCCTCCATACAGCAAAATGTAAATAATTAGCAGAGAACCATCTGTAATGCATTATGAGCAAGTGTGTTCTGGGTATTGGTCTATTAAGGCATACATGTATTAATGTAGTCAATGTGTTAGGGTATGTCATGCTGTACAGACTGCTAAAAATTAGGAAAACTATTTTCAAAGCTTTTATTTTTCCTGTGTACTCTAGCATTTCTGTGTTTTTGTCTTACATAATATTAAATTTAAACTTCATTGACTATATTTGTGTGATGATAACAAAGTCTTTCAGTCAATCAGTATGACCTCCTGATAAGGGTGGAAAAGGCTTTTATCTGGTCACTCAGGCTCCTGTGGTTTAACAAGTGTGCACATCGTCCATTCAATTAATGTATTTCAGTACAGAGAAAAAAAAAATTAGGCAAGTTTCATAATTGCTGAGGTTGCTGGAAGAAAAGGAATATATATTCATGAAGTGGGCCCTAGACTTTGATGTTTTGCATAATATAAGCCCTCGAATCTCACCAAAAGACAGTCCTGCTTAGAGAAAAATGCTGACTACATTGTTTAAGAAAAAAATGGAAAATTTTATTGATTTTATAGTAAAATTATATATGCAGACTTGCTTAAGATTGAATAATGTTTAATTCATAGCTGATTCTATTTATTTTGCAGAAGGTTTTGTGCAGTTCAATATTGCTGAAAAAATAGTATTTCTGCAGTCCAGCTTAGGGCTTGTGATATGGTAAAGTTGAATATTGTTGAAATATGTAATATCTTAATATGCATAAAATGTGTGTTTTATGAATGGCATATAGATACAGTTTTGCTGAAACCTCAGTATTTTTCTCTAGCAAGTCTAACAAACTTTTTAAAAAAATCTTACTGTAAAATTTTGCACTTCATATTCCTTTAACCTAAACCCCATGGTGTATTTTTTCATTAAAAGGAAAAAAAAATGTAACAGGCACTTAGGAGAGGGTACTTCCCATGCCAGTGTTTCTATGGGTGAAGGTGAGGAAAGAGGACAGAGAAGCAGAAAGAGAAACAGTGTAGGTATTTTCATGTCATATGTAAGAAAACGATATGGGAGAGAAATCGGCCAGCAGAAAGTTATTCAGGAAAACTTCAACACAACCAAGAAACAAGTCACTTGTCTGGTCCCAAGTCCTATTACAGGTTCTTAACCACAAGACTGGTTTTCTTTCTTCAGTTGAAAGTAATTAATAGCATTCTGAAATTATAATTTCACTCAGCCTTGTTTCCTGTTGTGCTGGCTGGTGGTTTTCAGTGTAGCTAATATCTTATCTCTTATTTTTCATTAATTGGTTGGCATTTGATTATCCACCAGCCCCCCAAACCACAGGGAGTTTTGTATTTGAGCAAGCTGAGGTGAGAATTGAGTCCAATATATGTTATTTGAGTGCAGCTGAGCTGGAGATTCAAGGTGTTAAGTACTTACTGAAGACTGTTCTTATAAATCAGGTCAGTCTGTGTATATACAACTGTGCAATTTGAATTAATACACTTCTGCATGTGCTGTATTTTAATAGAGCTGGACAAAGGAGGTACAGTAAGGAACTGAGTAACTCAGGGAAAGCCTAAGCTGCCTTAATGCCAGTGGGACAAAAATATCACCATATTTAGCTCCAGTGTAACCAGACAATTTTTTTTTTTAAATTTGCATGTTTATCTACCCTGAAAGTGAAAATGGAGAAGTGAGGTAATATGAGACATTAGGTTTGTTGTTGTGCTTTTGCTTCTGTTTGTAACCATCATCTTGCTTTTCTCCCTCAGCTAATATTGAGTTGAGGACACCTTATAAGAAAATAGGTTCTACAAATGTCTGCTCTGCTCCCTAAGAAAAGATTTTTTTAAAGGTTTTTGCTTTTGCTTTTGTTTTCTTTATATGTGGTAGAGCAAAGGGCTCCAATTCACTTCTGGCTGTTGTTGAAAAGGGCTTCTTGCAGTTTGTCTCCCTTTATGTTTTGCACCCTCTGCAGTGCCCTTTTGCTGCCTGAATATTTAGCATGGCAGAGGAGCAGAGATCCTGTAAATGTGAAACAGAGTTTGCAACGTTTTGGAATCAAAATACTTTAGCACCAAAGCCTCCTGTTTTTCTAGCATTACAGGAAGAGAAGGGTCCATAAATTTATAAAGCAAGTCACTAGCTTAAATGTCATACAAACTGTGCTTGTCATGCAAATTTAGGAACTGACTTACAGGCTAAAAATGTTATCAATTGAGCTAGAGTGTTATGTAATACCTGAAGTAACTGCTTACCCTGCATTATTCAGAAGCATGTGTTTATTAAAGAAAAACAAATTGAGATCAACTTTGTTTTTTTGTTAAATTTAAAATGGGGAGGAAACTGACAACTAATCAGTCAGAGCTTGTGAAAATGATTTGTGACTAGAAAAGGGAAGAGAAGGGAAAAAAAAGACAAGGGGCGAGAGGTAAACATTGTACTCTGCAGATTGGATGTGCTTTATTCTGGAGCAAACTTGTCCAAATGTGAATAAATGTGGTAGCTCAATAATAAATGAAGAGCAGGAGAATACAAGCAAAAATCAGGTGAATTCATAGTGTTGTCTGTATTTTAGTTAAGTGGATGCTGTAATGTGGTAATAGAAATGTGTTACCTACATATCCTGTTTTAATGAACATTGCTTCATTATACTGCTGTAGTGAGTGTTTCTAATTTCCAAGAACATAAGAGTGTATCTTACTGTGGGGGAAAAAATATACTTATTAAACTGCAAGTTGCCAGCATGCCATTCTTGACAACCACATACACACACATACACATGCATGCATATGTATAGAAAGTATAAAATTGTTAAAATATTCCTGAACCCGTGCATACAATTTCATTTTTGTAATTCATTTCATCTCTTGTAGAGAAATACTGTTTAATTTGAATGAGGCTGTGAATTTTGCAAAATGAGCTGGTAATAGCATTCTACTTAAACTTATGGCATCTCTGTTCATATTGTCTCGTTCAGGAATGGTTTCTTTATAATTAAAGTGTCAAAAAACCACATTTGAATCAAGAATGATGAAATTCATTCAGGATGATTTGCTAAAGAATAATAACTTTAAACTTTCTCCCTTTAAACAGAATTGTTTAGACTCTCATCAGCTGTCCAGGGTGTCCTTATTTCTTTTTCTAGATACCCTAGGAAATGAACTGATCTCTTACAATGCTTTCTTTATTTCCATATGCTCTGCATATTATATACATTTTATGGGTCAATTATTGGAGGCTGTTGTACCAGTGATTTACAGGAGCATTGGTAAATACTTTTAAAACTTTACTGAGTAGGTAAGAAGATGCAACATATTGCACCACCAGTACAGAGAGTATAATCAGTGAAAGTCCAAATTTTTTTCAGAAATGTGGAGACTTCCAGGAATCCAAGTTGATAAATGTGAATTTTTCGGCATGTTGAACTTGACTCCACAATATTTGGCTTATTAGTTCACTGCTGAGCACAGGATGGTACCTCTGGCCTTGATTCAGCAGTCTTTAAATAAATGGATAAGTGCTCTGCTGAATCAGGGCCAGACTAGTGCAGTGTCAATATAGGGCATTTTGGGTGAAAGAAAATGTTGACCACAGGGGGTTGATTTCTTCTTCCTCGTAGGGGAACAAATTTGAAATAAATATACAGGAACAGTAGCAGGAAAGAAGGTGGACTGAAATGTTTTACCTAAAATTAACCTCACATTGTATGTTCAGAGCAACAGTGCTTGTTCTGTGAGATGGAAAAGCTATGCTTGACTTCAGTATTATTTTTTTAATTACACAGTGGGGTTGTATATAATAAGGGTGGGATTTGCTGCACCTTAATGTCTTTCTGAAAGCTGTCTGGTCTGAGCTTCTATAGGTGGAAAGAGACAGCCTCTCTCTAGGAGCTGATTTATCCTATTGTAAGGTATGTGTGGTTAATTACCCCCAGAGATGCTGCTGCATGGAAGGAAACTACTGGACTCTAATCAGACAGAAGCTAGGTGAGATAAAGAAGATGCTACCTGACTAAATAGAAAAAAATGTTTATTACACAGGTGTCTGTCTTGTCTCTTGCCCAGCAGAATTAAGACATGAAACAAGGGAAAGAAATTAGGTTTACAATTTACCCCCGTGCCTGTGTGAAGCAGGTGTCTGAATACGAGCCAAATAGCCAGCCCTTGGATCCAGCTTAATTTCTGGAGAATGACTGCTGTAGCAAAAGCTCCCAGTGTTCCTCACATTGACCTAGTTTTCAGTTATCTAGTGACTCTGTGCTAATGTGACCCAGTATTTCTTTGCAGTTCCCTGTCTGGTGCATTTAGATTTTTTTTTTTTCCTTTTTGTTTACCTTTGGTGTCTATACTCACCAGACACCTAATCCTGCAAAGTGTTAAATCCCACATGGGAGGTAGGGGCTGTTCTCTTTTCTCATCTAGCAGGAGTCAGGCTGCCCCATTTCTCCCAAGATTAGGCTGGATAACAGACAGGTAAGCATAAACAGCATTGTAGCTGGTCTTTGGATTGTACCCCAGCAAAGGTCAAACATAATGTTGCAGTGAAAATAAAGCATTTTGAGTCATTTATTCCTTTAAAAAGGTTTGTATCATCCATGCAGCTGCAAAGCCATAATGCTTTCATTAAAAGTCACATCTGTGCTGAATTAAAACAGGAGCCTTTTCCAGCCAAGGAGTATTTGTCAGCTTGAAAGTTTTTTTCTTAGCTCCTGAAGCTTTTTTCCAAAATCCACGGGCTAAGACAGAGAGCAGACCTTGTCACGAGCTGGTACTGAGGTTTAAGTACATTCCTGCTCTGTTATTCACCGTCTGGCTCCAATTTAGAGGTACATCTCCCTTGTGTTCACTTTATTAACCTACATATGACTGGCTTTTCTGTTTAATGTGGAAATGAAAAAAATAGATGCTGGGCCCAAGAAAATTAGCCTGAAAACATCTTTTTCCAGATTTTCTGTTCCTTGTGGCACATTAACCACTTGCATGGAATGTTTGGTGGATAAAATATATTTTAAAAGACGTTTTTTGAGAGTAGGCATTTTTAGCCCTATGTGAAAAGATTTAAGCAATCACAAAATCTTAGTCCTCTCATCTCCTCTATCTTTTCAAGCCCATTTACCACTTTCTACCAAAACTGACTTCAAAGATGTGAATGCACCAAATCAATGCAAATTTACTAAGTGGATAGAAGAGGATAGCCAAAATTAATTCCTCAACTGAGAGTGTGTCTGCAGCATGAGCCCAGCAGCTGTGTGCTGTGTAGCTGCACCAGTGGAGGAACAGATGTGTTTTCCTCAACACACTGCTGGATGCCTGTTCCACAAAAAGCCACCACATGAGCTACTACTGACTTGTCTGTCTGATGGGGATGAGACCCGGCAACTGGGAGGACTTGAAGGAGGAACTGAAGGTACAGTGGGAAGATCTGTGGTGGATGTGAATGTAAGTGTGAGTTGCTGGGAAGTAATGTTTAGGGCAAGAGACTTTGCTGGTTCCGCAGCTCACAGGCCAGATGACTTAGAAGAAGGGTAGAAAGCTTTAAAATTTGTGTTTTCAGTGTTATCATTTAGTTAGAAAAGGACAACAAGCAGCTGTCTGTACAACAGCTGTAAAGAGAGACCCCAATTAAATTGGGTTTCTAAAGCACAGCAAATTATCTTTATTGGCTTACTGAAATTTTCTTTTTAAATGCAAGAGCAGCGAAGCTTTGAGAAGTAACTAGGAAGAAAAAGATGGGCGTATCTTTATCAACACAAGTGACAGCAAATAATGCAGTGGGGACAAGAAAGGTAATCTACCTTTATAAATTAACTATTTATCCATACATGTGTATACATAAAAAATTTGAGTGTGTCTTCAGTCCTTTAAAAAAGGCCAACAAGCAAAGAGATCAGATTTTACTTTAGAAGCAATAGCATTTCAACTATATTTTCACTTTCTTAATCTAACACCCCACATTGCTGATTGTCAGTGTCTTCCCCAGTCACAGAGCTGTGCTCTTATTGTTCCCAGTAAGGACTGTCATCTCAGAGGAAAAGTTGTACCAAGGTTTCCTCCAAGTTTTTGGCTGTGCTGCTTCACAAGGGAAATATTTTTTTTGAAGAAGATATTTGGATGTAATACAAACAGTGCGAGGAGCTTCCCTCTCTGCAGAGGAGAAGGGGAAACCACCTCCAATTTTTTTTTTCATGAGACGTGGCAGATTTTCAGGATGTGTTTAACAGCGCTGTGCTGATTCTCATATCCTGGGGAGAAGTTCTGGCTCTGTGGAAACTCCCATCAGTGCTCCTGCCAGCTCCTGTGAAGTCAAGCAGAGGCAGGACTCCCAGGAGCAGGGAGGAGCTCATTTCTTCCTCCATACTCTGGAGTGGGGTTTGTGGGGGGGGGCTTCCTCTAGAGCCTGCATCATGCCAGGTCTCTGAGCTCATGCAGCTGCAGCTCTACCTTCCTCTCTGTTGTGGAATAGATAACTTGTTTCCATTGCATATTTTTATATAAATAAATTTAAGGAAAATATCCCTGAAGGTAACCTTTGACTTAGGTGGTCCCTCAGGGTTGTTGGTTGCTTAACCTTCTCCTTCTGAAATTATTTAAAAGGAGAAGAGGATGGAGATAAATGTGAGGGAAAGCAGTATTTTTCTAAGCAAAACAAAGGGTATTGGAAAATAAAAGTTGATAAAAGAAACTTTTCTGACACAGTCCAAGATGGCTTTGCAATGATGCAATTTCCTTCACCCTGTAAGGTTACTGCTCCCTTATCTCTTGGGAGCAGAGGAGGAGATGGGCAGCCTATGCCCACATTTCTTCCAATAGATATTCTTGGAGTGGTAGTAGCAATCAATATTGAAGCACACTTTGATATTTCTAGATTCTAGTAATTGAGAGTTTCTGAATTTGACTGTCAGGTGCAAACATAAAAGAGGATGAAAGGATTTCATTATTGCCAAGTTGCAATATTGTTCAGAATCCACTGTCTCTGGAGGCTGACTGGGCTCTTGTTCTTCTTTCCTTGCAAATTAAAGGAAAGAGGGCTTCAACAGAATTCCCTACTACACAGATTTTGCTAGCTAAGAATAGGCATCCAGAAAAAAGAGAAAAGTAAGTTAAACACTGATGTCTGTAAACTCATAGCAGTGGAAATTTGTATGCTGAAAAGCTGTTAATTCAGTGTTTGTTTTATCTTACTGTTTATTGGCTCATTATAATTTCCAATATATTTAGCCTTTAGAGCCTCTGTACTCAGGAAGAAGTAATTATTTGTTTAACAATAAAAGAGTTTTCTTTATGCCCATCTTTCTCCTTGTGCCTCATCACACAGGAGGGGTGGGATGGTGAGGCAGTGGTGTCACTGTAACCACTCCTCCACTGAAGAGGAGATGCAGATGATCTCCTGGAGCTGTTCATTACCACTCATTGCCTTGTTTAACATTGGAAATAGATGCAAGGTGGATGCTGCTGCCTGATGCATCGTTGCATGATGGAATAATGTGTGTTGGTGAAGACTTGGGTGAAACGTCTTCGTCCCTGACAAGTTTTCTGTGAGGAAAGCACAGGGAGAAAAGCTCCATGGGGCTTTCCTTGTGAGTGTTCAAAGAACAAGGCATTTCCCTACTTCCCCTGGAAAGGAGAGGTATGAAAATCTACAGTACATAAATCTGGAATTAGATGTTTATGTTTGCAGGACCACAAGTTTGGTGCTTAAGGATCTAGCAAGTGGAGGTAAGAGATCCTGGCAGCCCCAGGCCAGCAGTGCCCAGGACACTTGGCAGTGTTTTGGCTAGTTAGCCAGGAAGTCAAGCAGAAAGGGGAACCTATGATCCTGAACACCACTTCTTTAGGTAGGAGATGTTGGTTCAGGTGTCTTTCCCCTGTAAGGTGACTTGTGGGTGGAACTTCATAGCTTTCAGACTGTTGTCAGTTAAAACTGGTTGAAAGTGGTCAAGTTGATTCTTGGCAGCAAAGGGGGACAAGTGCTTCTGGGTAGGAGGTTAGTTGCCTTTAGGTGCTTGGGCAGGGTTTGTGGGACTGCTATTTTGAACAACAGCACCTAGACTTTTCGAGTAGATAGCTTAGAGGTTTGGATCTGAGTACAAAAGCACTTGCTTTTCAAAACTGCATCTGTTATCCCTGTATCTCCAAGTCCAGGTACAGATTCCTCTCCTCAGAAATGCAATGTTGCATCCAGTTGCTTTGCAGCTCTCCGTAGCTTCGTCTGCTAAGAATGTCCCTGACTGTGTGTCTTTCAGACAGCTGCATTGAGTGATCAGGATTTGCATTTCTGGACATTATTTGGGACTAAGAAAGGTGATGTTCTCTGTACCTTTTCCTATCTGTAGGCTGCACTTTACCACTGTTTTTTTTCAGAAGAATGTTTTTGACCCCCATTTAGTTTTCCTTGCAATGGATTTTTGTCTAAAATTAATGCACACCAAACAAATAGTCTGCTTAAAAAGAGAACAAGAAAGAAAAAAAGAAGGAAAAAAAAACAAAACAAAACAAAAAACCTCAACCTAACAGGAAAGTAACTGCAACAATAATAATAAAATCTTAGTTCTTGCTAGGTTGCAGTCTCAATCCAATCCACTTTGACTGTAGCTGTGGCAAATTGCTGTCTGAAAATGACTGCCCTATTCATCTGTTAATATTGTTAGAAAGAAAGCTACAACTGTACCTATCAGTGTAACTAAATTAGAGCAGGTTCACATAAGGCAGGCACACATAAAAATGTACTTATGAAACAGATGTATCCCTCAACAGGAAAATGACAGCAATTCTGATAAAATGCTTTTATTATTTACTTTCAACAAGTATCTATAACTGCAGCTTGACTATTGTTGAATCATTTCAATAATCTCGTTATAGGCCTGGCAATAAAAGGAAAAGCACTTCAGCACAGTGAAATGGCCTGGCTTCTGACATCTACAGTGGCATGTCAGTGATACAGTGGTGGGTTTTTTAGCTGTCAAAACAAACAGTTGCATTATTTATCCAGGTGATGAACTGCTTCAAAGCAGTGCACATCCTTTGTGTGGAAGAAGGCAGCTTGCACAAGTTGGGCACTGCTGGTAGGGATGGAGGGATGGATGGATGGATGGATGGATGGATGGATGGATGGATGGATGACTGCAGTGTGAGGGAAGCCTCAGTTGTGCTGGGTGCAGGGGTGGTACTCGTGTCTCTTGGAGGTACACACAGCAGTGTGAAAGATTACACCTGGAAATAAAAAAAAATAATTTTAGTCTTAAACTGGGCAAGTGTTTGCCTGGTATTTGCAGGCTTCTGCTTCTTATAAGCTGTAAAATTTATGGTCAACTTACAAGTTCCTCTAAAACTAGTGCCTAGAGCATGTCCTGTTTCCAGCCTTAAGTTTTTTGGATATGGATTGTGTGAATTTTGAAAATGGATGCAAAAGGAGATGGAGAGTTAGCATTTATGCATTCAGTGTCTTTCCAGGTTTTCATGGATTTCGGAAGAACTGTGACATCATAGCTAAGTATATGCACAAAGCACTGCAGTTGGCAAATATAGAAGTATCTTTTGCTATCTATAGGAACACAGAAAAATAGACTCAGTGGCTTGAATATAGTCGTGTAGGTTGTTTGTGGCAAACTGAGTACTATCTTTAGAGTATTTAATTTTAATCTGCTACAAAATAAAATCAATTCCACTTCAAAAATGTGAAATAGCTTTTTTTCATTTGTTCTCAAACTTGAAGAAATTTTCAGAGCAGAAAATGATGTTCAGAGCATTTTGGAGCTGAAAATGTTAAAAATGCTCAGTAGTGGACAGTATCTATAGGTAGTGATGTGAAATGCAAAATCTAATGTCAAAAAACCTGTCCTGATTCTTCTGGTAATTTTGGTGACTGCTCCAGGCACCTACAAAAACTTACTCTTTAGCAGAATATGTTAAATTACAAGCTCTGGTAATGAAAGTGTTAACATTTCTGTAGCAACATCACATTACTTTTTATTGTGTATATTATTCTAAATATTAGAACATTTATTTTAAGTTTTCTGAATATTCAGTGTAAGAACATACTGCAACTGAAGTCTTAAGCTTTTTAATCTTTAATATCTTTTGATGATCTTCTAGTGAAATTGGCTATATGAGTTCTGTTTTTTATAATTGCTTAAATTTTTATTTCTTCTGCTATATTTATATCTCTACTTTTAGGACCTATTTCTTTTTATATTTTTCTTTAATATCTGTTGATCAAGAGACAAATTTATTTTTAAAATATTTGTTTGGAATTTTTAAGTTTCTGAAACTTCCTCCCCTTACTCTGAACACACTGTGATTAGATCCCACCCAAAGGAAGAGTTATTCTGAAAATTAGAAATAAACCCCATAATTATTTCATTTTTGTTTTCATTTCAGACAATGGCAAGTGAGAAAGTGCTCTGTATGTCAAAAATGTACAATTTTAATATTTGCTATTCGAAGAAGCAAGATAAATTATTGAATTTTGAACTGTTGTCTTCAGTGAGGATCACATACTTGAACAGTTTGAGCAGAAGACATCACAAACGTCTCAGGTAGTTGCCTAAGCTCTTCCCATGCATGCTTAATGAGTCCCTGCCAAAATATTTCAGGCAGCAAATAAAATTGCATCTCCTTTGAAAGCTCCCATTGCCTTATTTCCTTGCTCAGCCTGAGATCCCCAAAGGAGGGCTTGAATGGGGAGATTATAAATATCTCAGCAGAACAGATATAACACCTACAGTGAAAAGGTAGTGGCAGAAGGAAGGAGGGAGATGGGAAATTTGGCATATTTTTGGGAAAGGTGTTGTTTGTTTTTTTTCCACAGGGAATTTCCTTTTAGCAGGTGCCTTACTGATCCTGACTCAGATTAACTAAGGTTTACATCTAGATCTCTCTTCTAAACCAATGTAAACTTCATCATCAGCTTTACCTGACTGATGGTTCCAAATACTTTCAGCTCTAAAAAGATGTTTTCTTTTAGGTGACATGAAAATTGATTTCTGGTCAAACCAAATATTCTGAAATGCCCATCCAAAGCCTCTAAATGGAGAAGCCAATACTGTGTCAGTGAAACCTGGCAAATGCAGGGAAAAAAGGTTTACTCATTCTGCCTACAAGAGCTGTGTAAACAAAAACAAAACAATCTTTCAGGACAGAACATGAAGAACTGGCAAGCAAACACAAGTGTAACAGAGAAGATTTCTAGGTCACTCAACTGCCTAATTGCTGGCAGCATCTCTGTATTTTTACAGCATGTCTCTCTAACATAGTCCTTAGGAAAAAAAATACTATATATGCAAAATAGATACAAATCTAAAGCATTTTGTGTTCTGTAGACTTCAGCTTTTACCTGCAGCAAGGTAAATAGAGCAACCTATCTTTTCATGACATATTAAATTTTAGTGATGAGTGAACTGCAAAACTATTTTCATCTTCCAACTTGATCTGGAGGACAATGGTGGCATTACTCACTGTTTTCTAGGGGCAATAATGAAAACCCTGGATTTTGTACAGCCTTGTACTTGCAGTGTCCATTCTCTGCTTCTATGGAATGATTTAGCCATTCCCATGACTACTGGGATCTCATCAGCAATGTTTGATATCCAATTTTTTTATGGTATTATTAACACTTGATGGGATGGAACTAGGATATTTTTAACCTTTGATAACAGTCTATATTAAGATGAAATACCAGAATTAAAAAGCAAAACAACAAAAAAAATTCCCCAGACCTCAAACCTACAGGGACAATAAATAGGTTTTATACTGTTTCCTGAATATGTGGCCCTGCATCCTTATACACAGAAAAGATCTTTGGTTGTTCTAATGTTGCCTTCCCAATTGTAAACATCTGTATAAAATAATACAGATGTATGTAATTATGAAAATATTTAATTCTTATTTAAGATTTCTTGTTTTTAATCTTTACAGTCTTTCAGGATTGAAAGAAAACCATGAAAACCATGTTGAAAGTACCTGTCTTTATTAGGAGAATTTTTTTTTTTCCAGATTTGAACAAAAAAGCTTAACTCAGTTTGTTCTTTAGTCACTACTCTCCCATGTTGCATTGTTGATGCTTTTAATAGGTTTTCTATGTATTAAACTTTGTTATCACAGTATTACCGGGGGAGTAATTGCAATCCATTTAGCAAAAAAAAAAAAAAAAAAAAAAAATTAGGTGAGTTACTGCTTTCTCCAGTGACTAATGCTAATTAACTCTGGCTTCACCTGCACTATGAAAATGAGCACTTTTTAAATGGTTGTGAAATAATCTTGTGACTCAACTATATTTTTAAAGTGTATTTCCATTCTTAACCCAAGAAACTATCCAATAGTTTGAGCATTTTGCAGATCACACCTGTTAAGGAAAAAAGTCATATTAGTCAGGTGTGTACATTTACTTCTGCTTACAAGAAAATATCAATATTCTGTTCAATGGACACAGGAAGATCAAATTACTTGAGATTGTTTAGGGACTTTACTTTGTCTTCTCTTATCTGTGTCTTTAAGCCTATCCAAGACTGTACCCTTTGCTCTAGATGGGCTTTTCTCACTGTAATCCTAATTCTGGCACTAACCAAATCTGCCTCATCTGCCTCCAAGAACATTTCTTTCTCTTTCATCCTCATCCATTCCTACACACAGAGGTCAGAAAAGCTCTGGCATCCATGTAAGTTAGGTTCCTGAGGGTGTTTGCATACTTCTATATTTTGGGTTAGGAAGCTGTTTCAGTCATTACCTGTTTGCCCAAACAGGTGCTTCTTGCTTCCACCCAAACATCTGAACATCGGCTCAGTAGCTACCTAAATCAACCTTAACAATGCTTAATACTAACTCTAATGGTATATTAGTTTTAGCACTGTTCATTAGCAGTAAGACCATTTTTATTGGTGCTTGCAAAAGCATATTTAAATATTTTTAGATGTCTAGTTTCTGTGCATAGCATCTATAGGTCAGAGTTTGCAAAATGGTTATCATCTGTTCCCCATCCAATGTAACTAAGGTAGTTCTGCACGGGAAAAACCCCTCTAATGATGAAGGGGGAAAAAAGCAGTGAAATTAATGCAAAGTGACCCACTGCAAGAGCTCACTTGTGTGAAGTGGCTTGTGTGTAATTTTTAGATAGAAGACACAAAACCAAACCACTAGCAATGGACAATCTATGATGGATGTCCCAATATATTGAAAAGCTGAGCACTGGCAAATTACATCATCCCCAGGGTATCAGAGAGACTTCAGGGCACAAGCTAAACAAGCAGGAGGAAAGTTTGGTACTTTGGCTGATCATACTCTGTATACTCTCCTGTGCCTGATTGCCCAAATACATTATTCCCACAAGGTCATGGCATGGTAATCAGTGCATGTTTCAGAGAAGGCACTCTGAACTCATTGTCTCAGGAGACCGAAAATGTCATTTCACTCTGCTTGCGTATATTGATTATTTATTCTTAACAAGTTCTATTACAAATAGCACTGCTGTGGTGGTTGCCAAGTAAACATATCCTAAGGTATCCTCAGCCTTTAGCCTATTAATTCAAGACCTGACCCTGTTCAGATGGGATGGATACAAAATGGGTGCCCAGACGTCTCATACATATGCTCAATTAGATCAAACATGCATCAGTGGATGGTGATATACACCAAGCCTATGAACAACACTGCTGTATGTGTTGCTCAGTCCTTTGAGATGCTGTAGTGGTACCCTTCACTGATTTTAAACCTTTAGAACACAAGGGAGACAAATGCTGGCTTGCAATAAGTACTGTTGGTTTGCTAATTTCTACTTATTTTGCTAAATCTTTGGTATTTGTGTATAGCTTGCATAGAGTGGGTAGCTGTGTTCTGTCTCATTCAAAACAAAAGCCAGAAAATATTACACTGTTGCCCTACACTACTTGTGTTATCTTGGGTTGCCATGGCATTGCCACACATAATACAACATAATGGCAACAGAAAGCAAAAAAGCATTCTGGCCTGTGAGAGTGTTGATGTAAATAGATAATGAAGCTTTCTCTTGTATACCATGATAATAGCAAAGTAATGGAAACAGAGCTGCATGTGATAGCAGATTTGATTTATTTACTGGGATTTATATAAGGCATTCTTCATGATTCTCTCCTCCTGCCCAAATAATTGCATACAAATTCCTCATGCCAAGATATCAGAGCTGCCATCTAATGCTAGGTCTTTTTCACTTGTCGAAACCATTTAGCCACTGAATATGACAAACCTTTAACTGCACACTCCTTATGATCCCAAACCTTTTGAGATGCTGGCTTTTGGACCATTTTTTTTTTTTAGTCAGGCAAGGGGATGATTTCATTTGGGTTCTTTGCATAGCTGTTTGCGTGTCTGTTCATGTGAAAAATACTGGTGGGCACCCTAGAAGCCACTTGTTGCAGCAGTATGACACCAGGAAATAGACACTTTCCTTTGGTGCTCAAATTTGGGTCAATGTGAGAATAAGTTTAGCCACACCAGACAACCAGCAACACAGTGACCCAGCCAGTGAATGTCACCTGCAGCATCAACCACAGACTGAAGGCTCCATGGATGACATGAGCATGCTGAGAGACATATGCACTTTTTTCCTGCAGGATGTTGAGAACTGACCTGATTCTCTGGGCTCAGACATGCAGGAGCAGTACCACAAGTCCTCCTTCCTGACTTCTGGCAGCTCTGCATCTGTCTCCTCTCTCTGCTACCCATAAGCCAGTGACACGCAGACTGATTCCTGTAAGCCTCCCATACCATGAGTTATACTTCAAGGTTACCTTTGAGAGTTCAGAATTACAATGTGGACAACTTTGCTGAAGGCTATAGGGCATGGTATAGATGGAGTTCTGTGTTAAGGGATCTGTATGGTTAAAACTATATATTGGAGTAGAAAACATCTAAGTTTGCTGTCAGCTGAAGTCAGAGGGGGCTTGACAGCATATTAAGTCTCCACAGGGAGTAAAAAGGTTGAAATAATTTGAATTGGGATCCCTCCCCCTCCCTAACCAGTTACAATTTTAAGTAGTTTAAGGCTCAATAGAGCAATAGGAGTGCCTCCAAAACAAACTGTAAAGTGGCGCAACCTGAGAAGCTCTGCTGCGAGTATATTCCCTGTCTGCTGCAATAAATGATTGTATGGGTATTCTGGTCCCAGAATGGGAGTTTCAAATTCAGTAAGAGTCCTCCCCACACTCACACCACCAAAAATTTGTCAGTGTTAAAGTCAAATGAGACAAGAAGAAAAAACTGTACGACCCACTCCAATCCCTTTTCTAAAATTATTTTTTCCCTAAACGTCCCCTTCTACACTAATTTTGACCACTGGACTGAAAATCTACAATTTGATAAATTCTGTTTAACAGCAATGAGAAAGGTGTCATATCAGCCGTCCTGTGAAAGGGACTCCAGGAGCTCTCTGATACTGAGAGATGGTTTATTTGTGTCTGTTGCAGATGGATGACATCTTTACAGAAACAATTTATATGTTAGACTGAGAAAAGAAACTGATGCTTTAAGATGTCTTCTTGATTCATTCAACATAAGTCATCCAAAAAAATAAGCTTGCTCAGGGGCATGGTACAAAAAGGGAGAAAGAGAAGACAATAAGCTGTTGATAAAAATACACAGGAGCCAAAGCTCTTGGAAACATCCATCTGGACCTTGGCAGTGCCCTGGAACTCAGGAGCTCTGAACCTCGTAGACACCTCTGGTCTCCTGTACCACAAAGGAGAAAACTGCATGAGTTCACTAGAAGCTGCAATGACAGTTTTATTCTGCCACTCTTTGTGAGTCTTTAGATAGATAACCTAATAAAAAAATGCAGATAGTAAAAGAAATTAGCAAGGATTGTCTCTTTTAAGGTTTAAAGTGTTAATATATATGTTTTCAGCCCCCATAAGTAGTCCGTATATTATGCATGTTAATATGTACCTTTGAGTGATATTAAAAATAGAATCCTGGTCATATGACAAACCAGTTGCTATAGTAACTACATTTTTGCTGTAGAACAGCAAAGTACTAATGTGTAAAATGTGTAAATTATCAGTGTGCAAGAGCAACTGATGTGTCTTCGCTCTGCTACTCTGTTTTAAAATGAATCTTTCTATGAATATACATGTCTCATTCATGTATTCTCATGACACTCCTGTAGCTGGCTCCATCTCTTCTCTTGGCCACCCTTCTATGCTTAAGTGAGATGTGACATTTCAGCCAAAAGAGAAAGAAGCAGGAGAAACACAGATAATGGCCTTGATCCAAAAGAAAAAGGCTTATACTGATTTCAATAGACTTTGCCTTGGGCTTTATGCAAACAAAGGTGATTTATGAGAGATACCAGAAAAAGGCAGAGTTCACTCATTTTTGCATGCATGTTACCACATTTGCCTTTGGAAATTTGAAGAGATGTTGCCCTTGACATTGGGGAAAGGTAGGATCAAGCACAAACATCTTGGAGATTCCCATAGCAGGCTGAGCATATCTCAGTGAATGTGGAACCAATTTTTGAGAACTTGTCTTCCTTCACCCCAGATTCCAAGCTTCTAGATTTACATGCATGTCAGATGCTGTTTTGCCATTTAAATTTCTTAGGATAGATAAGATAAGCGTTGCTAAAATTTAAGAGTGGGTGAAACACTTGGAATGAAGTCCTGGCTTAGATGAAGTCAATAGCAAAACTCTCATCAACAGTATTTCCCCTTTTCTGTTTAGTGTCACACTGAAGGGGGCACTGACCTCCTGCCCTGCAGGAGATTGTAGGCCCCCAAAATGCAACAGATATTTATTTTGGACTCCAGAGAGAGGAATAGTGTTTGTAGCAGTGCTGGCTGCAGATCAGATGTATTCCCATCCGGGGGGAATTATACCAGTTAACCAGTAAATCTTTTGCATGACTCGCTTTAATTATACAAGGTGGCTGTGATACTTTATTTTATTGGCCTTTCTAGTTTTGCTGTAGTCCACATTTTAAAGAGAGTTGGTTGATCCTGAAGTCATTCTAATTTTAAAGTTTCAAGGCACTGTGTTTTTCTTTTTGCAACCACAGCGTAGATGTAATTATAATCTGCCTTGTAACAGCACCTGCCTGAGTGGAACAGTTAGTTATTTACTAACACTCCAGGAGGGACTCCAGATTGAAGGAGATCAGCTGTGTCTCTGAGCTCGTGGGTAGCCCAGTATGAAAATATTACTCCAGATTTACTGTGTCTGAGCTTCATGACACAGCCCACCCCCTGTTCTCTATTGCAAGGCAAAGGCTTTTTGCTCAAATGAGACAAACCCCATTTTGTATGCAAATACATGTTCCAAAATAGAAAGTGTTAGTTTAAAATCAGAATGTATTTTTCATCTTAAGTCATCAGCAGGAGCTTCTACCTTTCCCTTGGAACTTTTGACAAGTAGAGCTACTGTCTTAAATTCTGCTGGAAAATTATATTGTGGGACTCCAACCAAGAATTCTTGTTTTGTAGCTTTTTGGAACAAAGCTTTTTATAAAGTAGTGTTCTGAAATCTGCATATGGAAACCAACAGACTATCAGATTTGTATTTGTGAAATATTGTTTTTAATAGTTTTATGTGACAGCAAACTAACATTTTTCCTGTTTCTTGTGTCATTGTTGCAGTATCAACTCTATCATTTAGTGTCAAATTTCTGTATCTATATCAACAAATTGTGAAATAACAATTTTGCTGGAGTTCTCTTTTCTTTGGAGTGGAAAATTTCAACTTTTGGCATACATCAGGACTTGTTAGGTGGAGATGATGTCTTGGTACCTCTGTCTCTCTTCTTGCTCTCGTGGACTTGCTGCTCAGATGGACTCTCACCACTGTAGAGATAGCAGGAACTGAGATGGCCCAGGCTCCAGAAAGACTGTGGGACTCTATCCTGTACATGCTATAAAGCTTAATTAATTCCAGTGTTAAACTTACTTGGATATTTCTATGCTATCCTACAATATATTCTTGCTTTTTTATCAATAGCATGGTGGAGAAAATGTAGTGATAGAGAATCCAGCCCAGACAAATGAATGGCAGCACGAGGTCTCTGACTGTAGTACTTAAAATGTTTTCCAAAGAGAAAATCACTGAATAGTTTTCTTTAAAAAGGCCTCGGGATAGAGGGTTTATGTTCAAACATTCACCTGGAACGCTTTTCCTTTGAAACTCAAGATCTCTAGATGGAGATCCAAAGTTTTCTAAACAAAGGAAAATCCTTCTTTTTCTCTTTCTCTTGGTTTCTTTTTCAAACAACTACAAAATTTCATGAGAGTTATTATAAGGAAAATATGCATCAATTATCAATAAAACAAATATTTTATTAATTATTTGTGGTAAGAAATAGTTGGGAAAAGTAAGTTCTCCCAAGGTTTATTATTGTTCGTATTGCCACATTATTGCCATTTTCTATGACTTCTTTTCCACTAACAATAAAAGATTCAGTAATATATTACTTTCCCTTTTTTAAGAAGTATGGTAAAGTGTATTGTGCTATATGTCTTCCTACACTTCCTTGGTATTGAAGTTATAGCTCTTATTAATGAGTCACTTTTAACTTGATAAGTCAATTTGTGGAGTCGAGTTGAGTAATTTAAACCTGTTTTCTTTCCAGTAGTACGATCATTATGGAAGATTGTGAAATAAAGCTCATAATTAGGAACTGCTCAGGAACTGCACTGACAAAATAATTTTTCCAGGAAACAATTAATTGACCTTCAAGTTGTGAAGATATGAAGTGGTTTCTTCAGAAAAGATTTCTGGTATTCAGTCTGGGATTTCTCAGCAAAACAAAGAACTTGTTAAATTAATGAATCTGGATTAATTTCCTTCCCTTCTGTCCCCTTTTTGAGAGATCATGATTTTGCTTGATGGTTTCCTTGTCAATCCCTGGACTGTTGTAGGTACACCAGGATTTTTCTTTTATTCTCCTTTCCCATTTCTTCCTCAAAAACACTTATTTTAAGCTATCACAAATTCATGCCAACATGGAAGGGAGGAGATGCCAATAGAGAAAATTTTTTACCATTAAAAGAAGACAAACAAACCTTTTGTTTTGATCCCAAAGTTCAACTGCTTCAGCTTTGCAGGTATGAGACCCTATTTTTCAAACAGGGAGTAGAAAGCTCACAGATGCATGTGTTTTGTCATAAAATCCTTCACATGTAGCTTACATATGGTAGCTTAAGTTATGTAAAGCTTTAGAAATCTATAGGAATATTCAGGGAATAGTTCAAAACTCAATAGAGATAAAGACAGCAGAATCTAACATTCAATTTGCCAAATATTCTGAACAGAAGCCAGAAGTCCATTTACATATAAATATATAATTTATATTGTGGAAATGCTTCAAGGCCTTGAATGCAAATGCTTTGGATTTTTCTGAGAAAAAAAAAAGAAAAAAAATTCTTTTCATCCTCTTGTCTTTTGTTTCATTTAAATCGTGTTCCACTGTTGCATGCATTAAAATAAATTAAGAGGGCAACCTTTTCTCTCTTTGCATACAACTGGCATATAAATGACACTTCCTGCATGACAGAAAAACCTCAGATAATTGTTTTATAATTAATTTACCTAAATTAATTTAACAGATAAAAAAATTGCATTATTTTATTATAAATGTGTCCAATTCATTTAGAGAAAATAAACAGAATATGGTTTATAACTCCAGCCTTTTTCTTCAAAATACTATTCCTCCTGAAGACTAGATGCTTGGGATTTTTAGCTACTGATGGGGTTTTTTTTCTTATTACTGTTTCTGAGTATCAGTGTTTTCTGTATGTTGGCTGAATCAAAAAGAGAGAAATAGAAAAAAATCAGATCTGAGAAAATTCTTTTGTAAATATTTTCAGTATTTTTAATTTTGTAACTAAAACTTTGTTTCTTGTTTATGTTCAGCTGCTGTTTTAATGTATTTAATTTGCTGGCAATACTAATGACAACTAATTCATCTGAGGAAAAAAAAAATTCTGGCTTTGGAGAAAGAGCTTCTGATCATAGGAATTTGTTTTTCAGGCTATGCAACTGAGTATCAAAAGTGGAGATGTTTTACAATACATTGGGTTACAGTCATTTATTTAAAACCAAAAGTCATTCAGCAAATACTTTGATGAATGGTTACATGAGAAAACCATTTTGCTGGTGGATCAGCCCCAGCTAGGAAAGAAAATCCCAACAGCTTCCTGTCATTTCTACAGTTCAAAAATAAAAGCTTTTCTCATGCGCACATAGGTCTCTTGAACTCATAGTAAAGAAATAGCAGGTTGTAAAAGAATGGACACTAAGAAGAAAAGGAGCCTTTAAGCAGATTAAGTAGCTGGAGAGATACAGTGTATTGTCTGTTTGACTAGAAAAATCTGTGCCTTTTATGAGAAGTAAGTATTTGACCATAAATTGAGAAATATATTTGCCTGATACAGATTGTGAAAGCAGACAATCCAGAGATAAGGGAAATCTAGAATCACAGAATATCCTGAGTTGAAAGGGCCCCACAAGGATTCCTAGAATCACAGAATATCCTGAGTTGACAGGGCCCCACAAGGATTATCGAGTACAACTTCTTGTCTCTGTGCAGGACACCCCAGGAATCACACCAAGTGCCTGAAGGCCTTGTCCAAACACTTGGAACTCTGTCAGGCTTGGTGCTGTGACCACTTCCCCACGGAGCCTCTTCCAGTCCCCAGCCACCCTCTGGGTGAAGAACTTTTTCCTGATATCCAACCTCAGCCTCCCTGACACAAATTCAGGCCATTTCCTCAGGTCCTGTCACTGGTCGTGAAAATGAAGGGATCAGTACCCATCCCCACACTTCCCCCTATGAGGATGCTGACGACTGCAAGGAGGTCTCCTCTCACTCTCTTCTTTGCCAAGCTGAAGAAGCCAAGTCACTTCAGCCACTCCCCACACGGCTTCCCCTCAAGGCCCTTCACCATCTTCATTGCTTTCCTTTGGACACTCTCTAATAGTTTAATGTCTTTTTTATGTTGTGGTCATCAAAGCTGCCTCCAGCACTGGAGGTGAGGCTGCCCCAGTGCAGAGCAGAGTGGGACAATCCCCTTGCCTGGCTGGTGATGCTGTGCTGGATGCACCCCAGGCTGGCACTCCTGGCTGTCAGGGCACACTTCCTCCTTACCTGAAAACCTGAAACCTGAAACTTTTTATGTGAACCCTGGTCAAAGGGAACCTGAGCTTGGAATGTGGCAATCCACAGGAGTGGATGGAAAATTGCTCAAAGCAAATGGAAAAAAAATAAAGTTAGTCCAAGACTTTAAATGCTAACAGTGTAATAAACTGTTCAAAAAGCATACAGCACACAAAATAACACATTTGGAATAAATTTGTTTTTGAGAAGGCTAATAAACACCTTATTTTCCACATGGCAGTAATAGTGGTAATCAGCACATTTAGATTCAGAATGGACAAACAGCTTCTTGAATAGAATGAATGTTGCCAGGAGCTGTAGGGCTGTGCTGTTAAAAGGGACTTCAGCCACAGCTGAAGGAGCCAGCCTAACAGGAGAGGTTTGCCTGGTGCAGTTCTTTCTGGACATGGTAGCTGCCCTATTGACACAAAGTCGCTGGGCCAACAAGAATTTATGAATTGGTGTGAGTAGTGAGAGTGTTACAAAAATTATGGTCTCAGACAATAACATTCTATTCTGATCAGCAGTGATTTTTTAAAAAAATGAATGAAATCTAAATCAAAATAGGTACTTAAGTAAGGTTTATTTATTCTTTAAGACATTAAGAACCCAATTAGCAGAGTATGCTGGATTTAAATATTCAGTGTCTTAAATATGGATGAGCCCTGGGATATGTTAAAGTCAAAACTGCAAAATCTCTCTAAAAATATGAAGGAGAAAATGTAGAAAATGCATCAGGTATTTTTGAAAGTACATTGAAAGTAAAAAGGGCTTAAAACAAGACAGGCTGAGAGAACTGGGTCTGTTCAACCTTGAGGAGAGAAGACTCTGGGAAGACCTTATTGCAGCCTTCCAGTACTTGAAGGGGTCTTTAAGAAATCTGTAAAAGGACTTTTTTCAAGGGCATGTTGTGTGAGGACAAGGGGAAATGAAAGAGAGTAAATTAGATATTTAACTTAGATATTAGGAAGAAATTATTTACTGTGAGGGTGGTGAGACACTGGAAGAGATTGTCCAGAGAAGCTGTGGATGCCCTATCTCTGGAAGTGTTCAAGGCCAGGCTGGATGGGGCTCTGAGCAACCTGGTGTAGTGAAAGGTGTCCCTGCCCAAGGGGGGCTTGGAACTGGATGATCTTTCAGGTCCCTTCCAACCCAAACCATTCTATGAGTCTAATTGTGAGTGATTCTGATTGTGCAGAGATTCTAGATGGACACAAAAGGGAAAATATTTCACAATGAGAACAATCAGCCACTGGAACAATCTCCCAAATGAAATGGTGGGTTCCCCAACACTGGACACTTTTGATGTTCAGCTGGACGAGATGCTGGGCATGTTGTCTAGACCATTTGTTTGCCAAGAAAGTTTGGACCAGATGATAGGATTCTATGATACTATGAAATAGCAGAAAGCTATTGGTAGTAAAGCTAACAAAAGAACAAAAAAGAAAGCCATTCTTCTTTCCAGAGGATGAGGTTAAGATATAGCTATGGATCAGACCCAAAATGTCTTGGTTTTTCCTAGTTTTTGCCAAGGACAAAGATGAATAATTATTCAATAACAGGTAATTATTGAATTATTGTTCAGTAATAACAAATATTTCAAGACTCAGGATTCAACAATAACCATGGTACCAAAGGGGAAAAGAAGAGAATCTGTAATGTCTACAGCTGAAGTAAAATCAGAGTCTGGAAAGTTTAATTTCATCATGCATCAGGAGTAAACATGAACTTAATTTTTAATGACACATGAAACAGTAAGAGTTTGATAGCTGTTATTTTTATAAATTAAAATATGGAGAGCTTGGATGGAGTGTAGGAAATATAAACGAAAGAAAACGAAAAATTGTGATCTGGGCAATTACAGGTTCTGACTGACTTATCTAAGAAGTAGGGTAGGTCAAATATGCTTGGACTTTAGCAGGGTATCTCACATGGTGCTCCACTGCTAATTTCAATAGGGAGAATGGGCATTAGAAGGGAATTTAGAAAAAAAGCGAAAGAGCTGAATGAGGACAACAAAATAATGCATCAGCTCTAGCTTGAAGGGGATCATCAGGCTGGAAGGAAGTACTATGGATTCTTGAGGGATCATTAGGGACTGATTAAGGATACCTAATCAATTGTCATGACCATCATGGGCAAGAGTGTGAGTTTGCAGCTTAAGCACAATACCTATTTCTCTCAAGACACTTGCTGCTCCGTATGCTGTGATAAATAGGAGACAGCTACTCTGTTTCACTACAGGTAGTTGGATGCATGTGGGCAGCTGCTGCACAGTAAATTATGTGTTCAGGTTTTCCCTCTGGTAACTATTTCCTCTCCTCATACCTTTCCTTAATAGCTTTAGTAATGACAAAGGCATAAAAAGTGGCAGTGTGGTAATGAGACAAAATTGGAGGTTTTGTCAATATGGAGAAGATCGAAGCATAATGCAGGAAGATCTGTGTTACCTAGAGGACTGGAATAGCAGAAAAGAGCTGTAATTCAATAGCAAAATGTGCAAGGGCAGTCACTTAGAGGGGCAACTGGAAGGAATTTTCTGATAAGCTCAATGGCAGGAAATGGCAGAGGAGAGGGAGCAAGATACCCTTATTGGTTTCAGGATATGTCTGAGAAATCCAAGAGATGCTTCCAAGAAGGTGGCAGGCTCTGCCCTTAGATAAATCAGCTGGGCCTCATATCTTGCCCTAAAGACATATTATGAGCATACAGAGAAGTTTTTGCAGCTTCTGGTCACCCATATTAAGACTGCTAAATTCAAACTGGAATAATGGTTGTTGATTGGAATGATGGGTTGCTTTTATGAGATTAGAAGATCTTGGTGTGTTTGCTTCACAGGAAAAAGAACTGGGAAGGAACATGTTACTGTCCAGCATGGGAATAAAAAAAAAAAAAAAAAAACAAAAAAAGGAAGTGGAAAGTATATTTGAAAATATGACAAAACTGATTAAAGGCAATAGTTATAAGCACACCAGACCATACATGAAGGTAGAACTGGGAATGAAAAGTTGTCAGATTATTTCAGAATAAAGTCTTGAAATTTCATGGAACTTGAATCCTCATGTAAAAATATAGGAATTCAAAAACATGTCAAAAGATTTATTTTTAAAAGTTGTAGGTTTTTTAATTGTTTAGAGGTGTAAAAATCACTTTATACAATGTTGTTCTCAGTCTCAGCCATTGGTAAGACCTGACAAGTGGGTAAGAGGCTCTACAGACCTACAGAGGAAGAAGATGAGAGAATGGTTCAGGCTGGTAGTTCCAAAGTCTTGAGCAGAGTGCATATCTGCTGATCTTTTTTTGATGTTCTGGTATGGTGGATCTCAACCCTGATATCCAGTTCTTTTACTAACATTCTTGGCAATAATTAGTTGTGTGCTGTGCTTAGTGTGGAAGGGCTAAAGGACATGCCGAAATAGTTTGCAGAATTAAGACCACAAAGATTTCTGGGCTGATATTTTAGGGTTTTTTCATTAATTTTTTTTTGTAATTTTCTTCTGTTCTGTCATTTTAAGATGCATAGCAGAGTATTTTAATGCTGTATTGTTATGTGAGCCATTTGAAATTATATTTGTTGTTTATAGAACTCAGAATAAAAGTTAGGAAGATATAAGTCCATAAGTTCCCTTAGAACATAGGTATTTTCAACTCCTAGTAGCACTAATAAATCTGTTTCTTTAATTGTGAGAAAATTAAGTGTGGTAAGACTTTATCTTCCAGTCATTATGTACATATATATATATATATATATATATATATATATATATATATATATATATTCTTGCCCTGTAATTGGTGTAGGTAAACCTTTGTCCACTTTAGGTGTATTACTTAATGGAAATTATTGTTCTGAATTTTTAGTGCTTCTAGCATTACAGTTAATGAAAGCCAGATGGAGTCCCAGCCGTGACCAGAAGTAAAAATCCCATTAACTCAAGAGACACAAGAGTAGATCCACAGTGCATTGGAACCTATCAGAAACTTATAATCTTTAATGTTTGGAAATACACTTCTTTAAACTCAAGGTTAGTGCTAAAAAAATATTTGATGGCTTCATCTGAAAGTTGTACGACTTGATGAGAAGTTAAATGTGAGATTTTAAGAAAACAAGAGTGAAACATGTTTTATGGTTGCTGGTAATGAAATACCAATGTGACCTCATAGATAATTCAAAATTTCAGTGGGAATCACCTGTGATGAAAGCCGGGTGTAGTGGAGAAGGGTACATGTAGATAAATAGTTGGAGACTTCAAGGTCTCATTGCACCATAGAACAAAATAATGTGTTTCAGAAACTGGAACACTGACAAGTGAAGATTTTTAAAAAATAAACCATCCAACACACTGGAAACTACATGTAAACAAAAGGTCACATTGCATAAGGGTTGAGAATGTGGCTTTCAGCAGGCAGAAGAAAAAAGAACAAAACATGCAGTGTAAAAGTCTATAGTGGCCTTACACATGAATCAGTCCAAAGGTAGAGAGCTGCCTCAACATCTTAAGTACATGTAGTGTAGGCCAAGCAGTTGTGGAACAGCAGGAATGGCAGGAGAAGAATAATTAACAAGTAGTCCTTTGGCAGAATGAAATACTTGTAAGTCATAGTAGGGATTAGATTTGCTGATGTAAGAAATTATTTATTTGGAAAAATCCTCTAACTCAAACACATTGTTTTTCAGTGAAAACTGGAGAAGTTAAGAATGTGCAGCTGTAAAATTTCAGGGGGTTTGTCTAATTGACCTCCTCTTCAGGTGTCCAGATTGGCATCATGACTATTGGAGTGAGTCATCAGAATTGTGCCTAGATTTTGTATGTCACATAGAGCACCACTTCTGAAATAAATACCTAAATTACTGCTAAATGATGGCTACTACATTCAGGGCGACAAGGATGCAGAGGACATCAGAAAAGACAGCAAACAGAGAGAAAGCAGGTGACCTTCAAAGTCACTGGAGAAATCTTCCAGGCCTGTCACCTCAAGAGGGTTAGGAAATTGGACCCATGAAGCCTAGCTCAGCTGAAGGGCTTTGGGAACAGGAGGAGGTGGGACGTGACAAACTGCAGATCTTGACTTTGTGTGAAGCCATTTAGAGCAGGACAGAAATTGCAGTGGGCTGGGAGAAGGGCTCTGGTGCAGCACAGGTGCATTGCAAAGATACCAGGCACTGTGGAGGACTGTTTTCACCCACCCTTCTGCCCAAGGGCTCCTAAACCCCTGCTCACACCATGCCCTCCTGTCAGAAATGGGTCAGCTGTGCTGTCGTCCATTTGGAAGGAGCACTGCACTGCACAGCCTCTGGCGATGCCTGCCAATTGGAAGTGGGTGAAATTCACTGACCCCAAGTTTTCCTGACAAAGGGAGTATTTACATTCATTGCCTTTAACACACAAAACTATTTTAAGCTTCAATGTGAGTAAAGCTATTTTTGCTAGATGCACAGAGTGTTTGCCATTGTTCTATGTACCTTGTCACATCTAGTGTGTAAAAATGCTCTCAGTGGAAATACCTGGAACAAAACCAATGAGGAAGCTGCACACATACTTCAAACACCTGCATATCACAAAAATTTAACAGTGCCAGCACCAAATAGTTCTGGTTTATCTCAGAAGAATGTTTGCAGCTAATCCTCTCCTGTGGACATAGATAAACATACTGCAGCTAATACATACTTATCATAATTCAGAGGAGACATTTCAGAGTGCACCACTTAACTGCTTTTCAATTTTTTTTCCTGTTTTGTCATTATCATTGTTGTGGGGATTTGGTTTTGGGTGTTTTTTTGTTTTGTTTTTTTTTTTTTTTCCTTAAATTTTGATTTTTGTTTGTTTGTTTATTTTCCAGATAATTTACAGGTGATTGTTTGGTCCTTTCTTGGAACTACACCCACAGTGTACTTCAACTTTCTCTTACTTTCAGTGCTGCTTCTCTTAGCATAGAAATCTGCAGAGCTGTGGGACAGGTACACATAGAGCACCTAGCTGCAATGTAGGTTTCATAGGCCCCATGACAGCACAGCTAGAGTCACTTCAGGCATTGCAATTTAAATTACAGGTATGTTATCTACATTTATTGTTCTGTGGGACCATTGGTTTTCTTAGTCAGATTTCAGTTCTCATTTCCTAAGTATTATATTTTCATTCAAACGAATGCAATGCTGTTTATTCTTTGCCTTTCTTTTAAATATATAAAAAGTTCAAATGCAGAGTTATTCTAGATCAAGACATATATATCAATGTAACAATTTGCATTACCTGTGCCAGTACTTTCCTGTCCTTGTATTCTTGCTGTAACTTCAAACATGCCTTCCTTCAATCCTCCCTCTTAAGATGGTATTCATCTCCTGCATCTCTCCTGAATTTCTGCTCCACAGACTTCAGATTGTCTTAAATGTTTTTGAAGTTTTGCTCATGAATCTTGTGTCCCAAACTTTCCGTCTGCTCAGTCATATGGTTGTACTGTCTCTGATATGAATCTTCTGTTGTGAAGAACAGATATTTCGTCTCCTGCATCTTCCTCAGAGCCATATTGTTGGAGGATTAATGCAAACCTCCAGGTAGGTAGCTAGGCCAGAAGGCTATATTTGAATGCCATTCCTCTAATGGGTCAAGCAGTTCAGTTGCAGAAATGAATAATAGAGAGTGTGTTTGCCAACAGGTTTAATCTACTTGAGTTTTCTCATCATCTAGAGACTTCTCTGAGACATTGTTATCCTCTTTTGATTCCACAGTGTCTCTCTCCCTTGCATTGAACAAGCTGTTACATGCACTACAGATTTCTTTTCTTGTCTGTGTTTTCTTTGAGACTGTGCTGAAGTTGCAAAGTTGGGAAAGACAGAAGCCATTAAGAGAAGCACTGCTTGTTCATTGTAGCAAACTTCTGATTTAAGAAAACAAATAATTGTTGATTCCACTTCCATAATGTGAAGCTTTCCGTCTCACCTCCATGGATTACCTCACTGCCATGTTTCAGGATGGGTGCAGACTCAATGTTATTAGTCTTTCATTCAATTTTTTGAACTAAGAGCATATTGGCATCTTAGGGGTGTGGAGGCTGTTAGACCAGGTAATCCTTGACACCACGCAAATGTTAACTGCCATGCAGCAGAGGTTTGAAGTTGTAGCAGGATAGAGTTTCCTTTCACTTCCTTCACCAAAGGTCATGAGACAGCTTTCAGGAAAATAAAGTGTTAATTTGCCACAAATACTTCAGCCATCTCCAAAATAACTATATTTCAGTGTTTTCTCAGCCCAAATATTTCCCTGCTCATGCATACCTGAATCTGGTAGTTTGCCTCTGTGCAAACTCGTTCTGCTGATTGACCTGACCTTTGGATATTTACTCATGCGCCTCCACCTTTAATGTTTCCTGCAGGAGCTAACACAACATGTGCTGCATGTGAGGCCAAGAATTAAATACAAGGTTTTGTGTATTCGTCTTTGAAATATGTGCATTTGACAGTATGGGAATCTATCCTTTGTTGTGCTTTAGGAATGGTGTTCTCCAATTTAGTGTTCCCACTGAAACTGCCCTAAACCACTCCAGTTTTTTACTCCCCCCTTCCTCACTTCTCCCCTTCCCCTGAATCAGGCTGGAGAGGAAAATTGGAGGCACAAAAGAAAAAAAGCACAGGTTGATACAACAACAATTTACTGGACCCAGCAATTACATAAGAAAACTAACATGGGTGTTTAAGATATGTGAAGTATTCACATGCAAAAGCACACCACTGTCCCATAGGGAGCCATCACCACCCCACCCCTACACAGAAGAGAGCCCTTCCCCATCCCCAGAAAGCTAGGTGGTATAAAATAACCTCCAGGCCCTGGCCATGCCTCTCTGAATTAACCCTGTCCAGGCGAGAACCAGGGCAATCTTCTATAAAAATACGTTCAGCCTATGCTTTTCAATGTTTGTCTACAACAGTTTGATAGTGCAACTCCACCTCAAAAATTCCTTTTTTTTTTTTTCCCTTTTTTGTGACAGGCATTCCTTACATACTGCAGCTAATACATACTTTTCTCAACTAATATTTTGTTCCCAGGATAATTTGATAACAATTATTCTTTTTGGGTGGCGACAGAGAGCATGTCAGGATGGAGCATAATTATCAACTGAACAAGTAGGGACTGGATTTGCCAACCAGAAATAACAGGATAATCACACACTCTGACAAGATCAATATATACCTGGCTGTCCAAATCTTGAGAGTGGTTAAGCATCTCAGTGTTCTAGGATGCTACATCCTCTCCTGGATTTCTCATACTCTTGTTCATTGACTCTATCTTCCTTTTGCCTTTTGATTTACAATCCTACTATAAATTCTTTTTGAACAGAGATTATATGTTTCTACAGTGGTTGGCAAGTGATCCCATTCAGAGCTGGAATTCTCCTTAATAAAAATAAAGACTATACTTTAGATGCTGGTGGGTATTCCTTCACAGATAGGCATAGCATGTAATATCTGAGAGAGGGCATGTATATATGATTTTACATATTAAGTGGGTTTGAATCATTCATAGGCTTCAGGAAGTGCCTTTAAACCCATTTCACCACCATAGTAGCCTTGGAGCAAATGCAATGCTAATACCCCTGCTTAGTGATTTTAAATAGTTTGTAAGCTGCTGTAAAAAATGTGTTGTCAAACTCTGAAACTAATTTACTTCTTCCAGTCTATAAAACAAGGAAGGAAACATCTGTTTAAATGAGAATGTAATGGCAGTGGGGATTATACTTTTCTTGTCTCTGTTGTTGTTCATTTTGTTTAATCGGTTTAAATATACAAAAATAATGTCACTGATTCATAAGTAGTAGTATTTATTAGAGCTTGAGACCCTGTACAAGCCTATGTAGACAAACATTTTTGTGACACTGCTGGCATTTCTGAAACAAATTAAGCAGATGTGGGAACATTCCAGACATTGCTGAAGACATAGTTCACTCCACATGGATGAAGTTATGGCAGAGTTAGCACAGATGACTGGAGCTATCAACACAACATCTTTGTCCATAAATTCTCTGCAGAAAGGGTTAACATATTGCAAAAGGAATCCTGCATGGGAATTTTCATATTCCTCTGTGTGATTCACTTATTTATACGTGCTCTATGTCTGTCTCTCAGATTATTCAGCCCCTGGAATGCCAGAATAAATGCTTTAGAAAGGTCAGCCCTGCTTGCAGGGAGCCAGCCTTGCTGTCCTCTGAACTTCCAAAACGCAGAGACTGTTTCTTGTGTGGGCCTTTTAGCGGCCCAGAAGAAAATGCACTAGAACAGTATTCAGTGGAGTGTGAAAAGCACTAAAGGGTTTTGCCCCTGACCATTGTTTCCTGTGAAATGCAAGTCTAGTGCTCTAGCAAAATTTGGGCCATGGGGCTGTGCCTTGTCTGCTTTATTCTACTTGGTTTGTTTGTGAATTTTTCATTTAGAAGCTAAGACAAACCAAGGTTAACTTGTTGCTTACAGACAGGAAATAAATAATTTGATATGAATTTTTTGACACAAACAAGTGAGATGAACAAAAATACTGGGGGCACATTCTATTGATCATTTCTTACTCCAGAGCCTGTGGCAGTCTGTTGCGGAACCTTGAGGGCCCTGGAAGAAAATGGCCAAGGTGTGAGTGTTATTTTACAGGTTTAGATATGGAATGTAGATGGCATAGAATATGCAGCAGTAAAATAGTGTGCAAAAGCTTTTTGTTGATTCAGGCACTCCAGCAGTATTTGTAAATCATCCAGAAAATCATTCAGGAGCAAATCCAGTGGAATCAGAACCAGGTAAACCTCTTCACCGGAGTGCAAGGAAAGGAGAGTGATGTAGAGCAGGGATCCTCCAGAGACATGGTTGGCTGTGGCTCAGGACAGAGGCTCTCCACTGACTGTGCAATAGTGTGCGTACATTTCATGTGGTATTTTTTAGAAAGACAAGCAAATCCAGATGCATTCACAGCTTTGGTCTCCACGTAGAAAAGCATGAGTGATCACGGTTCCTTTTAATTTACCTTGGGTAGCTGGAAAGGGCAACTAGAGCTTGGTGAAATGGCATAAATGGATCAAAGTCTGGGTATTTAATTTCTAACTTCCCTAGCAAATTTTTGTCTTTAACTAACATTTTCTCATCATCAAAAGAAAGCAAACCAAAAAAACCTAAAACAAGACAAGAGAAAATTCTCTTCATCAAACCATTCCCAAGACGTAATTTGTGAAGTGTCATTCCTCTTCCATGGTAACTGATAGAACAAAACCAACTGTAGTGCTCCTCTAGTGAGCCGTGAGGTAAACAAAGAGCATGCACTAATGACAAACTCTCAGTAACAAGTGAGGACATTAAACTTAAGACTTAAATCTGCACAAGGCACCACTGAGGACCTAATTAATGTTTTCATGAAAAATAAAAATTAGTTGAGAGATACAATTGGATTTTTGCAAACGTGAGCTTTCTGAGTGAGAACTCAGATGTCATTTCATGGGCTTAAAATTAATTTTCTAAGACCATCATTTCTTTTGGACTAAGCAGGAAAAGGCAGCTTAAGAGCTCTTTCAAACATGGGTTATGTATTTTGGTTTAGTTTTTTAGATCTTTGTATGCAGTTTAATCACTCTTCTGGAAAGTCTAAGGCAGGTATTTTGCACTTCATAATGTCCAGTGGCTACTCTGTGTCAAAGGGTGAAATCCAAGGGTGAAGGTATTTACGTCAGAATAAAGCATGTTTTTCTAACTCAATGAAGACACTAAGATGAAAAAATGATCTTTAATGTTTTGTTTTAAACACTCCTTTATTTCCTTGAAGACTCACCAACCAATGCAATTTTAAAATATTATCTTATAAACTGGGAAAGGAGAAACAAATATGTCCATTCAAATATGGCCTCTTCACATGAGTAATGAAGTGAAATAAGATCAGCATATACATTGCCTCATCAGGATATGAATGAGCCTTTTTTAATGTCTCTGAAAGGCAACCATCACTTTTACAAGATCAAATAATGGAAGGGCTTAAAAATCCTGCATGCAGGCTACTTGTAACACCTGAACAATGTCAATCAAAAATATTTGAGCCAGTGGGAAATGATTCCATTGGTTTTCTAGCTTTGATCACAAGAGGGAGTATTTGCAAGTAATCTTTCCCTGTAAAAACAAAAATGCTGCTTAACAGTGCAAGCAGTGGATTTGGGCCATTAACTGTTTTCTGCAATGGTCTAGCAACATCCAAATCAAACTTGCAACAAATGCAATTTCTTCTTGTCTGCTTGTAGAAGTATGCATGATGAGACCTTCAGAAACTTCATGCAGTCTTCACCAATCATAGTGAACTATTTTAGAGGAAGAAATTATAGTCTTACACTCAGAGCCAGATTACTGTGGCATAAATTCTTTGTCAATGTCTCAAAGTAATAAATTAATCTTTCTTCTACTTGTATCTTTCTGCCTAAGAGAGACTGGTGCTTCCATAAAGGAAGTTTTATTTTCTATTAGTTATAATCTTTAATTATAATTTTTTTCAGGAGATAGAATGTCAAGGAAAGGAACATATGGAGTGTAAAAATAAAAAATGGCAGTTTTGGACTACTGTGATTTAAAGGTCACAGTTTAAAGCTATCTGCAAGTTCGTAACAGCAACAAAAAAGTCCTCATTCATTACCAATGGCATGGCTTGCAGCTGTGTTTGGTGCTGATCAGTTATCTTGCACTAAATAAATTAAAGACAACTCGACTGATAGAATTAAAAATAAAGAAAGAGTAATACTGGCATAGTTTGTTACATGGTCAATCCAAACATCTTGAAACCAAGCTATGAATTACTGAAGGTTCATAACTTTCAAGCAAATTAAGAATACTTTTTGCCTCCTCTTTGACCTGTAAGCAGAATTTGACCCAGAGAGAGAAATACTGATGATGCAGTGGGAGTGCAATGACACTTAAAGGAAAGGAGCGGGGAGCCCATACTGTTGCAGGAACAGAGACCTGCTTGAGGTTTCAAAGGACAATGGTAGCAGGCTTCATAATTCCCTAACTGCTGGATTAACCTTTTCCTTATTTAAAAATGCTACAGAACTGTTTAGGAATCAGAGGAACATGGAGCAAGGGAAGGAGGAAGAAGGATTAAAGCCACACTGTCAGGTAGAATTATGCTCTATATAAATGTGATTTTGGAAGACTGTTAGATTGATAGAAAAGCCCTATGAAATCAAATGTGGAAAATTATTCCACTGAAGAAAAGTCTTCTGTTTGTATTTAGCCATTCCACCACAGCATCTGCAATCTGAAGGAAGGGTCTTTGTTCAAACCCCTGAGTGCCAATTCTCCTGGCCTTCTGTGAGAGCACTAATCATTTTGCAGTAAGGAGAGCTGCTCTTTGTGGTCAACATGTACTTTTCCTGACTGCACAGAGGTGTTTTGATGATGGCTGGCAGAGCAGTGTGTCAGGAATTTGTTTACTGACATAAGTGATAGGTGGGAACATGTCAGAGCCAGTGGCATTGTCTGACTGGCCAAATCATGAAGTGGAAAATGCCAAGCCAGTGCTCAGAGGTGTGAGCAAGGATGGTGCCTCCCTGCCCTTCCCCTCTAACCACACACACACCTGTTGGCCCTGCAAAGTGCTGGCAAAGCCTGTGCTCTCGAGGACAGTGTGTGGCAGCCGGACGGAAGAGGAGAGAAGAGGACAGGACAGGAGAGGACAGGAGAAGGCACCAGCTGCCCATGGCCACACATCCCCCCACTGTCCTTGCAGTTGGAAGGAAGCATTGCTGCTCTCTTAAGAAAGAGAAACTTAAATTGGAGAGCTTGAAATGAGTTTTAAGAGCTCTGCTTTGCTCTTCTTTGTGCATAGGCTTATCATTCCATTCCCCACTCTGTGTAGGTAGCCATTCTTCTTAATGCCTGGAATAAGCATCAAAGTAGCTGTGCTGGAGCCAGCCTCTGCCTACTGTGTCCCTCTGATGGTACCACCTCATGGAGAAAAGGTGACATGATGACATCCATTCCTGACAAGTAGAAGTGTTCATGTCTTGGGGTGACTTGGAACTGAACCCATTTAATAGCCCCAAGAGTCAAGATACAGTGATTTTTTTTTGCTTTAACTGCACTGGGGAAGCTTTCAGGCAATGATTTAAGACGGTTTCTATAAAATCATACACTTTTTTTTGCCAACTGTTTCTTGATTTTCCCCAGTTTCCAAACCTGATTTCTATACTGATTCCTCTTTTAAAGCTACATGTTCTCTTTGTCCCAGGATTGCCCTTAAAAGCTGGAGTGCAGAGGGAGAGAATATCCTTTCAGCTTGATGTGAATTGCAAAGCAGGGCTCTCTCCTTCCATTCTTAAACACGAAGGGTGGTACAAGTAGCAATGCTGACAGTGTACATTTGCAGATGCCACCATATGGGTCTTGAAAAACTAGTTGCACCGATGATTCCCTGCACATGTAGGAGACAGTTTGCATTGTTGGCATCGTCCCTGCACAGAAACAAGCACAGCTTAGCAAAGCTAAGCAGATGGCACTAGATCTGGTGCCAGGGAAGCACTGAATTAAAGGTTATACCCACCAGGTTTGATGCAGTGCCAGTTTGAATTGGTACAGAAGCTTCGGCCCACCTGCTTATTGGCCCCGTGACATCTGGCATCTTTTTTTTTTTTTTTTCTTTTTCCCCTTGGACTAAGCTAAATGCAGCAAGGAAAAATGTCATTTTAAAAGCTAGTTACCAATAAATGGGATAAAATTCTCTGAGAAAAAAGAAAGCCTTGCAAATGCATTCTGTTTAACACTGCTATATTAGAGATCTTGGGACAGCTTTGTGAAGATTATATGATGGAAAATACGAGTCTGGGTAAAACCACATTTTACAGAAGGCGTAATGGTCAGGGCAGCATACTAATGAGCTCATGGAGCTGTTAGGAGTTTAGGGCTATCAGCAGCCTGCACACAACAGCTCAGAGTCTCAGATTGTCACCCTACATATGTTGTCACTCAGAGCAGGAGAGATATTTTATGCTATGCCACCTGAGTGTGGCTGGTGGAGGTGACTAACAAACAGCAATGCACCCTGCTAAACTTACTGCCTGCTCCACTTGGATTTCTCCATCTCCTTTCTGTTGTCACCCTTCACCTTCTTTTTTTTTCTTTTTTTTTAACCAGTCTCTCTTTCCTCTCCACACGTTCACATGCTGTATACACAAATATGCTGCCATGGGGACTGTGCTTGTTGCAGAGACTAAACCTGTTTATATGTCTTCTCCATTAGGGATTTAATCCTTGCTCCCTTGGTGTGAAATGAAAGCATGCAGCTGTATGGCACTCTGGAGATGATTACCAATAGAGCTAAACCTGAGTTTATACACACCATGAGCCAGATTAATCAACAATTTATTGACTCAAAATTGAATCCATACAGCAGTGGTTTTGACTTTCTTCCTTCTTTCCATTTTATTTTTTTTTTTAAGAGGGTCTCAGACTGCCTGAATAATTTTGGTAGAGAATTGTCAGAAAATCATTGAGCCAGATTTATTAAATATCTGAAAAATAGTGACAGGCATTGTGTGCATTCTAAGGCTCCATCACAGAATGGCAGGGAGGTCGATGTGCTTATAAACTGTAGACATACATTTTGAAATCATCAGTGCTGGTTTGCAGTCTTCGTTAAAAAAGAAAGAAAAAAATGGTCAGCTTTGGACCTTGCCTTGAATTTTCTTGGCTTCTCTACATCCAGTACCAATGTTTAGAAAAACAAATGAAAAGCTGGTAGGAATGGATAAATAAGGCAATATATTTCTGAAGAAATAAATGTACTGGGGAACCAGTTATAATGCAAGTGTATTTCACAATAAAAGACGATTTATCTCCTCCACACAACAACCCAAAAAATGCTGTACACCTGGAAATTCTTAAGCCGAGAATATTTTGTCATAAAAAAGAGACTAATATTAAACATCCAAATTTTCCACTGCTGACCTTTGAGTTAGAAAGTATTTGCAAATATATCCAAATCCCACTGAAGTCAGTGGAAAGACTTTGTTGGCTCATGCCTGCCTTTTCCTGACCTTGTTGCTGGTGTCTCTACCTCTCGCTTTCTCCAGCACAGGCAACTGCATTGGTGCCCTTCGTTGCTGGAGGCTGCCTCACAAGGCCATTCCTGGCACAGATACATGTTGAGATTCAAGTTGAACACTGACTTTTTAAACTGTTGTACAGCACAGCTTTGGCATCTGCTGAGCTTTGATTTCCAGGGTCAGAATTTCATGGCTTTCAGCTCCAACCTAGATTTACTGCTTGTGGACAGCAGTCTCGTTGCACAAAGTGAAATCACAAGAGCTGGATCTCTTCTGGCAAGGTTTCAATAAGGATCAAAGTCTTGGAGGTAGCTTCCTTCTTCAGCTGTCTCTGAAGTAGCTTGATCTGTGAACTCTCCAGATCTTCAGATTTTCAGAGATGAAGGTGCAATGGCAGTTCTATTGGTTTTGGTTTTAGTGAGGAGAACCATGCTGGCCTTTTGTGTCACACTTTACAGGTTGCCAAAGCAATACTTGGGATATTTCCTTGAGTTTTGATGAATGTCAACACTGAAATAAAAATAATGGGCAAGACTTTGAACCCTTTTTCACAACAAATCCTCCTCCTTGTCTGCCCCAAACTTGGGGAATTTATTACTCAGTTCAGTAACAGTACTACTTGAAAAGCGGTTTGTTTGTTGTTGGCTTTTTTAAAAATAATTTGACAAATGTTCTATTTACATGACAGATCAGTAAATAGTTTGGACACAAATTGCTTTTGTTAGTTCCTCAGATTTCTTCATGTAATAGTGCTTTCTCAGAATATTTTCTATTAAAAGTTTTTCCTAGCATTTTTAAGTTATAGACAATATGTCATGCTACCCAGGGACAATGATGTTGAATTAAAAATAACATTCCTAAATATAAAGGTTATAAACAAAGAAGTTTATTACATATCTGTAACCAACACACAACAAGGATAGAAATTTCATTATTTGCCTGAATTTAGTCTATTTTCATCTTTAATGGTTTATTACTGTTGCAGTTTAAATTTTCCATCTGGTACAATAATTTCCATCACTGTCACTCTCTTCACCATCTTCAAATTCTTTCCCACGTTTAGTGTCTTCATCACCCTCATCTTCCTTTTTGAACTCAAATCATCATTGGCTCCTTTCATGGCATTTGAAATTCAGTCTTTCCTAAAGCATTTAGTGACAACATCTGGATTTATCTGATCTCATGTTGTCTTGATCCAGTGACAAAGCTGTGCTGCCCTAGGACTTCATCCTCCCTGTAGGAGTTACAGCAGGATCCTGTGCCAAGAGCCATAAAGGCTACACACATTCTTTAAAGGTCTTGCTGTCTGCTACATCAGGCACCTACAGCTGTGACATTCCTGCTGGTACAACTGCAAGGGATGCACTCTTTCCTCCAATGATAGTCTTCATTCCTGGTGTTAGATACCCTCTGAATGTACCTAGGACAAGCATTCTCCTTTCGTGCACCAGCACACCTGGTCTCCTGTTCCAAATGATGTTCAGCCAATCCTTCATTAAGTCTGTAGACATCCATCCTTGGTTTTGACACCTAACAATTATTCCAGTAGGCAGCTGGTCCTTCAGCATTGTTTTCCGCTTCAAGATCACATACGGTGGCAATTTTATACCATCTGCTAACACTGCCAGCATTACTGTAATGCACATTTTTTTCATTCCCCAAAGTTTTGATGATGACGGATTTTGAACCTATTTTTTCAATGACGGTATTGGATGGCTCATCAAAGGAAACTGGTGTCTCATCTGCATTTCCCACTTGGCTCAGCAGGTAATTGTGACCTTTATGCAATCCAGTCACGTACTGCTGGAATGCTGTGACTTTTATGCTGAAGTTGGAAGGTACATGTTGGCAAAATGAAGCCCTTCTCTTTAGGCAAAAACCTTTATGACACATCATCTTTATGCACCAGTCATTAGTGATTTTGAACTTTTGCCATGTAATTTGTCATGCTTGTGCTATGCCGTGAGATCTTCATGTAATGATTTTCTGTGCAACAAGAGTTCTATCCTTTTTCCTTTTTTGTTTTTAGGTGCACATATTCTCCAACTTATCTTTTTACTTAGCAGCAGGCAGGATGGATTAGATGACCTCCAAAGGTGCCTTCTAACCTTAACCATTCTGTGTTTCTGGCATTCCATGGCAGTTCATGGAAGTGCCCTTTTCAGGCATTTAATAATTTCTGCATTGAGTTATTGCATAACTGTTTGTGTTTTCATTATTTCTGTCTTGTCACATGTGCCTCAGTAACATTATATTTCCTCTTGGCTCACAATTGTTAGTTAGTACCCAGAGTTCCACCTACATTGTAATTCCTACTTGCCTTTTAGTATGTTCCCTCTTGTACTTGTCCCTCTGACCTCCAGATGTGTTGCTATTTCCCAATTTACCTAAAGCTATTTTAAAAAATCACACTGGAATTTTCTGATCCACCTCACATCTATTCTCTAGTTGCTGAAAAATCAAAGAGTAAATCATTGTATTCAATCATTGTATTCAAACTTCTTCAGATTTTGGGCTTCTTTGAGCAAGTTTGTGGACGTAACTAATGAACCTTCTGCAATGCATAGTCATGGTATCATTATAATACAAAGGAAAGACAATCTCCAATTTTTAAGTTAACTTTCTCGACAAAACCCTCTAATCCTGCTTCTGTGTAAAGCAAGTATTGGGGTCTTTTTTCTGGAACTGTAGTCAGATTTAGTCACAAGCTTTTTTTTTAACTCAGGAAACCATCAACACAATCTGTGTATCCACTCCAGAACAGCTAATTTTTTTATTAAATGAGTTAAATGAGGTCTGCATTGCACATGACCTGTGAAATCATCTTTTTTGGCCAGCTAGCCCTGCAGCATGTGGGCTCTGTCATGGGCAGAGCTTGGCTGAGCAATGACCCTCAGCCATGGGCAGGCCCACGGCCCCATGGGTGCAGACGTTTCTCTGGTGTGCTGGCCAGTCATCCCCTTTGTGTCTGTGCAACCAGAGAGACAGACCAGCTCTCTAGCTCAGGATTTCCTTGCAGTAGATTATATGACATTTATTCTGGCCCTATACATAGACTTTTAATCTGAGTAATATACAATAAACACTACACACACGAGTCATGTAATGCCAAGTGACAAGCAGAATACGGCTCATAACAACCCAAAATACAGGGTAATTTCAATTCATAAATTAATGTATTCATAAACATTTTAAAAATTAAAGCATACTTACTTGAAACTTTTTGCCATATTTTTATATTTTGAAATATATAGAAGTACAATTAAATTATCTGCATGAACAAAAAGAATCCAAGAATCAGCTCCTTGTCTTTGCTTATAATTTCTTGAAACTAATTGCTAGCGTGGTTTTAAAATAACAACAAAATAGATTGGTAGCATCTTACATTTCTACTACCTTAATCTAAACCAGCAAGCATTTAACTTCTTTTTTTTTTCACCCAGTGATTAATTCCAGATAATAAATTGTGTATTGCTGTGAAGTGCCTCATAGCAATGGAATGTATTTAACTTTAATTAAGCTACAACCGGATCTATATTTAAAATAACATTGTTCCTTCATTATTTTGGTGAGTTGTATTTAACTTCACAAGTTACAGAGTAGAACTATTTTATAGACTTTCTTTATTATTTGAACGGTAGACAAATAAAAGTGGACATAAAAAAGGTCATTTGTATTTGAAAGTTTTATTGCTTGAGTTACAGATAGTACATATAAGTGTAAAAAGACTGTAGCCCATATTAGTTCCGCTATATATTTCTGGGTTTGCTCTTTAAATTAAAAAAGTGTGGAGCCATGAAAAACAGATGCTTTCAACCAATTTTCCTCCAAAGTGAGAAAAATATATGTTTGTTTTGAGGTGCTATATAGGGATGGAGTATTCTGAAAAGATTGTCCACTTCCTCAGCAATTCCTCTGAAGCTGGCATAGACCACATTTCAGTTCATGGCTTCAGGTCTGAATTTTGGAGGTGAGTTCTTGATGCCTAAAAAAACATAGGGTTTTTTAATGCAAAATCTACACCACTATGTAAAGCCTCGAAACAAGTCCGTAGGTACATCTGTTGCATGTTGCTTTCTGGTAGAAATCTTGAAGCTGGAGGCCACTGACTGGCTGCAGATCTGCTCCATGCTGAGTATGTCTGCAGTGTAAGAATGCAATGTGCTGTGAGGAGGGAAATGACTAGAAGCCTTCACTTGGCTGGTTGGCAAAATGTGGCTGCTTATGATTTTATTCATATTGCTCTATAAGTAGGGTTTAGTTTTTTGTGTTCATTTGTCATCAGATATTATCTCTATAATCATAAGGATAAAATAAATGTAGGACAGCTTGCAAACTCCTTTGTGGGTGTTCAGGTTCCTCTTCTTGATTAGCTTCTTTTTCATTTGTATTAATATAATCTCTTTTTTGTGGGATAATTATTTCATTTTCTTCTGGTTATTTCTTAAAATGTTAATACTTATTTCTCCTTTTCTAATTTGACATTCCACTAAGATTATTTAATTTTTGATTTTATTTCAAGAGACCAAGTAATGCAGTGCTAAAAATGAGTATAAGCATTAAGAGTATCAACTAGAGTAAATGTTAGACCATCATCAGAACAAGGCTTCTTGTTTAATGTGGTTTTGCATTGGCACACCATGTACCTATGTCATTTATAAGCACTGGCACAAGCAGACAGTCTATAAAGTGTCCAGATACAAAACCTGTATGGTTCTGTTGGATTTTCTTGTAAAAATGTCTTAGTTTTCATACAACTGACATTGTCATATTCAAGTTTGAACCCCATCAAAGGGCAAAGGGATTGTAATTTTAAAATTTGGGCTTCAAGATCCATATTGCCACCACTGGTATCCGTGATAGAGTCTTCAAGGACAGCCTTTGTCTTTGAATTTTATAAAGCTTTGACGCAAATTGTAGCATGCTGTTCATTTTGTGAACAAGGACCTTTGAAAACAAAACATATAGGGAAAGAACATCTCGAATACACCAGCTGAAGAATTAGAAGATAATGCCACAATGCAACATACAGAAAAATAAATCAATGTATCAGCCTGTATTAAAAACCAGTACCCCTTCCAGAATGGGCATGCTGTGATATGACATCCATTGTAGTGAGCTGCTTCTTTGAGTATATAGAAACAACTCCTGAGGAGGACCAGCACATCTCTTTGAGATAATTTAAAGCAAACAAATAGCTTTTTGAGAAATTAAGGGGGGAGAAATAGCAAAAAAAAAAAAAAAAAAAATTGAAGCTATGATTTATAAGAAAATAATTAAAAGAAAGACCTAAAATTATTTTTTCCTCATATCCTACAATTAAAAAATAAACATAATATTGTCTTCAGTAGACATTGCCTAAAACTAAGAAAAAAATATTCTGCTATATCCAGCTCAGTGCTTGAAGGAAAGCAGCAACTCCTGTGATGTGTAGGATCAGTAATGAAATCCAACCATAGGGCTGGGAACATGGGACAAAGGCCAGTCTTCAAATGATGAGTCCTAAGATTATTTGCACAGGCTATTTGGATGCTTACTCATGGAATCAATAGTTCATTACAGTACCAAAGTCAGACAAAGATAATAATTTGGAAGGTATTTTTTAAATTATTATTAATATTTTTTCTGTGCTGAGAAGCTTTATGTAACTAGAGGAGGGTCTGGGGTGAAATAACTTCAAGCTGATGAGTTTTGATGATGAATTGAATTAGGACAAAATTTTCTTGCTGGTATGTTGTGATAGGGATTTAGGGAAAAGAAGATTTTGTAATATTCAGATAAGTATACAGGAATGGCAATACTGCAAAATCTCCATTGAGAGAAATGGAGGATTTAAACTCTCTCACCTAGACCATATACTACTTCTTTACTTCTCTAAATATTCTTGTAATATAATAGCTGGAAAAGAATATTTTTCAAAGACACATGGAGGAATGTCTCTTAAAATCTGTTTCAGTTTCTGTTGCATTTTGTTGGAAAAACCTGAAGGAACATTAGCGGTAGTGATGGCTTTGCCTTGGAATCCTCAGTCAATGAGTGAGCAGGGTTATGGCATTTGAACAGTGTTGATACTCAACTCACATGCTGCTTATTAAATACATGTAACACAACGACAACAAAGTTGAAAAGAGAAATTATATGATGAATGTTTTGGAAAAAAGATGGTTTCTTTTTTTTGTGAAAACATGCTAACAGAATTATATGGTTAATTATTCATATAGCTTTGATAAGGACAGCAATTCAAAATTCAGAGGAAATGCCTACAGTGTTTCAACAGTAAGATTAAGCAGCATCTATCAAATATAAAACTGGCTGTAAAGATAATTAGCTCCAGTGTAATTTTACATTGAAGTGGTTCTAAGGATCCAGGACTTGGTCTGCAGTCAGCAATGGTAACTTTTCCATGGTTCTTTGCACGACAGCCAAAGCTCCAAAAAGAAATGACCACCACAAAATGCTTTTGACATAACTACAGGTAAGAGATAACTAAGCAGGGACTGCCATTATCAGAGTTTTCCATGCAAAAGATTCAGCATGCTCTTGAAAAGTATCTGCCGTGTGACTACAATGTCGCTAAGTTATGACAAGGAAATATCTGTGATATGACAGTGGCATCGTACAACTGTCAATATAAAGTAAGTGCCATGGGATTGCTCTGTGCTCTAAAGCAACTGTCATGTAATGGGGCTGTGACTAGGCTGTAATAGCAGTGTGACTGCAACATGCCAGCAGAGTGACTGATAGGTAACTCCTGGAAGAGACGGTTCCCATGTAAAATTGGCTCTAATCGTTTTGAAGTGCTGCGGACCCCATTTGTAGTGACAGCACTGCCCATCAACTTTGGCGAGGTTTTAGTCAGTACCTCATGAGAGACCAAGGCAGTTTAATGCTGTGCTTCTGGCAGCCTTAGAGTTATTCTGAATAAAATATTCTTGTATCTGTTCAGAGTTGCATTGTGCCAAGGGAGCTGACTCTAGGTACAGCCTCATGCGCAAATGCCCCTAAGCCAAAGATGGGCAACACTGGCCAGGGACCAAAACACAGGGTCAAAGTGGGCTCCCTGGGTGTCATGGCAAGAAGTCTTACCCCTGGACTCCACAGAACAGTGTTACCCTGTGGCAAGCAGAAAAAAGGCCTCCCTCTTGGGAAGGTCCCCACCATCTAGGAGCACTTTGGACCAGACCTTGAGTTCTTGACCTCTCTGCTAGTCGGCCCCTCTCACTCCCCAGAATTAGACCTCCACAATGAATGTTACGGACACTTGGCAAGTAAGGAGAGAAAATATGGCAAATTAATTAAGAAAAAGGGAAGAATTATTATATTCATTTCACAGATGGAGATATTGGTGTTCAGATTAATTGATTTGCCCTGAAGCCATGCAGCATGTCATTAGCAGCCTTGTGAATATAGTAGTGTTGCTTGAAAAATGGTTACTGTGGATAGTCTTCAATTTTCTATTATATCAATGGAGAAACCTATTTCTCTAAAGAAGAAATATATTCTTTGCAAAAAGTAAGCTGTTAGAAATTTTCCATTATTTTTACTTTTTGAAATTCTTTGTCTCCTCCTCTCTGTCAGATTTCCTTATATTTCAGTTTACCTTAAATAAGATTTGGAACATTACAGCTAAAATGAGAAAAAAAAATAATCCAAACCAAACCAAACCAAAAAAAAAAAAAAAAAACAAAAAAACAAAAAAAAAACCAACAACAACAAACCTACAAAAAACAAACCCAAAAAAAAGCCACCCAGAAGAAAGGTTTAAGAATGCTGATGCACAATTTACACTGAAATTCAAAAAAAATAATGTAGTCAGATTGCTGTTCCCTTGCATTCCCACCTTCAAGAATCCCAAATATGTTAGTTCGTGTAATGGATCATTGGTATGTATGTCATTGTATTCAGGTCACAAATCAAACCAACAGTGTTGGAAAAGGAATGCAAGCATCACTCAAGTGGAGAATAATATTTCATACTAAACAAAGGAGGACAGGAATAGAAGTTTATCCTATCTGAAAATGGTTCTGTTTCTGCATACCAATGCCTTCTATCAGCAGAAACACCTGCAGCCACCATAAGGTCCACCTTTCAAAGGGAACATTTTCATCTTTCCCCCTTTTCTTTCATATAAAGGAGCAAAATAAGTATACTGATGTGCAATTAATTGTAAAGGCTCTCTGCTGAAAAGATTTACTTGTGGTTCAGCAGTGTAATCATCTGTTGGGCATTTGCTATAAATCATGGGTGTCTGCTGTTGTCTCCACTAATTAGTACACTAACTTATTATTAAGTCCCTTAAACATTATACAAGATCTGGGCTGTGCACAGAATTACTGGGGGAATGAGAACACTTGAAGTTTTATTGCACAGCTACAAAGCATACAGTAAATATCTGGGTGGTGGGCAGTTGTAAGGCATAAGACAAGATGGAATATACAACCTTTTGTAAATGCTCTACCCATCCATAATTATAAAAGCCCTTTATTTTTCAGCCTTCAATGTGTCTGTTCAGTCACTCAGGCACCAAATAAAGGTCTCAAACACAATAATTCAAAGCAACTGGTACAGTAGTAAGTGAAGTTTTAAACAACAGTAGACAAGTTGATTAGAGCCTTTGGAGATGCATGCCCTGAATAAAGGTTAACCTTTGTGAACTTTGAATACAAAGCTTTCAGATGAATTTTATATGAAATCTGGTGACAAAGAAAAGCACTATTCAGCAAGGGCTGATTAATTGAGTTACACTTCATTGTATACCCCTGACAATGATGGAAAATAAATTTAGCAATGTGCTTTGTAGCCATACATGTTGACGGGATCTCACTAAAAAGCAAGAATCAGACCACATAAAGGCCCTGTTGAATACCTCTGAAGATAGTCTGGTGAGTGAAATGTAAAGCCAGGATTTACAAATATTACATAAGTGAACACTGTTACTGCACTCAGGCTGAAAAATCCTGTTCAAATCCAATAAGTGGTTTAAGATGTGTAAATAGAGGTTTCTGCAGGGAGTCAGGCATTAGAAGCCACCTGGAGCATGTGGTAAAGATTGTATCCATCAATACAGCAGCTGGGCTGAAATTATAAAGAGAGCTGCTTTCCATCACGCTTGTTTTAATGCATACATTTCTCCTGTCACTAGCACCCCAGGAAAACTACTAACTACAAAAATGAATGGTACCCATTACCTGATATTCATACTTGTGACAACAGAGACAACAATCACAACACAACAGTAAGCAAAAAAACTGATATCCAAATTATTTTTAAGTTGTTGCGGTGGATAGATCTTGAGAACCAGTTGGTAATATTTTAATAACATTGTAGGTTAGAGGAATGAAGCAGGCATCTGGCATTCAATCCGAAGTTTCCTTCTGCTGCACACATTCCATCAAATCATGCACCAAAGCAGTTTAAACAAATCAAGATTAGTAAAAAATTGTTCCAAGAAGGGGAACCCCATGTAAGGTTCAGTTGTATGCCAGCACCAGGGAAAATCTGACATTGGTTTTCATTGTGATTATTTAAAAATAGCACAGATTTACTATCAGTATGTTCCCAATGCATTAAGAGCACTTTTTAACCCTACATTAGTGTTGGACTGTCTGAAGAGGCAAAGTAGGCAGCTGCTTGCCTGAGGTAGTAGCTCAGGGCATCAAAAACTCCTCTGCAGTTTCCTTCCAAACTGGCAAGAGTCACGGGTGAGAGAAACACGGTCTTCAAATTACAAAAAGCTACAGTGAAAGCAACGTGCAAGTGTCACTCCAAAACAGGCAAGGAAACTGTTAAATTGCTCATTGTAAAGTCAGTGTTAAAAAATAATAAAAAACAAGCAAGCCATATTGCATGTGTAGGGACAGACTGTGCCACTAAGCCACAGGCCCAAGCCGTGGGTGGTGTGGAGTAGCATTGTTCCCCAGCAATTAAAATGAACATGCTCGCCACACAAAACTGCAATGTGTTCCTTCCTCTGTGAGTTGTGCCCTCCTTCTGCTCCCTGACACTACCAGCCACAGCAGTGAGCCGAAACTCTCTAGTGTTCCAGGGAATTCGGGGGACTGCAGGCCTCAGTGACATCTCACCGTAAATTAGGAGGCACAGTGTTCCCTGAGTGATTTCTGTCCTTCTTCCTGTGCATCAGTTTCAAGCATCAGAACTGCCAGTCCTGTATTTAGGTTATTATCTTATTCCCTGTGGATTTTGACAGAATACATTAGTACTACTGTACAGCAGGAAGCAGGTTTGCAGCCGGATGGATGAGATGTAGGTTGTGCAGTGGTTCCTATGCAGACCTGATACAGTTGGACATCAGTCCTCCATCCCAGATCTCACAGGTGAACAGCAGCCACCTAAGGAGTGAGGACCACATCAATTTCTTACCTTTTTTCTTGCCGTACTTCTGGTTAATTATGTTTCTTTTTGATTGTTTATGAAGAGAACAGCAAGTCTGTTTTTAAACTTTACCAGAGTGTAGCTATTCCATCAATTAATACTTCTTTGCATATGAGAAGAGCTGATAACAGCCCAAATTCTCTCACTGTTTACTTTGCTGTGCAGCTTATTTTCTCAGTAGCCAGCTTGACTTAAATGTGTTAATGAGGGTGCCACAACCTTGCTCTGAATGATTAGTGGGCCAAACCAGTTGAGATGTTTCAGGTGTTCTCCAACATACCTGAGCTAACATCAGAGATAGGGATCACAGGCACTAAGTTGCTACATGAATAATCTCCAGCCACATCCTGCATGTGTGCACAGATACACTGATTAACCTCCCTTGGGCTCCCTCCAAGCCTCATGACTTTTGTTCGATGGCTCTCACTCACCCCAAATGCAATGATAAAGCTTTCCCTCCCCACAGTTATTTTCTAGAACTTCTTTCTGAAGTATTGGTGGAGGAAGGGAGGGAAGAGAGTATTTTTCCCTGTGTCCTTGCCTCCAGTCTGTAGATCCTTTCACTCAGTAGAACTCTCTCTCTCTTTTCTGCTGCCATGGTGATTCAATGAGTTTGATATTATTCTGCTAAATCTGCCTCTCCCAAGAGACAGTGGTTTGATTCTCAGTATTCTTAGATAGGTCAAGAATCGCATTAGCTCAGGGCAAAATTGCTCACTGTACAAGGAGGTGAGTTTCAAGATCTTGGCAAAGCAGCAAAAAGGACTTACTCTTAACTCTTGTGATAGATGTCATGATGATGCCAAATAAAAGCAGTTTTGCTGAAAGAAAACTCAGAGTGATATTGCTGCAGCCAGGGATGAACCAGCAGTGATGCAAACAGTCCGCCCACGGTGGAAGAATACGGCACGATGGCATCAGGCATAATAAAGGAAGAGCTGGCAGGTGAATGACACGCTTCTTTTGCATCTTTGGAGCCATTTAATTTGAGATTAATTGTTGTGCGATAGCTACTCAGTAGCCCAAAGGCAGCAGCACATTTATGCTTCACATTTCCATGACTTGTGTTGCACAAACAATATAAAAGGCCACTGTTCTTGGTTTGCGTGTGCACACGATTAGGTCCATTCACAAATCCACTTTATCCTGCCCTCTTATTTATGTATACACCAGTCAGCTAGACAATGCAGCACATGGCTCTTTCTGAGCAGGCAGTCTGAAAGTCTTAGCCTTCCTATTTTGAAGCAGAACTGGGTAAAAAGCAGAATTTTTAACCATGCGGCAAAGAAGATTCAAAAATAAATGTTCTAATTTGAAATTTAATTATTAGAAAACTACCATAAATGGAATCATTTTCCTAAGAATTATTACAGAGGGCTGTGGTAGTTATGCCATAGTTATGTCTAATAATGGAAATATTATATTAATATTTTCAAGATGATGACTTATTGCTGTTAGGGAAGATATACTTCATTAAAGATCCCACAGAACTGACTCTTGTGGACCTTTGTTTCTCACCATTAAAAGTTCAATAAAAATTGTTTTACCCATATCTAATTTGAAATTTGAAATGCTATCATTATGCAACCTTCATGTTGTGATTTATTTATGTTTTAATATCTTGCAGATCAAGCTTTTCCTAAAAACTTCAAAGCACTTTGCAAGCAATAGATAATGCTACAGTCCAGCAGAACTTATTGTCTTATCAATTTTATGAAGAGTTTTGACTCTGAACTCAACTGATTTCTAAACTGTTTCTCAAATTGAAGTTCATTTGGGTGGTTTTATTCATGGCAGTGGTTTTCTACAGTTTTACCAATATCTTTAAATTCTGCTACCAGTTCTGCATAAATCCAGGAAACACCTCACAACAATCAGGGTGTGTAGAAAGTGGTGACCTCATCAACTGCTCATCTTTACTTATATTGCCATACTGGCATACTACTATGAAAAGAATATTTGGGACTAGGCTGCATTTCAATTTACAGTAATAGTTAGTCTACCATATCGGGATTTGTGCAAGCTTCTTCTTCTGTGACCGTGAACTTTAACTTCTTCTTTATGAGTTCAGAATATTGCAAGGAATTTTATTTCTTAATGTTGTGCCCTGACTTGTTCCACATGACTTCTTTCCTCATGTGTTATTTTTAGCTGCTAGCCTTGTAAATGCAGACTTACCAGTAAGTAGAGTTCAAGTTCAATCTCAAAAAAGCAAGGCTTTTAAAAAATAAATATGCTGTCTAAATATGAATTTCAGGAAAGCAAACATTCTCAGATGAAGCAATGTCAGTTTTTGATTTCTATGATTTAGAAAAACATGATAGGGAAAGAAATTGGTGTCATTCTTTTCATGGAAGTTTGCGATTTTGTTAAAACAGTTACAGTCATAAATTTGTGAGTCATTCAGAGTTGCAAACCAGATTTACCTACATATGAGAATACATACCTGAACTCTCAAAGGTAATGGTGCTGTGGATTGTTTGTCTTGGAAAGACATTTTTTGGTCATACTTTTTAGTATGTACATATGTTTTTACAGGAAATTTTGCCTGTTTCTGCTATTCTCAAGGAAAGCTAGCAGAGAAAACCTGACACTGCTGTCTAGCCCTGGGAAAGTTATTAAGGGATTAGATTACCTTGTCTAGGAGCATGAACCAGCTTTCACATTGCAGCCAGGGCTGTGGTTGTGTGTCCTGCTACAGAGAGGGAACACCATGAGGCCATTCTCCTGTAAATCTTCTGCTGCCCAGCATCAGCTGTGGTTGATACCCACTGTGACACAGCTTGACAAGGTGAAAACCACCAATGAATTTCACAGTGGAAAAGACAGTTCAGAGATCCATAAAAAGTTCTTGATGGCTCCAGTTTACACACAGGGAGGACCCCAAGCAATCAAATCCAGATTAGATTCACAGTCCCAAAATCCAGAAAACTTGCCAAAGAGTGGGGAGGTATTGTGTGTAAAAGGTGTTACATGAAAAGATAGAACTTTAGACTAAACCTGGAGATTTGAGGCTGGAACATTTACCTAAAAGTCAGCTTCTATCATACAAATTATGGTCATTTTACATACCAAACTATGTGGGGAAAAGATTATCAGAGAGATTATTTTCCATCATATGAATAGCCTCTTGGCTGTTGAATGAATACTAAATGCAACAAGCCATTTCCTTTTCTCATCCACTTTCCTCCCTCTCTTGCTTAAGTGCCTAAATTAGGCTACATATGAGCAATTGATGGATGGCTTGGAATCTTGACCAAAAGTAAATCTTTTCTGTGCCTGCTTGTCATCTTTTCCCTGTGTCTCCACTTTAGAAAGATGTTTGGGGAAGAGGGACCAAAGAAAATTACTTCCTCAACCTGTAGACTTTCCTCTTAGAAAAGCCCTCTTCTCCTGCTTTGCTGCAATGAGATTGATCTGAATTTTTATCATTCTTTGATAAAAAGTTGAAGATGGATAAACGTAGCCTTCTCTATCATGGGGGAATTTGTATAAAATTTTCTGTGCCTGGATCAGTTCCAAAGCTGCTATCTCTGGATTAATCGTTCTACCTGAGCTGAAAACTGTGCTTCCAGTGCCAGTAACACAGGACCTGAGTCAGTATGAGCTGTAGTCCACCATCACCACATTTCAAGTAGTACTAGACACCTTAATACTTGTGCCTTTGCCTTGTCAAGAAAATGCTCTTCAAGAATGTGAATCATCAGCTTGATGCACATTTTAAATCAGGAGGTATTTTATAACCAAAGGCATGATTCTACTCAGAAAGAAAAAATTGTGAGTCTTCTTAGTAACAGCTAGATTTTTTTCCCCAGTTTTTGTTTGCAAATCATTTCAGTGTGAGCATAGCCAATGTGGATATGTGCCTTTTAAAATCTGTAGTGGAGAGGAGGATGGACATTTTTATGTGTTAAGGATTCTGTTTGTTGGGAGAGTTTGCCAGCCAAGAATGTTAACTTCCACAGAAAAGCTCAAATTCAGCTTAGACACTGGTGTTGAAAGTCAACAGATGTGTTTGAACTGTGCTTAGATTGATGGAACTCTGATTTTTCAAAATGGATATTTTTCTGACTCTGTGTTGCCGTGCCAGGAAGTCACCAAGAGTGGACTTTGTATGAGAATCACTCTGACATTAAAAGATCCATTTGTCAGATCACACTTAATCTACTGCAGGATTTTACACAAGTTTTTATATGTTGAACTGAGTAGAAATGTAATTTTGCATGCTTTAATATGTATGTTTTAACCGAACAAACACCTTCTATCTCAAAGCTCAAGATGTTTCCAAGGTATGTGGTTTGCTTTGTAAGTGCAAACTTTCCCTTCTGACTGGACTCCCTAGTCACTCATAAAGACCATAGTACATTCCTATTTTTCCAACAACATCTCCTTTTTGAATTTATTCATTTTTATTTTTAGCATTCACAGTGAACTGGCAAAAATTAAAGCTAAAATAAATATGTCCTTTACGGAGGAAGACAATTGTTTGGAAAAAAAGTGCAACTAGGACTGACTAATTTCAATTAAAGTTGTGTATCTGATCCATACATTTGGTTCTATATTTAAGTGACAGCTTAATTGGTGGTTGTGGCTGGATCTAATTAATTCTAATAAGGACGATGAGCCTTTTTAGGTTGGCATATAGATACCAATGCAAGTTACATCTGTACATTACTGTGTCATGTTATCTTGCATCAGAGAAAATATAAATGTCTTTACCCTTGTCGCTACCCAAGTAGGGAAACAATGTCCTAAACATTACAAATGTGAAGGAAAAATTAACCTATTTTTCATATTTATAAATTATATTTTATTAGCATAAAGATCAGCTTCAATTTGCAAATAGAGCTTAGCCAATTTTATGTATTTTGAATAAAAACTCATCCAAGCAGATGAGGATGATGCACTTAGAATTCCTTATTTAAAACAATGTTGTTCTCCCATTGAGGAAGATTCTGTCAGTGTTGTTCCCTGAAAAAGTACATTTTCTGTCTGTAGTACTAAATTCATTGAGGTTATGCCTGTATTTACATTGGTTTTCTCTTTGCTTATTTATCTGGGAGAGATGCAGACCTTCTTCACTGAAGATAAGTACTGCAAAGTGCTTGTTGCTGTCTATTGCTGAATTTGCTTCTTCCATCTAATCTGATCCTTTTGTTCACTTAGGTATTCACAGGGTAAAAATGCCTCAAGGAGACCAAAGTCAGCTGAAATAAGGGATATGTTCCAAGAAAACAATACCAGCATGTTAAAAGAAGCAAACTGAGAATCAGAGAAAAGCTTTATAATTTAAAATTAGCCCAAAGCAAAAGTGTTATGCCAAATATTATGCAGTGTTTAGGTGGTAAATCCTTGCCATCCTTGTATTCTGTAATAGTGTAATTTACCTCCTTCCTTGGGAAACAAAAATTTAAAATTAATGTATATGCACATTTTTGTGTGTATGTGTGTGTATATCAATGCACTAATATCTACATACCTATGGAAAGAAGTAGATTCAGTTCTCATTTCTACAACACATACCGAAGTGATTCTGAAGAAGATAAACTAAGCAGAGCTTCTGCACTATTTTACCTTCTAAGGGTTTTGGTCTGAGATGGATTTTTCATGTGTGCTCAAAGCTCATCACTCCAAATGACATCAACAATGGTTTTGTTTTGAAGGTACAAAGATCAAGATAATGCCAACTAATCAAAAAAAGTGGTCTCACAGGTCTTAGGTTGGGTACCCTGCATCAGTAGACACCTTAGGATTACTACCTATGCCTCATGTCCCCAGCTGAAACATAAAGAGTAGCTGCTCCATCACTTCACAAGGCTGTTATGAAGATAAGTGTGATTAAACAAGATTTGGATAACATTGTGATGAGCACTGGAGAAACATTAATCATTCTTATTTTCAAAGGTTGTTTGAATAGTATGCGTCAGGGGGCTGCAAATGGGACAGGAGGAAGAAGAATGGCTAGATGTTCATTAACTGAGGAAGCATGATCTACTTCATGCCCTAAGTGAAATCAGGATGCCATGCAAAAATGGTTTTTGATGAGGTTATCAGAGACTGTATTACTAAACTTAGAGAAAATGCATTTTCTAAGTGCTTCACTTTCTAAGCAATATTGTTATATTCAACTTGTTTTTAAAATATTTTGCTTGTATTAGAAAAAGACAAATTGCATTTTCACTTTTTCAAATTTGTGATTTGCGTAAGTCATCAAACATTGTTATAAGTATCTTGCCCTCAATTTTGCTCAGTGTCTGCTAAGATATCCCAATCAAGCATTTCTTGCCTTGTGTATTAGCACAGGTTATCACTGAGGCAATTTTTCTCAACCTGCTCTTGAAACTTACCTTTTGAAGTTGAAATAAAAGTTGGCTTCCTGAATTTGTGTTTCTTCCCTAACATAAGCAATGTTATTAATAGGGACTCAGCCTCCCTGCAAAGCTTTCCTTAATGCCCCAGGCCACCACCACCACCACGATGGCACTGCCTCTCCTCTCCCACCGCCTTTCTTGACGTGCCTGCTGCAGCCCAGCTGCTCCAGGGAGTGCTCCACATGCACGCCACCTTTTTTACAGTCTATGGAGGCTTTGAGAAATTAATAGTATGCCCTGGTGAAACTGCTTTGCTTTCTTTCTTTCTGACCCAGTCTGGGCTCAAATAGAAGGCCACCTAGCTTATACATTAAAGCACACAGAGAGCAAGTGGTTTATCTTGGCAGAACATTTCATGAAAATGAGCTAAGGAAAACAAGACCCTTACAATTTTATCATTAGATGGGAATTCACGCAATGTGACTACAGCCCTATTCCAGCCTGGGATGTTTTCCCTGACTCTGTTTTATCAGCTCTGTACTTGGAATTCTGACGGACAGCAACTGGTACATGCTGCAGACTACAGTTCTGTGAGCATGTTTAGTAATGAGCACACCATTACAGGAGAAAATTGGTCCTCCAGAAATCATAGTCTGGAGGCAAAGAGATTTCCCTTTCATTAAACCAACAGCAGAAGCTCTACTGAGCTTTTCCCTGCAAGCTGTCACTCTTGGATGTTTCTATAGACTTTCCAAACTGCTAAGTTGCAGTAAATAGCAAATAAAATAATTTGGCCCAGTCATCATTTGGATCTATGAAGTTTTTACATCTCAGAAAGCTCCTAACAATCAGACAAGCCCAACAGATTTTTAAGGAAGTGTAATCAAAAGCCTGGAGGATGTGTTAGAAGTATGAGCTCTGCCTGACTCTGCTAGTGCAGATGAAGCCAACTGACAGTGCATTATAAAGAATATATGTCTCTGTAGCACTGCCTTTCATGGGAGAGCACTTGATACTTTCTGATGATGAGCAAAGGGATTGAACAGTGTGGTTTTAGTACAGCAGTCATGCACTTCCAGCTATGTGAACTGAACTCAGAGATATAAGAGACAGATGAGATTTTTGACTGATATTTGATAGTTGCTGCTACCAAAAGATCAGTAATTTTTGGACCTTTCCAGCTAATTTTTGGTGGGTTTTTTTCTGTGACAGGACATTCATTAGAACAAGTGAATCATTTGCTAATAAGTTGTATTCTCCAGAGATGAACATTTGTCACTGCACACTTGTATTTTTTACATTTCATTTTTATTAAGCATGATATAAAACAGTAATTGTGGACTTCTACTGTACAGGATGGGTTCATTCCAGGGATGATTCTGCATGAGTCAATGCTGATCCTGTAAAGCATGTTTTAAAACTGCTCAGTTGGACTTACCATCAGAGAAGACACAGTTGCTGTATGGCAAGGGTGCCTTTGCTGTGTTGCATGTATAGTTCCAAAATCACAGCTTGCTCTTTGGATCATCCAGAAAGACAGAGGGAGAGAAACTGCTGGGTATATAGACTGTGATTGCTTATTTTAACTCAATATAAAACATAAGAATACAAGACTTCTGACAGCTTTAAAGCTCAGCAATCTCCAATATGTTGATTCTGCTATTCTGTACATTTAATTTTCTTTTTAAAATGTATCATATTTCTCCAAGCAGTGATTTGCTTTTCAAATTATCGTTGCCTAGCTAAGACTTGTGTACCAGGTGCCATGTAAAAGCATGTTAAAAGTAGATAAAAGCAATTTATCCTGCCCTCTAATTAGAGATGTCTTGTCTTTACCACTGACAATAGCAGCATGCAGCTGTGGCAGAGAAGAGATAATAGCACCAGAGCAGAGAGAAATTAAAGATAGGTTATCATATGCTGGCTGATGTAGAGTGTCATCTCTCCATTGCATTACTAAGATGGTCCTTAGGAAGAATACTAACTTAGCTCTTGGCCTGACTCAAGCAGATTTATTTTAGTTATTAAATCCAAGGTAAGATTTTATTATAATGAGGCAAAGGGGGCAGAATAATAATGTCTCCATTAAATACACAGAAAGAGAATGTGAGTCACTGTGATTACTGTATCAATAAATACATGCACACCACGTCCCAGTATGTGCTGGATCTTTATGAGGGTGGGACTAAGATTCATTTTGCCCTGCACAGAGTTCCTCTTCAGATGAAGTGAATGAGTGCCAGGGGGGTCATATAGTGGGATAGATGACTCGGTGGCATGTCTGCTGGATGATATAAAGGGCACCTTTTAGTTCAGCAAGAGGTTCAAAATGAATGGGGAAAGGGTGGCATAAGCCTTGACAGATATTCTAATTTTTATATCTTGATGCCTTAATATGCTACGTACAGGGAGTCTGCACTGCAAAAATTATGTGGAGAAAGAAATTTCCATCAGGATTAGGGCTGAGCAGTATCTCAAGAACGGCAAAGGAGCTTGATCTGGGTGACACAGCTGGGAGAAATCCAGTGAGAGTGAAGGTGAATAGATCTGTTTTGGTTTTAGAAAGCAAATTTCCTCATATTGTCACAATAATACTGGGGTAATACCCTTATGTCCTTACCACAAAACTGCAGTCTCCAAATTATGGAGGAGTTAAAGAACTTGTTCTTTGTCTCCAGCAAGATGCTAACAGGGTAGTCATAATTTCTGCATTTTGTCCAGGTGAGAAAAGATCTAAGACCAAGGCTAAAAGTCACTTCTGCGGTAAAGAGTAGTGATGGGGAGAGGCTGTGTTCAAGACTGTGCTAGAGAATTAGATCATGAGTAGGAAATGGGCTAGATCATGCCTCAAACATATGTACTCATCACTGACACATGTCTGCACTTCAGAGTTAATTCGCAGTCACATCTCATGGACTGAAGGACTTGGAAAATCATACTGAGGAAGCATTACATGTCCTAAGTCCCGATTGCAAGACATGGATTTTATTCATCTTTTCAATGTTCTAGATATATATGCAGCCATAATAAAACTGAAGAATGCACTTTACCTCCAGTAAGATCAGAGACAACACCAAGGTGGGCAGGAGGGTTGATCCGCTGCAGGGTAGGAAAGGCTCTGCAGGGTGGAGGGATCTGGACAGGGTGGATCAATGGGCTGAGGCCAGTGGTGTGAGGTTCAACAAGGCAAAGTGCTGAGTCCTGCACTTGGGTCATGACAACTTCTTACTTACAATGCTAGCAGTTTGGGAATGAGAGGACAAAGAGCTGCCTGGCAGAAGAGGCCTTGGGAGTGCTGGTGGACAGCAGCTGAACATGAGCCAGTGTGTGCCCAGGTGGCCAAGAAGGCCAATGACATCCTGGCCTGGATCAGCAATAGTGTGGCCAGCAGGAGCAGGGCAGGGATTGTCCCCCTGGACTGGGCACTGGTAAGCCGCACCTCGAGTGCTGTGTCCAGTTCTGGAAGGACATTGAGGGGCTGGAGCGTGTCCAGAGGAGGGCAATGGAGCTGGTGAAGGGTCTGGAGAACAAGTCCTGTGAGGAGCAGCTGAGGGAGCTGGGGGTGTTTAGCCTGGAGAAAAGGAGGCTCAGGGTGACCTTTATCACCCTCTTCAGCTACCTGAAAGGAGGTTATAGCCAGGCATGGGCCAGCCTTTCCTCCTAGGAGAAAAGCAATACGATGAGATCAAATAACCCCAAGTTGCACTAGGGAATGTTTAGATGAACTTCCTCACTGAAAGGGTGGTTGGATATTGAAACAGGCTGCCCAAGTAGTGGATTCACCATCCCTGGAAATGTTCAGAAGGCATATGGATTTGGCACTTAAGGACAGGTTTTAGTGGTGAACACAGAGGTGTTAGGTTAATAACTGGACTTGATGGTCTTAGAGGTCTTCTCTAGCCCTAATGAGTCTACAGTTCTATATAAAGGCACAATTTATAAAGGCACTAATTCTATATCAAGGCACAAAAAGAAAATCAATTTAGTGTACAGAATTCAGAATCAAGAATGACTTCTGCAAATCTAAGCACACTTCCAGAATGAGTAAGTCTTGCATTGACATTAAATAAATTTGAGGAAAAATGTTTGTTTAGAACAAAATATGCATAAAATCATGGCTTTCCCTCTATTGCTCTTGCAGCGTGATTCCTGAGAACAGTGCTTATAACTTGCCTCATGCCATGGTATTGCATGTACTCTGCACAGAAGTTTCTCTCCACTCTGACCTGTAAGGTTTTGATTTAAGGGAAAAGAAATCAAGATATACCCTTCTACTTCTCTTGCTATATCAGATACAGACATTCATTATTAAAGTTTGTTGACTTGTTTAGTTGTTTTAACATGTTAGTTATGCCACTTGCAGTACTTGAAATTTTCTCCAAAGATCTAAAAAATAATATTTTAGTGCTAGTGGGCAGAGCTGGAGGGGAACTTGCAGCCAAAAATCAGCTTAACTGATTTGATATACACTGGTACATTTCTCCAGATCTTTCACCTGACTAGATCCTATCAGGGATTGACAGAGATCAGATTCATTCTATATTAATTAAAATGTTGATATTACAGCTGAGTGTAAGCAATTCCTTTATAGGGATATTGCCTCTGAAGGGGACTGGAGATAAATCTGGTATACATTCTCTCAACTGTGGTACATACAGCTACAAAGAATGGTCTCCTTGGATTAAATCTGAGCTCTGTTTTCTGTTTTGAGAGAACATGAATTTAAGCACTGAAATCAATGAGTTCATTCATTGATAGGAGTAATGCAGAGTATAGGTTCAAAGGTCTTAAAATTGTATTTATATAATATCTGAAGTATTGCAAAATTTTATCCTATAATTTCATATTTATATCCTGTGGTCTGAGCTTTTTAAATCCATTTCTGACTTTATAAAAATAGTTCTACATCATGCCTAGTGGGATTTCAATGTGTACTGCAGAACCATAGCTAGGCTTTCAATTAGTGGCCTCATGCTGCTTCTTGCTCTTACTGGGGCATTGTTTAGTTTCTCCAGGACCACAGAATCTTCATGGTTTAAACAGTAGTTAGGGCACTGATGCTGGTATACCTGTAAGGTTACGTTGCTTAATAGACATATATTTTTTTTTAGGCTGCTGTTATTTCCTTTTGTTTGCCTAGTAAATTTGTGTTTGTAAAGGTTTATGATGCTGGCAGCATTGGGAATAAGTGCCTCACGTCTCTAAGTTGCTAACACCAAATTGCTGTGACCCTCTGAGATATCATGCTTTCCATAGGATCTCTGCCTCCTAAAATCTGCTGAGCATGAGGTAACTGCAGTTCATCCTCTCACCTATCAATTTAATGACTGCTGATGTGACCATGTTTCCTCTTGCAAAAAACATGCCTCTATAATGCAGGTCAATTGCTGAATTAGCAGTGGAAGAAGGAAGAAAGGGAATGTATCTCATGAGCTATGTTAATGGTAAAGCATACAATTGCCTCTAGCATGGAGGGCTGGGAAGCCTCCATGAGTCCAACCTGGGAGGACTGAAATCCCAATAAGCAGAGAAAGAGTGGATGAGTGAGCTCACAGGGCAGTGGGGAACAGTGACCAGAGGTAGGGAGCTTACATGGAGGTCCATCTGTAGAGCAAATAAGTCAAGGTGGAGAAGAGACGAAAATAGACCTGTGATGGAGTGGAGGCACAATGGTAAAGCAAAGGCAAAAAATGAAACACAGGGAAGAAAGGGAGAAAAGTATTCAGTCAACTCAATTTTCCTTTCCCTTTCTCAACTAGCTGAGAAAGGGAAAGGAAACTAAGTCTGTATTCTTAGGCTGGGACAAATGAACCTTGGTACACAACAAGGACAGTGATGGCTTTCTGCCACCTCAGCAATTTTTTAAAGCATCGTGTTACTCAAATGTGAACTGGCTTCCAAAGATGTCAGCAGATGTTTGACTGAGGCCGCATCCACCTTCTGTTCACTTCAAACTTGCCAAAGAAACACAGTAGGCAACGGCCTACAGTAAATGATTGCTGAAGCAGTAAAATAGCCATGACCTTCCTTCACTTCTAGACCTGCCACGGGTGCTGCCACCAGAAAAGTGCCTGGGTGTGTGGAGCCATGATGACTACTGAAGGTATTCTCTTGCTAATATCAGCCCATAGCCCAACCTTGCCCTTGTTCCTTCCCCTTGCACTAGTGGCAGGAATGGCAAATTTTCCTCCATACTGGCCTCACTCTGCTGCTTCCAGTCTTAGGATTCTTGATTTGTCCAGATCCTTGAGAAGTCCTATCTGAGGAGAGAAACCAAATTTTCATACATTCTGAGAAGACATAATCCAGTTTTTGCCCTCTTCCATGCTTCTTATGTTGACTGTGGGAAAGTGCTACTCAGTCTGGGAGAGGAACCTTCTGTGAGCAGAGAAGCTGCCTTTGTGATTACTTCATGTCGTTGAAGTGGCACAGACAGAAGGAGCTGAGCTAGTTCAAAGGGGCTATCATCAACAAGGTCCATGGATTTGTAATTGCCAGTAATTTCTTTTCTGCTGTCTAGAAGTCAAAAGCAGATCATTTTGGATGTGAGAGAAGATGACACTGCCAGTATCATGTATATATTTATACTTTTAATGTATATATTGGGTCTGGCAATGAGGAGTCCGAACTGGTGACTCCAGCTCCAGCCTTGGTTTGTGTTGTGAGTTTGCATTCGTCTTTGAAGTCTGGTCTTTTAGAATGGAGTGTGTGCAAACTGAAGCACCTTTGTGGGGCTAATTTGACATAAAAATAGGGTAACAGCTGACCAGAAATATGTGGATCTGGTCGGCTTCATGAACAAGCATTTAACTTGTGCTTACAATTCCATCAGCTGCACTCCTCCCAGGTCTAAGGTTCCATTTTCTATAAGTGGGAGGCATGACTTTCAAAACAGGATGCTTAATACTGTGGATTAAAAGTAATGAGAAAATCTGGTAGTAAATAATTTTCTGCAGTGGAGGGCTTTGAGGGTAAAACAATTCTTGTTCATGAAATATTTTAGACTTTTGCACAGAAGTGTAAATTTTACAGAGCAAAGATGTGTGTATATACATATATATATATATATATATATATATATATGTAATTGGTGAAGTGCAGTATTTTTGTACACAGAATATTTTATTGAGCTCTCTAATGGACTAGGTAAATGGATTGCCCCATAAAAAGTTTACCAAGGCAATAAAAAGATCAAAGACATTTTTCACATCGCATCTCCAAACATCTAAACCACTGAAGTTTAAGAGTTGTAATGTGACCTTCCAGCCTTGGAAAACTTGTTACAATGACTAATTGTCCTGCTTTGCACTTTCAAAATGTGATGACTGTATATAGAAGTTGAGATCTAAAGGAGAATAGGAGTGAAACATGCGTATGAGAGAGAGGCAGAAAACCAATTCTGTAAACAGCCAAAGGCAGAAAGTTATAGTCACAGGCTATAATTAAGGTCTAATTAAAGAAAAACAGGCATGACATAAACAAAGGGCAGAAGACTTGATTACAACAGGAGGGTGGAGAACATAACAATGAAAGACAATGTCCTAATACAAATAGAATAAAGAGAACAAATAGAACAAGTGGAGTCTTGTGAAGAAAGCCAAATACCTATGCATATTTGCATTGCAAAAACTGAAATCAGAAATCACGCATATATTTTTCTCCTTGATGATGAAGATTTTGTCAATTTGTGAATTGCTAGAAAAATGGTTTTTGTCATGTAGATCAAAGCCCTATTTTGTCCTCCCAGTGCTGTTACATGTTCCTGTGAGGTGAGCCTATGAGCTGGCATTACAGGCAGTGGAGGCTTGGCCTGAGCAACCGTACAGAGGAACAGAGCTCTGGGCTGGGACAGCTCACACAGACAGCAGCTTTCCTCTGCCATGGAAGCCACCAACATCAGGATGCTCTATCACCAATCCATCTGCCTGGTCCACAGCATGCTCACACACAGGACACTGACACGGGCTGTGGGGCTCCTCAGAAGCAGCCCGCAAGAGAACAAGCTGATGGGCTGGGGCTCGCTGGCAGAGAGGAGCAGATCACTGCACTCCACCAGCTGATGACACTGCATTGCGAGCCCTGAGCACAGAGGGGATCATGGGGTACTTCTTGTCAGGCTCTGGTTTTCCCCCACAGCAAACAGCCAAGCTGCATCATGGGCACAGAAGAATGTTAAAGCTGCTCCCAGATAGCATGGGAAAAGTGAAACTATTTTTCTTGATGCACCCAGGGAGACAATGGCATCATCCAAAGTTTGGCCCACAGTTCCCAGAGCTCTTAAATGCCCAGCATATTCTGCAAGCTCTGAGCCTCCTTAGCTTCCCAGGGTTTCAGTGAGAGCCAAGAATACTCAGCACCTCTTCACACAAAGCACCCTGAAAAGTCAGGCTCTTGGATGAAGTGTGTGCCTCTTGGGCAGTTGTAGGTGTTCCTTCTGTCTGCTCAAGCGTGCTTGTGTGTTCAACAAATCATACATAATAATGTCAAATTATTAATAACTTGTGAAATTTCTGGAGTGCTTTGGGAATATTTTCCTAATGTTTTATGCAAACTACTTTGCTTGTTTCTTTGAGACCCTTTATTTGCTTATCGAGCCACTGATAATTTCCAGGACAAAAATGAGCCTATTTAACATTAAAAAAATCTATTGGTCCATGCAGTAGAAGTGGTAATTTTTTCAAAAAATTGAGAGTATTTCTTTGTACTGGAGAAAAGACCACACAGGCTTTAACCAAGTGAAAACAGCTGTGTACAATCTCTGGTACTTGCTTTGCAGGATCACATCTGTGTGGTCAGCATGTGCTGCAATACTGTGAGCAGACTATTTATAGACCAGTTGTTTCGATGTGGTGATCTGTCTGAAAGCATCAGTAGCTGCTCTGGTTGCTCACTTAATTTTCATATTATATTTGGTCTAATTGTTAAAAAGAGTCTGAAATGTAGATATGGCTTTTGTTTATTCTTTGTCTTTCGGTGTTCACTAAATATTCAGCCGGTGTATTTTCTGAATATCCAGTACTACTCTGGGAATGACACGAAGGGTGCACACTCTGCTTTGCTTGTGAAATTCAGTAAACAGAAAGTCTGTATAATGCCTGTTTCCTACTTTATTTTAATTTAGACTGAGTCAGGCTTTTTGTGTAGTGCAGGGGCTGTGTTCCTGCAGAGGATAATGCTTAGCATGTGTATCCAAGGTGAGTTTCCATTGTAGTCTATCACATTGCATCAGACTTTCAAACAAATTCAGTCCTGGGACTGAGTATTTCCAGAGCCTTGGCTGCGTCCTCCTATCTAATGAGAATACCTCATGTATTTTATTAGATAACTGCCTTGAGAAATATATAATTTTGCAGGATCTCATTCTTTAATAGGCATTATGCTGCTGAGGTTGTGCTATAAAAAGTTTTAAATGGATAATGGATAGCATAGGTTTGCAAAATAGCCCCTGAAAAAGCATTATTTTCTCAGGTCCATTCAGTGAAGAAATATTCTATGTAAAGACATCTGGTTTTCTGTCCTCATATTAACAAAGACATGAAAAGGCCAAGTAGAAGAGTTGCACCATTACTACAGTTTGCAAATGGCTGTGGTCAATCTGTTGTTTCCCACACTGGGGTTAGAGGGCAAACACATGGAGGAATGTCACACGAGTGAAGGCACGGGTCAAACATATGCATAGAAGTGCTGAGAAGTAACTTGAATGTTTCTTCATTAGTTGAAAGACCAGTATAACGTGAGGATGAAATTATGAAGGTATCCTAGCAACTGTATTTTCAGAACAGCCATGGCCTGTAATATTGCAGTGAATGCCAGCTGCATTTTATTAATTCAAGAGGGTGAGAGCAGATAATTTTAATTAATAAAACTTAATGGCAAGTTCCTAATGCAGAAATTTGATAAGCCCCCTATTGTGGGCACCATTGATACAGTTCTGTAGAGCTTGTAGAATTTCCTAAATCTGAAATTATGAACCAGTCCTAGACATGTTAAGACAATCCTTATGCTATTCTTATTTTGGAACATAAGCATAGCTGTAGACCAGGACCTCCTGCCCTTGCTATAATAACATGGAAAATATGAACAAGAGGGGGAAATGTTTCCTGTTCAAGGCAGCTCTGCAGTGGCACCTGAGTGTTGCCTTCTGAGCATGGCAGGCGAGGTGCTGGGTCAGGGCACAGGCTGGCTGGGATCGGGCAGGGTGGAGCTGGGGGACTGAGCTGCTGTGCCAGCAGCACACATGGGTATTGCACAGTGGCAGCCAAGTGTGTTCCTGGGCCAAGCAGCTGTCATTTAAAGAGCAACAAATGGTTTGCTGTAGAGCAGATGGAACAGAGAGTTGACCCTTTAATTTATTGGCATGCATGTGTATATGAAGACAAGATTCATACAAAATCAAAAGTAAAAAAACACCAAAATCCAACACAAGAAAGGCTTAATTACCCAGGTTACTCCATGTGCACAATGGCAGAAAAAATAAACTAAGACTTTCAGCTGGTGTAATTCAGGTTAGTTTTACAAAACTTATGTTGCTACAGTGGATTTCTGCCAATTTCTACCAGCTGATGATCTGGCTGATTATGTCTGGTAATTTGTTTGTAACGTCCATAATGCCTTCTTAGACATTTTAACTCTGGAGATGATTTGTTGGATTCCACATGCTCTGGGATGATTATGAATTTTTATGTTCTGAGTGAGCCAGGTCAAACCACTGCTGCTGGCTTTCCCTGTGAGTGTGTTCCATCAAGACGTTTCCATTTGCAGTTCAGCCAGGGTGTACAGGCATGCAAGTGCCAGCCAAATCTGGCGGAGGCACATCCCTCAGGTCTCTGGAAACCATCTCCCTGAGATGGAACCCAGCACTGTGTTCTGGTGTGAGTCCCTTAGATTCATTTATCAGCATAGACAAGGGGACTGTTCTTGTGGGAGAGCAGGAGTGGAGGGACGCATGCCAAGACCACATCTTTTCTACAAATTGTCCTGCACCCTTACTTACTTAAAAACAGGACAAAATCGTCATCACTCTATGGACCAGATCATCAGATTGCTGGCTGGATGTGGACTATACTTTGGGAATTGCTGTTGTAAACTTATTTACGAACCAGTGGAAAGTTGGGGAATTGCCTGCAGGGCTTGGTTTTTTTCATTGGACTTTCTCTGAATTTACATGTCTTGTAAATACTTAGCAAAGGTCATTTAATTGAGGGAGGTATAAATGGGCCACTGTGTTTGAAACTGCTTTGTGAATGAGGCAGATATATGGAGATATCCCCTACAGTTGTGCTAAGGTTCCACATAAGGATCAAATGGACATCTCTGAGAGCCGTAGAAAGCATCACAACACACACAAGGAACCCTTCCAGTGGTCAGAAATATGCGTCTCAGTCTATGCACAGCTAGCATGGTATTGCCACTGTCACAGGCTATTCCAGAGGTTTTGGTTGCGTTTTTTTACAAAACATCCACAACATCTGTTTCAGTATGCTGCATGAACACTGGAGGCAGCTTTCTCACACAGCAAGAGGATTCACAGCACTTCTTGTTTTGCTTTCCACAAAGATTTTTTTAACGTAAAACACAGTTCACATAGAAATGCACAAAAGGGAGGATTTGAATCCAACCTAAAGGTAAAGTTCTGCCACATGAGATGGATTTCATAAAGGTATGAAACTTTTAAAATGCAAGGACACAATGCAAGGCATAGAGCTCCTATTTTTTTATTGTGTAAGGCAAGGGCTGTTGATCGGATCAGGCTCCATGAGGTATCCTATGAAACTGGACACTCTATAATTGGTGTTAGGGATTTCTGGTTAATTAAAGAAGCCAAAGTAACACTTCCTTGAGTTAAAATAAATATTGTCTGTATGGAAATTACTCATTCTCAATGTAGAATGGCCAACTATAGAAGTTTTCAGACAAGATCGGCAAACACACAAGCAATTTGAAAGCCTTGTAAGCTAAATCATGGAAAACCTCCTACACTTAACAAATTGCCTTTACATCATTGTAATTTGATGTTAACTACTTTCCTGATTTTCTTTTTCTATTCCTTGCTATAATGAAAAATTATTTATAACATCCATTTTAGAAGTTGAAACACATATTTTTGGGAAGTCCTTCTTTATTACTGTATTTCTGTACATTTTGAGACACAGTCTTTGTTTTGGCTGAACCTTATTATGCCCTAGAATATTTACCCCATAAAACATTTTTTCCAAGTCATTTTTTCTTTTCCAGCTTCTGTTAGGAACACTGTAGAGTACAACTCTATTTTCTGCACTCTTTTGAGCTTGGTGGAATCCAGTCTGCAGTGTTTAGACCATTGTCCAAGGCAATGGCTGAGTCATTGGAGAGGATGGCTGGGAATTTGTGGGGGACTAATGTCTTCCAGGGGATGGAACAGGGCCAGGGCTTACCCTGGGAAATTAGACCCATCAGCATAACTTCATATCCCAGGAAAAGCACTCAAGACTACATAAAAGAAAATGCAAGGGATGATTTGCCACATTTTTCACTTTTAAAGTTGTAGTAATTTTATTTGTATCAATTCACTTGAAGTATATTAGATTTTAAATTATTTTTTTTTAGATTTGTTTGTATGTGTGTGTGTGGTATTTTATTTCCGTCTTTTCTCAGGGGGAAGGAAGGAACACTGGGGAGAATAGCTAACTTGTCTTTCTTCCTAAAGTAGACTTTTGGAGCCCTTGGCCCAACCCAGATGCAATTGTATAAAATTTGCTGTTGTCCAGTAATATTTATATTTTATAATACAAACATATTAATACAAGGTATCTTTTTTCAAACTGCTGTTCCAATTAAGTAACTCTGCAGCTGATTTTATTGTCAGAAAGCTTTCAGCCCTAATTTTGTGGATAAACCCTGAGCCCTCCTTCTTCCCCTAACATTTGTGATACCTTGTTTTGTTAAGGAATACAATTTATTATTTATTTTTGTTATGTACAAACAATACAATATTTTATTTGGAAATTAATCATAGTAGAAATATGTAGCACTTATGCCTAATGCTTACAAGGTTGTGTTTTGTAGCTGTTAAATTTTTTCCTAAACATAATTGTTAATGCTAGATCAACCGACCAAATGTTTTTGTGAGGCTGAGCATCGTTATCTTTTAATCTGAAAGATTTTATAGGTCAGTTTTATTTTTTTGATTTGCAAAATGAAAAAAAAGTTTATTAACACTTGAAAAATGTGAATGGAATAATAATGTTGATCTGTTTACAGATCAAAGTGCTAAACAGAGAAAGAAAATAAGAAGTTAGAAAGATTACACACATTTTAGCAAGTGTAGGTTATTTCTTCTTGTTTTACCAGGTCTGTTTTTTAAATTTCCACATATTTTTGTATTTATTAACATAATATAAATGCCTAACAGGTCAATTGCCAAAGAAATGTGTAGATCTTAGGGTGAAATTCTAGCCAATACCAACTTCTGCTAACAGCATAATCAGCAATGATGTGATGCGGTACTTGCTGAGGGACACTGTCTCCCTGAAAACCAATCTGACAGGAAAAATAAAATTTTTAGAGATAAGAATAAAAACACAGAGATTGAAAGATTTGCTCACAGTTATAAAGGCACAAGCTGAGTCAAAATGCAAAATCTGATCTGTCCCCTGCACTTTACCAAAATGCCTTATGGAATTTTAGTCTTTACAACTCCTTTGGCACCTACTTAGAGATGGTTGAGAAGCCGATGGCTTAATTCCTGTCAAAAAGCTTTGAATTAAGCAGTTTTCCTCCAGAAGTCTTCCTGAAGTTGCTGAAGGAGTGAGCCATGCAGCCCTTTCCAAGCAAAGCCTTGTGTAAAAATGAGCCTGTGACTTAGTTAACTATTTCTGTAGATGGCAGTGGTTTCTCACCTCCGTCTGTCCCCCCTTTGAAGACAGTTTCAAACAACAATGTGGAGACAGACAAGAACCCTGGGAGACAGCTGCACTCAGAAACGGGCACTTGCCATAGCAACTATCTTTATTTCCCACTGAAACAGTGGAACATGAAATGAAATTGTGTCACCAGCAGGGAGTGAAGTATTTTGCCCTTGGATGGCTGCCATCCAAGGTAGATGGCCTTCTCCTGGAATGGGTGGCAGGTCCCCAGCCCCAGAAAGCACAGGGGAACGCGAGACCCCCATTGCTGCCGTGAATCATCACCCTGAGAGGCCACACCAGAGCTTCTCTGACTGACTAATGTTCATAAAGGTCCCCATGAAACAAACTGACATTACTGGTGATAAAGTAATGAAAAAACATGTTTGCTGTTTCCCAAGTCTCCCATGTCTGCCTGGCCTAGGTTTTATGCTTATTTCTTCCAAAGAAGCACCTGGCTTGTTTGGACATTGGAACTGTAATAATTATGATGTGAAGCACTGGCATCCCTGTGTAACTCAGCTGCTGGTGGATATCTCTTTGCAAATTGTCCAGATCATGAGACCTTGAAATTAATTTGTATTTTGAGCTATAACTACTATGTAACGGGATACACCTCAGCTGGCAGATGAAGTAGATGCTGGTGTGCCTCTAAGTAGTATGTGAATATGTAGTGAATAATTTCATTGTTCATAAGTCTCTGGTCCTTTGCTTTTTAGCATTGCTTTTAAAAACACAAGCTATATATTTCAGAGATGTACTTCTCCCTCTCTCCTTCCAAGATCTTCCTATATGATCTAGGGCATGGTTCTGGGTGGCTGGGATTATCTTCCCTTCACTTTGTTCTTTGCAATTGCAATGGTTTGCAATGTTTTATGTTGAAAGGAAAGGGGAAAAGAAAGGCACAGCAAAACTGGAAATGTCTGATCAGCTTCCTAAATGATTTGGCAGCTGGTATTTTTTCCCCTCACATTTTTCTATCGTCTTTGCTTTAGATATAGTGTTGATAACAAAAAATAACAGGGAAAAACCTCTGGAGCATTTGATTAATCTTTTTTCAATGCCCACTGGCCCTATAAACATATTTTGACTTCTGACTTGGGAATAAACTTTCTAGGATGTAACATCTTTGCACTCTGTATTTGAATCCACACCATACTATGAAGCCTTTCAGAGGGCACTAAGACATAAGGTTTCATGAACTGATTGGTCTTTTTTCAACTGTGTATGACATTGCAAACTCTAGCGTGCTGTCTGAATGCTCGCTGGGAATAAACATTTGAATAAGTGCCACTTTTCTGAAATACTAGGACCATTTGCTCCTAATACAAAGAATATTGACTAAGATTTCCAAACATTTTGGGCACCTAAATCCCACTGAAAGTAGTTCACATTAAAACACTTCTGTCATTCTGTCCCAGCTTCTGGCTTGTGGCAGAATTGTGATAGACTGAATTTTAAAAATGCAAATTTATGAAGCCGTCTTGTAACAATTCTTGGAACTGCAAGCATGTTTAATACTCATATTTGACTTTCAACAATGTTTTATATGATGCTAAAAAGCAGCAGTGGAACCACTTGCTTTAGCCCAAAATACCATAAATGTACTCTTGCTGTCCGTGAATTTTGACGTAAACTTTATCTGAAACTTTTGTTTCTGAGTCTATTGCAGTGCCAAAAGGGGCATGGGTGAGTTTTCTGAACCAAGGAGGTCTCCATTCTGTCCTGCACCAAGTGAAATTTGGAATTTGTGACCTCAGTGAGAGCCCTCATAACTGGGACCCTTCAATGGAATCTGTGGAAATCTGAAATGTGTCTAAAAATAATGGAGTGAAAATAAGTCAAGTCCTAATATGAAGACCAACCAAGCTGGCTTCTCGAGTCCATTGAAAACAATAGAAAATGCTCCTGTTTGCTTCAGACTACTTTATTTCTCCAAGGTTTGCAGGGTTTTTTATCTTGATTGTGTTTTAAAACAGTAAGGAACTCAGTGACTAACTCGAAGAAGTGATAATAGATGTCCTTGCATTATAACAGTGTGTAGCATAATGCCAGTACTGACAACCAACTTTATATTTGTACAGATTTTGTTTCTAGAATTTCTAGAGAGGAAATTTAAAAAAGTTAATTTCCATTATTCCCATTTTACAAATATTTAAAAGTATTTCCTTTTTTCATTTTCAATAGTACTGTTTAAAAGTTGTCCTATTCATATGTTCTGTTCACTAGGTATAAATTTTTCTTTCTAATAATTCCTTGACAGGTTATATTTACTGTTATTCAATCAGCTGTATTCTTACAACAGTGCTGCTGTAAATCACTCTGTACTTGTGACCATTTCCCACAAAATCATCAAATACTTACAGTTCAGAGTTATGACACTCTTAAGGGATTTGCAACCATCTCAAGACTGCAGAGAACCAAAAGGAGTCAAAGATGATAGTCCTGCTTAGGTGATGAAGCGTAAAGAAGTTTCTTGATGCTGTAGACTTATTAATCACAAACAACACTCCCTAAATCAGATGTATTTTAAGATAAGAAAAAAATGCTCCTAACAATTTCTTTCTTCTCTCATGGTGCCCAGCACAGGCAAATAGTAATACTTAATAAAAAAATACAGATATTTTGAATGCTCTTTTGCGTACTGTAGTTAATTCTAAGTCCTGTCCGAAGTAACATGAACAAATCATGTGTAAAAATTGTCATCTGGCAAATGCTGTCAGTCTCTATCTTCCAATAGAATAAATATATTTCAAGAACATGGATGTTAAATGTGTGCTATGTTCTAATTCTACTTAAATAATATATGTACTTTACTTAAATAATATATGTACACACATATTAAATTCTCCCCAGCAGCAACAAAAAAACTAAATGAAAATATAAATCTTATTTTTACTTCTACATAAAAAGCTATAGTACTAAAATCATATGATAAAGTCTTGCCAGTTACTGAAATTGAACATCTCATTATTATGATAATTTCAAAAAAGTCCAAAACGTAAATTCATACACCTTGTCTTTATCTAGTATCATTATCTGCCTGTACATTTAGTTTCTTTTATTTGTTTTTCCTTCACTGTCAAGAAGGCAAATAGCATGACCTCAAAAATATTGATCTAGGCAATCCAGCTGGAAAAAAAAATTTGAAAATGTAATTATAATGACATTCAGCAAGGTTTGCATGAAAAGAGAGCTGTCAAAAATTGGATTGTTAAGTTCACAAAGGAGATTGATAAGAAAAGTATGCTGAAATACCAAATACCCATAAAGAATCTAGTCTCCCATAGTATTTTGGTATAATACAGTATATATGATACATACAGCAAATATTGTACAGGTTAAGCCTAGTTACCAACAAAATGTAAAAGGCAATTGTAAACTGAAATCATTGTCCAACATGAGGTTTTGAGTGGGTCTCTCTGGGATTTATTCTCTGTCTACATACCCTGTCCTTGGTGATGGCAGGAAAAACAGTACAAAATCATTGCTGGTAACATTAGCAAACGATTTAAAAATAAGAGGTAAATAGAAAATAGCAACAGGGACTGATAAGATATGATGGGAGACTGAGCTCCTTGTAACACACGTGAATGTCAGGACATGCTTCTAGGAACAAAGAAACTAATCTTAAAATAGGATTCCCTCTTGCAAAAATGTCCTCTAGGGCTAGGAAAGATGGAGGGGGATATTAGCATAAACAGCCAGATCTGCATGAAATAACAGCATGATGTGAAGCCACATTGGGGTATATGAACTTAGAGACAATGCCACCATCCTGGTGACAATACTGTGATTAATGCTGGATATGTCATTCCAGTATTGCTGACTGTACTTCATAAAGGAAACTTGAAGATGCAGAGAATCGGTGCAAAATTAGTCTGGTAGCTGGAATAGTTCTATAGCGCACTGATTCTTAAAAGTCCAGAACTCCTAAGCATAGTCAAGGCAATTTTAAGGAATAACTTGGTATCTTAATCTAATCAAAGTAAAAAATAGTGCACCTATTGCAATTCTTTGGACAGTAGCTAAGTTGGAAATACAGCTTTTAAGTAAGAAAACACCTTATAGAATGGTTTTCTTCACATTTTCATTTACATGCATGTTTTTAAACCAGCTTTAAAAAGTGTGCTGCTCAATGTACCTAAAAAAGGGGGAAGGTCTGACTCAAGACTTCACCAATAGGATTGCTTACCTCCTGCAAGGCTGCCTCTGACTGCAGAATCAACAGCTGTTTCCTTGAGAAAAGAGCTCAGAAACAGGACTGTGCTGATGTACTGCTCTGCACTCCTTCCCCCTTCTGGGTCTCGCTGCACTAAAACTTGGCTCCCTGGGTTTGCTCTCCTCATTCCTTGGAGATGAGGGGAGACCCACTGGACTGCTGGGTTCAGTGTCTGTCTTCAAAGGGACACCAATTCAAATACATTAACATCCTAAAAATTAATTAATTCTAAAAGAATGCATTTTGAACTTTTTTTTTTTTTAATCTGCATTTTAAATCTTTGCTCTTTGATCTGGTTTTGTTGGGTTTTTTAAATATTCAATGAGATTGACAAAAGATTAATTTATTTTCATGCTGTATGAAACACAGGTACAGTGCAGTCTTGGGACAGCAGTGATAAGAAAGAAAACGTTTTGACTGGTGAACTGGGTACATGAAGTCATGACATAAAATCATATATCATAACATACGTATTCATGCATTTAAGTCCCTAAGGCATTTTCACAACAAGACCATTCTATAAAAACCTTTTTTTAATATGTTTCTTCATGATTCTTTATTCAAATGCCATCTGACCTTAATAAAACTGCCCTGGCTGCTTTACAGGGCATAAGGCACTGTTCCTAGTGGTCTCTTGCAAACAGCAGCATTTTTATATTGTTCTCTGATAATCTTTCAGAGCTGAGCCCAGTTCCTGATAAATTGGTGTTACTCTCCCAGGTTGATTGTGAAGTTATTAAACAGGTAACATGGTGTAAAACATGACCAGGGGTTTATGTGTGGAAAATTTTAGACAAAGTGTGAAAATTTATATTTGAGTAGAGAAAAATTATTCTTCATATGATTTTTTTAATAGGAGCCACTAATCCTAAGGAGGATAAAATGCTGTGTATATTCTAAATATTCTGCTCTGCAAATGAACAGATTTTAGCAAATATTTGCACTAATGATATTTATACATTTTTGTCACCAATTGAAAGATGGTTTTGCAGTATTTTTCTCTGATTCCTGGGCTTTTAAAATTATTTACTCTTCTCTGTTTTGTGATATTTCTTTCAGAAGGTGTTGTGCTTTACATAACAAAGGCTGTAATAAGTTTTATTGTATTGCTGCATATTTTCCCAAGAAGTTGCATTGAAAATTATATTCAAGCTCCACCACCAAATACTGCAGTTTGATAGTTTCAGTTGCAAGGATATTGTTTCAGCCCAATATAGATGCTCAAATAAAAATCAGTAATTAGCACAACCCATGCTGTGCTAAGTCCACAGAACAGACTGTATCTGTGATGCCTTTATTTATATGCAGCTCAGTATTTTTCTCTTCCATGTTTACTGATGGTTAAATTCTGCAGTGAAGTAGGGAAACCACTGTGCAAAAATTTAACCCTAAATTGTGGTTCCTTCTGCAGATTTCACATTTATGCTCATAGAGAGATCTGAGGCAAGGCTTGCACAGGTAGCTGAAAATCTTTCTGCCAAGATGCTGCAGAACCTAATAGTCAGCAAGAGTCAGCAATGTCTGACTTGGTTATACAAAACTCAGCTCACACACTTCACAGATCATCTCCTTTCTCTAAATGTGCTTTTGCTGCCAATTCATATGGAAAAGGTTTACTAATTCCACAGTTGTGAGCTAAGGCCTGTGAAAACCTAACAGCTCATTTAACTTTTGTTGTTGTTGTCGTCTATTCCTGTTGCAAGTGAATGTTTAATATCCTGCTCAACTTCAGCCCTTATATTATTGTTCTTTTCCTTCCACTAAATCTCGATTTGGAGTGCTTTCTCACAGGTATATCTTGCATTTTTCCATTTCTAATCTTATTTTCTTGCTCCTCTTCCTAACCGCTTGATGTCATATTAAATTTTTTCTCTCTAGCATTAGCAGTTCCTCCCACCTTAGTGCAATCTTCGATTTTCATTTATATGCTACATCATGAATGATAACACCAAATATGCCTAGACCGAGTACCTACCCCTGCAGTACCCCAGATGAAACCTCTCCCTCCCCTGAATTGATACACGGTCATTTATCATTCCCCTTTGTAATTCTCCTGGAAAGGTTAGATCTAATTGGTTTCTAAGCAAACACATAAAACCTTAACTTCCCTATCAGAAGTGAAGTGGTGGAAGACAGAGTTAGGACTGTCTTTCATCAACATAATATTTATAGCCAAGCAAATGAACACTTCAGCTCCGCAAATCCTAAATTTGTTGCCAGACAGTATCTGGAGATTGTTTTGCATGTTTTGATTAAATGCAGATTCCTTCACTTTTTTTTTTTTTTTTTTTTTTTTTTTTTTTTTAAAACCCGGGGGCCTTTTTTTTTTTTTTTTTTTTTTTTTTTTTTGACAAATCCAGGGTCCTGTTTTTGTTCTTTTTCTTTGTTTTCTCTGGTAAGGGTCTGTGATGAATGAGATGCCCAATTAATGACCCACGTCACTTAGTGTAAAAAGTCTCTTCATGAATATAGCAGTTCACTTAAATTAACTTTTTACAACAGTTCTGAGGCAAAATCTAAACTTCTGCTCAATCCAGGCACCTGGGGAGACATGAAAAAATAATAATTCTCAAACTTTGAAAGAACTTGGCTTTGTTAGATATGTAGGTTATGGGTTTGTTGTTTTTTTTCTTTTTTTAATCTTTCAGTCTTCCAGAAGCTGGACACAGAGAAAAGAGGTAATATTTGAATAAATAAGATTTACCCTTTAATATGATTGATTTACTGATATCTGTTTCCATGCTATTTGAAAAGAACGTGCTTGATTTATAACCACAGGAAAAAGAAGGACTTGGCCATTTGCAATACTTCTGCAATTGTATTATCAAAATTTCAATGGAAAACTAAGTACTCTCTACCGCTCTCAGAAACAGGTGGATTCCTTCTGGATTTGTGACAAATATAAGGATGAAAAGAAACCTGAATCTGGAAAAGGGACCAAACTGGGGAGAAAAACCCCTTTTTTCTTTTTGAGCTGAAACTTCTTGCTGAATTGGAATCACCCTTTGGTGCTCCTCAGAGAACCCCTGGGATACACGTCATGGGAAAGTGCCTTGTGTCCCCTGAAGCAGCTCTTGAACCATGCAAGGAAGCCAGAAATGAAACTTTGAATGAAGCCATAGGCTTTATCAGGCTTGAAAAGACAAAACAATTTTACAATTCAACAGCTCTCACCACTGTAGCCTGCTGTATTTCCAGTAACCCTTTCACATGACTCTTGCAGTCAAATGTTGAGAATGGACAAAGGTATTTGCCATGAAATACTGGAGCTTTATGAGCTCCATCAATGTTTTTTTGGTGTTGTAGTGTTTAATCAAAAGCAAATGACCATCATTTTTTTAATTATGAATTGTTGCAAAAAAGGCCTTATGTTAAAGAATAAAATAGAAATTCTAGGTTTTGTTGGTGGGTCCCATGGATCAGATTAGTGCTGGAGAACAAACTGGCTCAGCTGCCTCTAGGGCCGTTTGTGCCCGTGCTGGTTCTGTTCAGCTGTGAAGAACTTTGCTGTTTTGTGCCTAAATTGGACCCCAGCTGTCCCCACCCCGGCACAGCAAAGCACTGCCCTGGCTGAGGGGGCAGAGCTTAGTGTAGGGTGGGCGTGGCTAAGTGTTTTTCTATACCAGTTATGTCATCACTGGGGGCGTGGCCACAGGCAATGAGAAAGAAAATGAGCCTGCCCCAGAGTGTGTGCCATTTTGCCTCTTTCTCTGTCCTGCAGTCAGTATGTTGGGATTTGCCCCGTGGATCTGGTCTCTCTGCTGCCCTGCAGCTCCCTCTGCACTTTTCTCCATAATGCAGTTAAAGGATATGGTGCTGAAAGGAGAGCGGAGAAATGCAAATCGATGGTGTTGGATGGCACTCCAGCCGGGAATGGACTGGTGGGGGTGACCTGCAGTCCAGCTGAAGGGAGCCCAGCCCACAGGAGCTGAGCTGAGCCAAATCCAGCCCAGCTGAGCTGAAAGGAATGCAGTGGAGCAGAAGGAAAGGAGCAGTGGCCTGTGGGACTGACCTCCAGCATGGTGAAGCTATAAAACCGCAGAACAAGCACCAGCACAAAACTGAGCCCAGCAGAGCAGCAACACAGCCTGACTTGGAAGATGTAGCTTTTGGGTGTTTGTCATTGTTTTTTGCTGTTTTGGGCTGGGAGCTGTGGGAGCCCCCTTGCCCCCAACCATCTTGCCTTGGGATGTGAGAATGGGAGTGGCTTATTGGGAGGTTGAATTCCTGCTGGTGTTAAACCACCACACCTCCATCCCACTTCCTGCAAGGCTGGTCCTGCGCTGCCTTCTGTGCTCCAGCCAAGAGGCACTCAGCCCCCAGCCAGCTCCCACCATCCTCACCGTGGAGCGCACACAGTGGGTGCCTTCATCACTCCCGGGTGGGTCAGACAAGGCCATGGTGAGGCACTGATGATTCTCAAGACAGCATCTCCTTTGTATAGCAGCAGACTGTAGAATGAAATGTGAAACATATGACCCCAGAAACAGACTAAAGTAAGGTGTGACACCTGAATTTCAAAGTGTTTAATGATTAATTTGGACACTTGGGGAAAAAATCTGATTCTTACCTCTGATTGATGATTTCATCTTCCCAAATGCATCCACATGCAGGATACCTATTACAAATAATAGGTGTTCATTATACTCCCTTATGATAATTCCTTAATAATTACTTAAGATCCATTACACTTTTAACACTAATCAGAGCAGGGATTGTATCACAGTTGTCCTTCTTGTAGCTGAGTGGTGTAATCAGTCTGATGAAGTGAAATTTTCATTCTTCCCTCTTCTGTTTCAGGAAAAGTGTTCTCTGAATGGTCACTCCTGAAAAATCCTGGAGTAGCACATCCTTGCTTGTCTTACCACAAGCACCATTCTTGCTTATCCTTTTAAGGACATTATACCTTGGTTTCCCACATTCTCTTCCTGTTTGTTTTCTTTCCAGAATAGTTTGAATCCTTTCTGCTAGATAACAAGACAACTGCAAGTCATGTGCTGTTATGCGCAGTGAAAATAATGCTGCTCAAATAATTTGATCAGTCATGCTTTTTGTTCCTGCTAAAACTCTTAGGAACATTCTGAAAAGCTCTAAAAGAAATTACTAAAACCTTGTATTTCTCCTGTGTTGTGTATTTTGGTTTTGCAGTTGCATTAGAAGGAGATGAGCTGCTGTGAAGCATTTGCTACACAATAGCTGTTACGGCTAAGCAAAAGCTCCGAGGCAATATGCAAAACAGCAACAAAACCATACCCATGGTTGCATTTTCTCAAATAGCAATACAGAAAGAGGGAGATCAAGCTTAGTAAAAGTGTGCAAGTTTAGAGTGGGAGATGGTTGGATTGAAGAATAAATACTTATATTCTGGGTATTGGTCTTGCCTTCCACTCTGTCACTATGGTACACATTGGGTTGCAGAACAATGGAAGAGCGTAAAGGGGAAATAGATGGAGAATGAAGATACTCCAGAGGAGAGTGTCGCAAGTGCTTCTACACAGTGCTGTCACTAAAAGCAACAATACAAGCCATCTTGATACCTCACCAAGCCACGCTCAGATTCTGAACCATTGGTTGTCTGTGTCTTCCCTCTCAAGACTTTGTTTAACCCATTGTCCCAGGCTGCAAGCAACAGAACAGCATTTAAATATGAATCTCACTAGCAAACTGCTGACTGTGGTTTTCTAGTTCATGTGGGCAGGCATGGGCAGTGTTATAAAGCATTCTTGACAAATAATATAATACTTCACTAATAGGCTCTATATTAGCCAGAGGAAAGTTTTTAGTAACTTGAGAATCCTGTTAGCTAGTAGTGCTTGAAATATGATGACGATTGCTTTAAAAATTGCTTTATTCTGCTTCCCATAAGACATTTCCTGTCCATAGGAGTCACTGGTAGGTTGAAATATCAAAATATTCATGAGAACTTTCATCAAATATCAAAAGCTCTGTATTTCCCTTGAGAGGCTATTTTCCCTATCAAAGGATGTGAGAAATTATCCAGAATCAGTGTTGCCAGAGTAGACCCTCCTGCTTCCTCCTCTCTCCCTCCCCTCCTCCTCCAGCTCCCTCTGAGGCTGAGGCTCTCAGCAGCTCTTTCTCCATCCAAGTGCAAGAGTCAGGGTGAAAAACAACAGGTCATCATAACCCAGCCAGGTCTGTCTTCCCCTGTCAGCACGTTCCACCAGCACCTTTAAAACCTTGCTGCTGTTTTGTTTACTTTGCCCTTTTTCACATTCCTTTCTCTGAGGGTGAAACTGGGGTAGTTTAACAGCTCACTGCTGCCAAGAGGGAGGTCCTTCTTTTTGCCTGCTCCTCTCTTAGTCAGGCTCTTCCTTTTTTAATCCATGTCTGGTGCTCATCAGGCCTTTCACTGGTTCAGCTTGTGAAGCCAGCAGGAAAATTAGCACTTTTTTTAGTCACCTTAGCTGTCTTGCCAGGGAACTTACCTAGCCCAACACAGGGCTGAATTTCAGAGCTTGTGCAAGGAAAAGGAGTGAAGATAAGGGAGTGTAAGGGAAGGCAGGAGGCTACCATTCAACAGTGGTCTGCTACTGACGTGTTTTAGGTGGTGAGATGTAACTTCATCCTAAAATTCATTATTATCCTGAGTGAAATTAAAAAAGAGCAAATTTAAAACCCAGCATAAAAGAGCCACATAACGATTTTGTAGTCCATGCACTGAACTAGTCTTCATAAGAAAGAAAAAGATTTTTGTGCATTAAATTTTGTGATCCCTAAGAGAGTGGTTTTTCAAATGGATACCCATGTGTTGTGGCTCCCTTAGGCTCCTGAAAAATCCATTTTTCTCCATTCTATTTAATTTTGCTACTTCCTTTCCCTTAGATGTCTCAGGATTTGGTCCCAAGAATGACGTTTTGAACTTTCAGTGCTTATCTGTTAATGGTATTAAACCATTTCAGAAGAATAAGAATATAGGCTTTTAGACCTGGAAAATTCTAGTTCTTTTTTTCATTGTTGTAAAAACTTTCTGTTTCCCACCTCCCATCCAGTGCCTTCTGAAGCACTCTTCTTGATGTGACTGCATTTAGCATCACGTTAAAAACAATGTGGCTGAGAGATGAGTTTTCCCCTGTAGAGGTGTGTAGCAAAATTAATTTCTCCTGTCTGGAGAAATCAGAGTGCTAAGCTGTGCTACAGAAGTGCTGGCTTGTGTTACAAGTCATATGGTCATTAATTCCTGAGGAAAAAAGGTAGCCCATCCCAGTCAGTCTGCTACATAAAATACATGGGAGACACATCCCTTATGAGAAATGCTCTTGAGAACATTTTTAATTGTTACAAGTGTTGCACCACTATTTCTATAGAATGCTCTCATTACCTCTAAACTGAAAAAAGTATATACCTGCTTTTTTTCCTTCTTTTTAATGATGATAATTGTCTTTTTGAGACTGAAAAGCTTTTCAAGCCATACCATAAAAAGTTATTATTTTCCAGTTGCTTTACTTGAAGGCACAACCCTTTCCTTTACAAAATCATCCATAGATCTCTGTTGATCTACCTAGGCTTTTACCTATGTTAGGTTTAGATCCTCCAGATACAGCTTCAGCCTCCTGGATCATATTCCAAAACCACAGTTCCCACTGAGAGGTAGGCAAAGGAGAAAGAAAATCAAATGCCCCACTAAACTCAGTTGAGGACAGGCTAAGTTGAACCAAGAGCAATAAGCAGCTTTGTCCCACAGCAGAACCTACCACAGACAAATGTTACACACCTAAGTAGAAGAATGTATTTGCACATTCATCTGTATATAAAAGCCAAAGGCATCCCCAGTCCAAAGTCATTCTAGCAGATGAAGTCTCTGTAACTGGTGTCACTGGGGTCAGATCAAGTCGCATGAAGGAAAAGAGGGGGACCTTATCAAAATATTGAACAGCGTTGGTTTGTTGCTGTTTTTCCCATGAACAAATTACTTCTCAGTTTCACAGAACAAGGTCTTCAACTGAAGACTTTGAAGACTCAGGCAAAAGCTCTAGGATGTTAGATAAAAGCTGAAACAGGGCTGTTATTTGCTGGTGACACATCACTCACCATAGCAGACACTTCATCTTTTCCCCTGTCTTTTCCTCCCCTGAACATTTTCCATGCAGGAGAAGTTACTCCTGGTGGGTGCTACACAGCTTTGGTCATGCCTGAAATGCTATTTAAAGCTGTGTGGGAAAACAGAGCTCTTCACCAGAGTCCAAAGTTCCTTGCTCTCTGAGTGCCCTTCCCTGGAGCTGTGTGCCACTCTGCCGTGGTGTCACAAGCCTGGTTTGCTAAACTCCCTTGAAGTACTCCTGCAGAGAAAGCATTTAGCCTTCCTCACAAGGAAGATGGTCCCTGAAGCTCAGGGCAGCTGGAAGGAGAGGCTGTGTTTCACACTGCAGGAGGGGCGCAGGGTCGGGGAAGGAGGCACCTCAGCTGCTCCTGGAGAGGTTTTTAGTGAATGCTAATGACATTTCAGGTGCTAAGCGCAATGAAGAGAAATGCTCAGATTTGGTTGCAGAGCTAGCTTAAATGGAGATTAAATAATATTAGCTTTCTGCAGGCCTCCCAAGCCACGGGACAACAATAAATCCACAGTCAGACACCACAGAGAAATCTTCACTTGTGTTCTCTTTAGCTCTGTTTTAGTGTATCCTCAGATCTGGCTTAGCAGGAATTCAGAATTATGTGGTATTTTTGCTGCTTTACTGTTGTGTTGCTTTGATACAGATATTTTCTTAAGCTGTAAAAATAGCCTGTATTTCACAGTAGTGCTAAAGCAGCAGATAAAGGCAGATACCCATATCTGGATGGGACTGACTATTATTTTTCTGTACCTCATTTCATCCCTAGAGACCAAATATGTCTATAAAACATTAGAAAACTGTGAAAGCAATGTGAGCTCCTGGGGGTGATAATGCTATATAAACTAAAGAGGATGAAAGACATCCTGGTAAGTATACAGGCTTGCCTGTATCAGTTACAATGGTACAGATATAATTGCTTACAGTTCTAGCCTCAAACATGAAAAAGGCCTGCCATTTGGCCATTCCACATTAAATAAACTGGAGATAATGCTTTGATGTACTGATCTTCTTTTCCTTTGAGGGTACCTATTTAAATCTGGCAACACCTTGCCTGTAATGATGAACAGTGAGGGTCTGAGTCTGCTTTCAGATTGGTGAGCAAGGTCAGATAGTAATCCCAGCACTAATGAAGTTGCATGAAGCCTTAGTGCTCTTTGCTTCATAGAGAAAAAACATGCAGCTCTGCCTAGCACCAGGTCACAGCTCTTGAAGTCTGCTTAGTTTCACCTGAAGTTATCTCAAAAGCCTCTCCTGCTCAAATGATCCTTTGCTCTGCACAAGCCAGATCTTCTCTTAACAACTTTTGTTAATACAGTTGTGTGATCTGGTAGTATAATTTATTTTTTATGACACTTTTACGAGGACAGATTCCCTAGCATACTCTTAGTTGAACCATCAAATCCTCCTGCCAGCAGAGTTTGTTTCATCCAAGGGAGGGGTGAGGCATTCCTGTCGATAAGCATCGCATCTGCACCGGAAGGATCTCTAAGGAGAAGGAACTTCACCAGCAAATCTTTTTATTTCCTAAGAGTGGGGCTTAAGCCAGGTTTGCATTTGGCTCTGTCAGGATTCTAGCAAGTCTTGCTGACAGTTCAAGAGATACTGCAAAAGTCAGCTTTCAAGTTGGTAAAAATTCTTTATCTGAAAGTGACTGTCCATAAACTGAATGCGTAGGACCTGCTGTTCAGAATTTTGGGCATCACTCCACCATGGTACTTTAGAAAAATTTACTTGTAAGAGTTTGCTTTAGACAAGGCATTTTCAAGTCAGCATTTCTTCATGGTGCCTTAAGAATGAAGCCTTCAAAATTGTGGACAATGATTTTCATAGTGTACAAGTGCTTTTGAAAAATTGGCCCTTACCTACCAATTACTAGCTAGGGTTAAGAAATAATGTTTTTGGATTTCAAGCTTTTTTTTTTTTTTTTTTTTTTTTTTTTACTTTGATAATAGATTTGAAAATTTAGGAACAGAACTTTGCTTTAGATCAAATCAAAGAAAACCTTAGGCATTTCAGCAAATAAAAATAATTATAGCCAGAAAACCTATTACTAATAAAATAATGTTGTCATACATCAAGGGAGGTGAACTGGAAAATTTAGTTATTTCAAAATACTAGCCAAACCCATAAAGCTGGAGGTGGGGGCGGGGGGTGGGGGGAGGTGTTAAATTTCAATTTTTTTTTTTTATCATATTCTTTTTCAGAATGACATTTAAATTAGAAGTTGGAAATAATTCCAGTTTCTTCTTATGGTGAGTATATTATTTATCAATAAATTTGTTCAGTACAGCCAGCCTGTTCTGTCTTTTTTCATCTGGTTTTCAAAACAGAAAGAGAATTAAAGTAAACCCAGAAATGTTACTAGAGGTTTGATGTGGTTTTGTTTGTTGGTTTCTTAAAATGAAGGGTTTTTTATAGTGATATGCATCTAATTTAAAAAGAGAATGATGATAGCAATGACATTTTCACTCTTTTGACCTTATAAGGCCTTATAAGGCCTCTTGTGTTTGATTTTCCTTACAACAAAGTTCCACAAAGCTTTAGTTGCCATTTTACTCCTCCAGATAAGAGAGCTGTGTTGTTATTTGGTCTAGGTTTTAACTTAAATAACAAATAATTTATTTAAAGTAATTATTCTACATGACAGCAGTATGATTTGCTTTAGCTGTATGCCTGGCACTAAGCTGTCCAATACTTTATTCTCAGGGCATGCAAGCAGAATATTCCAAGTGCATCTGAAAGGCAGAGAGCAGTGAACTTATTAAAATACTCTGTATTATTTTATTTAATAATCATTGGCATAAGCGACTTGGCACAGGGTTCAACCCTATTGCATTTAGCCATTGGAAAGGTTGTCTGTCACTGTAAAATAATATTTGAGTATTGACTGAGTATTGATTTCAGTGGGACTGACTTCAGTCCCATTGATTTAAGTGGTGTTTGGGCATTTCTGAAAATCCCACTCGACACCTGCCTACAAGGTTAAATGCCAAATTGCCTTAGAAAACCCTGTCTCTTAGACAGTAATATCACGTTTTTAAAATGCAGTGTAAGTTCCTGTGTGATTTAAGCAGTTTTGAAAGTTCAGTCCATCTGACAGCTCTCATTTAGGGAAAGTACTTATATTGCCTACTTTCTTGGACCTTGAACCCAGGTAGGGTGGGACAATATTTGATCCATCTTTGTTACCAGTATTATCTAGTATAGATCTTGTTGTTTGGTCTATTTTCTTATTTATATGCAGAGTTTAAAAATCAGCTTTGAAAAGCAGAGTTGGTAGCACAGTACAAATACCTAGAGGTCAGGAGGGATGAATAAACTCTGTGTGGATAGACTCTATGGACACAGGCCACAAGGAGTGCAAAGTTACAGGGATTATTTTAAACCTCTTCAAACTGTTTCAACTTTGGTGAAGAGTGAAAGAACATGTATAACTTGTCTCAGTTAATATGTAATGATTTGGTATCTCACAGTTACCCGAGGTTTTCTCAGCTCTTAAGATGCACTCTCAAACTTATATCGGTTTCCAAATGCTTCCAAAAGTACCCAATAATGATTTATGGGTATTTGGAAAAGTTCAGAGCAATTTGTGCTTTCCAAAGTCTAACATATCCTAGAATCTGAGAATGTCTTACTTTTTTGTCTTTAATGGTTTGCAGGTTTTCTTTTTAGGCTGCAGTATTTATTTAATTAATTATTTGTGTTCCATAAAGACACAGGTCTGAAGAGAAATGGACAAGAGTGTGATGGCTGATTACTTTTTTTTTTTTTTTTTTTGTGTGCTAATTAATGTTATAACAATAATATTTGCATGTGGTAGATATTGGATGTTAGGCATGTGTGTGCACTGTCCTGCAATGGAAGACAGTTCTACTGCTTTTCACAGCTCTTGTATGAAATACGCAGCACAATATTGACAGATGATCTAGTACTAGACCTCGTCTGCTCATCAGTTCAATAGGAAGGATGAGAAAACACCAGTACTCCAGCTGGATTGGGTTCTACCCTTTTAAACTATCTACAGTTGACCTAACACCATGGAAGAGTGCGCCTCATATATACAGATCTTACTCCTGAGGTATCTCAAAAAGAAATTTCTGTTAATCTTTTCATTCTTGAGAAGTGAACTACAAGGGTCCAATATATACAAATTTTTCCTGGCAGGAAAGTTAAAAGAGAGAGGTAACAAGGCTGGTAAAAATGTTGAATAGAAAACAAGGTGTGGTCAGGGGAGGAGTTTGTGTTCCTGTGTTTCCTTTGGTAACGCACAGTAACAACCATTCCACCTGTGCCCTGGCTTGTTACAACCACAGCCGCCAACTGTTTGCAAAAACAACCAAATGATAAACTTCTTACAAAGAAATTAGCACATGTATTTATTTTTTTCTCCTCTTCTTTGCTGCCACTCAATCCAACTTTCCTTTCCACTTGCCTGGAAGCAGCTGTGCTTCCACTTTTTAATTGGAGAAGCAGTACTGCTTCATATGAGTAGCATTGGCTTTTGGCAGCTTGAGATGTGTTAAATTCAATCAAAATACCCATGAGCAGCAGAGAAATCAGACATTTTTTCCTTCCCACTCATTACTTGTGAAACCTGAATCTTTTCCCAGGTAGCAAGCCTTTCAATTTTTAATTCACTTTTTAATATTTTTTGCATTTAACTACGTTAAGTTGAAGACAGATAATATGTTATATATATATATGTATATAGATAGATCTGAATTTGTGTAGATGAATGAGATTATTTTAGGCAAACCAGTTATTTCCCACCACTCATTTCCCAGGCTGGTATGTCATTGTTATGAAATGTCATGTCTCTTTGCAGACTGCCTGAAACTGATTGACATAACTGGAGAGGATGCCTTGGAACTATTTCATGGGAGTTGAGGGCATTTGGAAAAAACCTCACTTGTCTAAAAAATCACAGTTTGAAAGAGGGGAGGGAATTAAATGTCTCGGCATAAAAAAAAAAAAAATCATGAGTTTGAGGCGTGTAAGGTTTTTTTAAAAACTGTTTCATTTCCAATTCAAGATGATATTTCAAATTAGGGGAGGAAGCAGAATGCCCTTATTTCGCATTTTGACACTGTTTTCATGAATAAAACAGGGGATAAGTCTAGTCATTGGCTAAATTGGAAAATATTTTAACTGCCTGGAGAAAACAGGTTGCATGATTTTGTCAAGGCCTTGTGCATACTTTTATGAGCAACATCTCTATACATCAATCTAAATATTCTACTCTGCACACATTTAAGTTAACAAGTCTTATCTTTCTAACTAATGTTGAATAATGGAGAAGGGACTGGCAGAAAGAAGCAAAATCTGTGTCATGGATTTGTATGTTAAAAAAAAGTTGAAAAAGCGAAGTTAAATCATAAAGCCTGTCTTGTTCATCTGATGTCAGAAGAACATGAGACTGAGACAGATCATGGAAGGGATGTAGTTAAAAGACTCATGGCTTATTAATTATTATTTAAGTGTTGTCAGCTGCAACATCCTGCACTCAGTCTGGATAGCTCTTCTGTAATCTATATCATATCTGTACCATCCTTCCTGTGGAATGTGTTGACATGCAGAATGGTTTAATTCTCAGAAAAATAATCCATAGTGCTAGTGGGGAGAGCTGGGGGCACATGAGAGGAAGGGAGCATTTGTGTGCCACCAAGTGCAGTGAGAAGGCATGGGGATGCAGGCAGCTGGGCAAGGAAGATGCAAACAGATACCCTGGCACAAAGAGGAGGGGAAATGGAGATACAGGCTGCTCTGCAAGGAGTGTCCTGGCAGCACACAGGGCAGCCTCAGTCCTTCAGCAGCTTTGAAGCTAATTGTCCTTGGGAGAGGGTGTGGAGTGATGACACTTGCAGCCCTGGTCTACCAAAAAATTACTTAGCAAAATCAGTTTTGATTTCTCCTCCAGACTAGAATACAGATCCATGCATCAGAAAGGTGCTCTTAGTGCTGTTCAGATCCTCTACATAAATACACACTTAAATAATTTATTGAAATATATATTATGTAGCTGTTATACAGGAACATTTTGGTTTGTCATTGAATATGTATAAGGCAAACATTTTCCCTTAAATGATTGCCTGTGGATCTGCTTGGGTTTGTTGTACCAATTTGTATATAGAACATGCTCTCCTGGAGAAAAAAAAATATCCAAGCTACAAAAAACTAACAAACAAAAAACTTCTATGAAAATGTGTAAGAAATGAAAGGTAGTTTCCTGCTACAAGATAAATTTTTACATTTTTAATTTTGTTAATTTTTTTTAATTTGCAATGCTAACATTAATTAGGTGAACAGAACAATCCCCATGCAATTTTCATGTGTATATATTCAAAGTGTCTCAAAACAGAATGCAAGGAAAAGGTGGAAGAGGGAGAAGGCAGAAGAAAAGAGATGCAGATGTGGTCTTTATGATTCAGTGTTTTAAATTTTTTTTCCTATCATAGCTGTAAAATCTCATGGGACCCAGAGTGTCTGCCAAGGGTGTAAAGGAGGTGCGAACTTGATCCACATACTTTTCAAACTGATGAAGGAATCTTTTGGGATTGTATACATCATTGTCTCTGTTTTAGAGGACAATGATTGATTTAGATTTCTTCCCTAGACTAACAGAACCCGGCTCCCTCTAGAATCAATGGAAGTAGTAAGACTGCCATTATAATTATTTAACTCAAATATTGTGTCTACCTCTCTTTGAGTGTTTAAGGGGTCATAGGCTAACTGGTCTGGCAGACCTTGAATTAATTGCTCTGACTCATTCAATGCTTTCTTGAATTTCAATTTAAGTACCCACTATTCATTCATCTTAGATGTCACAGATGTCACAGGAGATAATCCCTCTACATATATGTTTAGTCCCCTTAAGCATATTCTTTAAAGGGAAGAACATTCACCTACAAGACAAGACAGCTGGAGTGAGGTGCTTGGACATATTTGTTCTTGGTGTAGCTGTGTCTTCAGTAAAACCTGTAAAATTCACTTTTGCTTCAGTGGGAATAGAGGCTGCCAAGCCAGAATGCTTGTCTTAAAAGTGTTCTTTATGTCTGCCTTCAAGTCTCTCAGCTGAATTCTAAAACAAAAAGACCTTGATACCCAACAGAAACTAGCACAAAACGAGAAGACTAACCCTGCAAGCCAGGGTCTGGTACATTTGAGGATATCTTTGGTCAGGACAGTGTGTGCTGAAGGGGATGAGGTTGCTGATAAACTGGTAAGGTTGATGAGCACTTTGGCACTAATTTTCCTGCCCAAGATGGAAAGGGCCATGTGGCCATGTTGGCTGGGGGGCTGGGGAGTGGGTTGGGGGAGTTCAACTTTCTAAGCTAAGGCAAACAGACTCTGTTTGCAGATCTGACAGAAATAAAGTGGCTTCTAGCAACTAACATCACAGTAGTTTCGCAGGCACAGTATTTTAAAATGTTGGCAACTACATCTCTGCCTAGAAATTCTTAGGCAGTCAGTGTATGTTACTGAGCTCTCCAGTATTTGAAATCCTGCTGAAGCACAGAGATAGAACACACCTGATCTGCTCAGGTACCTGGATGGTCCATGGTTTGCCTCACATAGACAACGTAGCTAGTGTCAGTACTGCAGAGATGAAATAGGTCCTGACGAAAATGTGGGACCACAAAGCACAGAACACAATGAAACTTGTAGCAAATAGGAGAGGCCTCTAGAAATATCAGTCTGCTACTTGCCTACAGAACAAGAAAATAAGTAGGTGTGATAGATTTGATGGCTGTTCTGGAACTGGCACCTCCAACATTTTCCACCAGGTGAAAAACATGATTGTGAGACATTTCTCAGGTGTCCAATAAAACTTTTAAGGATCTTGTTTTGGAATAATCTAAGCAGGAGTGAACTTGATTTTTTCCAGATGCTTGCTGTTTTCCTTGTTCTTTGGATATATTCATATGCAGTTCACTTTCTCACTTTAATCTCAGAAGGTAATTTCTTACTCCAAAACAGTCCACTGAAGCAAAAGTTCTCTTAGGGTGGTGATGATCAAGAAGTAGGCCTAATTCAAAAGTGTTGTTTCCTCAGACTGAAAATACTGATTTATATTCTTACAGTGTGTAGAGGTGTTAGTGAACTGCCTTAACTACTGTACCCTAGACCAGAGGCACGAATTCACACCTTGCTGCAGATCTGTTCTGAGGTTTCCTCCCTGTCAGTGGAGCTGTAACCAACATTTGACTGTATGGTTCAGGCTGAGGAACCACAGGCCATCAGATGTTAACCCCCCCCCATTTGTCTCTGCTTTTACTTAGAGAAGTTGGCATGCCTCAAGTACAGTGGTAGGCAAAATGTGCTCATGCCAGCCACATACTGTATCAAACTTTTCAAATTGTCACTTCTGCAGATACTTGGCTTTCCACTTGTAATTTAGTTATATGTGGAAAAGAACCCTGAACAGGCCAACAAGATATGTGAAAGGAGGACATGGACATGCTAGAGAGAGAGAAAGCATTCAGTAAAACGGTAAAATTTGAGGAAAAAGTGCCAGACAGCAAAGTCTTTGGAGTGCCTTCTTTGCTCTGGGTTCATGCTATGTCAGATATTTTAAAAACATCTGAGCTGTGTGTGCACAAAGGCACTGGAAATGAGCTGCATGCTCTGCAGAGTTCACTATTATGCCAAATAACTTAAAATAGTGAATTTAGTGCGGGATATGTGTTTGTCTTCTACAGCATGAAAAAGATTTATGTATGATTTCTTTGGTATGAGACATCATATGGCAAAAGCACTTAAAGTAGCCAGGTAAGTCTGACTATACCCTTTCTAAGGAGAACTGCATATGCATATATTACTTTGTAATGACAGAAAATTATACTTCAACACTGCATGCAGCCTAGGTATTCTAGGAATGATACTGTAGACAAAACAAGGGTAGCCCAGGAGGGAAGAAAGAAATTATTTCTAAAATTCCATAATCCTTTTTATCTCCTATCCTAAAGCGAAGCATTACCTCTCTACAAGAGATAGTATTTCTTTTTTCTCTTTCTTTATGTGAATTCACCCATCCAGAAGAGAACAGAATTAATTCCTTCAGAGTTTATTCCAAATAGGTAGTGACTGAAGAAAAAAACCCCTCATTTTTCTTTACAATAAGGTCTTCACTACACTAAGGATTCAAATGTATCTCTTCATTGACATCTGGTAAATATAATAGCCATAATCATAAACAATGGTATCAGTAACTGGTGATGGAAGAAATAAGGCACTAAATTCAGCAAATACACAACACAAAGAGTCAAGGTAGATTTCAGAACTAGAAGGGCTCCAGAAACTGTTCTTCATTTACTGTTACTAATCTGCAGCAAATAGAGATGACTGTTCTGTATGGGCAGCCATCAAAATCTGCCCCAGGAGGAGCACAGCTATTGCCTTATGGTGTCATTGAAGGTTTGAGGTAGCCTTAAACAGTAGCAGATAAAATGTCATTTAAATATACTTCTTAGAAGTGTTGTAAAAGCTGTAGTATGACCATATCAAAATGGTGTGATGTTATCATACCATGTGCTGAAAGGGCTGCTGACTGGATTCCTGATTGGAATTGATGATAGCACTGCCTGGCTACTAGAAGTCTCCTCCCCAGGAAGCCACACAGTCCAGCTTTCCTGCTCTGCTAGCAAGAAACCGTGGATATATGGGTTAAGACATAGTTATGACACAGTCTTTGGAACAGGTGAGACCAGAGGTAGCAAAGCCCAAAGTTCTTTATAAAGTGTGGGGCTTTCCCAGAGAGGATTTGGGGTGAAAGGCTGGTGAGAAACAGAGCAAGATAAGTTTGAAGGCAGATTTCTGTCCTAGTAGACACACCTGGATGCTGTTGAAACACTGTATTACTATTTTAGCTTCTATATAGGGGCTAACAGTAACTCCTGTTATGGTTTGAAAGTTTTCCTGACTTCCTTAGTGTCCTAAACAAATTGTAACTTGGGCTCAACAGAGGATCTTTGAAAAGCTCACACAACAGTCTGATGCAAGCGCTTGAGATGAAATACAGGCTTATGTTCCGTCCAGCCCCAAACTACCAGGAAATAACTTCGCAGCTTCCTCTTGAGGTGTTTTTCCATGTCAGGATTTTCCACACTGCTCATTTCCACCATGCATGATCTTAACCTACAGCTGCTCACTGAGACAAGGAGGCACAAATATGTGGCTTGCTCGAGAAGTTTAAAGCACCACTTTGAATCAAGCTCAAGTCTTGAGACTCTTATGTATTACCCATTAGGTTTTCCTTCCTCGCCTACCTCTGGGAATGGAAACAGACCACAAACCCCACACTTCTTAGAGTAAATTACCTGCTTTGTTATTCCGTCTTTCAACCTTTGCCATAAATTCCACTTCATTAACATTGGCTGAAACACCTCACTGAGTTGCACTGCTTGGGCTATAAAATGTGTCTGGTGAGTAGGCAGGAGAGTATCTTTAGCCTCAACCATGCAAAGGAGCAGGATCGGGAGGCTCTGTATATTCTGTCATAAATTGTCAGTGAATACTAGCAAATACAGATTATTTATTTTCTTAGTTGCTTACCAGTGTGTTGCAGTGTCAATATGTCTCACCACACACAGTGGAAAATGTTTTTTCACTCTATGCAAGTGGGCAATAATTTCGAATGGACAGCCTGTGCAACACACTGCAGGTTAAATCCCATCTGGATTAAGTCTTTCCTCCCTGAGTCAAGCCTTGGAGTGATGAACTAGCCAGCAGTTCAGCCCATCTGCAGATCATTAGTGGTACATGTGACAAAGAAAACACCTGAGCAGGGAAGCAGAGTTCACAAGCAGGTGTTGCTGTCTAGGGAGCAGGTTGAGTTCTGTTAGGCATCTGGAAAGCCTCAGACCACCAATATCTTTAGCAGAGCATGGCAATGCACCTCCTGTGCAGTGCTCTGATAACCTAAGGTCAGGTGCAACAGGGGAGAGGTGCTGAACTTCTGTGAAGAATGTAAGAAAATTGAATAATCTTTCTCTTGTTTTGAAAGGAGATATGTGATAGCTGAGCCCTGAAGTATCTGGGCTCAAGCTGAAGATGCTCACTTGGAGAATGAATTTTTTCCCACTGTGGTGTCCCAAAAGCAGTGAGGTACTACAGCAGTGTTCCAGTGGTGCTGGCTCTATTCTGCTAGTGAGCCAGTTCCACGGAGCTGGAGATTAGAAGGGATCTACTGGGTTTCCATTAACTTCAAGGAGAGTCCATAGCATAACAAGTAGACCATGTTAATAAAGTTGGTGTTGTTTTAGGTTTTTTTTAAATATAAATACTTCCAGCTTTCCATAGGAATATGTTGAAATGAACATTCACCAACTACACACAGCTGTTATTTACAAAATTAGATAAACACTTTCCTTCAGTGAAAGGTTGTATTTTCTGCTTTATTTATCAAGGCACTTAGGAGGAAAAAAAAAAGGTAGTTTGTGTCTGGAAGCATCAGAGAGAGCTGGAAAAACAGATGTGAGAGCAGAGACTGGGAAGGTGGTGGGAAACTGGCATGGCTGGAGAAGCAGCTCTTGTCTTCTGCTTGTGCTGCGAGGTGAGCTAAGCAGAGCCCTGGCAGGGTGCGTGCTTTCATTGCAGCTGATTCAGACATCTTCCACTGCTATTGTTTCAGGAAAGTCTCAGCTTCTCAGAAAGCCCTATATAAAATGGATACAATGAAATACAGAATCACAGGCTCAGAGGAATAGTGCGAGTTCAAAAGCACCTTCAAGCAAATGGGAAAGTTTAAGTCATTGTTTGCCTCATAATTTCAAAATTATATTTTGCTTGCTTTGTTTTTTCAGGGTGGAGGCCATCTAAAATGCAATGCCACAAAACCACCCTTCCAAAACACTATGGCTTTGCAGAGGCCAAAACAGGTCTCTGTTTTTTCTTTCATCCCTCTCTGTACACTGTAATAATAATACATCTGCATTTTTATTCCTCAGCAAGTGAGACACGGGAAATGAGGCGAGTAAAGGCATTATCAAGGGCAACAGACAATGGAAGGTTGACTGAGGTATATGTTTAGCTAAATTAAGAAGGAGAATGTGAGAGAGATAAACAAGCATCCAGGAAGACAGCTACTGAATTTTGCCACTAGTAACATCTTTTGAAAGCTACTATCAGCACCACTCAAATCTCTCTGATCTGAGAAAAGACGAGGCAGAGTGCACAGCTTTTTTGTGTTCCTAAGCAGCTTTACCCTCAGAGACAATCGTGTGATCAACTGTTCATAAGGATATTGAATGTGAAAATCAGGAATTAGGTGAATTAACCTTTATACTAAAGCACCACAAATACCTCGGGTTGAAAAGCTTAAATTGCACTTGAATATTGCTGAACTACATTTCCATTTATCAGTCAGAAAAGGGACAGCAAGAAAGAACTTAAGGAGAAAATAGGCGGGGATGGAGCAAGTACCATGAGGAAAAAGATAAACAAATAAATTGTGACAGGAGACCCAAGCAGGAATGGGAAGATATAGCACAAAGAGAATGAGGTCTTCAAGACTATATGGAGTAGGCTATTGCTTTAAAATATTCTCCTACTCTTAGAAACATAAACTTCATTATTTTATTTTTTTAAAGTGAAATATAGAAACAAAAACAGTGTATAAAAAGTAATTTACACTTAAAAATCAAGAAAGGTGGACCAATGGAATTAAAAGTCGGTAAGACTCATTTTCTCTGCAGAAAAAAAATGCAAACATGTAACAAGACTCCTACAAGATAGCAGAGCAATAAATTACCAAGTGGAAGGAAACAAAACATGCCAGATAACACTACAGAAGGAATTAAGGTTAATAGGACTTCTGGATAAAACAAAGAAATAGGTGTCATGCATCTTGACTTCATTAAGATTTTTGACACTGACCCACACGATGTTCAATAAAAATAAATGAAGGATACACTGTCAGGATGTAACTATGTGGGAAACTGTACACAAAAAGTAGTTACAGCCAGTTCACTATCTGACCAGAAGGGTGGATCCTTCAAGCTTTTTCTTGGGCCCAGTTCTATTATTTATTTTAGTTAAAAACCTAGGTAGGAAACTGCACATGATACCAAGTCAGGATGGACTGCAAAGGCTTTGGAGGATGAAAATGATCCTGAAAAACCGGGGCAATGGAAGAAGCAGAGAGGGTGCAGTGCAGTGTGGAAGAGCAGGCAGTGTGCTTGGCCTTCGATGGGGGCTGCAAGGGGGTGGAGTGGATTACAAATTAGTTTTTCTTCACTGGAGGAGCTGCAGGCCAGAGCAAACACAAAAGGAACATGAGTGAGGAAGGTCAGGCTGTTACCAAACCCCCAAATATCATACTGGGTTGTATAAACAATGTTGGCATATGTAAGAAACATGAAATAGTCCTTCTGCCTCACCTCATCTAGAGCACTGGGTCCAAGTTGGGGCACTGCATTTTAAGAAAGATGTAAATCAGTTGGAAAGAGTCCAAGGAGACGAGCATGAGTGATTGAGGGTCTAGAAGACATGACCTGTGAGGAAAGACTCAAGCCAGTGAGGTTGTTTAGTCTAGAAAGAGGCAAACTGAAGGGGTATATGATAAGTCTTCAAATGTTTAAAAGGTAGCTGCAAAGAGGAAAGTAATAAACTGTTGTGAATGTCCAAAAGAAGTAGCAGGCTTAACTTTCAGGAAAAGAGATTAAGGGTAAACACGAGGAAATCTTTTCTGTGATAGTATCAGAATTGATTGTGTAGGAAGCCTGTAAACTTTCACTGTATGAGGCCTGATAAACAGGTTAGACAAACGTCTGTCAAGAATAATTTGGGAATAGCTGATCCTTGGTGGAGATGGAGAGGATGGCCTAAATGATCCCTTGAGATGCCTTCCAGGCTTATTTCTGAACATTATAGTGAATGGGTAGAAGAAAGCTATGGGTTTATATTCATTAGGACAGGTGATGCATGAAAGAGTTTGGGAAAGAAATATTCACTCAGAACTTACAAAATTTCAAGTTACATGCGCATGATCTTCTCTTCTTAAAAACAAGATGTTCTCATAGGGATAAGGGCCAATCTCTGACTCAATTAACATTTCGAGCACAGTAGAATTTGGGGATGTAGCGTCCCTGGTGGACTGTACCGGGTAACCTTTCTGCAAAATTAGTATGTCTCAGACCCCCTGTATGAGATACTGATTAACTACTTGTTTGGATTTTTTTGTTTGGTGGGTTGATTGGTTTTTTCCCTTGGCAGTGAGATAGTTGTCTTTAGTCAAATGTGCTTCTGGAGAGGTCAGGACTGTTATAAGTGAGCTTACTTACCAGTATATACTTGTTCAAACTCTGTTTCCAAAGCAGGACTTATTTTACATTGTGGGTCTAAAAATACGTTGAAAAATTTTCCCTTCTCTTCATCCAATAGTTTTTTCCATAAAGGGCAATAATGTGTACATGACTGTTTCATCTTCATACCTAAGATAATTTGTAATAGTCACTTTATAAAAAGAAAATCTTTGTGATATATGACCGTCATTCTGGATCTTTATCTGTCCTTGTGATTGTGTTTTTCTTGCTGTGTCCTTAAGTCTCTAAAGAAGCTCCTCAGTGTGTACACTGGCTTTCATCTAATCAATTAAAAAGGGGTTTTGTGAAAATAATGCAAGCTTTTCCGGAATTTTTGTAGGCCTACTGGTTGGCATTACCTCAAAGTTGTTTGATCTTTAGAAAAAATAAAGTCCTAGTTCCCAAGCTCCCTGAAAATGGTAGAAATGCAATGTATCTAAGACCTTCTGATTCAAACCCCTGCAAATGACTGCATGCTATAGATCTCTGCGTATGGCTCATGTTGGATGCTTGTGAAATACTTCTATCAGCTACAGATAGTTACCTTAAAAGGGATCTGCATCCAGGTAGATGGTTTATAGACTGTCAGGCCACACTGCTGGTTTAGATTTGAGGAATTGCTTTGGAAGAACAAGGCGGGTTCTATTTTTGACATTTCAGCAATGAGACCACTTGTACATTATGACCCAATTTGATTTACTGTAAGAAAATAAGAGTGCTGTAATTTGTAAAAGACATTTATTACATGAGTCAAAAAAGTAAAAAAAGGGGAGGGAAGGGGGAAAGAAAGCAGCTTAATGTCTCTGTCCATCCCCATCTGGTTTTATTTTAATCTCACTCTAGTCACATATGAAATTTTGCTTAGCTGTCTTCATTTTCTTAGTCAATCTTGATTAATGGCCTTCAAAGTAAAAATAATTGGACTGCATCAGGCTTGTTTTATAACTCTTGTTCACAAAGAATGTGAAAGGCTGGAAAATGAGCCTAAACAGAAGGAATGCATTACGTTAGCCTTTGAGAAAGAGCAGTCCTCCAGTTGTGTTTCACTGTGTATTTTTATAACAGGCGCCTCCTTGACTGTCCATGATATTGCAGATATGCAGTGCCAAAAGCTTTTGTGTGCTTCATCAGGCTGACCATGTCACCTCGCAGTCTGGCCGCGGCCGTGGCGCAGGGGCGGGGGCAGAGCCAGCCCCGCCGGGCAGAGCCCCTGGGAGCACCCTGGAGATGAGGGGATGCTTTTGGGCAAGGGCTCTCCTAACAGCTCTGCTCTCACTCTTCAACAGGGCTGCCATGCCGTGTAGGGAGCGCAGAAGAGTAGTCGTATGTTGACTTTTGCTGAGGTGAATGTCGCCCTGTGGCTTTATAATTACCTTTATTCCCCTCTGGTCAGTCCTGGTGGGAACAATACACTAAACTGATTACAAATTTGATATTTTTAAAATCTGGCACATTACAAAAGATTGCAGTAATTTACTAAGCTCAATTAACTTTTAAATAAACAGAGTGTACACTTATGTTTAAGGAAACAAAAAACCAAAAAAAGCCCAACACCACCACCAAAAACCTCACACAAGACAAACAAACAAACAAACAAATGCCTTTTCCTTTGGTGTAACCTGGAACAGAAAGGTTTTTTTCTGTTGGGACAAGCATTGTTTCAAACTTGCACTCTTGCTGTCAGAAAGTTCAGGAGATTGAGTGTAGTCCTTCCTTTGTGTAATGCACAAAACAGATTATTGTGCTTGCATGCTTATGGCAAGATTCAATATTATGTCCTGCTCACCGAAAAGGAAATCAGCTTTCTGTTGCACGGCTCAGGGGTGAAAACTATTACTTTGATATTAACCAAAGAGAAAGAAAATTTCTTCTTTTGAATTATGTATGTTAAGTTAGGAATATTTGAGTAACTCATGACAGTCCTGTGAAGTTATACCATATACTATTTCCCTGTACAATTTTGAAATAGGAACAGTTTATGCTTTTCCTGATGCTTTTCATGTAACAGCCTCAACATATGAACTGAACTTCCATTAAGCTTCCTAAGATTTCTCTGGAGTAAGCATGTGATATAGTTATAATACTTTTGCCAGATATGGCTGGATCCAAACTTGGTCTGGAGACGAATATTTTCCCAGAGTAGCTGAGACCAGCTGCTGAGGCCTGTATCTTCTCTTCTCCCAGCAAGGCAAGCTGGGGTTATGCAGATGGTATTTTCATGTCAGTGCAGATCAAGCTGTGCATTAACCTCATGGCATGGACCAAAATCAATCTGCAGGGCTGCCTGCATTCAGTGGGAGAGGAATGTGTATTTTCTTCTTTTCACAAAGGGGTATGCAAAATACAGAGATCAAGAGATCCCCTTGCCTGCACCACAACATTTTATATGCCATTCTTTTAAAAACTTAACCATGTATTGTAACCCAGACATGTGACCTTCAACAAAGGACATCTCCACCATGACACTCCTCCTCTATAATGTGCCACCAGCTTTTGGAAAGTTGGTCTTACAGCAACTTCTGTTGGGCCCAGGGTAAATAGCCAGGATCCATGAAAAACAGAAAAACTTGCAGCATCTTCGTCCCTGCTACTGGCTGGAACATGTTGGGTTCTTCAGAAAATCTGCAAAATCTTCTCAGACCCTTAAATCTTTTTTTTCAACAGAATTCTTGACCTATCTGAAGAGAAGAGAGAGACCTTTGCCAGGCATAAAATTGAGAAAATATCACCAGCTGGAGAAATAGAGGTACTAACTCCTGAAAGTTTAAAGCTTCAGAATTATGGTAGTGCCCTCTTGTTCCGTGGGCATATTTTTTGAGAATTAATTGTTTCCACTATTTAAAGCTTTGTTTCAGTTTTGTCTCGGGCTACATTAAATAGTTGTTCTGTTAGACAAGTATCTGATGCATCTACATCCATGAAACTGCTGTGTCAATCTCTTTCAGCAGCTGCATTTTTCAGATGGAAAAAATGAGAAGCTTCAACACTTAGAGAGTTACTGTCTACATTACAGCAGCAGTCTGAGTAACTCATCTCCTTGCACTCTGTTTGCTTTGTTTAGAGTACAACATGATACCTCCTCTGCTCATCCTTTGTCCTGGAAAGACTTGGCCAACAGATACTGTTGTTTTTGTGGATCATGCTGTGTCCATAATTTTGCCCAAGTGCTACATTTAAATCTTACAGGCATAGGAAGTGGTCTGAGCTCCAACAGCACAATATTGTGTGAGCTGGCTTTGATGACCTGGACTCCTAATGCTAAATATCAGTGCAAATCTTCCAGATATGTGTCCTAACTGGCTTTATTAAAGCAACGAGAATATCAAATATATTAATAGTGGTGCTTAGATTAGAGAGGAAAACCTAGAGCATTCTGCTCTGATTTAAAAAGTCCTGCTTATATCCATTTTCTCATATTGCTCCTTCTTTTCATGATTCACCTGATTTGCCTTAAATTAAAAAAAAAAAAAGTAACTTTTTGGGGTAACTTTTCGGGGTAACTTTTCCGTAAGTTTTCTTTAAAAACAGCTGAAGTCCTTAGAATAAAATAAAGTTTTTCATCTCATCTGGAAATGATAGGGGTTTTTAGAACTCGTTTGGTTGCTTTGCAGAAATAAGTTATTTTTTGATGTTGTTTGCTTTCCCTTGACTTGCAATGAATTTTTCATTTAGATTACTTGTTTCCACTTGACCAACAACTCTCCCAGTCAATTATTTGCATAGTTCAAGCTGTGACTGCCTATGTGAAACTGAATTTTCTTTTCCACTTGTAGTGGAAAATGACTGAAAATATCACTGGATTATCTTATAAATCAGTAGTATATTATGTCTTATATTGTGTGCAGAAGGTGTGGTAGAAGTAGGAAACATACCCTAGACAAGGGTAGCAGATATCCATAGGTATGGTATGGCTTTTGTGTGCAAAGAGACTGAACAGAGTAGTGCTTTTCAGGTTAAAAAAAATGTTCAGATGATATGAAAGAGGTGCATGAAGGCATGGATATTTCAGAGAATATATACAGGGAGCTCACTCTTTCTCTCAATAGAAGAATAAGGGGAATCCTGTGGTGCTACTAAAAAACACGTCTAGAAGAGAAATAGCTATAGCAGCCACGGTCTCATTTTGCAATACATTTTGCTGAGGAGGCTTAAGTTTGGAGAGCATCAGTAAGAAATTAGACTTTGCATGGTTTGATCAGTTTGAAACAAAATTGAAACATCTGAGGGATATGGGAAATTCTTCCCTGCTGCTTCTTCCTCTCAACTGGTTTGGCTTTGATCCAGTGCACTGGCCAGGATGTGTGCTGGTCCTGCCTGGCTGAAGACACTGGCAGCCCAACATCAGCAGCTGTTTTCAGATGTCAGAGAAAAACACCACTCAATGACAACGTGTGCTTCTATCCTGTGCAGAAACACTTTACACACTTGTGTGGTGAACACAAGTGTGTCAGACACTTTGAAGTAAAAAGGGAATAGAAATGCGAGAGAAAAATAGTTTGTAGTTTGTTATGCTTCCACAATATTTGCCTGAAGATGCAAAACAATTATCTCATTATTGGCTTTGGGAAAGGAGAAATCAATACGCACAATCTCTGTGAGAGTCCTCAAAGGCTATCCTCCTTATCTAATTTTTCCCAGGAAAAGGTTTCTGAAGGGAGCTGGTGCATAATGAAGAATGCTGAGAGTCATATGCATATTTTCATACAATATTTTCACAATTCCAATGTGGTATATGATAGAAATGTGGTAGCAGAACAGTGGGAATGTGGCAATTATATATTTTATAATTTATAAATTAATTTCCTTTCTTCTGTTTTGTTTTTTTTTTTTTTTCCTTAATTCTAATTGGCATATCTTCCTTTCTGAAAATTGATTTTTCAGTTCAAAGCAGCATTCAAAGGAATGAGAAGAAACTGAAGACATTTTGAATGCATTTACATACTTCTAAATAACTAATCCACTTTTTCAGGGAAAATGAGAGACAAGTATTTACATTTACTCACCTCAAAAGAAGCTGTGAAAATATTAACACTTTCATCAAATTTTCCTCATGCTAGCAATTCTGTTTTTTCTGTAAGAAGTTAGCCCTTATTTTACTTCAGCCTAGGACACACATATCTTGATTCTCAGGTAGTAGCATGGGGTCTGTAGGTGTGTACAAGTAGCTTACAGCTGCTGGACTTAAGAGTTGGCCTTGTCTTGCTCTTTCGTCGCAAGAACTTTTTGAATTATTGAAACCTAAGGATTTGGGTTTTGCTGTGATGATATACTTACCTCACTTGAGCAATGGACTTCATGTAAACACTGTTAACAGTGCCAGCAGCCTGTGACATGCAGTCATTTCTAGTTCATTTAAGGTTCAGAAATGAAGTCACCTTCATGCTAACAGTAGATCATTCACCTCATACAATTTAAAATGTTATTGCTCATGGTGTTGTTGGTATAAAATGTCAATAAGATGCTCACCTTGGATGTGGGAATGGATATTAGTCTGAAAATGCTTTCTGCTGGTTACTCAGGCTGAACACTACCATGTAAAACTGCATTTGTTTGTTTGTCCAAAAAGATTTAGGATTGCACATCATCATTATCCATGGTAAACATTTTGTTATATACAGTATACTAATTATTGTTGAACTGAAGTGTTTTTCAGCCCCAGTGGCATAATGGAAATTATACTTCAAACTACATAATATTCTTGGAAAGGGAATATAGACTTAGTAAAGTACATCATCATTTTGCTATAATGATAACATACCTATTTACATAATGATAATGTACATATTTACTGCCAAGAATGTTTGTTCTGCATTAGTGTTCATAGTGTGGCAGGGAGAATTGCAAAATGGAACTTCAGTTTGTGCCTGGTGACTGTTGTCTTGCAGGGGAGCAGAGAAGGGAGGGCAGGCAATGGCATGTTTCTGGAAAAGAGAAAGAAAAAGGAGTAAGGCTGTGTTCTGGGCTTGCATTGTGTACAAGATCTGATCTGCACACGTGCATTTGCTTGCCTTTTTTCTTTTTTTTCTGAGGGACCTTGTCTGTTAAGTAAGTGAAAATCCTTTGTGAAATTCCTGGCAGCAGGCATCAAAAAGATGCTAAAAATCTATGTTAGCTGTGTACTTTCTTTGAACACATTCTCTAGTAATGCCACCGTTGGAATCATTTAATCTGATAGATAAAAAAAAAAATCTACATTTTTGGTTTCATTTCAAAACCTGTAAATCTTTGTATACATCTAAAGAAGCAGGAAATCTTAGTCTTGGAGGAGACAGAAAAAAAGTTAGGAGACACTGTTTGGTGAGCTGTCATATGTTTTCTGAACTTTTTGTAATAGGAAGAACTCTCTAAAGAGCCCTTTTCTTCACTCCTCTAACAAAGGCATGTCCCAGTTTATTAAAAAATCATACACAACAATGCTGCCTGCCAGGTTTTATAGCCCTAATGAAAATTTGGTTGAGAGCACAAAAAAATATCTGGAAAAATGCCTGAAATTTCCCTGTCGCAGATGTTTCAACAGAAGGTGCTTGCATGCCATTCGTTAATGTAGCGCCATACGGGACTCGGTATGACCACTGCAATAACCAGTAAGTAACACACGCAGTGTGCGCATCGCTGCGCCAAATCTTCCGTCTGTTCTGTGGGGCTTGTATCCTGTGGATTGAGACGTACCTTGATAAAACTGTATTGTCATTGAATGATAATATTTGTGGATCACTCTGCTAGAAAACATCCTATCAAGAATGTGGGAGGTCTGTGTGAAGTCGGTGCAGCTCGTTGGTATTGCAGTCAGTTAGGAAGGATGGGAATGTTCGTATTTATGCCCCTTTTTTAGCCTATCTTTCAGATGCCAATTTACAGGAGCAGCACTTCAGATATTAAAGCACTTTCTCTTTGAGAGAGGCTGTTGAATTTTAATCTCAGACATTAAGTAATTAAAAGGGGCATGTGAAATACAGTAATTATCAATACAGTGGAAAAAATTACACAGATATAACACTCTCCCGGGAAAATTATTTTTTATTTTGTAAGTTTAAAAGAGGAGTGGACTGAAAGGAAAAAGAAAGAAATTCTGGAGTACACTGTATTTCATCAGCTCTAGTTTTGTATCTGGATAGGCAGAGAAGTACCTAAATAACCAGATAGATACATACACACAGATGAATGTTGTCTTTTGCGCTTGGAAGGGAAGATGTGGAGTATACTGCTTTGATTTTTGTACGTCTGAGGGAGGTGATGTGGATTTATCCTATGAGCAGAAGTGGGAGTCGTGTGTACAAATCATCCGTGCTGTGGTGGGGATGTACATGAGTGTTTTTCATGGATCAAGCCAACACCCTTAGAATGGCTTCCACAAGAGTTAAATCTTCTAATGGCGGGAGGGTTTGAGATGCTTCTATGATCTTTCATAATCTTCTCCTCTGTTTAACAGTAGGATTTTCTGGCTCTTTTGTGCCACGATGATCAAAACAGGAAAAAGTGCTGAGTCTGACTTACCTAGAAACTGGGTTTGGGTTCAAGATTGAGGAAGGGCTGAGATTCAACAGAAATCAGACTTTTTCTGTCATCTAAGAGAATCATAAAGGTGCCATCATATTTGATTAAACATGTCTCTAGGAGATTTCATTCACATTTGAAATTAACCTGGAAAATAGTTAAGGGCTTGATACAGAAGGAAAATCACTGAAATGGAAGGTTTGTGAAGCTACATTCAGAGAACTTGAGCTTATACTTCATATGAAAGGCAAGGCTGTACTCTGTAGTGGTCCTACTAGACTCATATCCCACTCCAGTAAAACCAGTTAGGCTTTTTATGCTCTTCCTTTGCTACAAATGCCATCTATTTTCTTGGATAGACCTAACTATAGATGTTTCTAAGAACATGAGAACCAAAATAACTGGAAGTCATATCTCCAGACAAACGGAGACTACTATATCATAATAGATTGTATGTTTTGTTTGCCAAGCACTATTTATAGGACATAGTTACTGGTTTGGGGTTTTTTGTTGGTTCTGGGCTTTTTTTCAGTTATTGCCTATTTTCATTTTTTTCCATTTATTTCCTGCTTTTGTGTATAATTTTTCATTCATAGTTCAAACCTTAGAGCTTCAAATTAGGTTTTGGCCAGTGTGTTTTCATGACATTATGGATTCAGAAGAGTGCCCCGGACATTCCTATTCAGGAGAGCAATCTATCTTTACCTGTTCCATAGCCAAGTTCACAGTCAGGTTTGCTGCTGTTGCCAGAGAAGGAAGAGTTGGGTGCCTCCTGTTTCAGCTCCTTGAGGCATCATCAGCCGCCCCTGCTGTGATCTCATCAGCAAAAAGGACCAGGCAGCCCCACTCTCTGATGCTAGTCTCCATCCCAGTTCACCTTCCACAGAGAATTTTTCCTGTGGGGAGTATCCTGACCATTCTCAAGTTTCTGCTATGCCAGTGTTGAAAGACCTTGAGTCGGCTTGACCATCAAAGACGAGTGTTATAAAGTTGAGGCATACCGAATGCACAGAGCATTCCTGTGACTTCTGCATGAAAATTGTGTAGAAGCCTACATAATCTCATCATGTGGAAAATTTGCTTAATTTTGTCTCAGGAAGAGTGGGCAGGTAAGGCACACAGAACTGCCTCTAAAGCCTTTGCAACTGAACCTCAAGAAACTTGCAAACAAAATGTAATTGTATGAATGGAAAAAAAATGTAATTATCCAACCTTTCCTTTGATCAGGGAAGAGATCAGCATTATTAGAATGGATTAATTTCAGTGAGTCAATGGTTTTTGTTGGTTCTACAATCATTATTATCTATTTTTCCTGGATATAGAATTGATTGAATTTGCAAATCAAATTTCCCTGCACTCTATAAACCTTTTTTCTGGAAGTTAAAGTAAGTGGCTATTATAGAATTGTTCTAAGAAAAATAAAAGTATGGGGAGGTGGAGCAGGAGGAAGAAAAGAAAAGAATAGGAAGTACTTTGATTAATGCCCACCACGCTAAAACATTCTACGAGGGTTTTGTTCTAGCCTGGTATCTCAGAAAAGAGGTGTGCTGTTTTATTTCTCTAACCATATATTTATTTGTAATTTGTTTTGCCTTTTGTAATATTTCTTTTTGCTTTTGTAAGCACTCATCTGCTCTATTTTCTCATTGGCTTCAGCAGGTAGATTCCTTTTAAATTGCCTCTGGAGGTACATAATTTTCTTCAGGTGTTTTAATGAAGTTAGAGAGCATTAAGGGATCAGAGAAATCAGAGTTGAAAATGACACACCATCCACCCCCCCTCCCCAGGAATTCCTTGACAAGTAGGATGATGTCTTATATCCCTGGCCAAAACTGCAAAGCTACTACTTATGTCTTTATCTCCCAACACTGTTTGCAACTAAAGTGCTTGAGGACCTGAGAATGATCATCCGTGGGATTAAGTCCCCTTTATGGCAGAATATGAACACTTTAAGGTGATGAATCTGCAATTACAACAGTGGGAATTTGCAAAGCAGTTGCAGGAGCCCTGCCCAGCCCCACCATTTGCACAGGACCATAAACAAGGACAGTGCAGGGAAGAAAACCAAGCAAAATCATCACTTAAATTTCCAGCCTGGCTGATAAAAAGAGAACCCAGACATCTGCAAAAGAAGCTTGACCTTGCAAGATTTAAAGTGAAATCTTTCTATGAGCAGAGATGTTAAGGCCATACACCAAAGCGAGGGCCTTTCGCTCCTCTCAAGTGCTGGGTTATAGAGCTCAGGAACATTTCTGATTCATTGATTTCCCTTCTCTTGGGAATCAGCCTTCCCCCCAGTGTCTCCTTCATTTATTTGCATTTTTTTATTATCATGCACAACTTTTAATAGTGATAAGGTAGATTATTAATTGTGATACAGCAGCACAGTTCACTAGAATGTGGTTTTTTGGAAGGAATGAGTCTCCGAAAGCCTCTGTATTTTCTTTGGTATCTGTGTAGTGCAGCTATGTTGATTTGCATGGATGTTTCTCATTAGCAACAACATAAGTGAGAGTTTTTGCACAAACTTTGTGCGCATTTGTGCATGTGTGAGAAAGTAAAACAAGGAGAGAGTAAGGGAGGATTAGTTTCATTCATTAACCCTGAAATTTCCATTAAATTTGCAAAGTCAGAGGCCAGCTGTGTTACTGTTAATCAACATAAAAAATATTTACTCTGTGGCAGCAATTTTCTCAAACACACTTCACTGTGGCAAAGTCCCTATGAGTCATTTTGACACATCATCATTCATTTGCTGAAAGACCATTTTGTATATAAGAACGGCCATATACACACTGCAAATTTCCGGTTTTATGGGACACTCTTCTTCAAGAGCATATAAAGAACCTCATCCATCTCTTTGCTAGCACAAGGCTGTTCCTTTTACAGTAATCAATACTGTCCTGTACATTTCTGCAGAATTCAAGATATGATGCTTTTGCTATTTATTATGAAACTGGAGATGAGAACACTTATAGATTTTTATTCCATTTCATCTACCCTACACTCAAAAATGTCCACAAAGAGGTTTATTTTTGTGTCTGTATTTTACCTACTTCACTCTCTGCACCCAACAAGATTGCTTTTAGAACTCCTTATCATAGCTCAGGACTTCCATCTGCAAGAATGTCTTGTTTTTCTACAAACAGGTGGTCAGCTACTCTAATTTAGCCAAACTAAACATCCAAAGCTGTTATTCTTGGAAAATAATATGGAGTGCAAAGGGTTTGCTTTTTGGACAAGAAATGGCTGGCAAGGAAATTAAAAAATCAAATTAGTTTTACCTTGCCAACCCTCCAAAACTAATATAGATTTGGTTCTGCTCATCCTTACCTTGATTCTGCACAGGACAATGGTAAAATCCTATTGATATTGTTTATTATGAAATGGCCTTACAGAACAAGGAGATCTTTCAGACTAGCTCATTTTTATCTCTTAACAAATCATTTATCTCTTAACATGATCATTTGTCATTAGCATCTGTGTGTATTTTCCTTCCACTCTTTCATTTTTTGGAGCATCTGATTGTAGGTAGAAACTATCTGGGACCCATACTATTACTTATTTGTTGTAGATCCAAGGCCTTGGAAAACATAATTTTAAAGTAATTTTTCTAAAATGAAATATCTTCTTTACTGTTCAGATACATCAAAAGATTGGTAACTGAAAGGTAAAATATGAGAAAGTATGGGGGAATAAGCAATGGAAAAATGAACTCTTCAAATATGGAGTGTATATGTATGTATATGGTAGAAATATGAACAAGTTCTTTCTATAGGATAGGAAGCAAGAATAGTAAAAATACTTTTTAAGAACAAGAAAAGTTTTGAAGGTTGTCTATACTGTCTGAACAGTCAAGAGTTTTTATTTGCAGTTTTCCAGATGATATTGCCTATCTATGTAGCAGCATTGGCATTGTTCCGTGAGTGTTTCACTGCTGGAAGGGAGCAGTTCAGAACTTCTCTGTTCATTTGGCTTCTCAAACACAAGGTAATACAACATGCACAACTGCTCAGCATATTTACCCCATTTGTATATTGTATTCCAGCTTGCTAGTTAACACATGGGATGTCACAGAATCACAGAACAAGCTGAGTTGGAAGGGGCCCACAAGGATCATCAAGTCCAAGGCGTGGCCGTCCCCAGGACAACCCAAGAGTCACACCATGTGCTTGAGAGCATTGTCCAAATGCTTCTTGAACTCAGCCAGGCTAGTGCTGTGGCCATGTCCCTGTGCAGCCTGTGCCAGGGGTGCCCAGCTACCCTCTGGGTGGCAAACCTTTCCCTAATATCCTACCTAAATCTCCCCTGGTACAACTTCAGGCCATTTTCTCAAGTCCTGTCACTGGTGACAATTACATACCATTTCATAACATAGTAGAAAAGTTACACTTCTTAAAGAAATTGATGCAGAATATTAAGGTTCAACTTGTTAGTATTTCTGTGTCTTTTGTAAGGTTGTACAGCCCTGTAAGCAATTAAAACTTTTTGAAATATTTAAGACTGTTTGGTTGATGGAACTGTAACTTAGGTAGCCTTCATTTCTTTGGGAAAGGTACTCTTTGCTAATGGAACTGCATGTATTTCCTAGAAATGTGAGTTACATTGCACTGGAAAGAAACCTTAAGGCTATCAAGTCTCTGGTCTTTTTGCTGCAATATACAAATGGACCATATAGGCAAGTCTTTTTATTCTTATTTGTCTTATTGAGGTAGCCATGCACCAACATAACAGAGAGATACCCTTTCTGCTGTTTTAAACATGTAATATTTGCCTCTTTTTTAACATTGTTGTTTTTCTTCAGGATCATGTTGATAGCTCACAGTGATCTGTGGCTGACTGACATTGCGAAGTCCATTTCTTCTGTCATCTCCTGCCAGTGACTTTACATGTCCTAGCAAGCTGTCATTGGAAGCAGATGAGCTGCTGTGGATTCAGACCTGTGCAAATATGTTGGTTATTGCTATGTGCATGTCTCATTCCATCCAGCATCAGAGCTCATTGTTCTTAGACCACAAATTAACTTTATATCTGCAACCTAGAGGAGCCCTAGGTGAGACACCATGAAATATCATCTTGCCCTCATATCAAAAATGGAGATGAGACTTTCTTGAAGAGGTGGACAAGGTGTGCTTCACTTACTCCTGAGAAGTGCTGTACCATAAGTGACAATGTTTACCAGGGGAAACCAGCCACCCAGCACTGGCAGTGTCCCAAACTGTTCCTATTCCAGCCAGCCACACGCCTTACTTGTCACTGATGGATTCACGGTGTGTGTGCGGTGGATGACTAGTGGTGGCTTTGTGTTGCCAGGGCACGATGCCACAGAGCTGCATTTCCCCTCCGCATGGCCTCCATTTGCCTTTTTCCGCATGATTATCACCCATCTGTTGCCCTCTGCCATGTGTGGGAGGGCAGCAGATGGGCCAGAAAACTGGAACACAGGAAAGCGAGTTCTTCTGAGAGGCAAGGAGAGAAAGAGTAAGGTCAGAAAAGAAATCCTTAGACTAGCTCCGGGAAAAGGAGCACTCCATAGAGGGTACTTGCTGTCGATGGAAACCCAGAAAGAGAAATTAGGCAAAAAGGACACCGGTCAGAAGGCAACAATGAGGATTTATTGCTTTTGCTTCTCACCTACAGAACCATCAGTTTCATTCATGTTGTTGACCTACCTGTAAGGACCATAGTATTTGTTTACCTATGTAATACATTATTGCAAACCTGTGGTTGTTAGATGTGTGAACAATACAACTATTTCCAGGCTCCAGCTGTGGATCTTTAGCTTAAAGGCTACGTGATGTGAGTAAGAAACCAAGATGATCTCTACAGAGCCATCACAGTGCCCTCAGCATTTGCAGCCTCTCTAATAGATTGATAAGAAAAATAATAGTCAAAGTAAGTATTTCCTAACTAATGTTTTCTTTACCTGCAGGAAAAATAACATTTCATAAATGCATGTCACCAATGTAACAGAGGAGATTATGACAGTAAACCAAGTCATATTTCTTCAGCACTAATTCTACTAGGTTCTCATCAACAGATGCTTGTTGATGTTCCCATTGGTCATAAACATACTCATTAGGCTTTCTCTTTTAATTTATTGTTTTTTAACTGACAATACCAAAAACTACTTTGAAGCAATTGATATTTTTAGCAGGGGCAGAATCTGTATCTCTTTTATTTGTAGTTGTCAGTGTCATTCAATTTGATTCCAGTAAGAAATTAAAGTTTGTACTCTCAAATCTGCTGATATTAGATGCTGATTAAATTAATATTTCAATGTCCCTCCAGCATCAGGTATAAATAATGTATACAACTCCCACATCCCTTCAGAAAAAAGTCTCAGGAAGTTTTTTTCCGAATATGCAAACACTATACTTGTCTTTACCTCCACCTCTTCCACTTGGCCAGCCACAATGCAGATGGAAGTGTAAAAAATTGTGCCTTAAACAGTATTTCTGAGTCTTCTCCCTAATTTTCATGACTTCCCAAATACCATAATATTCCATACTCTGTGAAGCTGAGCATCACTGAATTGTGGAGAGCTAAGTATTCAGCAAGTGCTCAGCACATATACAACATTTTAGAGATTCAAGTCCTCACTCAAAAGAAAGTAAATGCAAGGGGAATTATGAATTACACTGGAGGGGAACTTAAGATACAGGTGGCAGGAATCTAATGAGGAGAAATAAAGTATTGTTCAGTGAAAGAAAAGAAGACACAATTTTAATATGTTTGGAAGCATCCAATTAAAATTAGTGATATTTTTCTTGAATGGCTACATGTGTATGGGTATGATATTTGTAATTAGCATTGACTAATGCTTAACACTTATTTGTGATGAAGAGCTGAGGATCTGAAGCCTTCAGCATCACACAGGATCATGCATCTTCAGGTGCAAATGAACTGCATACTACCTTCAAATAATATCAGATGCTAAACTCAAAGTATGCCCTGATTTATTCCTAAAAAAGGCTCATCAACAAGCTTTATTCTTTCATCATGAGCAATAACCAGTGGTACAACACTAAGCTACAACAGAGCTTTGCGTGATTTGGGGAGAGAGCAACAAAGCGAGGTCCTAGTAATGTCTCAGGAGGGTAGAGTAATGAATTACTCATCTTTCATACTTTGAATCTTGCAAAACAGGAACTTCTGAATTTAGGCTTTCTTTGTTTGCAGCTAACCAGTCCTCTACATCCTTTCAGGTAGGAGCCAAAAAGAACATTTTCCGTGAGGTGTCACTACCAAACATGCTGGAATTGGACTCAGAGCCTCCAGGCATAAGAGGTGAAGAAAGACATGAAGCAAATGTTGGCAGTCAGCTGGGCAGGGGCCCCATTTCTGGTTTGGGGTCACTACAGTTTGTTGACACAAGCCATTTTTATGTTGTTGAAAAATTTATTTTTCCACTGCAAAAAGCGGGGGGTGGGAATGAAACTCTGAAGACTGTGAGCAAGTGGAACTGCTGTCCCCTCCTCAGCTCCTTCCTAGAGTGATTTCTGGTTCACAGCAGAAAGTTGACCATCCTTTGGGCCATCTTGCCATGCAAGCCTCTGCAGTAAGAAGTGCCCTGTTTATAATCAGTACTAAGATACAAAAGAGAAATCTCTGGCTCATTCCCATGCTCTGTAGTTAACAAAAATCTGTTCAGAGGTTTGAATTTCCGTGCAAATAGCCTCCTCATCTGCAATAGTCAAAGGAGTGGAAAATACAGGAGAGTCTTTGGAGAGTTAACACCCAGACCCTGTGAACATGAAGATGATTATTTTCCTCTACAAGGCTTTTTCACATGTGATAAGCTTGGCATGTTGCCTTGGTTAAGTGTCAAGCCCTGAATGTTTTTGGTTTTGCCCTGGTGGTCCTGAGGAGTTACTGGAATACTTGTTGGACCTGTTTTATATCACTGTGTGCACTGATAGTGACATTGAGAAGAAACAGGTAGAGGAGTGGAAGGGGGGTCTGGATTTTCTCTTGTTCAATTCTGATAGCAGTCTCCCTGTCTGCCCAGGCAGCCCTACAGCTTCCTCCAGTCTTTCTTTGGCTCTTTGACTGTGCTTTTTACATTATTACATTGTAATCTCTTCTTGGGTATTTTTTTTTGGGTTGTTTTTTTTTGGTTTTTTTTTTTTTTTTCCCTCTCTTGCTCCCAAGGGATAGTTGTCAAAACTCCTTATCTGTTGATGAATGAAAGGAATTTTTGTCTCCACTGCCTGGAACTGGTTAATGCAATTCTGGACAATGCCGCTGGGTCACTGAGTCAAGTGAACAGCAAAAGTTTAAATACATAGAAAGGTTTTGTTTGATGCCAGTTTGTATTGTCATTTGAAGATATTTTCTGCCATGCAAGAAAGTGAAAAAGACAAGACTGAAAGCAGTTGCAAAGAGTTTCTAGAATTGAAGAATAAACATTACCAAATTCTGCAACTTAAATGTTGGCAGTGGAAATCAGAAGAGAGATGCTTTAACATTTGCACTAAAAGGCATTTTCATTCTGTTGTTGGAACACTTTTTCTCATTACTGTTCATTAGAATCTGATGCCAATCATGTTGTTTTGTGTCTGCTGTGAGAAATGGTACTTCTGGCCAAAACCTGCTTATCTGGGTAAAGACAATAGACATTGTCTATGAATACAAGACCAAACAATAACAGCTATGCTCTCTGGCAGTGACCCAAACCCAATTCTGTAAGGTTCTGTGAGTTTAACATCCATCAAAATGACACCTTGCAGAACTGAAATTTAAAGTAGTAAGCAAATACTTAAAAATTCTGAAAACTAAAGCCCAAGTTCATCTCTATTTTCAGCATTTTTCTTAAGTTACAGTGCTGAGAACAATCTTGAACCTGCCTTTGTTGAGGCCAAATGTGATATTGCTTTCAGGCAGCATGAGGCCAAGCTCTACCTGTTTGTTCCAGACACAGTACTACTGTGTCCCAATCCTGGACTGACAGCTCTGTTTGGGACAGAAAAATCTTTGTTTGAAAAACTAGATAAAATACATGTGTCTGTGACTACTGAACTCTCCATAGTTCATAGAAATCATTATCAAAAATGATTACTCATAGATTCTTGTGTTGATAACACTTCCATATGACCATATGTAGTCATAGAGAAAATTCATGTATTTGTGCAGAAATGTGCGTTACCCCGAGTAGAAGCTTCGTCCCAGTATTTGCACAAACAAAGCTCTGCCTGGATAAACACGAACAACAGACAATCAGCAAGCAAGTATTCCTTTGAATGGAAAGTCTTGGCTTGGAGCTTGAGCCAGACTCCTGGAAGCCAACAGGAGTCATCCCATGGATTGCAATGAGCTTTGTATCATGCCCTTTATTCGTAGCAGTGTTTGCAAATCATTTTTTGCAGTATTCACCCAGCTGAAATCATACTGCAAGCATATTCATATGGTATATTCACATAAATATGTGCTGTGATTCATAAACAAATTACATTTGCATCTGTCGACTATGGCTGAGGAGCAACAATAAAGAAAATAACAACAGAGAGGAAAGGGAGAAAAAAGTGATAATTGTGTGACAGTGAAAGGGAGAATCTCAACTACGTTTCCATATCATCCCAGGTATCAAGCAGCAAGGGCTTAAAAGGTTTCTTAGAACTTTCATGAGAATTCTATGCAGAAAAAAGCTATTTAATCCCTGTAGGCTGAAAATACCATTGTTTATTTCAGACCATTTCAGGAAAATGTTAATACAATAACTCTTGCACTTTCAGTCCCATCTCTTGCACTTCCAATCCTCTCCTGAATTTTCAAGAATGTCCTTTTTATACACCTGAATTTAAGTTTCAAAAGCCAGTATGAATGACAGAAGGGTTCGACACCAAATGTAAGGTTCTCTGGGGATAGCTGTTGCATTGCAGTAAAAAATTGCATATTAAGAAAAATAAAAGGCTTTCTTTGATGGGTGTATGTACATGTATGCTCACACTCTAAAAAAGCCAGTTTTAACTTGAAAACAATAGCCAGTTTTAACTTGAAAATAGTATTTTTTACTTATATTTCCTTAGGAGAGTGCCAGCATTTGTTTTTATTAATTTTTTTTTTGTGACACTTTCTTCTAAGCTGCAAAAATGACCTCTCAGCTGATTCTACTACCTCTGGTTTGTGAAAAAGTGTCAGTACATATGATTAAAGAAACACCTACTTAATCATCCTCCTAGGTATGCCAGGACTTGTAAGGAACCAAGAAAGGTCCTTGTCACCCCCTCACCCAGACATGTGTCCATGCAATCCACTGAACTGGCTTATGTGCAGTATTTTCCAAGCCTTGAAATGCATTACATTTTCCCTTGTTCTTGTTCTGAATCCCATCCCCTCTGTACAGACTATCTATAAAAGAAGGAATTGGCATTCTCAAAGCAGACGAATTGTGTTGGATGCCAAATTAAAGACAAATTAAATGGACCTGGTTTCATTTCAGAAGGTGTGGAAATATACCATGGTAAGACATCTTGGTTTAGAGTTCCAAAACCAATCTTCCAAAAATTTTATTCCAAATTTTTATAAGCCCTTGGCTGTAAGGACCGAAGAAACCTTCACCGTAAGACAGATTCTCACGACACAGTGAGACACGGTGAGAGTCTGTGTGAAACCTCATGTTGCCTGTCTTTGGTTTAAGAAATAAATGAGTTAATCATGAAAGCACATATCTGGGGAGTTTCAGACTATAGAATCATGCAGGCTTTGTACAGCTGGGCGCTCATAATCAGTTTTAGCACAAAAAGCAGAAAGGTCCTTATTACTTTCCATATAATTTTTTATTTCTCTCCAAATATCAATGTTATATTGACTGTTAATCTGAAAAACCTCATTTAATGTCAGCTTGCTCACAGTTATGAAAATTCAGGTAATGTATTCCTGCTACTAATTGTATTTGAGAAAGTGTTATTAATTTCATATATCAAGTTCGTAGTGGCCATCTGTTCCCTCCGAACTGCTGCGTCTCCCTCCATCTGCCCTGTTTTTCTTCTGCTAATCGGGTGGCAAGGGCTCAGATGATTGGGAAGTTTCACTCTGACTTTTGATTTGTCACTCATCATCAAGCCAGCTGTGCATTTTTAAACAGACTCTTGCAACGGGTGGTGCTGAATTTAAATCTTACTGTCTGATTTTTTTTTTTTTAAATAAAACTTTTTTTATTAAAAAAAATCAAAAAGAAGACAGATTGTATTTTCTACTGTGTAAAATGTGCTTTGCTGCCACTAATTTGGCTGCATCTGCACTCTCATGAATAAAGATGACGGTACATGTCCATGATATTATTAGGGACTGTGGAGAGTGGGGAAGAATTTCAAGTGCGGAAAGACACCGCAAGTTTCTAGCGCTCAGAGTAGTGAGCAAGCATGTGTCAAGGTTCTGGCTTCAGCTGGCACTGACTGAAGTTAGGGCAGACCTTTGCAGATAAAAATAGTAGAAAATGTTCATGCTTTAAGTAGAGAAAATTATTAAAGAAAGGTAGAATGGTCTTTAAATGCTTTTCCCTCCTTTATTCCCCATGAATCCAGACACAACAAATAAGGATTACTGGTGACTACAGAAAAACTTCCAGGATCTATGTTCTGTATTGCTGTGAAATTCACATTTTCCCTGTTTTAAGAATGAGCAAATTACCAGACAGTCGAGGGCTTTGAAGTTCTTGTGAACCCCAAATTGTCAGAATACTCCAAGCACTCCATCCCCAAGGATGGTCTATAGCAGCTGCTGGGAGCAGGGAGACCTGAATAGTGGGAGATCAGAACCATCAGACAAGATGAACTCCACACTCAAGAAAGTAATTTTATAATTTCAGGTAGTAAAAAGGTGGTGAACATTCTCAAACATAGCTTTTATCTCCTTCCCAAAATCCACATTGTTTTTAGCTATAATGATTCTAGATATTTCTGTTATTCATGCAAATGCTCAATTCCTTTCGATTGTTGTTGAAATGATTCAAACCTCAAGTGAAAGATTAAATATTTATGCCTAGCACAGAGGGGATATTGCAAGAAATGATTGGCTGAAATTAAAGCAGACAAACTTCAAGCTGTACAAGAGGAGGAAATTCCCAGACAATGAGATGTATTAAAGCATGGAATAAAATTGTAGGGGATATAATGAAAGCCTTGCCACTTGGCCCATTTGAAACAAGGGCTGACAAAACAGCCTAAAACATGTGGCAGTGGAAATGAGGTGAACAGGACGGTTTATCAGGCTCCTTCTACATCAAATTTCTGTTGTCCTGCAATCTGATTTATGAAACCCAGACAGCACAAGGACATTTGCAAGTGGGATTTTATCATAGTACCTGAAACATATGATACTGTTTTACAACTCAGGGGTGAGGTTTGATGGCTTCTCTTTGCAGGGGTTCATGAGAACATTTCCTTTGCCTTGTATTTATGAGAGGTCTGAAAAAAAGATCACATGTGGAATCCTGTTTGCATTAGGCAAAGACAAAAAAGAGAGACTTGCCAAATCTATCACATACTTTTTGCTCTGTATTCTCCACACAGATATATTCATACCTTGGATCTTTAGGCCAGTTCCGTACAGGAACAGGAATATTTTCTGTACTGAAAAGTACTTCTGTTAAAGCTACTTATGAATAAAAGTACATGCAAATTTTATGTGTATCTATTGCAATATTAAAAACATCTCTGTTTTGTTTGATTTTCCCACTTCAGCAGTCCCAGAATTCTGATAAAAATATATATTTAAAATTGCCATGTTTCACCCGGGTTTTATCTGCTGCCAAGGAATACCACAAATATTACCTGTTCCTGTTCTGAAAATGTAAGTGCAGGCTTACCTGTTCTGAAGTTTTGAGAACCTAATCAAACATCTCATATATCTTGCTTGCACAATCCAATAGGTAAAAAGTTCTACCCGGTTTCAATGGGTGGGAGCAGAAGGGGGAAGAAGCAAGAGGAGGGTTGTCACAATGTCCCCTGTCTGACAGTATTACCAGGATTTTTACAATCCTGTATGCATCCTTTCATCTCATTTTATTCACAGCAAACGTAGTTTTTGTAGATCATTATAATGCATTGTATTCACAGGTCACAGCATTTGTATGCGCAGGGGACCAGTTAAGCTTGTGGTTGATCATTTCCAGGTAGACTTGATACACTTGTGGGTGTAACTGTGGTAACTGAGTGTCACTTTTTTGGAACTTTTCCAAAGACATGTACCCAAATACTAGATTGGCAGTGTGGAATGCATCTCTAATTAGTTTAAAAATAAACCGAGTTACAATCCAAGTTTTGCAAGGTAGCAAAAACTCCTTTTGGATTTCAATTCTTGCCAAAAGGGTCCTGTAAACTAAAACTGAAACTCGACTCTCTTTTATCACTGAGCATTTTTATGTCACCAGTGTTTTTTTCTATAAAAATACATTATTTAGAAATAAAAAATAGAAGTCAAAGCACAAGCTATCCTGTTTTAGTAAGGATCATAATGTAACTCCTTTAATTACCTTGTGTTTCCTTGTTCCACTGTACAGCATTTTAATGCATCCCATGAAGACAAGCATCTCATTTTGCATTTTGTTGATGCAAAATCATGGAAAAAAGTCTCATCATGCTGTTTTTTCCTGGCTCCTCTGCAATATGAGGTCTAACTTGCTCTTATTTTTTTCATTTTTCTGGTTGCAAGTGTGTCTTTTGTAAGGTCTTACCTCTGTTTGCTTTTGCTGAAGTGAAGGGAACTCCATAATTGCCATTATTAATAGTAGTGACAGAATATTTACCTGGCATCATTACTTTGACTACAGTCCACGTGTGTAATCTCATTCTTCTGTTTATCAAGTAAACAACCCTGAGACAATTAGTGCCATAACAAGTAAAAAGCTGGAGTAAGATCAATATCTCCTGTAGCAGCTCCCAGCTCATTACACTTCAGCACAGCTATACCTTGTTGTGTGAAAGGAGTCCATCTGTCTTTCCAAAAATCCAGTTAGAAGTCAGAAATGCAATGATTATACAACATATTAATACAACAACCGACATGCAAAAGTAAGTAGAAGCAGCAGATGAAAACATTGGGTAAGAATGCTTGTGATAAAATTAGCCCTTGTAGAGCATACAAACTCATATCCTGTGGAGATTTTCAAAACAGGGAAGATGCACAGCAAAATGACCATATATAAACCTGTGATGGAAAAGTTTCGCTTTTCGTCCTTGAGTTGGAATCCAGAAAGGAAGAGGTTTCAGTACTAATCAAGGCATGTCTCAAGGTGATTTGAATGTAGATGGTGCCCAGGAAATGAAGGTTAAATAAAACAAATATATTTACTATATTTTTGGGTCACATACTAACCACAGAGCTGGTGTAATTGTCCTAAATATTCTAAGTGACACAGTGTTCTAGACAAGATGAGGCCACTACATCACTGTTCTGTCCTGAGGAGTCCCCCTGCAACAGAAGAGGCATGCCAATGTGCACTGATGTTCTGCTGTTTTGGGACACAGACAAACACAAACTGCAGCAGGATTCAGAGCTTTTCACCAGGAGAAAAACAAAACTTCCCTGAATTAACTATACACTTCTAGTTCATCTGTGACTTCTCATTGTTTCTGTCTGTGATTTGTCACTGTTGAATCCCTGAAGAAGGTGACCAAATGGGGATAGAGACGAGATAAAAGCAAGCCATGCCCCAACCCTTTCATAGTCACAAGGATGAGAGTCAGAATCTTAAAGGAATGTGTCTAAATTCATTGAAGACAATGAATATTAAATGTATAAAATCTTTAAATATCCAGTTTCGAATTACTAGCCTAGAGGTCATTTGTTTGTAAAGAATGTGTTTGCCACAGGTATAAGCTGATACGTCCTCTGAGAGGTCTTGACCAATCCAATTCCATGCTTTCCAAAGGAGCACAACACTACTTTCCTTTCCAGTATCTATGGCTGAGGAGAACTGACAAATCTGGCACCATCAATAATGTGGCATACAATCTGTAAAATTCCTATGTAGAAGAAATCCATATTCAAAATGGCTCTTTCACTGCTTTCTTACCAACATACAGCCCATAGATTATCATAGACTGCTATAAAAAACACCGTAGGACCCTGAGGCTCAGAGATAACCCAATCAAGGCAAGAGGCCTATGTAATTAATGACTGATCTGTTAGTGGCCAGAACATTCAGATTTCCCTTCTTCAAGTCCACCTGTGGGAAAGAGAATGTGCAATGTCTACAGAGACAAGACAGAAGTGTACAAAACTTTTATGTAAACTTCTTTACCCCTGTTTTACAAGAAAATCATTCCTGAGGAAGAGTTCTTCATTTTCCAGACTGTAACAGTGAAGTATAGTATATGCTAGGTTAAATTACAGACCAAAGTAATTGTACGGTTTTTGTAATGCCAAAAATTAGAAGAGAAGTTGGGCTCTGGCCATGTACATACCAGCACAGTAATAATTTCTTTTCCAAGTCTAGTCCTGTGTCTTTTCAAATCAATTGTTCAGCTGCTAGATCAGATAATTGATGACTAACAATAAAACATGTTTCCCTCTTCTGATTTCTTTCCTATCCTTGTGACCAATGGAAAAAAAATAGTTATGCTATGTTTTGGGAATTTATACTTACATTTGTCAATAAGAGAAGAACTTAAGTAAAAAGTCATGTCCCCAAGCCAAAATACCGCTATCCCCTCTCTGCATGGGTAATGGAACAGATTCACCTTCACCATAACATTGGACTGAATTACATGTTATAGTCCTTGACATGCTTTGACATGACTAATGTGACCCAGCTGGTCTCTGCAGTAGAAAAATGTGAACAGAGAATGTGTGTTTTATGAGACACACATATAAGTTGACAACAAAAAAATACCCATGGTTTTGTTTGTGTGATTCAACCAAAAATAAAAATAAGGAGAGAGAGATCCATGAGCTTATAGGGCTGTGCAAATACACAAGCTGTCGTATTTCAGTATTTACAAGTATTGAAAGGTAGTGGGTAGCGGCGTGTTTGTAGACAGCGAGTTTCCAAGTGTGCGTGTGCAAACTGTTCCCTCTGTCGTTTAGAGGATGACCATATAGCCAGTTTTTTTTTTTTTTTTTTTTTTTTTTTTACTGCAGTGTTTAAGCAGGAACCATATGATACTATGTTTTATTTAAAATTGGGCTTGTACCACTGAGGCTGGAAACTTGTATCTTTAGAACAATTTCATATTGCACAGTGCCACCATATGTTGCCTACTTTAGTGTTTTTAAAGAGATTGCTTACTGCCTAAAGGTAGCATGTCTCAAATTTACAAATCACATATTGCTTGAGGGCACAAGTGAAGCCATTGATTTAAGAGAATGCAATATGCTTAGTTTAAAGGTGTTAATTCAACTCTATCATCTTCCAGCTTTCCTTACATTGAAATATATATTAGTATGAGGCCAAGGAAATTAAAAAGTGGGACTACAGGTTCTGTAATTGTGTTTCATTCTTTAAAGGAAAGAAGAAACTGGCTGATTAGGTAGACAGACACATTTAGCGTAAGTGTTCTTGGAACCTCTTGAAGTGAACACCCTGAATTATGAAGCTGGCCTTTTACATTTCTCATCATTAGTGTAAATGGAAAAGTAGCCACCTTGCAACTAATTTAGCAGATGGACTTGTTCTAACATTTTCTCTGAATTACCTTGTGCATATTTTAAGGGGAACTTGTCATTTATTTATATATCTTAATATTTAACTTCCTTAAAAAATTTGGATTGCTCACAGTAATTTAATATATTTCTATTCAGTGTTTGCCTTCAGATAGCTGCTGCAAATTTGAAGATAGAAAAGTCCTAATCCCTGCAGAGGTAAAATCATTACCCTATTCTCTACTGCTTTATCAATTCTAAATTAAAACATTGCAAGTGATGAAATGTCTAATATTTTCCTTGAATATATATACCATAACAAAATTATTCTCACTGGCTTCATAGCCTAAGGGTGATGAGCAGCTCTTACAATATTGTCATTATTATTTTATTTTGGTATATTTCTATTAATGTACCTGATGGAAACTGATGCAAAAAAAAAAAAAAAAAATTGTAGTCCCATTGTAGTGCAGTGACCCATAACAAAAATGAGTCTGTCTCTGAGAGCTCACTGTGTAGCCCTCAGGCACAAATGCACAGGTGGACAAAAAAGCAAACAAACAGTACAGAGTGCTGATGGAACACAGAAGGTATCTGCACTTAAGGGTTCAGACACGGGGGATCTTGCTTTCTTACTGCTTGTAAGGAGGGAGGTTGGGTGAAAACCAGTCTTGCTCTCAGTTTCCAGCATCACCTGTGAAGATCTGGACCAGAGATCCTGTCCAGCACAGTGTGAGCTGGTGCATTAGCAGCATGGAATGTTGGAGAGTTTGAGCTATTATAGAATGAAGTCCCAGAATACTGTGGAACCAGGGGATTCTGTGAAAGAGACTAAGATGCCACCTTTCTTCATTTAATGGGGAAAAACACTCAGAAAAAGCTCAGACATGCATCCTAAAGAAGCCAACGTCTGATGCTGCTGCTACTGTGGCCTAATGGAAATAAGGGTGCTCCGCAAGAAGGGCTCAGGACAAGGGTCAGTGTTGGCAGGTTGCCTTTTCATCCCTTTTATCACCTCAGTGTTAAATGGAATGCAGGTAAATATGTCAGAAATGAACACTGAAACAGAGCCTGAATAGGTCATGCAATTATATGTGCTGGTTTCTGCAGTATTTCATTGTGGCTAAGAGATTGGAATGTGAAGTTTCAGAAATAAGCTTTATTTTTTTACATAAGTCCCGTCCATGTTTCATGTATTTCTCGCTTTCTTATAAATTTGATAATAAAGACATTTCTAAGCACTTTGGTGACAGGTTGCAGATAGAATGTATTTTTTGGAAAGTGCTGACACCGGCTGCTGGGACTCACACCAGCAAGTCAGGTAATTCTTTACAGGAGCCAGCGTGTGCTGAACAGAGTCTCCAGTTTCCAAAGCAAGCATTCAGCCTATGCAGCTTACAAGTCATCCCCGTTAGTAAAGACCAGCACTGGCAGCGTCTTTACAATGCTTACACATCACTAAATAATCTTCAAAAATACCACTGTGGCTTAATTTACTTAATATTAGTATACATGTTAACTTAATACCTTTCTTTCTTTTAAAACCAGGGCAGTTTGCAGGACGCTTTCTTGTCAGGTAATAGCTCTCTGGATTAATTTAGAGAGCCCTTTCTTGTCAGCACAGGCGGCAGCCCCCCACCATGGCCAGAGATTAGGAGCCCCCCAAGGCTGATCCGAGCCGGTTGGCGCCTTTGTGCGGGCGACCTTTGTGTGGCCCATGCTGTGGCTGCCGGTTTGAAGGCTGCGAGGAGGAGATTAGGCTGTCCCCAGCCAGCCAGCCGGCGCTGGGTGTGGCTCGTTCCCATTTTGGCGAGCAGATGGTGGCAGCCCAACAGGTGCACCCTGATGGCAGCAGCGGGCCCGGCGCATCTGCTGGCCGGGCGAGAGGGAGGCTGCGCCCCAGCCCCGCACCAGCTGCACCCTGCGGGGCAGGGCGCGGGCAAGGTGCTGAGAGATGGAGGCTGGTGACCTTCAACTATTAACCTTTCTGCATTACACCCTGGAAAGGGATGGCATGGTAAGAATGCTTTGATCTGAATATTATGGGATGAAAAATGAGCGGAGACTAGGAGGTGATTGATTACCGGGTGTAGGAAGTGGTGGGCAGTTTGATTTTAGGCTCTCCAGCAAGTGGCAGGGTCTCTCAGCCGCTAAAACCCACTGTCTCCTCTTTTGCAGCAGTTGTTTCTCAGGGCATCAATGAATGGAGAATGCGCCGGCTCCACATTATTTTGGTTTTCTACTCAGAAATAGAAGTAGAACAATCAGACCAGGATTTTTGAACTCCTTCATGCTCAATCCTGCTCCTCTCCCCACCAAAAAAAACACCTAGTCTCTTTTATGCAAAGAACACAGTCCCTGCACTTGGAGCAACATCATATATTAATGTGTTAATTTACTTACAAGCAGCACAAGAAGGAGTGGACTCAAAATGAAAATAATATTCCGTTTCTAAGAAATGTTTGTCTTAACTTCTAAAGTTTATGCTCTGTATTACCTTTTCACTTTATACATGTCTGTATTCAATCCTTTCCTTCCCAACTTGACCAGGTCCATACTCTTCTGCCTCACACTTGCTTTAGTCCAGCCCTAGACCACCTCACCTCTCACCCTTGCATAAACTAGCAGCTCTCCAGCTGATCTTCTTGGCTCAGATTTAGACTTTTTAGCTATTCTCACTTTAACTTTTCTCCCTTCCTGTTTCCCCTTTTGCTCTGCTTTTGGTCTGATTTAAGGTAAGGTCTGCTCTTCCCCCAGGGCCCTTTAATTCTGCTGATGTTCTGGGTCTCTTGCAAGGTCTTTGCAAACCTGGCAGTTTCTGCTAGACTAACAGCTGTCTCCATCTCTTGTAGCTCTGGGGCTTTCCAGGGTCAGAAGCACATCATGAAGCAATGAATTTCACCACTCTCATGTGGAAAAAATACTGGCTCCCATAGGCTTAGAAGAAGCCTTCTGGTCCAGAGAATACAAGACAACCCGATGGAGTCCCACAAAAAGGAGCTGCTAAAATGCAGCCAAAGATGAGAAGAGCACTGGGTGCCTTTGAGGAGGGGTAAAAGGGTGGGCTATTGCTCCACACCTTCATGTTTTCAGAAAGGCTTAATGGCTGGGCTGAGCTGCAAGCAGTTGCTTGTTTCTGTTGGTCAGCCTCAGTTCCTCCCGTGGCTGGAGAAGGGAAACACAGACGCAACAAGAAGTGTTTCCATCAAAGCAAAAGTTGAACTACATAATGTCTGGAAAGATGAGTGGTGGCGTCCAGACTTGTCTGGGTGCCTATCTGGGGAACTGGAGAACAGCTCTAGTTGCAGTTACATGAATCCTGAGTGTCCTTTAGAGGGTTCATTTGGAAGACAATATAAATAATATTAAGCAGTTTGCACTCTCACACCAGAATTGCCAGGAAAGGGTACAACAGCCTTTCAAAGAGGAAATTCTTTGGTGGGAGCAGGAGCTGGCCACAGTGATGTAGAAATAGGTTCGTTAATTGAAATTAACCTGAAGGAGTGAGAGACAACAGGTGACTGGATCTAAAATTGGATTAAATTCTAACTTCATAGGTCTCAATTCTTTTAACTCCATTATCCCTTTTGCATCTTTGCGAGGTATTAGTTGTTGCTCTGCACTTGAATATATCAAAAATCACTTTATGTTGCAAGAGGGAAGGCTTCTCCTCAAATATATTTTATTCAAACACCTTGACTCCTAATTTCAAATGATTATTCAGAAGTTTAGATTGGTGGAAAAAAATAGTGTGAAATTTTCAAATGAATTCTTACTGCAAATATAACTAAATTCATACATAGATGTTTCCAACACAACTACTCATGTTTAATTTTTGTGATTTTCTCCAGAAGGTAATAAATACTTCAGCCACCACAAATACTTTGATCATATTGACCTCATGTTTCTGAGGATTTTACAAGCTCTAAGAATAAATCCTTTTGAATATGGGGCTCTGTCTAAATGTTTTTTAACCACTACACAACATGCTTGAAAAGTGATAGCATAGCAGTAGAGTATTGTACAAAATAATTAAGGTAGTTATAGGGCAGAGATCATTCCACACCAAACTCAACAAATTATAAATAATATCCATAAACCCTTAACACACTTGTGTATGACTTTTTGTTTTCAAGTCTCCTTTTTGTTTTCAAGTCTACTTAGTTCTCTCACATCCTTGTCGCTAACCTCTATAAAGAGTTAGGCTTACTACACTTTATAAAAGTCTTTTCAAACCATGGCAAGCTTTTCTCCCCAGATTAAAGCCTAAACTTTGCTGGTAGGGATGCTCCTATTGCAAGTTCTGGGAGAGTCCTGGAAAGCTGACAATGCTGTTTTCCTTTGTGGGCTGTGGAACTAGCTCAGAAGGGGTTAAATGGCTGGAGACCAGCTGGGCTCTGTTAATCTGCAGGGACCAGCTGCTTTGTATAAAAAGGAAGACAAGAAACAGAGTGGCTAGTGCCGAGGGAAAGCTGAGGGTATTGAATTGCTAAGTTTGGGAAAGAGGGAGTGAGCACTTTTGTATCAGGCTTTTGGTTTGCTGGAAAAGGAAGAAGAGCTCTGTAGGTATTTTGGTTTGCCTGAGGAGCTGTTATTGCTGGTGATGATTGGCAGCCCACCCAGGATACTGGCTTTTATTTTGTAGGCACTCCTAGAAAGATGGCCCTGTAGGGCAAAAGCTGGTAACTGAACAAGCCGGGGTTAATAAGTCCCAAACTGTCTCTGATTTCAACTGAATGCTTCTCAAAAATGAAAAAAAAAAAAAAAAAAAAAGGCAGGGGGAGATTTTGGTATCTTTCTAGAGTACTGAAGGAAGTAAAGAGCTAGTGCCCTCTCTCTTGGCTGTCCCAGCAAGTTGTCTGACAAATACAAATTGTATTTCTCAAATGTGACAAAGGCTTTCATCTGTCCCAATTTGCATTGATTGTACTCACTTATATCACATGACTTCACCTCCTGTAACACTTGTCTGTGACAAATAAGCTGCAGAAGGCAAATCCTTCAGTAGTTTTTACTACTTTTCTTTGCATATTAACTCTGAGATTTTAGTGCTTATTTTACTGAAGCTCCTTTGAATAAAAAAAACTCTGTAAGCAGAGGTTGAATTGCATAATACAAAGCTATTAAACTATATTTTGTGATTCCATTAGAAATCTGCTGTTGAGCAAGGCAGAGCATATGGAGAGAAGTTGGTGAAAACCTGATTAAACATTTATATGGGGCATATTTTGATTTAACTTGCATAAATAATTAATTTTTTGTTGTTGTTGTTGTGTTTTTTGTTTTCTTTCCTTCAAAACCACCCTTTTCTACACCTTCTCTGCTAAAAATAATGCCACTGTAGCTGCACTGAAGTAGTGGCAGGAGTGAGTGGGTATCTCATACCTACCCATCTGCACTGGAGGCTATTCTCTCTTCTAGGTTTGATAGGCCTGTACCCTTTTGAGAAACACAAAAAAAAAAAAAAAAAACAAAAAAAAAAAAAAACATTATTCCTATAAAATCTGCAGTAGTTTTCTTTTGTCCTTACAAATAATAAAGTAGTGATGTTCCAAGGGCAGTAATTATTATGCAGAAGTTAAGTTATGCTAGCAGTGCAGATCAATAGGAGAATTTTCCCAAAGCTAATGGGAATTGCAGCTCACATTTCAGATGAGTGATCTATTTTCTAAACTCAGTAATAGTTTTAAAAGGAGATTCATTTCTGAACTTTACCAAAGTCTGGGTTTGATATTCTAGTGCAGACTCAGTTTTTGTACTCGGTTGGGATTCAAAATCCGATTTGCAGTAACAATAAAGGTCTTTTATGACTTCTTGATATTAATAATGTGGCATAAAGTGGGTCTAAATCCTGCTTTAAGGCCCCCTCTTGCCACTAAATATATGAGGGAATTCAAGCTTTTTCTTTAAGAGTTGATTTGAGTGAACATTCAGGTGCCCCAAAGCATGGATTTTTTCTCTGAATCTCCTGAGAACAAGGTATTTCACAAAAACTGTATCTCTTTTCCCTCCCACTGAGTTTCAGAGTTCAAACACTGGCAATTTCCAGTACCATCTTTTCTTGTCTCCTTGTTACAAGTAAGATTTCATTACCTGCAGAACAACCAGTGCCCACTTTCCAGCATCAGCATTGTCCCAAGATCTTTTCTCTGACTGCCATCACTCATTACAGCAATGTGCTGCTCTTTCATGGTGGCCCAGCAGATTGCAGAAACATGGAGCTCTGGATCATTACCAGAGAACAGAGTCATGTTGGGGTCATTATCAGAGAAAAGTATTACCTTTTTTTTTTTTTTAAAAAAAAGGCATATTCTCTTCAGCTCTGTGTGGCAGCTGTTGTCTTCTGAATCCCATCTAACTTCTGCAACCCAGCGGTTTCAGCTGAGGTGTTTCAGCAGGGAATTAAATTATGAAATTTTTTTTGGAAAGAAGCAGCTAACATCTTTTTAAAAGGAAATATTATCTCTTGGGTGGAACACACTATGTTGAGTACTGAAGGGCCTCAGGAAGCTGCTCAGATAAAAGCTTCTGATAGTGTCTGTTTGGTGAGGTATTAATCATAATGTGGTGAAGGAAAAATCCACCCCAAACTCAGAGAGGCTGTGAAGCGTAATTCTAGTATTTTGGCCAGTCCATGGGCAATTGCTTTTGGCTTATAAGACAGCAGCCTGTCTGTTAAATTGCGAAAGTGGGCTCTGATGAAAAATTACAGCCTGTGGCTGTGGCTCTGGGCCTGTGTCTTTGACAGTTGTATCTCATGCCTGCACTTTTCAGCGTGGTGAGAAGTTCAGTGCTGCAGAGCTGTGCTTGAGCAGTCCTTGCAGCACAGTGTGTGCAGGGAGAGTGCTCAGGTAGCACTCAGCCAGGGTCATGCCCACCAAGAGCTGCCGATGCTGCGGTAGCGGCAAGAGTGTGGGGGAAGCTGTGTTGGTTTCTGAATTTCATTAAAAATCTGAGATGTCTATGCACACAGCCTTATTCACAGTTTTTTCTGTATTGTGATTTTAGGATATAACAAGGTGTTAACAAGAAAAACATGTTTTCATTAAAGCTGTATACAAAATGTATCTTTGCCCTGAGCCCTTCTGTGTGTTTATTTTTCTGAAACAGTCTGTTACTTAAAGAAACAAACAAAAACTGAAGCAGGGAAAGAAACTTTTTCCCTTCTGAGTGAAGGTCCATTTTCAACAACCCCTTTAATTTCCAGACACTGAGGGTTGTGAGCTGCTGGGTGGGCTGCACTAGCCCAGGTGAGGGCCACACCTCACCTGTTGAACTTATTTAGTTAAGCTGTTGTAAACATTTACTCTGTTTTCTTTCTCAAAGTGAAAACACTGTAAAAATAATGGCTGCCATAAAGACTGCATTAAACACTTTCTAAAAGGTTACAGTTTGCAGCTGTGAGGTCGTTGCCCTCTGATCACACTGCAGCACTGCCTTTCCCCCTGCGCTCTGCGGAGCCTGGGAAAGCACTGCCCTGCCTTCCATGCTGGAGGCATTTGGCCTTCAGGGTGTTGAGCATTTCCTGGGGGTCAGGATGGGGATGGGAACCAGGTTGTGGAGGCCTGTTGGCAATCTGCTCTCACCTGCTGTGTGATGTGGGTTTGTCCCTACCTCCCACCAGTGCCCATCCATGAGATGAGAGTAGCAGCAGTGAAGGGAATCTCACTGATAAGGGTGTGTACAGACACAAGAGAAGACAGCAGATGAGGTGAGAAGATGACATACAAAACTAGAAATGAGGACTCCCATAGGAGACCAAGACAAGGAGTGTTCTGCTGATTTGTGGTGGGCAGAGCAGGAGATGAGAACTGGAATCTTCAGTTATTTTAATAATTTTGTTTAAAAGCGGTATAGGCTACAGGTGCAGACCTAGGTATGGAAAACTTTCACTGGTCCAAGCTGGAGTTCATAAAGAGTCATCTAAACACCTGCCAATGAGGAATGACAGGTTATGAGCAAGCCCTTAAACCTGCTTCCCCCAAGTCTCTCTTGTCTGCCTCTCTTCTCTGCCTCCCTCCTCATTTGTACAGGTAATGCTGCAACAAAACCAGGCTCCTGATTCAGGTCTTTTGGAACTTGAAGTAGGAGTCATGGGCTTGTGAAAAGAGAGGAATAAGCTTGGATCTGAGAGTGTGCTATTTGTTACTCTTCATATTTGTATGTTCTGTACTTACAACTGTGCACAAATTCACTTTTATGATGTGACAGAAGATAAAACAGCCTGTTTTGTCCCATACTCCCAAAGCATTAAGGATCCTTCTGGCGTATATGCTGTGCTCAGTCTGCTACAGGAAGGATTTTCCATTTTTTAGTTATTTTTTAAATGTAGGGATATCAGATTTAGGAAGAACTTCCCTTTTTGTCCTTAGCCTTAGAGTCCTTTTGCTGTTGTGGTTGTTTTGCACTGTGGTATTCCTCTCATTTTAGAAGCAGACAACTAAAATCATGCTAGGTTTTAAAAAATAAACAAACCTCAAATCTCTCTTAACTAAAGCATGTGGATTGACTAGAGAAACCAAACAGGTACTCTGGGGCAGATCCTTAGGTAGGTGTGTTGTCATGTCAGAGCCAGTGGAGCTGTGACCTCCCTGGGTGGCCTGCTTATCACTTGGATAGCATAGGTGGAGCTGTGTGCCTTTCAAATTCAATGGGCCTGTAAGTTCACATTCCAGCAAGATAAAGTCCAGTCCAACAGGAATAAGGGACATAACAGACAGCCATGTGCTGGGATCAGTCTGTTGAGGACTAGAGATTGAATTGGTTCTCTAAATTAGCAAGTGTTCGTGATCGCTTATCCCTCTACCTCCTAGTTGTCATGCTTTTTTCTCCCATACCATAGATTTGGAGCTGGGAGAAGTAAACACCTTTGGGCCAGTATAGTCACTGGAACTGAATGGAACTGAGGGAGCTGCACTCTCCATCCCAGCCAAGAAATGCATCCTGGAAGGAATTTTATGCTTAAATTGGAAATTAGTTTAGCACTCACATTTTTGCCTACACTAACAGTTTGGGGAGAGAAAGAAAAGGAATACTTGTTGGCACATAAATATTGTAGCTGGGCACATGAAAAGCAGTTTTAACCCACACTTAGTTTAGCTGGCAACTGTCTTTGTCATCTGCTTGGAAGGTGCTTAATGAACGTAAGGAAAAGAGCAGCTCCTTGTACCTGCTGCTACAAGGAAATGCAGAACTGAAGGGTACATTACTGCTCTCATCTGAAATATGTGGGGTGAAACTGCATAAAATTTAAACCAGTCAATGTGCATGATGTTCTGTGCACTTGAGGACACATGGTGCTACATTGCTACTTTGTGCTTATTTTTTCAAATCCATTAGTGCTGCACTTTCTTGGAATGTTTTATTCAAGAATTGAGGGAATAGTTTCCCTCTGCTTTGTATTTATTACTTAACCTTTATATTCAGAACGTTTATTGCTTACCCTGAGGAAACCAGATTGGTTATACCTTCCACAAGAAGATAGCTGCAATGTGGGAGGCACACAGCTGTCGTCAGTCTGTCTGTCTGCACAGGGCTCTAGCACTATTAAGGCTCTCAGACCTTTCTCCCCTGTGCCACCTTGGAAAGGAGGTGTGTGGTGATGCTACTCCAACTTCTCCCAGCGCCAGAAACAGCAGAATGACTTAGCTTTGCCGAGGACAACTGAAGAAGAGTGTTAGCCTTTGGCTTTTCAACACCCAAGTCTTTACAGAGAAATTGTTGGTGCTGTTTGAGCCCATATATTGCCTTACTGTTATTTTTAAAACTGCAAATGTATTTTTGTGTCTGACAACAATCAGTCCAATACCAAGAGAAGGGTCTGCTCTTTTTGGTATCTGTTAGATCTCTACCGTCATGATGTCAGAAGAAGCTGGTTTAGACTTACAGAAGCTGATTTTATACCCAGCTTTGCTTATTTGTGCCCAAAGAATCTGTTGTCTTTCTTTCACCATGCTCAATTTTGTATTGCACAAATGATGTCAGGCAGAGAGTGGTAGAACCAGCTCAAGGCATAATGAACCCTGAGCACTATCAACTGGTGTTGGCTCTGGGAAATGCAGGCAGCCAGTACTTTGTGCAGCAACATGGAATCTGTCATCAGCTCTGTGTGCAGAATGTCCAACAGAGGAGCACCTATTTCAGAGGGATGGAAAGGCAGTATGGCCTATGGTCCTTGAAGCATTAGGTGAAAAGACTAATGTAAAGCTTTACAGCAAATGAAAGGCTCCATTTTCTTCTGCAGTATACTTCCTGTCTGGAGGAAACTTCAGCCTAAGAATGTAGTTACTCTTGCCTGATATCAGCCAAGTAAAATGACAGTGTTAGGCATGTGGCTACCTAATCTGTCTCCTGCTTATACTCTTTCCATATGTATTGGAGAGACACAGACACCTCCAGCAGTAGCTGATTCCTTAAAATGGAGTAGACCTTGGAAGGTGGACTGGAGTGGATGGTCCGTGCTTTTGGACAGCTGGTCTGAAGTGAGCTCTTAGACCTTATCTCATTACAAGATATATCCAGTGCAGTTATAATCTCTTCTCTTGGTTTATTTATTTATCACTTTTTCTTAAAATATTTTGAGAAAAATATTGGGAAAAAAAGCATGGAAAATATTAAGAGTGAGACCACAAGGGCTGGACAGGACGTTCTGTGGATATACATCCAGTAAGTCCATGCTCATGCAAGAATCTCTTCTGAGCTTGGCCTGTCTGCATGTATTAGTGTTTTTTCCGAACAATGGTGTCTGGTTTGAGCTGGCTGGGAAGAATTCATTGAGAGAAGAGAGAATTCAATGACAGAATTTTCTGACTGCCTGAAAGTGGGTACCTGCATATATCCCCTCTCACAATACACCTTGTTTATATGAAATGCCTGCAGTTTGTATTGCAAGGGCTGGACATTTCAAACCAACCTTCTTTAATGGGCATAATTTTTTCAATAGATTTTTAATGAGATCACCCCACTTTCTAGAATTCAAAATAAAGCATAAATCCTTCCTGTGAACTGTTTTTTCCATTGTCTTTGGCAACTTTTCAGTCATATATATGTATATTTTATTAGATAGAGAACTAATGACAAATAACAATACATGTCTAAAAAGAAAACATTTTATTGTTCTCTTCTTCAAGCATAACCAACATTTCTTTGTGATCAGCTAAACAAATTACGTTTGTTGCAGGAGTCATTACTGGGGCAATTTCCGCACACTGCTTGTTACAAATAGACTAACCCAATGCCTACAATTAGAATAAATCAAGCCAGCTGAGAAGGTTCAAATACATGACACAAACTTGACTAAATAGCAACATGACATAAAGGGATGCTGTAATACCTCCATGATAATAGTATGCAAAATGTAAAAGAGCGCTTTTCTGTGTGCTGCCATATGTCCACTGCAGTTTGTGGACATATGGACGTAGGACTCTCTCATGTGTAACGTATATCACACAGACAGAAATAAAACAGGAGTAAAGGGCTGATATCATGAACACTGTTTAGAGGACAAATTAAAATGTTTGTTGTGGCAAAAACATGGGTGTACTAATTAATAGCTCTAGATTGCTTACTGGCACTGGCTGCGGCAGCCTCAGGTTTTTGATAGGTTTCAATAAAAGACAAAGCTGAATAAAACTAAGTCTCTGAATATAAATGTAATTGCTTGAATAAGGTCTCCTTTCTGGGGAGACACATTGCTTGATCTTTCAAATTGCAGTTTACAGTATGAATTAAGATATTTGCAAATTTACTTATTATGCGAATATATTAATTGCTTTCTATGTTGCTCACTGGATGCAAAAGTGGAGTTTGAAACAAACAAGGAAGAAGAAAGCTCACAAGAAGTTTTCATATTGATGAAAACATTTGGAACATGAAGTTTAGTTCTTAGCCAACAAGAAAGTGATAATGTACATTGAGTGATACGTGCATGTTGTGCTTTCATTCCTCTCAAAGACAGAAGCTGCCTTTAAATATTTTCTTGCCAGCAATCAAAATGGTATAGGCTTAAACCTTGTCTCTCTGAGAATCTGTGGAGATGATCTAAATCAAAACGGATGCCCTCTTCACTTAGTAAAGCCAGCTATTTACATCCTCTTGTTAAGAGCTACAGGCTAAAGAAAAGCATGAATAAAACTACCTGGCACCTAGAATGAATGGCGAACAGAATTACAAGTTAAAATTTAATAGTATGTTATTTCACTGTACTATTTAATGGTTAATTTAAGATTTTTCCTCTTGTTTTGCAAGCAGAGCTGGAAAAGCACATCAAGTTGTGGAAAGACAAAAGGATTTTTATGGCAGATAGAAGCTGTACCCTGAATATTAAGAACACAAGTGAGATCAGCAGCTAATGCGCACATAGCAACTTGCTTCCATAGGAGAGACACCAATTTCTCCCCCAGAGAGATTAATCTCCTCATACATGAGTCATTCAAGCATGAAGAAATATTCTTTGGACATGGTGCACCAAATGGAAGCCCATACATCAGACAATGATGGTGTATTATATTGAGACATTTATAGGACTGGGACATGCCAGCTGGGATGTGCAGCTTTAAGGGAATAAAAAAAAAAAAAAAATTGCATTTTAAGGTGGATCTGCAGAGAAACTCAGACAGACAATGTTGTAAATAGGTGTACATTTGCTTCTCCCTTCAAACATATTTCCGGCATGAGGGGAGTCCTTTCTCATGGAAAATGTTTACTCACATTTTTATCTTGGCTTTTTTCAGCTGCATGTCACAGTCTTCATATAACAGGATTCTTGCCCCTTGTGAGAGCTGTACTCCTGCCTGGTCTCACATCCATGCTGTAACTCAGGTTCTTTCTGAGTTATAGTCCTACTAAAGGGTTTGATATAACCTGCAAAGACCCTGAACAATGGCAATCTGAGGTCTCCTGAATAAGTTTTGGAGTGTGGGTTGCAAAGTGCTCAGAAACACGAATTGTTAGCTTCTGAATGGAGATAGCAAGGAAAATGTGGGTTTTCCTACTTTTACCAAGGAAGACTTTTGGTCAGTGTTTGGCTGAGCAAACACGGCTGGGTTCCCTGCAATGCAGAGCCTGTCTTACTTCTGTCAAGAAAGGTAAATCTATGTGTCCATCACTAAAACATAATTGACTCATAAATCTTCACCAACAAGTCGGTGTAGGCAAATACTGCTCAGTGGCCATGTTTTTTCATCTAAAATTCCCATCTGCAAAATCTTCCTTGGATTGATAGCCCAGGAAAGGAAAAGCACTGGTTAAAGCAGGCACTCTCAAACCAGTAGGAGTACTTCAAATGCAATTTCTATTTTTGCAAGTATATAGAAGTACTAAGTAAATTGCTATTAATTATTCTGTACATAATTAACTTTTGCTACACTTAGGCAGCACTCTTTCTTAGGCAGATACATACAAGTCCTGGTAAGTCAACTGGCTTATTTCACAAAATATGATACTCAAAGGCTTTCCCAGACTGATAATGCACAAATGTGCTTGGGTTATGGATCCATCATCAAGGAGTTCACTCCAGGAGGGGGCAGGCAAGTGGCTGCACTGTGGACTGGGAGAACAGAGCTGTGGGATTGCTGTGGTAAACATTTCATGTTTGGAAGAACTTGGTAGAAATATCTGATATTGTTCATATGGCTCGACCTTTTTTCATAATTCAAAGAGCATCTGGATGATGCTTTTAGTCATATGGTTTAGTTTTAGGTAATCCCATGAGGAGCAGGGAGTTGGACTTGAGGATCTTCATGGGTCCCTTCCAACTTGAGATACTCTCTGATTCAGTGATTGGAAGGGAGAGATATGCGAAAATGCACTTTTCTATTTCTAGTTTCTGCCACTCACTTGTGGCCACTTTAATTATTCTTGTTTCTACTTGTCTCAGGCTAGTTTATGATTATTTTGTCTTCTGCATGCTTCTCCTGCACAATAGAGATGGACGGTAGAGCCCACTCATAAGAAATATCTTTCAGACCATATTTTCATTTGCTTTTGGGATAAGGATTTTCCTAGGGCAACTTATCTGTCTTCTCTGGCTTAGATTTTTAATTCCAACTTTACAAGAGGCACAGATCTCCCTTTTCAGCACTTGTATCTCTTTGTAATGAGTGCCAGTGCAGCCCTCAGGATAAAATACAGCAGCTGAGGCGTTACCTGGACTCACTCATGGCTCTGTCAGCTCCCTGCAGCCCAGCTTCCAGTGCGATTTCTGCCTGAAGGTGCAGCATGAAATGGGCATCCACTTATCCTGCACTTGCTGTGAATGACTGTTCTCCCCACTCCCAGACTCTGCAAAAACGAGAAGCAAAACAGAAACAGATCAGCCGTCCAAAAAGTTTAATTTTAATAAAAACAAAAAAACCCCTCACAAACACAAAATATTGATCAAACTTTTCCAAGTCTGTGTCCTTTTCATTTCCCATCGTCCTCTCTCTTACAAACTTGTACTTCCATTTAAAAAACCCAACAGCCTTGCAGGTTTTTACAGACTATCTGCTCTCTTCGAGACTTGAGGTTGTGAGTGTTTTCCTTGCGAAGTATCATCTTTTCATGTCATAAAAATTTCTACTGGTAGATAGGGTCTATCAGGCAAGCTTCCTGCTTGGGATATTTAACTCTACTTCATTTCCCTGGCAGGAAATCTGGATTCTAAAAATGTTTCAAAATGTGCTTTAATGGATGGTTGTGAAACATTTTCAATTTTAAATTCCGCTTACCTATATCAGGAAAGCTGTGTGTTTTTTCAATAAAATATTTCATTTTGAATTCATTCGTGCCTCAGAAACACATTATATTCTGATACATGATATACAGCAAGAAGAAATCATACATATTTTATGTGCAACACATTGAATTTGTAATATGTGTCTGATAATGACTTTACACTAAGTTCCCATTCCTCTACAGTTGTAGAGCAATAGCAATGTAATTGCTGTCCTGAGCTAGACAGAGTCTGCTTTAGTGCTGCTTACTTGCTTATACAGTTGTGGAAAACCTATAAATCTGATCTGAGTCTCTGATGAGACTTTCATACACCAAGGAGAAAAATGATACATTGTGATAAAATAAAATCCAGGACTTGTTTTCTTCTGGATGATTCTTCTCTTTTAGTGTTTGGAGACTTCATTCAGGCTTAAGTACTTTCTGTGTATGTTTTGTTTTAGATATATTAGGAAAAGTTTTTCACTAAACATGGCTTCACTTGGCAGAGAGACTTTTTTAATGATTTCAGCAGACTGAGTTGGAACAAGTGCTCAAGCTGCCATAAGGAGAACTAATTATTAGATTTGAGGGTTTATGTATGTATATTTATACATGTATCTGTAAAAACATAAGGGAATAAATGCAATGGATGCCTGATATCCTCTGCAAGTCCTGCATAAAATAAAAGCATAGTGAAAACATGGAGGTAGGACAGCATCAGGGAAAATGAGACTGAGAGCAAGGAGTTATTCATTTTCCCACAAGATGGTTCTGACTTCCTGCCAGAAGGTCAGCATCTGATAAAGCATTTTACACTAGTGCCTTTCTTTTTTTCCATGATCCTTAAGAAAGTGAAGGATGTGGGCTTATGCTGGTAGAAGACAGTCATAGATTTCAATTTCAGCATAACACCATTGAGAGAGTTGTGGATAACAAATAATATTTTCAGTTGTGAAAAAGGAGATGTAAAGTCTTTGCTAATGCTATGCAATAAATAGTGGTGGCATTTTTATGGCACATTTTTAAAATTAAAAAGGGAATCCTCTTATTTCAAAATGCAACATCAAAACATGATCTTATTAACATCTTTGAAGGGAGAGCCAGTAGATCTTCTTCCCCTTTCCCCTCTCCTCCTCCTCTCAATTCTCTGCTTTTCTCAAGAAAAAGAAGTTATATTTAGGAAACATATCTCTTCCCTCACAGAGATCCATCACAGCTGGACTTCACTCCTGCCCTGCAGGCAGACTATCACTGTACATTGGCTTTCTCTGTTTTACTGAAAACACACATTGAAGCATTTCTCTCAATCAGACTCTGGACTGGAAAATAGGTGATTTTTACTGACACCTCCTAATCTTGATACTTGGTAATCTGTTCAGGGCCTGGCACAAGGAACCTTCCCCAAGCCTCTTGCTCAGAAAATGGAAGAAAATGTATGCTGAGTGGTCTGAGGGGAGTCCCCTCCAGAATGTCCCCAGCTGAGAGTTTCTGGCTCTAGCCTTGAAGATGTTCCAGTCAAATGTCAAGAATTCCTAGGCCAGCCAATTAAAAGAGTCAATTAATTGGTGCAGAACAGGAGGTTGTCATGACTATTACCTAAATAATATATTTTGCTTTAAATGAAGATCAAAGAAGGTGGAGATTATTCCTTCTATAAGTTTGTACCATTCCTAGAACATCAGAGCTCTGATTCCTGTAGGTATTAATGTTCCTCCAATATTCCTGAATATCATCAACCCTTTACTTCTGTTCCTTTGCTCAAACTCATCACCTGCACCCTTCCTGGACAGTGATGTCTCTTTCTGAGTGCCATTTCTGCAGCTACCTGCACACAAGCATTCTTCTCTTCATCCTTCTGGGAGAATCTGTGCTTTTACTGCTTTTCCATGATGGAATGAAGCAGACACGGTCCTCTCTATAGACACAGGCAGCAGCAGTACATTTTTCCATGCATGCATCAAAGTTGGGCCTTTCCTGGGGAGTAAAAGAAGTTTTCCTGTCTGCTTTGTACCTAATGTTAGAACAATATCATCAGGTGAGATTGGAAGGGGAGCTGCCAGGTCACCTGGCATTACCTGAAGACTGTAATCAGGCTACAGGCTACAAACTAAACCACCAGCTGTAGCAGAGGGGATGGTAATTGGCATTATTCCAGGTCTAACTGGAATCTTCACCCATAGGCATGGGTTACCATGTGGGAACTTCACACTCTGCAAACACCAGCTGATATTCTTTCATCCTGGCCAGAGTTTCTGGGTGGGAAGTCTAAGGTGGGAACTACACAACTGTTATCTGAGAAGTAGCTTTTAAACAAGCCTGAGCTGTGTCAGTGATGAGCACATAAACTGCTATGTTATTACCCATGTAATGTGGGAATTTCTTTCCCAAAACAGCTGATATGTGTTAGAGCTAGCAGAGCTTGGTTTCCTACAGGTGTGCATCCCTCAGGTTTCTCTGTTGTCTAATTAGGTGTTGCTTTTTGAAAATCCTTCTCTGTATTTTCTGTGTGAACTTGGTGTGAATCCTCTGTGTGGTAAAGGAAGAGCTCATCCTCCCACCCCTCCTGCAGTAGATGATAAATAAGGTGTCTCTTTCCTACCTGGCCACCTAATTTTCTGGAAGCTGTTGTAAAACAAGTCCTTTGAGACAAAACTCTGCCCATTTTGGTTGGAAATGGCCAAACAGTTCAAAATTTATAAGCAGGAAGAAATACATCCCAACTGTGTAAATACTCAAACCTCATTTGTAATCAGGATAAAAAAGGACTTTGGTATCCGAAACCACCAGGTACCGGTCAATCAGACAAAGTAACAATAGAAAAATGACATCAGGAAAAAATACAAATGATTAATAAAATATTTAAAACTTGATTCTTCCTCAGTTTGAAAAAGTGAATTAACGAATGCATCAATCAAACCCCTGAAATTCCAAAAACCTTCAATTTACTCTTATTGTCGATGCATGGAAGGAAAGTAGTCTTCACCCAGAGATACCCACTAAAATGTAATTAACTTTTTGTTTGTGGAAGAATTTTCTTGGGAAATTTCAGATGCTTATTTGAAGCTCTCGAGGGGTATTGAATCTTTAACAAAGACATCATTTCTCTTCAGAGTTTATTTGTTAGTGGAGTTAAATGAGTGTTAAGAAAAGTAAAGAATCTAGAGAATATAGCTAAAAACATCTGGTTTCTGAGTTGCTCAGATTTCTTCATTCTCTTGGGAGATAGCTATCTGACTAGTTCTGCAGCTAACATGCTGTCCTCTAGGGTAGACAAGACATGGATTTCTAGAATTAAACTTCTTTACAATTGGCAAAAACCCACCATTTCCTTGATTTGTTAAGGATGTGTTTTGGCCTCGGAAAATTTTCAAGGCTTTCATACATATCTGTCATAATCATGAACAAAAACACGCAGAAAAAATGAAGACAAACTCCTTATTTTCTTTGCTGCAGATGACCTTCAAAATTCTTTAGCTCTGAAATTCTGTACAGCCTCTACTGTGACCTGTTCTGTGTATCTGAGAAAAAAGGGAAATTTTGAGATAATTATATAGAATATGATGTGAATTCATGGAACAACAAGCATTTGTACCTACAAGAGTCTTCACAGATTTTTTTTACCTAGACTGAATTACATGAAAATCAATTAACTTGGGTTAAGAATTCTAATATTGATGAATCTTGGTAAGAAATTTGGGAGAGGTAAATCAGCAGAGCTCCCATCTCCAATGTATTAGAACCATATTGCATGCACTAGGCGAGAAACGGTCTCATGCATACTAATGTAATTTGATTTTAGCTATGGGATTTATAAAAAGGTGATAATGACATGTACATATCTTTATAAAGAGATCTACAGGTGAAAGCAAGAGACACGTTAATAGCTCTACTTTACAATGAGCAGTACTGATTCTTAGCTGAATATCTTTGAGGATTCAGCAGAGAGATGCTTTGAATAATATAGAGGAGACCTAGCCCAGAGGTTTGAAAGCAATTCTGATTTGGTTCTTATTGTAGTAATAACAATTCATACCGGGATGGAATTATTTACAGATTTTTGGACAATATTTTGTTTCCACTGGTGTCATAGTATCATATCATGCACTGTTAGTTAATACTTTGCTAGGATACAACATTAAGTAGCATAAATTCTCCCATTTTATTGTAGAAACATAAACATTCATGTTTCTGGAATCAAGCAGTGATACTGGTAACTTGTAGGAAAGAATAGACATTTTCTTAACATCACTCACTTCAGCTGGCCAACCCAGAGCATTTTGTGGATGTGAAGAACAAAGACTGGTGCTCTGTAAACACAGTGGGGAGTTACACTCATACTCCATCCCTGGTGTGAGCCAAGGGCTCGTGCAGAGCTGTGTTTCTCAGCACACTGTCTATGTCTACATGGATGGTGGGGGTGGGCCTCTGATGGTTTCCCCTAAACTCTCCACAGAGTGTTAGCAACCAGCCCAAACCTTGAGTCTGCCCAAATGATTCCTGAAAAAGTTTGGCTTTGCATAGGATCATGTTGTGTTGCTCTGAGTGGATGCTCATCCCAAGAAGAAGAGCACTTCTCATCTTTTGCTTTTGTCCTTGTAAGTGAAGCCAGGATTCAGAGCTAGCCAAACTGGACCCCCACGAGGCTTTCAATCCAACAGGATCACTAAATATACACAGGATTTCCACTGCCTTCTAATTTTTGAGCACTGTGTTCCACACACCATCATGCACTCGGTGACTGATGGTTAGACCTATAGCTTGGCTTTGCATTGCCTGAATTAGAGTGACATTTGACCTTGGCTGGCAGACAAAAGCCCCACTGCTAGTAATAATTTAGGACCTAATTTTGCCAAATTCCCCCTCATCCAAATGAAGGGCGATTGCATAAAGGAAGATTACAGGACTGGTCCTCTATGATACACCAATGTAAAAAATCCACTTGTCTCTGGAGTTCAAATGTTTCCCATAAACCTGCTAAACTGCACCTCTAAATTCATCTTGTTAATTCACTGTCAGGTTCATTATCTAATCAATAGCATCAAATGTGTCTCCAAAAGGTTGTAGCCAAAGTACACTGGTAGAACAGGGTAATGTGTAGCCTGGCAACTTCAAGTGGCCAGGGAAAGAGACCTACCACAAGGTAGCTGCATTTTCTTAAATTTCTGAGAAAAAAAAAAAAAAAAAAAAAAAAAAAAAAAAAAAAAAAAAAAAAAACCTCTTTGTAATGCAGTCCTTGTATACTGTTTTATACATTCCTAACACATGAAGCCCCATCTCTGTCTGCTCACACAGATCTCCCATTTTTGAAACAAGGCCTGCAATATTTGAGTAAGATGGTATTTTGTTGCTTTTATTTATAATTCCAGGTTTCATACCAGACTTTCATGGGATTAGCAAGAAGCCAGTATATATGCATAGCAAATTCTCTGCACAGAGAACTTCTCAGTTAGAACACAGGAATTTTTTCTCTTTCTAGGTGCTGTTAGAGGTCTTCAAATTATGCATTGTTTTGTTTAACTAATGTAATCCCATCTGATGAAAACTCATTTTCATTAGTAGGTGAGCAGTGGGGTTGCATTAGTAGTCAAGTCCCATTCTCCTTTACACTGATGGAAATCCAGATGGTGATGCTGGAAGCAAAAGTCAGCCTAATGTAGACAAGGTAAAGTATGATTTGAGAAACCACTTTTCCTTAAAACACAGCACAATTCATGTGGTACCTCTCTTTATCTTAAAAGAGCATTTATGTGCAATTCAAATTCCCATTTTTCTTTCATCATTTTGCTGTACTCAATGTAGCAATAAGTAGCTGAGTGTATCTAACTTGGCATGGATTTGTAATTTTAGGCTGTTTACAGCTGAGATTGGCTTTTTCCCACCTGCAGCTGTGAGGTGTTTAACTTCTCACCTGCACCCTTGTTTTAGGGTCACTCTGTAGACATCAGAGGGATTGCTCTGGGCAGTTTATACCTCCCTCTGTTTTAGCCAGCCTGGGGGGGTTCAGGCACTTTATGCTGACTACCTGGTTTTACACAGCTGAAATGAGAAGCAATGAGAGGCCCCTCACCCTTCTGTGACTTAGAACCACTCCTAAACCACTGCTTCATCCCAGTGTGGCACTTCCATTTTTCCTTTTCAGTAAACAAGCAGAATTCAGCCTGGCACTACAATTAGCTGCTCTTTTACTCACCTTCCCTTCAAGCATTCAAAGTCGGCTGTTTGTGCTGTGAAAAGAGAGGTTTAATAAATCACACAAAACAATGTTTTCTGCTTCTATTTTTCAAATAAACTCTGCAGAAGACTTGGGTAAACAAGGTTTTTTTTTTTTCCCCTGAATTGGGTCCTCATTTACAGGAAAATGGAAAGTTCCCCCCCCAAATTACTGATGATTAATAAATCATGTTCATTGCTCTAGGTGTATGACCTTGCAAAATTCATTTCAGTTAGCTCCTTAAGTCTCATTTTACTTTGTTTTTTCACTTGGCAATGGAGAGGCTTTTCTTGCATTTTATATACATTTGAAAGAAATTATACTTTTGTACATACTCAATAAAAATTTGCTGTCATTCTACCCAATATATAGTTAGATTTTTCTAAGATTAAATAGTTCAGAAACACTTTTCTTGATATGGCAAGCAATTTTTAGATTAGCATGTTGTATTTTTAACCTTCATAATTTTCTGGATACAAAAGTAAATCTTAAGTTTTGTTATACCTATAATTGCTCTGACAAAAATGTTCACAGTGACATGGGTGGTGGCTTTGGCTACCAAGACAGATTTTCATAATAATGAGTTTTTTCCTGTAGGGGGCTGTGAACTGCTAATTAGCATCCATGACCCAATATTCTTAGCAAATAAGAGTAATAGCAGTAATTTCTAGCTTTATGTAGGGTGCAAGTCTAATATTACCAGCACTTCTGTTTCATTTGTAATTAACTGCAAGCAATTATTATAGAATCAAGGAAGTATATCCTAATGCTCGTAGGTAATAAAAAAAATTGAAATTATGTTTGTAAAACTCATATGTTTCATGCTGGGTGCACTGATTTCCTTCAGAGCACTGAGATTATGTGCCTATCAATTAAAAATTCTTCTTTAATGTTGTTTTACATTGATATGCTTTTGAATGTTGTTGTATAAGTATCTCATAGTCTATTTAATTCTCTTCCTTTTTTAAAAAACAATATCCTTGAAATTTCAATTAATATTTTGACCGCAAGACCTTACTGAATACTTAATTTGGCTAAACATAAGATTTAGATGGTACTGAAAGAAGTTGTTTACATTTGATTTTATGAGGTCTGAATCTTAGTCCTATTAGAACCGTGCCCCCCAAGGCTGGTGACAGAGGGGCGCGTGCTCCTGTAGCACAGCTGACTTCCCCAAACAGAAACAGATCTGCTGCTTCTTTTACTCAGCAAAATAATGCACAAGGCTTTCTGCAAATTGACTTACTTTCTGCTGTTTGTATTGGTTTCTATGACGGTAGGAGCAGCTATGAAATAGTAGCTTCCAGTGGTGATTTGCAGTTACTGGGATGGCACCGTGACTTGTCATTGCCTTGAACATCTTTGCAGAATAGGCCTCGGTTATTTGCTCAGAAATATGATCTTATCTGAATCTGAGCTCTGCACAGAGGTGAATATATAATAACATTTTTCCAAAGTTTTGACAAAGATTCAGGTATTGATGCGTCTTCTCCTTTACAAAATGTACTTCCCTTTTAGGATGAATGGTGTTTAACCAACTTTGAACATATGACAATATGGCACATTCCTGATCTCTGGGTGCTGTGGTTCAGGTTCAGAGGTGTGGGGCATGGCATTCGCTGTGCTTTGGTCCAAGGGAGTTTTCTCAGCATCTCTCAGCCTGTCACTCAACAGATTTGGAGGGCAAGAAGCTGATCTCTTTACATAAGCCACGGATTCCAAACAAAGATTTTCAAACAATGATAGGCTTAAAAAACATCCTTTGATCATACATGGAGTGTGATAGTGACTCTATTGTGCAGCTAGTTGAAAAGGAAGCTGAAGCAACTGAATGAAAGAAAAAAAGGGGTTTTATTTTCATGTTATTTGTTTCTTTCTTCTAGGCTATGTCTATGTCACTGCCCATTATCAATATTGTGCTAATCCATCTTCAGGCATTTACCTGGACATGACTGAATTAATCCAAAATCTACCCTACCAACTAGCCCTCAGGATCCCTAACTAACTCTTTCTGTTAATCACTGAAACAATTTAGACCAGATTCATCAGACAGATTGAAAATATGACAAAATCTACTGATTCCATAACAGCATTTGCTGACATCCATCTATCCAGCAGCTTAGCTCCAAAAAGCAGCTTTCCACCTTTCCTTAATATCCATTTGGGCAGTTCCTTGTGCAGTGTATCACACGCGTTTCTGCTAGTTATTGCCTTCTAGATTATGTGAATATTGTTCGGTTTCAATTTTATTTTTAATTGAGCAAATGATGTTCCTATTGCCATAACATTAGCAAAGGTTTGTCTGCAATGGATATTTATATCTGGTGTTATATTTTGAATTTTCCAGGAGTGTATTTTCAGTGTGCAGTTACACCTGTCTGATTGAAGCCTTTTATATTTCCTTGTGTAAATCTGATTTTATTTTAATGTTGAAACCTGTATCAATCACTTTCTCAGAAACTTTTTCTTGCAGTGCTGTTGCAAGAGAGATAGGGAATTTGTGGATCTGAAAAATGTTTATTATACTTGTTCAACAGATATATTTTCTTTCCAATGGGAGTTGATTTAAGGAAATCCTATGGTCTGTATGTATCTACATATTCTTTGCAGTACAAAAGGATTTATAGTATGTAAATTGAGTGACTGAGAAGGTTTTGCCCTCATTGTTAAGACATCACAACAACAAATGACATAAAATATGCAAGAATAGAGAGAACTAAAAAAAAAAGTTTTTGTAAATAATAAAGAATCTGAGAGGATATGAGTTTATGAAAAAGTTCAGGAAAAGAACTCACATTTTAGACTTACAACAAAAATCACACTTGATAAAATCTAAGTTCTAACACAACAATATAAACATCCAAAAATTAAAAGAAAATTTTAATGTGGTGTTTTCTCTTAGAGTGGGAAGACAAACTTTAAAGTCTGAGACCGTGTTCTTTAAAATGTTCTCCCACAAATTTTTTAGATGGAGTATATTTAGACTAGTCGTGGGCTATTGAAATGTCTCATTCTGCGTGGATCTGTACATTATAGGCCATATTTATTATTGGTCCTCAATCCCATGTTGAGTAGACTGAACTATAAGTATCTTAGCTATATATAAGAATGATCCAGCTTTATTTCAAAGTGTTTTTTTGGTTTTTTTTTTCTCTAGACAGAGGAATGCAATTCCCTTCTGTGTAGCAAGAACTGCACCTAACTGCATTGGAACATTAGATTGCAGGGTCCAGGGCATTTGCTATGTTTGATGGAAAGAATAAGAACCTCTGAAGGGTGATTAATTTCATTGATCTGAGATGGGTTTTGGGCATAAGATGATCCAGCTTCTGGTGGATCCTTTCTGTCTATAAAGTACAAAGACACCTCAGACAATTAACCTAAATTTGTGTGTTAATGTTTAGGGGAATGAGATGAAGAAAGATAAGTCCCATTCTAAGTGTCTCTTTACATCTATTTCAGTTTTTAAGTAAAAAGTATTAATTGTGTCAATTTTCAGCACTTTAAGATATCCTACATTTTGTAATGTAGCTCCATTTATGCATAGAACAGCCTCACCTCTAATCCAAAGTACTTTGGCAATATACTCATTTCATATTTACTTAGTAAATGCATTTTATAGTGGATTTTTTTAAGGTAAGTTATATGAGAAAGTATTACTTAGCTTCAGTTTACAGTTCAGTGCTGTTATTTTCCATCTTCCCAAAACTTCTATAGTTAGAAGGGAAACACGTTTCCATGCTTTTAAGCTTCCCAGAAAGTTGATATCTAAATCTGTAGCAAGAGCTGCGCACAGAAAGCAGCAGAATATAAATACAGTTATTTATAAATAGCACTTGGAAAAGTCCACAGAAGTGCTGTAGTAGTGGTGTATTCAGTAGAAAACATTCACCATTAGCTCCACTTTGCCTGAGAAAATCAAAATTGTTGCACTGGTATTAATCCTAACCATGTAATCCATTTATGTACATAGATCAATGGGGAATCCCAGAGAGGTAGAACATCACACAGACACAGATGATCCAAAGAAGCAACATCAATTATGCCATTGAAAGACACAAAATGCTGCCTTTTTGTACTGCATTAAATTGGAGGGCTCAGTCTTCTTGTATAATTATAAGAGGGTATAATTCACCCCCAAATCAGTACAACCAAACCATGTTCTGGGATAAGAGTTCTGTGGGTCACTTTCAGAGAATGTATTGCATCACAAAGCCTTTCTCTGATGCAGGATGAGCAGTGCTGCATTCTGTTTGAACTGTCACGTTTCTCCAGGAGGAAAGCCTACCTCACCTTTCACGTCCACCAGTGTAAATCATACTTGTGTCTGCTGCAATGAGGTGAAAGCAGAATCTGCCCTACTACCAGGACAGAAGTGGCATTTCCCTATTGTATAGTCCTGCAGGTGCCTTGGATGAGGCAGTCCTAAATCTTCATGTCGCCAGCATTCTTGTTTTCAGGGTTTTGCAAAGTAGATTCAGTAATTCAAAATAGAGTCTGATTGTTATCATTATTTTTGCCCCAACATTCTTGCTTGCATTTATCAAAGGATGGTGAAAATGTTTCTTGAGAACTGCTATTCTTCCTGGCCATATCTTCTATTACTTTAGCAATGTGTGCATTTCCTTGTCATCTTTCTCCTGCAATGGCCCCTTCCATCATCTCTACACTCTGTCTTTGTGACTTTATAGCTTCCTCTATTATGCCCATGCTTTCCTTTGCCCTTCCTTCTCCTTAGCTTTCTTTCATCCTTTCTTCCCTGGGAAACCCATTTCTGATTCCAAGTTGCCCATCTCTGGATGTTTGGAGCCTCAATTCCAACATTTAGCCTTTTGTATGTAAATTCTCTGCAGTCTGTTTAATGAAGGATAGGTATGGGGGGTAACCTTAAAACAAGACTCCTCATTTTCCAGAAGATCACATTAGGAGTTAGTGACAATCGGTTCTATAAAAAATTAAAGTAAATTTCAAAAAAGTTATATTAACTAGAGTTTTATGGACTTCCCTAAAGACACCTTCTGTGAAGCAGCATTGAGAGCATTTTTCTCTCTGTGAGAAGCAAGTTATGTTGAAACTCTGGCAGCTAAGGAAGCTGCATATTCTACACTTGTCCTTTGTAAGAATAATTTCTGAAAATGCCTTTATGTATTTATTTCTGTGCAATCTCTAAGAGTGCCTCCACATTATTTCCACGGCAGTGCTTTATTTGATTGATCCATTTTGTGCATGCCTGCCTCCTTCCACAGCACTGTAGAGCAGCTGGTAGAGTTATTGAAGAGCATATTTCTGTTCCTAGAGTCAGGTTGATCTCAGAGTAAGAACACCTCGTGCTGTCTTCACTCGGCATAGATTTGGATGCTTGTGAATGAAAAAAGTGCACTCCATTAGTGTGATCCAGCTCCCACAAGAGATGATGGGCAGTTCTCCATTGGCTTTAATGGGAAGTAGGGTGCGGGTGACAGTGCTTTGACAAAAGCAAAGGTTTTGTTTAAAAAGTATTCATTTTAAGAAGAGTGACACAACAGGGAAGTGACATTCCCTGTAGTCTGTAAATGGCTTCTGCAAACATAGTCTTCTTGCTGTTTAGCTTCATAATAACCATGCTAATCAGTGCTTCTGTTTAATTTGAAATACATCTTCACTTTCCAGACAACACAGGAAAGAAGAGTGCATTTATTGTGCTTTTGGCAGGCTTGTAGGTGTTCCTTTGAGTGGATAAGAACCTGTTTTTCTTCCAGGTAATTTGGACCATCTCCACTCATTTGATTTTCCCTATCACCAAAGTGATCCACGTTGGAGTTCCAGAAATCTGCAAATTACAGTTCAGTTCAAATCCTTAAAGGCATTTCAAGTGCGCATTGTAACAGACTCATAGTAATCAAGTTGCAGAAAGACTCTTATAACAGCTATCTCTCTCTCCTTCTGAATTGCTGAGGAACAGGCAGATGTGGAAATTATGAGTAATGTAATTGATGATGTTAAGGCTTTTAAATACCCAAGCTCTCAACAATCAAGATCTATTTGAGTTCAGAATCTAATAAGTCGTAAATACAGTAGGTTTCAATAGGATGTTTTATCAGGTTCTCTGCAGTGCTTCCTCCCCCCCCACTTTGCTTTTATGGGCAGCATTACCATCTAATCAGCAGACAAGTTGGAAAATGTTATTGTGACAGATGATCACTTTTAGTTCATCATATTTCATTTTGCTTGATATGTAGTTGCTGTGAGTTCACTTATAATGCACATTTTCAGGACGTTTGTCTCCAGCTTTTTTAAGCAGGTGAAAAAGCGCATAGTGTTATCCTGCTCTGTTTATTGTCAACTTATTTATTGTGTGCCAAGAAAGAAAAATGCTTCTGCAAAACTCCCACAAATAATAAATTAATGCCCTATAGATTTCCCAGGTGCTTTAATTTATAAACCTCTTTTTCTGTAATGATGACAGCTCCAAGATTTATTCTGATTATGTGCTGAATAAATTCTAGAAGTGCTTTTTCAACCCAGTGAACAAACTGTGTACAGTGAAGAGTTAATTTCAATTTTTCTTCTGTTTTTCTTTACTCTGCAGACCAGACTGAAAGAATCCTAAATTCTACATTATGCTTCAGCTAAAAAAAAATAAGAAAACATTTGCCAGTGAAGAACCCAGCTCATTCTATTAACATAGGTAAAGAGCCTAACACCCTTGCTTACGTGTTAATTTATCCACATACAAAAAAAAACATGTTAGTGTGAGGTGAGTAAAAAATATTTGCACCACTGGAAAAACTGCTAAATCACATTTCTTCGGATTCTCTGAAAAGCAAAATATGTTGCAGCTTTGCCTTTGATATTTCCTAGTTTGGTAGAATGAAAACAGAAGGCTTTTTTTTTTTTTCCAAGAAAGAATATATTTTCACTGCAGAAAGGGACTTTTCTTTCAAAACAAGGGAATGAAAACTGCGAAAATTTACATAGGCATGAAAAGGCACAATTTTTTTAAAGGGGTATTTTTTGTTTTGCTACAACAATTAAAAAGTACTCCTTTCCACTTAGATATAAAAGCAGAATAATTACCATTAATTGAGGTTTTACAAGTGTCCCTCCTTGTTGATATATGGAGTGGTCTAATACCATTGAACTGTTCTTTTGTGGTATGTCCTGTCTGCAATGTATTTCTTGCCAAGTGTTGAACCTATTTCAGGGAATACAGTCAAACCTGTGGACATGTGAAATTGTCCTTGGGCCAGTTTGGACAGCAGTAAAAACCCCACACTCTGCTTTTGCTCAGGCTTGTGTTCCACTCAGTAATGAGGCACAAAGTAATGAGCATCCTTAGATACTGGTAGTCTTCAGATGCCAATAGCTGGCTCCTCTTCCTGCAGGCATTTGTGCCCTGGAAGTGCTAACAATGTGAATGGTACCTGTTAGGGTGCAGTGACTTGGGTTTTGCAATACGCCCCTGGCTGTCCCAGTGCTATGGTGGAAGTATCAGCCTCAAAAGAAACACCCATGATCCTGCAGTCAGTGGTCCTTGTCCAAAGCCTTGCCTGGATTAGCTCCACTGACAGTGCAGTCTAGGCAGAAAAAGACAGATCCTACCCAGCTCCAGCAATTTGCAGGGGGCTGCAAATCTACAGGAACTGCTGCACAGCACCACTGCAGGCTACTCCTGTACAGCCATTTAGGCAAACCTGAAAACTTCTCAGAATTTTGAAAAATTTTGGGAAAATAAGGCAAACCAGAATGTTAGACTTCTTTACATCCAAAACTCGAAACCTGTTAATATTTCTCAGAAAACGCATTTGAGTTCCAGAAGGGAGAAAATCCAGGGTAGAAGTCCTTGCTTAGCACTTGGGTTCAGACTTCTCTCCTGGAGAAGTGCTGTAAGGCCAGCACAGGCTCCAGCTGCTGACTTGATGGGCAGCTTTGGTGGAGGAGCACATCATTTCCACCTGCACATATTTGCAGTGAGGAGGGAGGGGAAGCTCTCTGTTAATCACCCTCCTGGACTAAAAAAGCTTTGAGTCAACACATTCTGTTTCCACAACCTTTCTTTCTGATGAATCAGCATCTTTTATTTGGGGGGGAAAAAAATCTCTGTTGTAACATTTCCAACCTATTCTGCTATCAATTACAAAATTATGGCTATTGCTATAAATGGTTTACATTGGAAATAATCAGGAAAGTCAGCCCAAATTGAGTATGCCTTGTAATAGGGAAAGTGTATCATTTTAAGCCTCCCAGAGTACATACAATTTCTCTGGGTTCCCTTGTTCTGAGTATTAGCCCTGCAATTTAGGACTGTGTTTGAAACCTGGCAGGTTGGGAGGTATGATACTAATGCATACATTGATTATGAATGCCTGGGTTAAATGAACAATTATTAACTGGTGAATGAGAGAGTTAAAGAATTTCTTAGTTTGCTGTTGCTGTATTTCCCAGTGACAACAATGAAAGCAAGCAAAAGAATCTTTTGGATGCGAGATTGTTTTTCCATGGATGAGGGATTACAGATTGGCTTTTTAACTTCAGCTTTTCCAAATAGTTTTTCAGTTATTTAATTTACTCTACATGGAGTCTATTGATTATTCAAGTTGGCAGTCAATTTTATAGGGCACCCCGCTGTTTCTTTGCTTAATGTAGTCAATGATTGTAATTGCTTGATCAGTGCAGCCCATGAAATAGGTTTTGTGTCTTTTTTACAATGCATTGATGGCTTTATCTGATGCAGTCTTGGCAGGGTCTAGGTTTTACAGCACGATCCTGAACTCCCAGAGGTCTCTAGATTAATGGCTATGGCTTTCTGTTGGAGCTGCTGATACTGCTCTCCAGAATGTATTCACACATCTGGCATGCCACACTTGGCAGTTGTGCCAGCTTTTTGTTGCGCAGTTACAGAATATCTCACCAGTGCCTAGTTAACTGTTTTCACTAAGGGAATGAGATAAAAAGCCATCCACAGAGTTGTTGGCACACGCTCTGTGTCATTGTAATCACAAATTTTTAATTTTTCTATTACACTTTTTATACGGCCAATTGATGTTTAGAAACAACAAAATACGCATGATATTTGTTGTATGAACTCTGATTTGATTCCACAAAAGATTCCAAGCTCATTGTGATTTCCTGCAAGTGTCCCATTAACACTTTATTTCCAAAAAGAGGAATGAGTTTTCTGTTGTATTGTCAGCAAATAAATGGATTAAAATTACATCTCTCTGGTTCAATTTTTTCTGCAAGCAGAAAGAAAGAAAATGCAGGTGAAAGAGCAGCAAGAGGAATCTCGTGACCTTGCCTATGAGTGAAAAAATTCTTTTGTCTTTCATTGGTTCATGTTAAATTACTTAAGCTTCATTTAGCTCTGCTTGAAAGTCAGTGTTTCATATTTGGTAGAATTTGAATTGTATTATTAGAAATGTAAAATATAGTCCTAATAAGCAGGCCAAGAAAATGTAATGAAATATGCAACACAGGTGCTTAAATCCATGGACAATATAATTATATAGCACACATACACCATTTACAGTGCCTAAGGTGACATCCTGCCAAAAATGTAAAAGTGTGATAGATTTTGGACTAGCTGTGGTATGAACTGATTTCCTCAGCTGAGCTTGACATAGAAACTGGACATGTGCAACCCCTATATTAATTCTTTTCTCTCCAGGTAGTAAACTATAAATGCATAATGCATCTTTGTGTAGAAAAGGTCTACTGAGAAGACATCTGGAATTTAACATTTGAAATTCCAAGTCTGTCTTTCCACTGAAATCTTAGTTACGTTGGGCAATAACACAGGACTCATATACATATATATGCACAATACTAATAACTCACACACCATGTGTTAACAATACATAGCCTTAAAAAAATCTGTCACAAGGAAAAATAATGAGAATAACATGGAAAAAACTTTGAAATGGTCATTGTCCTGACATCACTACTGAAATATTTTATGATTTTATGATTTCTGATGATTTTAGTGCAGTGAATCCAGTCACGTTCTAGAGGCCCATCCCAAAAACTTTTAAACATGTAAGTAACCACTCAAGTAAACTGTTCCATGGAATTTGTTTGTCCCCACTTTATCAGTGTCAAGGCATTAAACAAATGGCTCCTCTCCTTCAAATACTACAAATGAAATGCTTCCTTGGATGTACTTTTCCATTATGAAAAACTCATTGTTTTAATTTAATATTATCTTGATTGGCTTGAAGGATTAAGTATTTTTAACATGGAATATGTAAACTCACAGGAATGAAGAGCCAAATGTCAGCATCAAAAATCTTACCAGAAAACTATCAAATGTAGCTGTATAATTTCTCTTCAGTCATGGAAAAGAGATGCTATCACCTTTCCATATTTCCAGATTTTCTGAGCAGTTGTCGTGCTTTTAAGTGTAAAAAAAGCCCAAAAATCCTGTACAGAGGTCTACATTTAACTTCAGTCTTTTTCTGTACACTAATAATTTATGGCTTCTGGAGTTGGAATTATTTTCTTTTTAACAATATATGAGTACCATAATTTCTTTACCAAGTGACAAGCCAGTCAAGGGGAATCTGAGAAATATAGATGGTGCTAAAAGGAAAAGTAAAACACTTTAAATTCATTTGTATATTGTAGCTTTCTGAGCAGTACATTCTGCCTTTTACACACTCTATTTTGCCACTGAAAATGAAAGGCAAAGAAGTAGGATGACAAACACTGACAGATGAAAGCATTGAAACAGGTACATGAAAGTTTTCTGCAACATTTTTTCCCTTAAAATTCACTTACAAAAGCACTCTTGGTGTTTCAGTTGCTTATTTTTCCCGGAGTGACTAAGTAGATAGTGGTATTAGTACTCAAGAAAACCTGCTACACCTCAGTGGAAAGCACCATGGCTGTTGTGGGCTAAACTTTTTATGTTTACTCAGACAATGATTGGACTTCTCCTGAAGTAGGCAGCACCTACAGTATAGCAGAAATCAACTTATACAGTATAGCAGAAATAAACAGTCTAACATGAGGTATCTGTGAATATGATGGATGCCACATTCAGTCAGTCCTGCCCCATAAACCCAGTGGGCATTTTGCTGTGGTTTTTAAAGGAGGCAGAACATAATGGATACTTCTTTATTGCATGCTTTTTTTGAATTATCTTGGAGCATTGAACTGACCTTGAATTTTATCAAGCTGATGCAAAATACTATGCCCTCCTCACCATCTCTTTCACATTCCCAACTAATTCTTCACGTGATATCTGGCTCTTTCAGTGTTGTCTCTGCTTTTGAAGACATCTTTTTCTTAATAAATGATTTATGGAATTTCTGATTTCTGGTTAAGTCTCCACATGCAGGAACTGCATGGACCAGCAAGGTCCAAGATGGAGCCTTAGCTTTTCTTGTCAACTTTGTGTGGCAGTCCTTGACTGTCACTTGTGACCTGTAAATGTAGAATATCGGATGGTTCATGACAGAATTGTCACAGTTGCCTGAATTTGCTTAAACAAGCCTCGAATTGTTTTGCTAATTTTTATTTTTGCCATAACTAAGAACATAGCTAAGAAATATATGACTGACTGTCCCCAAAAAATAATCTTCTGAAGCAAAATATTCACATCGGTGTATTCCATATCCCGTAAATAATAGCAATTAAAATTACCGGTTCTTAATTTGCTTATTCAATCTTTGTGCTAATTTTTAGGTATGGGTCCAAGACACAAAATCAACATCTTGAATGTGGTCAGCTTTTGCTTTCTGACACAGTTTGTTTAAGGGACAGATAGGTAGCCCATAAAGTACAAGTGTATTGATGTCTTCCTTGGGACAGATCCCACTTCCAGTAAAACCAGTAGGAGGGTACTTCTGTCAAAAATTTAAATATAAACATTGTGTTTGAAAAGACTAAGAGATAATAAAATTAAAAACAAGTAAGGTGGTTTAGATTAAGAGCAGGTAGTTTCCTTTAATTTTAAATTCTGCATGTGGAAGGCACATGATAGGAAAAGACTTTCTTATGCCTTGAGGCTCAGACTAACTTAAGCCAAATTTTTAAGCCTCTGGACCAGGAATCACCTCTGCCAAAGGATCATAACAGAGGTATCTTCTTTATTTAACCTAAAAATTCTCAATGGTACTGGGAAACTCTAGATGAACCTTGCTGGATTTCCAAACCTACTGTCAGACTTGGGGTGTAATTTAGACCTAACCTTAAATATAGAAGTACCCTGGTAAGTCAAGGGACAGGGGTGAGATTTAAAGAAAAAAAACCTTATCTATCAAAAGTTCAGTCTAAGTTCTGTACAGGTCTTTGTACTTTGTTCTCCTGTTTTTATGTACTTTATTGGAAATGAAGCTGAGTTGATTGCTGGTGAGGGCTGTTCATCTTGTGTGCTTTGGAACAGGACACTACCAAGACATAGATTTGTTGGTCTTTTACATTGCTGTACCCTTACCCTCCTCCCCATAAGCTGAATTCTTCTCATGAGGGCAAAGACACTGCCTCCATTTGTTAGGAAGCTGAGAAGGATTATTTACTTGATGAATTCTTGTTCCAAGTATTACTTTTGTAAGTGTAAATATTACATTTCAGCATTTGAGAGATCAAAAATAATCTTTATTCTTGAAATATTTATACATAAAGAGCATTACTGAAATAGGAATGCTTGATTACTTGGATTGTGTTACATGATTGTGACATACTTATTTTCAGTCCTTGTGCTGAATGGTAACAGGAGACAGATTTGAAAAAAATAAGGATGAAAGATTCATTGCTGGTGATTGTTAACTGATAAACAGCTCACGTGCTTCTACAAATGGGAGATGGCACCCCTTTAGTTTCAAATTTCTGGTCCATCTGAAATTTGCTTATATTTGGAACAGTTCATATAGTGCTACACAAAGCATAAAGATGGGCACAGTATTCCTTGCCACATAAAAGTAGTGCAAATATGCTGAAATGAGGCAGACACAGTGACCTTGAAGACTCAGTAGAATAAGTACAGAAGAGGAGTGAGCAAGGAGCCCCCTGTGCCTCGGTAGCTGGTGCATGGAGCTGCCTCTCAGCAGGAAGAGCCAAGGCAGTGCTCAGAGCACTGCATTATCTGTCCTGCTCCTATCTGACCACAGAGCATAGTCACCATCCCAGGTAATTACTTTGCTGGCACACATTGGAGTTTTTCCATCTGAGCTGTTTCCTGCAGGTACATTGCCATCAATCAGGTTTGTCCTTGAAGGCTTAATGATATGGAATTGCTGGGCATTTATGGGGTATGCTCATGCCATTATCAGACAAGTTATCTAAACTTTTCCTTTTAGTCTGATCGCTCCAGATTGATCCATCTTTCTAACAATACTTCAGCTGTTAATTGAATATGGGCAGTAATGTTTTCCATGTTTCTTAATTATTTTACTCTTCTGAACCAGGTTCCTTTAGTGGATATTTATTTATTCAGCCACAATGATGCATACACTTACTGACTGAAGCTGTATGAGCTCTAAAAACCTGTCTGTCTCTGCTGAAAGCATAGCCCTGCTTTGAAAGGAGCCTGCAAGAGCTGCACAGAGCAGCCAAGTCTCTTGTCAGTGATTTTCATATCAGGTGTGTTTGGTTTACAAATATAGAGTGATTTCTCTAATTGCAAGTCCTTGTTCTCTCTTACCTGTCATCATCACCAACAACAAAGTCCTCTTAGAGCTCAGTTGCCTCTTTGCCCATTGTCTCCAGATACAGTCCTTAATGACACCTGTGCAAAACCATGGACTCGCCTGGGCCCCGGCAGTTGGAAGGGATGAGGATTGCCAGTGAGCCTTTAGAAAACACATGAATGATTCAGCTTCCAGCCTGGGTAGCAACAGAAAATGGTAGAAATGGCTTTTTCTGTCACTTGTCTGAGCAGATTGTTCCAAGTTCACAGAAGGAATAAATCTGCTTTCCATTCTCTGGAGAAGAACATCATGTATTTTCAGGAAATCAGGATACCTCCCGTATACCACCATCACATGGCTTTGGGGAAGGATGTCAGTGATGGGGTATCAGCACTCTGATGACACCAGGGCCTTTCCTCCAGATTTTGTTTAAAAAAAAAAAACAGGTACAGTCTTTGCAACGGCAGGAAAAAAAAAAAAAAAAAAAAAGCAGCCAAGCAAATTTCTTCTTTTGTGTTTGTTTAGATTTGAAAGACTTGCCTGAAGGTTCATTGGCGTTCCTACTGCAGACAGTTTGTGCCTGGGCTTCCTTGCAGAAAAAAGGGGGATTTTCCAGGCACGTCAATATGTCCTTGGCTGCACAGACACCTTTCATACAAAAGGCAGTTACAGTTTCTCCCACTTCTCAAACAGTTGCTCTTTACTTATGCGCACTGGCGCAGCTTCACCCTGCGGTGTTTAACTGGTGCTGTTTATGGTGGTTGCATTCTTACCAGTTTCTCTGATATACTCTCACCTTGTCAATACTGTCATGCAGTTCTCCAGCAAGAGGGTTTTTCATCTGATTTTCTCTATCTGTAGGTTCTTTTTCCTCATCGTTTCACAACTGCACTGACTTTGCCTGCCCATCATCAATAATTTTTGAACCATTTGCTAAATGTAACCCAAGATAGCAATGTCTGTCTCAAAGGGAAGAAACCTCCACATATTTTCTGGAACTTGGTGACAGCAGAAGAAGCGAGACTTGAGCAAGACCCTGCAGAGAGGGAGGGCTGCAGAGAAAACTCAGGCCATACGTTTTCTGCCTGACCACAGGAATGTGTGCTCAGTGCCAGGGACGGGTGACAGCCTGTGACACAGGGTCAGCCCTGAGGAAAGAGGGTGATATTAGGAGAAGCTGACATCCCAAGGCTTGGACACTCTGGATTGAAAACTGGCTGGATGGCCAGACCCAGAGGGTGGTGAAAAGGAGTGCTACATCCTGTTGGCAGCCAGTCATGGTGGTGTTCCCCAAAGCTCAGAATTGGGGCCAGTTTCTTTAATATCTGTATTGAGGGTCTGCATGAGGAGATTGAGTGAGCCCTCAGTGAATTTGCTGGCGACACTAAGTTGGCTGGGACTGTTGACCTGCAGGTAGGAAGGCTCTGCAGAGGGATCTGGAGAGGCTGGATCTATGGGCTAAGGGCAAAAGGATAAGGTTCAACAAGACCAAGTTCTGCCCTTGAGTCGCAGCAGCCCCAGGCAGCACTACAAACCTCGGGCAGAGCAGCTAGAAAGTGGCACAGAGAAAAGGACATAGGGGTGCTGGTCAACACTGGATGAACATAATCAGTGGGCAGTGGGCAGTGTGTGCCCAGGTGGCCAAGAAGGCCAATGGCATCCTGGCCTGGATCAGCAATAGTGTGGTGAGCAGGACCAGGGCCATGATTTTCCCCCTGTGCTCAGTGGCACTAGTGAGGGTGTGCCTCAAGGGCTGTGTCCAATTTAGGGCTCCTCACTGCAAAACAGACACTGAGGTGCTGTAGCATGTCCAGAGGAGAGCAACAGAGCTGGTGAAGGGTCTGGAGACTGTCCTATGAAGAGTGGCAGAGGGAGTTGAGGTTGTTTAGCCTGGAGAAAAGCAGGCTCAGGGAGGAACTTATTGCTCTCTACACCTGCCTGAGAGCAGGCTGTAGCCAGGTGGGCGTTGGGCTCTTCTCCCAGGCAACCACTGACAAGGCAAGAGGAAGAGGCCTCAAGCTGTGCCGGGGAAGGTCCAGGCTGAATATCAGAAGGGGTTTCTTTACTGAAAGCGTTGTTAAGCATTGGAAAAGGCTGCCCAGGGTAGAGTGGTGGAGTCACCATGTCTGTGAGTGTTCAAGACATAACTGGATGAGGCACTTAGTGCTATGGTTTAGTTGACATGGTGGTATTCAGCGAAATGTTAGACTCAATGAGCTAGAAGGTCTTTTCTACCCTTAGGGATTCTGTTATTCTAGGGTTGTGCAGAGATTTTCTACCCTTAGAGATTCTGTCATTCTAGGGTTGTAGCTCTGGAGAACACATGAAGGAATAGGGATAGTGTAATGCAGAGCAACAGAGGCTGAATTCTAACCATGATACTTTTGGGTACCCACTTAGGGTTTTTTTACTATTGCTATACAGCTGTTTCCACATAATAGGGACAAGAAACTTGTTGGCCTGGCAGAGAATGGCTGCTCCTCAGCACATTGATCATCCTCCCACCAGTGCTCATGCATGGGGTCCCACGGTGGGCACCCAGTGAAGACCACCCTGCTCTGCAGCCTGAGACACCCACATGAGCCCCACAGAGACCCACATGGAAGAGGTGTGTAACAAATCATGAGGCAGCCTTTACTGGCTGTGAACCCCTTGCAAAGTGTGTTTGTGGGGGCTGCGGACCCTTCTCTAATTGAGGAGCATCTGTGGGTCCCGTGCCATCCCCAGTACAGACACCAGCCTGCCTCTCAGCAGCTCCTAGCCTCCTCTTCAAATCCCATATGCAAGGCTCACAGAAGCAGGGATGAGCATTGCACACTCATGAATAAGTGTAATTGAAATTCTGTTCATAGCTATTTGGGGGGAAAAAAATGCTAGTGTAATTAAAATGCACAGGGGAAAGAGAAGTAGCCTGTGCAGACACATTATGTTACACAGCACCCACCCAGACAAAGGTCTTTGTCTATAAAAAGCTCAAATATGTCTGAGATAATTGCTATTCATTGATTGTGCCTCTGAAGTGGAGTCATTCTGGCATATTCCACCTTGAGGCTGCCTTATACATTTCTTTGAAAGGGAAAAATTCAAAAGTTCAAGTAAAGACACAAGTTCAGTCAAATATGTAGCAGTAAAATCTTGATTTACAGCATTAAGGTTACTTTCAGCTGACCTAGCCCTGAGTGGTGCTGGGCAGTTTTGTCTGATCTTGTGTTAATGCTGTTAGCCTGTGTTTACTAAATGATTTAGCACTGAAATGTTGGGAGTTGCCAAATATTTGTCTTCTGTCCTTTATGAATATTTGAACAGCTCTTTCCTCAGCCCACTCTGAATGCAGAAAAGGGTGTTAAAAGTATCGCACTCCGGTAGCGTTGCTTTGCGGAGGCTGCCGACCAACAACATTCTTACATCAGTGATGCCTTTGGCGTCTAAATAAACTGTACTAAATAAACCAAAGGTAGGAGCAGAAAAAGTGTGCTTGATAATGTGTTTGCATCTTGCTTCTTGCATCCTACAGAAATTCATATCTGAAAATAGAGGTCTTCGATTGGTGTATAATTTTTTGCTCCCTCTCCTTTTAAATATAAAAACATTAAATAACCCCTAGTTGGACCCGTTTTATGCTGAAGGCAACACCCAAAAAGGGTAAGAACCTGAGTTCAAACCCCGATTTCAACACAGATGTGTCAGATGGACTCGAGTATGTCTCCATGGTGTGTGTTTTGTCTAGACAAAAAAAAAGAAGTGTGAAGTTTTTAATCAATAGTGTGTGTACAAATGTACTAAGACCTCACGAAAGAATATGTATCCTAGGTGTGGATGTAGCCTGCATTACCGCACTACCAGATTTTCTTTTGTCAGAGCATTTTTTTACACTTGCCTTTTTTGGGGGTTTGCAGACCCTATAATAAACAAGCACACCACTATTCATGCCCCCAGAAGTGCAGCTCATTTTCACTTTCAAATGTGATTGCACAGGGAATCAGAGTTACTACACCAGATTTGATTGCACCCAGCAATAGCAGTTTGCAATATTTTACACACAGGTTCAAGGTTGAGATTAATTTCTCAGAAAAAAAGTTGACCCATAAAGTAGATAATTTTAAATGTCAGCCTTCCTAGAAGAGCTGCAACTTTTCACCTTGTGTGACTTAATCTCATGCCTCATGGATAGGAAGTAATACATTTTTGGTGTAAAAGGAGCATCCCTACTTTGATAGAACTGCTGGATTTAATAGATCAGCACTTTATTAGAATACACCTAGCCATCTCTGGTAGTTTAAGTCATATAATGCTTTATGTTTATTTTTCTTACATTCTAATACAAGGATAAATTAATTTCATGTGAACTTATTGGTAATAATTTACATTTAGTATGTCTGGAAGAAACCAAAAGTAATAAAGGAGACACCTTCTCATTCATTATTTGTTTTTAAATATTCTTCATTTCTTTCTTCTTTTTTTTTTTTTTTTTTTCACCTCCACATGCTGATATTGCATGCATGGCTTGCTCTCAGCTTGCTATGAAACAAGCTGGGGCAAGCCTTGTAATATGATTCAAATTGTAAATCTCATGTCTTGCATCCCCCAAACACCTCATCTCATATGCAGTCTGGAACCTTCATTCCAGTACCAATTAGACTAATATATCCACCCAGCTCCGATTGGGGTGATGGATCGGCTGGTGGGGGAAATGGAGGCGATTTTCTCAGCTCCTCTGCATTCCCATAGGCATGCAGCATTTGACAGATTGGGCAGAACTGCCACGAAAGAGTCTGACACAGATGGTGTAATTAGAAAATGCGAAGTGCGAGTGTGAAATTTATCTTTGATCAGCACCTCCTTGCCAGATTGTCATCTATGTTAATATGATGATGGCTTCTTGGAGATGGATAGAAGAAAACAGCAGCCTTGAGGAAGAAATGGAGACAGTTCACAATGTAGAGAAGATATTTTGTTTAACTCTGAAACTCAATCAATTTCAACCTGAGTAAAAAGTGATTTAATGCATTTAATTCATAGGAAAACAAATTGAATCTAAATCTGATACCTTACTTTGTTAGGCCCATAATCAATATGATAAAATCTTAGGTTTTGTTGGAAGAAGACAGAGATTAATTTTTTATGAACAGTTAAAAAAAAAATCAATCTATAGCTATAGGCACACTTGAAGCTACTATATCACTCTTTATAGAGACCTAATGTAATCTAAATATATATAAAAATCATTACAGAGTTGCCTGGACAGTTTTAAGTAGTTAGAAGAAATTTTTTCTCTTTAAGCTTTGCAATTGCAATACCATCCTCTCTAGCAGGTTGTGGAGTTTATCTACATTCACTGTAGAATCACAGTGAATCACAATTTAGTTGTTTCATTTTCGCTCTTTATTCCAAAGGAAGGTTTTGACTGGTTTGAGGGTTTTTTAAAATTAAAAATGGATAAACATTCTTTGCCTGAGCAAAACATTCTGATCATTTATCTGACATCCCCTTCTTTCCCAGGAATCTGTTGCTCATTGTTCTGCAGCAGAAGAGAGCCTCATCCTTTAGGTGCTGATGAATCAAATGCTGCTCTTCAAACATGAGGAGATTCAGCCTGTGTGAGACGCAGGTATAACTTTCCACAGAGAGAAACTGAGGCAAGGAGCAGGTAGGCACAAGGCATTCAGGGTCACAGAGGAGAGTGTAACAGGGCCACTGTCACTGGCGGGTCCCTCGCCCACCAGCTGTGTCCCCCTTCAGCACCACGTCTGGCAGCCACCGGGATCTTGTGTTCGGGTGGTTCAAAAGGTTTGAGTTTACAAACCACTATTCCGTAGTTCATTTTGCTAAAAACTGCTCAAATGTTCACATGAGTGGTGCTAATTTTCAGGAAGGTAAATTAGCATAATTAATGACCAGCCAAATTTGGGGGTAATACAGTATGTAATTAACATTAGAGAGTTCTGTTGTACCACCTGCCCCCACATTTCATTGTTGCAGTGTATGAACTGTACAGGAGGCTATTTTCCCCTTTGCTGCACTGAGCAGAAAGCAGCTTTCTTCATCAGAATAAGCCATTAGCTGTAATGGCATGTAGGTGTAATGGAATGTGCTCGAAACATCTGTGCTGAGAGCAGGGGAGAAATTGCTGCATGCAGTCGTAGGCCTTTGGGGAGCTTGATTAAGGATTGCTTCAGAGAACTTGAGATCTGGCTTGGGATGCAAAAAAGAGAAGAAAGGAAAATAACACTAATAGATTTACGGATGTACTGCAGGGAGAACAAAGGATTTTTAATTTTTTTTACTTCCCTTTATTGCTCTTATATTGCATCTGTTCTCTGTTGGGCTTTCTCTTATTGAATTGATCTGGAAAAAAAATGTAGCTCAAAATGCAGTTTAGCAAAAGACATCCTTGCTGTATAAACATGAAAATAGCTTGATTTTTTTTTCCTTTGTTTGCTAATGAAGACCTCGTTGAAACCACAGATATTTCTAACAATAAATATTTATTGCATATGACATTTGCTTAAATCTGTTTTCAAGTGATATGTCCTCTATCTAGAAATTATTTAAAAACACACATAAAAAAAAAAAAAATCTGTACACAAAGACAATTCTTGCCCTGCATTATTTGCATTTCTGGAGTATTCATCTGTTCCTTGTGCTGATTTTTTTTCCAAGATTTCTTTAAAATGAATTTCTGATTTGTTTTTCTTCAACTACATTTGTTTGCACACATTTTTAATAACCAATGGAATATAAACTCTCAGTACACAACAAGAGTAATTGCAGAACCACTGGGCTATGTCAGTTCTGGCTATTGACCCATCAAACTGTGAAAAATCTGAAATGCAGTTTACAGGATCTTAGGCAAGGTGACAGGGAGGAGAAAAGCAATGTTATAAAAGATTACTTTGATGCCATACAAAGAGAAGGGTTAAATGTTTGAAAAATCCGTATTACAGAAGAGGAATTAATGGCTGCCTAGGACAGATGTGGATGTATCACACAGAAAATGAGAAACAAACCTGCAAATATTGGGTGGTTTAATGATTAAGTAAATCTTACACTTTCTAATTATAAATGACAACAAAGCACTATGTTCACTAGTATCCATCTTCCTTATGAAATAAGAAGCTTTCTGAGTTGGTGCCAAAAATGCCTTGCAATGAAGTTTAAAATATGTAGGGAGGCAAAAATGTAATAAAAATGCAAAAGCTAATAATATTATGGTGACTGGCATTGTTTACAATGTGGAGCACCTGCTGTTTTCAAAAAAAAAAAAGAGAGAGAGAAAGAAATAGTGAAATCATCAAACTGTTCTTAAATGGAAAATCTGGGCTCTCTGCCAATTACACAATGTGTTTCAGGTGCACTGTAAATAGGAACAATAAAAGGTGCAGGGGACAGAATCTGAAATGTTAAATCTCAGATACACAAGAAAATTATTTGATGATGTTACTTTGAAAGGAAGTCTTGGGTACCTTCCAAATTTCTTCAAAGTGGAAATAGGTTTAAATTCTTGCCTCTGTATAAAAGTTGTAAAAATCTAATTATCCCTTTTAAAAATTTGATTAAATTAACCCCAAAAAGAAGAAGAGCCAAAAAAATCTAAGAAACCCACAAGGGACTTCCCTTTTACTAGTCTATTCAACATGGGAGATGCTTGGTGACTACAGTGAAATATAACAAAACCAAATTCTATGATATAATAATAAAAAGCTAAGCCCACCCACCCCCAGAGTTATAAATTTGGATTTCAGGAGGCCAGTGCTGAGGTCTGGGTCATTGAAGTCAGAACATGAATGTGCTACACATTTCAGAGGAAAACTCACATTGTCCTGGCACGGTGTATCAGGGAACAAACGGTGGCCAAGTCCATGTTAGGCACTGGGTGCAGGGAAATTTGTCATTGGCCAGCTAAAGACTTGTATGAATATGCCTTCAGGCTATAGGACTTTAGCTGTAGACAAGAGTTTTCTTATACATATAGAGACCAGAGCTGGGATGAAAATTGGTCTTCATTCATATAATTAGAAGGAGAGTGGGAAATTGTTTAAGTATGTGTTTCTTTCTTTGGGAAAAATACTTTGGCTATGTGTTTTGTTGCAAGAGAAAATGAGAAAGTGAAGAGATGTCTTAAGCATGGTCAGAAAGTAGTTGTCAGGAGACTCTTTCTGAAATAAATGGAATGAATGATGGCACATGCTCTGACCTCGAGCCCTGTGCTGCTCAGCTCAGCTCACGCTGCTCCTGTCTCACCCTCTTCTCCCCTAGGACAAGGGGGGTTTGTCCCCACTGTGTTTGGGGAGCAGTTGCTGACCTGTGCACCTGCATAGTGCTGTTTGGCAAGAGCCAGACTCCAGAGATGGGGGGAAGGGTTAAATAGTATAGATCTCATGGAGCAGTGCTTAAACATGTCCTAAGCCTGTTTAGTTTACTAGTATAGATGTAGCCTTGGAGACCAGAGACCAGATGCTGTGCATCTGCTGCACTCCCTGTAAGATCAGCCCTGATTATTTCCACACCCTATATCTACAGGGAAGGCCTGTAATAAAGCAGTAATCACTTTCCTCCCATCCTCACCTGAACCATGAGCCAGATCTTCATTCAGTAACCCTTGGATAAATCAATAATCCTTCTGTGTGACTGAAATCAGACATACAATCTTTGTATTACTCTTTCTTTTGGGTCTGATCCTGCCAGTTTGCTGTCGTTAATAGGAACAGGATCATATCTCTTATCAATGGCAGTTTGTTTTCCATTTCATGCTGCAATTATCAAGCTATCTGAACAACGTTTATGAAAAGCCATTTATTTTAATAGAAGGAGAAACTGGGGACACCCTTGGTATTCTCATTTTACCAGGATGTAGATTATCAGCCTATTTCCATGTGACATCCTATTCCCATGAGCATTTCTATTTTTGCTTCTGTGCCTAAACTAACAGTGTTTCATGGTGGAGAACCAAAAAATAGGTATCACAGTTTTCTTCCACTTTTATGCAAGTTTTTTGGAGTACACACATACACCATGGCATCTTAAAATGGGCAAAGTTAAAAACAATACCAGAGAACAGTTGCAGGGCTGAGGCTTGAGCAGTGCTAAGCAGGACCTTGGCTACTATTGCATCCGTATTGATGTCTGGTTTTCTGGTACCAGATCTGAGTGCCAGAAGCAGAAGCTGCAGATCTGTTGCAATGGTGAAAGAAGGAAGAGCATCTGAACTGAGTTCAAAGAAGCAACCAAGTTATAAGGTAGAGTGGATTTGAGAAAAGGCACCAGATAATCTCTGCATTCTAAAAATGTCAGGATTTTTTTCCCTTTGAATCAAGGATTGTTGCTAACTAGGCTGAATACTGGTGAATCCAGTAAAGGGCTGAATATGTGGTTTTGGGCAACTAGTTCTAGGTGATTGTCCTTAAGGACTGGACCAGCTGACCTCCAGAGGTTCCTTACAAATTCAACAATCCTGTGATTCTGTTATTCTGTGAATCTATAGCTACACCTCTTCAAGGAATTTGAAAAAATATTTATGCATTTTAAATCACTTTGAAGTAGAAGAAAAGAAGTTCAAAGTATGTTTCTTCTCTGGTGGATGGAGGTGAACTTTCCTTCCTCTCTGCCCCCTCTGTTATGTGGGAGTGGTTATACTCCTTCTCTTTGTGAAAGTTCAGCATCTCCTATGACATTCAAATAGTGTGAAAATGCAACCAAAACTCATGGGTGGTGCTGACTCTACTAAATTCAGTGGAGTCATCGATCTATGACTTCACTGGGCTCAAATTTTTATTCTTTGTTGAATGAATTTTCATTCAGTGCTGATTCTCACTTTTAAGATGGACACAAGCAGACACACAGGAAGAACTTCCTGGGATCACACCTTAACTGATGCATTTAAAACTGCTTTGAAAATAAACTTCTTGCAGGAAACTCTTTAATTAATTGAAGATAAATCCACTAGCACAAATTAAGTATCAGTCACTTTCAACAACCCAACTCTAATTCCCAGTGAAGCTTTCCCTAATGGTTTAGGTAAAACTAACAGTAAAAAACAAGAGAGTTTTAGTTATATAGTTATATATTTGAAGGCACATATAACCAAAGATCAGATGATTTTATGTGCACCATAAGTATCCAAAGATATGGCATAGTTAAAACCAAAAAAATTTAGATCAACCTTTAAGTTATTAAGGCTTAGATAGATCCAAGTTTGTGAGCATCATAGTTTAATCATCTTAGAGTCTTTTTAATGGCATTAGTTAGTACACTTATAGTTAGCACTGCTATGATATCCAAACTTTTCTTCCCAAGCCAGGGAATATGAAAATGAGACAGTTGGTTTGAGCCCCAACTGTGAATGTTTAGTCCTAGTGATTTCAGGTTCAGATCTGGCTAGCTTAGGAGAGGTTTAGGACTACGTCCATAGCAAGAAGACAGTCTGACATTGCTGCTTCAAACATCTTCAAGAGGAGTGTGAGAGCAGCTTATTCCACCACTTCAGCTATTTATTCTCTTCTTATAGACAGTATTATATAAGAAAATATAAGCATCAGAAAACCAACAGCTCAGTTTGACAGCATGAAATGCAATTAAATCAGGAACCTTGTAAAATAAAGCACAGCAACACCAAAACTGTGTCTTCCCAGATGATGCCACAAGCTGTAACAACCCAGTTTCAGGTTCAGACCAGGTAAGACCAAGGACAATGGCAAGAGAAGTACTGGAAGATTCTGGTGATGGTACCTCTCTGCAAACACAGAATGACTTACTCCCATGTTTTGTCACCCTTCGTCAGAAATCTTCTGGGAAGACCAAATCTATGAGAACACCATGATGTCTCTTATAACAGAATATACATCAGACTGGCCAGTATTAATGGGCAAAGGCAGAAACAGTCCTAAAAGAACCTGTGCATGATTTGACTACTTCATTAACACAGAATATAACATTTCATCAAATGTTTCTTACATCACACGCACACTGTTCAAAGGAACTCTGGCATCTTCGCTACAAAGCTATCCAGTCTTCTTTCAAAATTTGAAGTAGTAAAAATGCAGCTCTTTTCTAGATGATTCTTAAGTTAAACACCCTTGTTCTTCAAATAATCTCCTCTCCCAAAACATATTTACACACTCTGATCAAATCACTTCTTTCCCTTTGCTTTGGGAAGCTAGCCAGCTTGAGCTGCTCTGCAACCACCAATTTCCTTCAACAGATCCAAATTACCTTGTGGCTCCTTGTTTGTTTTGGGTTTTTTAAAAGCATGATTTTACAAAAGAAATAGTACTGCAAAGATAGATTTTAGGATGCTGCATCTGCTAGGTGTCCCAAAGTATTTCCATACAAGGATTTTGTTAGTTTTTTGCACTCTGAGCACATGCTCAGCTAGATAGCCACAATGACTCCCTCTTTCATAGGTCTGTTCTTATTAATTTATTTTTGTGCTACTGGTTTTTTAGGTATAGGGAAATCAGCTTCTCTTACCCCAGATCACTGATACATGATAGGTGTGTGCTATCAGTCTGAGTGCCCAAGATTGGTTGGTGAGGTGTTGCACATGGAAGGCCTTTAGCACTACAGTCTGCTTCTTACCCCAGACTGACAGATCTTGAGCTTAACTTTCAAGGCCCTTATGCTCTTCTTGAGCTTTTGCATGAGGGCTGCTGCAGGCAGCAGTTGTACTTCAGTATGCATGTGAATGTATTAATGTGGCTACACAAGTGCTGTACTGACATGGTCACCATCCCCACACAACCCAACCCCTCCATGGTGCTGGCTGGGTCACCCCACTGGAGTTCCCTGCTGGCCAGAACTCGAGTGAGCATCCACCCACAGGCAAAGGTGACAAATGCCACTTGCAAGTGGGAGATAGATACAGTGGGGAAGAAAAAGCATCTCATCACACGTGTTGGGGTAGCATTTTGTGGCATGGCTTGTCACATTTTACTGCTTATATATGAACATCCTCACCACATCACATCAGCAAAACAAGATATATTTACTTCACTGTATCCTACAAAAATAACCCTCTGGCTAAAATATGCACTCACCCTTTAAAAAACATTGCAAAATGCCTCTGATTTCCCTCAGAGGGGTTTCTTTGAAAGTCTGGGTTTTGGCACAGCTTGTTTTGCTGATATAAACACGTTAATAGTGAAAATGTCAAAAAGCTTATTGATTTTAATTCTTGAGATGGAAAAAACACATAAAAGTTCTGTTCTGTGCTCTAGGTAAATAAATGAGCATGGTGTTTGTACGTTGCAGCCAGTGAACCATGCTTTATGTTAAACCCTTCCTCCACATACAGGAGAGTGAACAAAGCTTAATAGTGGAAAGAAGACACAAATTACCTCCAGCCTTTTAGAGGCACAGTAGAGGCTTCAAACACTGGAAGATACATGACTGAAACATCCAGAAAACCCTGTTTCAAAAAAAAATTATCTCAAGCTTTGTGTTAGCTAATGTAATACTAAATAATACTCTTTGAAGAATAACAAGATCAGACAGTGCTTGTTCATGTTACTCCTGAAGGAAAATGAATCTATTTTATGCTGATGTGCTAAACTGGAGGCACACACATGTGAGTACAAGTGTGTGCACACACATGTGTATGTTCACATACATGCATAGGTATATGTGCATATTTAGACAGTGCTTTTGCAAAAAAAACCAAAAATAAATTACTCTATGTATGCCCTTACCTTCCTCCTACTATGAATTGCCTTTTTGTTAGTCCACTGAATAACCATTTGTCATGGGCTTTACTGTACCATGAAGTTATGATTAATATTATGGCTCATGTACAGCGGGTTGAAAAACCATATTCATTTTCAAAGTCACGTTGCATTGATTAGAATTCACTGCAGGTTATTCAAATAACGATCCTCTCCTTTCCCAGGAGAATCTCCGTCTGATTTTTCTTTATCCTCATTAAAGATCCCAGGTGCAGACAAAGCTTTACATACTTCTAATTTGCATTATCCTTGGGAAGGAGGTAATTCACATGCCTTCAGTATATAGCACTTGTTTTGTAGTTTGCTCTTTCCTATCTGTCTATTTAAATAAATCAAGAAATTTAGCCTTTATAAATCCTCTGACAATAGAAAATGCCAAATTTTATTATGCTTAGTAATGAGCACATGTATTCTGAAATATCAATTATCATTCAGATTAAATGAAACAATTTTTTTCTTTGCTCTTTGTCAGTTTTTTCTTAAAATACAATCTCTGCTCACTCTCTCAGTGATGGGAAAAGGTGAATTTTTAAAGCAAAGATACAGATTTCATATCAGCCTTTGACCAATGCGAGAATATCCCTCATCAGTCTCTGAGAAATCATTGACAGGATTTAGTCTTTTTCTTTTTACTGGTCAAATATGGAACAGTGAAAGATCATAACATCTGTAATTGCTTGGTGGAACTTAACAGTCCCATTAACCCTCAAAATGCAGCACTTGTGTGAATTCCACATCTGTTTTCTGAGGCATAAGTTGTGTGGCCTATGTTTTGCAACAAAATAATCTGTCTTGGACTATTTTTATCGCAAGCTTTTGTGTAATGAATTTAGCCCGAAGCAGACTGACAACATTGTTGACATTTCATTGAGTTTCCATCCTCAAGAGAGAGGAAATTTTAGCTAATTAAATAATGTTATAGTGTCTCAGAAACTACAAAGGCAATGGGAAACCACACAGCAGTCATACTGTATTTCTTAAGATCACTTGTGTATTCCTGAGGTTTTATTATGCAGAAGTGATTCTTCTAACAGTCTTAAAAGCAAGTCATACATTAGATAAACTTTCCATAACTCAACCTTGATAGTAATATTTGTAAACTGGTTAGTGTATATATGAGACGAAGCCAAGTGGGAAAAAGAGCTATTAGAGGAATACTGAAACAATTACTACTTTTCACCACCTCAGCACAAATGGACAGAACATGTTGCCCATGTGTACAGGTGGTAGAGAGACAATAAAGACCTTTTCTCTGTTCCTTTGTGGCTACCCTGCTCCTCTGCTCTAAGGGGGTAGGGAAAGGACAGGGGAAAGATGGGGGCAGGCTGGCTCATGGAAAGGTTGGTAATACAATGCTGGTCCCAAAGGGATGGTGGGAAGTAATTCTGGGGAGGGTGGGGAATGGTGGGGCCAGTGGATTTCTCTTGCCCCAGCACCACATACTCTGCTTCTGATCCCAGCAGGACACAGGAGGTGCTGTTAGTCGCCTTCCAACACCATGAGCTGTTTCTGTGGGTGGTCAGCTGCTGACCAAAATGGACCAGAGAGCAGCTGCCCCAAAATGGACCAAAACAAGGGGCAAGCATTATAAAATTTTATTCATAAAATAATTATGAAATTTTAGTGGGCCAAGCCAAGGTGCCTCCCCAGCTTCTGCGTTCCCTGACTCCAGAAGGTGGTTGTTGTCATCCCTGATGTCCTCGGGGCTTGGGGTGGTGACACTTTAGGCAGCACCTGCACCAGTTCACTGGCACAGCAGGAAGCTCAAACTTCACTGTGAGCTTGGGCAATGACTAACTCACTGCTGGAAAACACCTTTACCACACACAGAGCTCCTGACAGTCAGAGGAAGAAGAGAGACAGAATAAAACTGCTGCTGTGCTCAGCTTTTGAATAGGATTTATCCAAGCATGCTGGGACACTGCAGTGAGAAAATGGCAGGAAATTTGACCAGCTCAACCCAACCAGGACAGGACAAATCACTTCCCTCAGATCTGCCCTGAGTGCAAGGCACAGTAGAGAGGTGACTGGAAAGTAATTCAGCTCGCCATTCCTGCAGAAAACAAAATAAATGGATTGCACTCTTCTCCATGTGCAGGAAAGCGAGTTCTTTGTTTCCAACACCTTTACTTCTGATGTAGAGGCCCCCCATCTTCACCCCCTGGTCTTGCTGCACACCCAGCATCTGTGATTACCTTGGAGGATGCACTGAGGGTGCTCAAGTAGTGTGTTTCTGTAATAACACTCTCAGGCTGCCTGTCACATCAGGAAGAAAATAATACATTTCTACATTAATGATTTAATTTCCTTTTAAATATGTTAGTGTTTCCCTGATAGGAAATTATTTATATTATCTTGTTTCATGACTAAAGTGATTCTTAGCATCAATGAATGAAGTACAATATAAAAGAAATACAGTTGCTGAAGAAAGTACTGGTTTTCTTTGCATTTCCCCTTCGGGCACAGGGTGCTATTTGCTGGTAGTTTACATTGATGGCCACTCCAATGTGTCCTTCTTAGTTCTTAGTTCATGATAAAGACATTTTATATTTGCATAACACCTTTCATCCTGCAAGAGCAAAGCACTTAAAAAAATTAATTTAACGTTATAATCTCCCAGCAGTGGCGATTCACCCACCGTGCTGGTGGCAAGGAAACTCGGAAATTATCCCTGCTCATCAGAGGCATCAGCCAGCACTAAAATACTCTGGAACCCAGAAGGGCTTTCTGGGGGGGTTGTGTGTGTTTGTGTCTGCTCACGAGTGTGTGTGCTGAAGAAGGGTCTCCCCATGGCCAGCTGCCTCCGGATGGACTTAGGGTCTTTTCCTGCATATGGCAGGAAGCTGAGGTTTTCGGTTGCACAGAGGCAGAGAGGAGAGCTCAGGATTCCTACCGTGAGCCCCAAAAATCTTTATTCTCCCATTAAGCCTCGGGGAGTCTGAAAGATTTTATTAGCCTTAATTACATTTTGTCTGGGATCATGAGGTCGGTGGGCTTGGCGAGCTTTTGTTTTTAAAAACCTAACTTGCTTGCCAGGCGAGTTTCCCAAGCTCTCATTTTATTGTGGTTTCCAGCAGGGGATCTTGTTTCAAGGGATATGATCAAAGTAAAGGACATTTCTTCTGGGACTTATTTTACATAGATTAGATCTCATTATGCAACTTGCTCTTTAGTCTATATTCTTTTTATAAGCTTCTGGCTATACGAATGAATTTTACATAGTAAAGTGTGAATTTATTATAATGAATACACTTTCTGAGTGAAAGGAAGGCAAAATACAGCATAGTGTAACACATTTAAGCTTCCTTATCAACAACAAATTTCAGCATTGCAGCAGTTTAATCTTATCTCAAACAAGGTTGCTGCACATTAATTTCAATGCAAATTTTCAGCTGACTTTAATTTCATTTTTAAGTTAAAAAATATTTTCTGGAATGGTGTCAAATTTTGCATTTTCTTCCTAAATGCATATTTCTAAGCCTTCTTTCAAAGGCATGGATGATTTTTTAGGATTTCAAGATCTGTCCTTGATTAAGTCGTTTCAACTTGACACCTTGAGAGTTCCACAGAGGTGGGAATTTGTGATGATGTCCAGCAGCTACTTCTGAGTACAAAATGCTCTGGATTAGTTCTGTTGGACAATCTCTAACAAGACTGAAAATTGAAGAAATTAAAGGTTAACAAAGAACAGATCTTAGCGTACACAGGAATTCTTGTCCAGTGTTGTTAAGGTTTAGGGACTGGCAGAAGCAGCAATGTTTTTAAAGGCTTCATTCTAATAGCATACAAATAAGAACAGATTTTTCAGTTTTATACTTCTGCACTGTGCATCTATATGCACTTCTATTTAATATGAAGTTTGGGTCAATGCATGTGTGAGCTCATCCAATGTTTATGTAAATTACTTGCTTTTACTTACTGAATTTCCTGATGTGAGTAAGCAGATATGCTTTTATTATCTCCTAATCTAGTCTGAGTTGAAGCTGAAATTATCAAGTGAACTAGAATTTAGTTGTCAAATGGAAGAGTTTTATGCATTTTTTTGTGGTTGATATATATATATATATATATATATATATATATATATATATATATATATAAAACTTTTCAAAACTTTTCAAGTAATCTAATTAATAAGGTTTTTCAATGAGAGTGATGCTCTTAGAAATAGATTCAGTCATCTTGACTCTTTATTATATTTCATGAGTGGGGGAAAAAAGCTTTTTCTTTTACTGTCAAGGGCAAAAACTTAGATGCACTTGTTTCTATCAAGTCAATAAAACTGGTCATTGAGCTAGAAGTGTAAGTAGTCTAAGGATCTGTTCTTGTAACTGTGAAATTTGTCTCAGCTAAAAGACTTTCTTCATTTTAGACTGAAATACTAAGGGCAAATTAGAATACCTAGAGGGTTTGCATTCCGACTGATGTTGTAGTCAATACATTTCATGAACGGGAAACGGGATTTTCACAAGAATTCAGCAACTACTTCCCTCTGGACCCAGAGAATTCAGTGCACCTTGAGCCTTTCTGAAAAACCCACACTTAATTTTGCAGGGACTGCTGCCCTATAGCAAATATCCACAACTGAGGTCTACTAAATGTGCACAGCATGCATTCACTACTTCTTCCCCAAATCTGATTCAGTCTCAAATGAACCCATGTAAAAGCTTGTGTACAAAGGGGTTAAATTCATACCAACATATTTAATTGCAATCTTATTTACAGCATTTAAGCAGCTACTATATGTATTTCCCAGGTTATGATCCAGAGTTTACACATCTTTCGTTTATCACAGCATAAAGCAGTGTCTCAGGAAAGAAATGTTTTTCAGTTAAATGGTTAATTAAGACTTGAGATAATTTTTTTTCTGATCAATGCAAGTCAAATTCTCAGTGCAAGTGGTTGAATCATCTTCAGAACTCTGATCATAATTAAACCACAAGGAGCCTGTTATGATTAAATGTGGGAAGCTGAAAATACATGAACCATAACAAAGGATCTGAATTCGCTTCAAGCTTTGCATAAAATACCATTTCAGATTTTTTTATCTTAGTATAAAAAAAGCTTTCATCTTGTACCTTTCCTTTTTTTGGTTTTTTTTTTTCAGAATTTCTTCCAAATTCAATTACATTTTTCCACCTTAATAATAAATCTTGGACATGTTACTGCTGAGTTTCCTAATCTGTAAAATTCCCTATGTCCTCTATCCAAACAATAGACTTCTCTTCATTTTTTATTAGAAATACAGAATCCTAAAGGATACTCTTAAACAGTTACACTTAATGTATTGGTAAGTAAATATTTCTCCAAATTACTTTCTCACAGCTGTATAATCCATACATGGTGTTGGTACACTACAATAAATTTCTAAAATTTACATTCTTTATTGTGTTCTAATTCTTTATTGCCATAATGATTTTTGTTTCTGTCTTTCTAATTAGACTATATAGCTTTTACAGAATAGCTTTTACACAGGATATTTGTTTTTCTGTTCATGTAATTTAATCTTGAATGCTTGTAATCACAGCACATGCATATCTAAAAGGCACCAAATTCTGTTGTTTTGCCTTGGTAAAAATTCTCTTTTTAAAACAATGGGTGGGAAATACAGGGGTTTGTGAAGGAATATCAGAAGGAATGTATACTGCTAAACAAACAAACATCCAACCACCTCCCCCACCCTGAAAAAATAATAAATTTTGTTAAAAAAGAAAGATGGTCAGTATTAAATTCTTATAGTTAGATCAACCTTTCCAACTTTGTGAAATTCAGTGTAGCAGACTTGAGTGAGATGAAGTTGCACAAAGTCTGAACAGAGACTACAGCATCTCAAAAGCAGGAGTGAATGAACCTGCAGAGGATTTTGGTGTTCACACCTCTCTCTGCTAACAGCACCACCAAAGAAAGCAGGTTGGAAGACATCTCCTCTGTGTGCACAGCCAGAGGAGAAAAAATCCTCTTCTTTCCCTCTTTCCTATCCTGGCTCGAAGGGAATGGGTGTGCATCATCTCTAGTGACTTGTGGTAACCAGTAAAGCCCAGAACCAGGCACACAGGTCTGAGGTCCCCACACAGCAGCTTCCAGCTGGAGCCTTAGATCCACCACAAGTAGACAATGGGGGCAGGATATCTCAGACAAGAGAAAATGCTTCAGAGAGAGAGGGACATATAAAACACTGTGTACTTTTTGAGTCAGATGCTTCATTTCAGTCCCTTTTTACATATCTAATTAAGACCCACATTAAAGACCTAAAATCCCCTCCAGGAAAACAGTGCCTTGGTCACTCTTTCGAGGCAGACTGTGGCACAGTCCTGTGCAAATGCTGGCTGAAGGAGGACTGCAGAGGGAGAGCCTGATGCTCAGTATGCCAGCTTGAGGAGCAGGTGACCTAGGTTTGAGGTCCTATTTGTTGAAGCTAAACCACTCAGTAGAAAGGAATGAAAATTTCCTTGACTCAAAATAGTAATAAGAAGAAAGGCCATGACTGTACGAGCATTTACCTGTATAACAGCAGGAAGTTGGGAAACTGTGATGGCTTGCTCATATACTTCCTAAGTTTCATCCTGACACTGCTTAGGTGCCTGAATTCCTCCCTCTGATATGGTTTTTGGAACTTTTATCAGTTGTAGTCAGGCCTCTCAATACATATTTGCTGAATCCAAGCCCTGTACTACTCACTTAGTGAAAACATGTATTAATGGGACTTTTGTCTTTGTGCTTCTGTCTGTGAGGGGATGAGAGTCTCTGTGCCATGAAAGTTCTTGAAACATCACCTCCCCTCCACCACCACCACCTCCTCACAGCTGAGGGATGTGCTACTACGGCACAGCTGACTTTCCTCACTTCAGGTTCAGGAAGCAACTCTCTACAAGCCAAACTGTTGGGGCTTGTTCACTGTATTTTACAGCATAATGGACAACATATCAAGGGGAAAATAATCATATTTACATTTTTTTCTGCTAAGTGGGAGGAAAAGGAAACGGCATTCCAGAGAGTGATAAAATGAGAATGAATTCATTACAGGGATAGAGTGGCTAGGAGATTTATTTTTTTAAAACATTTTAATGAATACATGACATTTTCACCAAGTGAAAATACGAAGTACATAAGTAGTATTTACCTACAGATCATAGCATAGCATAGTATGAAATTCTTCCTTTGCAAGAATCCTGGCAGAATGATCCCATTTTGCAGGAAATCTTTCATTATGTTCAGGACTGCTTACCTTTAGTAATGAAAGCCAGATCTTTTTCCAGTTAAGCCAGTTGCAAACCTTCTGGTTTTTTCAGCCATCACAAAAATTGTCTAATCCATATTACAAACATGCTTCCTCATTTAGTTCTCTCTGGATGCAAAACTGGTTACTGTCACACTGAGTGCTCATGGTCAAGGTTCAAGTAATGGCTAATGCTCTAAGTGAGGCTACATATTTAGTTCAGAATGCATTGTCCTAGTTGGTGAACACAAAACAGCTCCCTAGCCATTTAATTATCTGAGATCATAATGACCCTAACTTAGAATAGGATTTTCTGCCACACCTTCTGGTTTCTGAAAAGCAGTGCCCTGAAGCAAAACCAAGTTTGTTCTCTTTGATTTTTTGTGTATTTTTTAGTATTTCTAATTCAATCCAATTTTTACATATTTATTAGGGTGGTTTATATCTTACGTTTCTTCACAATGCTGGTTTATAGCTAGTTTCCCTTTTGGAAGCATTAAACATATGAAAATAGGGTGCACACACATGAGGGGATACTTACTCATGCAAATAATCCAATTGAACTCGGTGAACTTCCTGAAGACAGCATTACTCATGCAAGTAAGTGATTACAGGACTGTGTCACACAATGAACAGTGTGGGCCTGATTTTCTTCTCACCTACACTGGTTTTACATCATTACAGTTGCACTGGATCTAATGGAATTACTCTTCATTTTTCCCAATGTAAGAAAATTGAGATTCACACACCCACTCAAAAAACTTGATGATAATAATAATAATAATAATGACCACGAATGAATGATGACTCATTTAGGTACAATGCAACAGAAGTAGATCTGTAAGTGCAGTTCTGTGAAGATCTTGCTATTAGCCAAACTCATTTTGGAGCCTGATCCGTATCTGACTAGGGTTGCAGAGGGCTTAGAATTTGACATGCAGCGCTCATTATCAATTCTTTTTGACTCTGGAGAACAAATTTACTTAAAGTCCCAAGAGAAAGGTAAGGAAAATGTTACTGCATTCACCTTATACATAACATAAGACAAGCATAAAGGGGATTAATTTAAAATATTTTCACATGCTATAAAACACGTGTTCTACAAACACTCACAGGTGGTTAAAACCAAAGATCTCTGAGAAACTTATCAACTCTGTCATAGAAAATGTGCAGAAGTAGCACAAAAACCCCTCTTTAGAGAAGAAAATATTCAGAAAACCAGCAGTGAAGCGTTACAACCCACAAGAGATCTTACTAGCATCAGTTTTCCTCAGTGGGCATCTCCGTGGAAAGACTTTGTATCCCTTCTTCCAGGCAGTTTTGTACACCAAAGAGAATGAGCATTTCCCAAAACCCATGCAGGAATTGTTCTGATTCTGCATTCAATTCTCAGAATTATCAATTTTGAGAACTTAAAATTTCAGCTTCATGAATTTGCCAAACTAAAAACTCCCTGGATCTCCAGCATGATTGCTTTGATGAATTGAATCCTTCTAGTCCATTTAACATGAAATAACAGACTTGTGTTGATGGTGCTTTTGTTCTTGATAGTAGGAGAACATGTTACTGAAAAAATTAGCTACTCACCCTTAAGTAATTACTAACATTCCAGCTCCTGAATATAAAAATTACGAAAGAGCAGATAGAAACAAACAAAAATTGTATTAATAATACATAATGAAGTGATGCCTACAAGTGATATTTCAGCGGGGCAAAAAAATAGGAAAACTATGGTTTTCATGGGGCCTTAATGTATGTATCCCTCTCTAATGCTTCCATCTTCAAGCAGTTCTGTTTTATTGACACAACAACACAAATTGCAGAAGTAAATTGAATCACAGGCTCAGAATGTAAAAATCAATGAGAAATAATTTTGTAGCACTAAAGTGAACAGTGTAATGCTAGGTATTCATTTAATTAACCATGAGCCTTTCCACATAATGCACAATCATTGCCAGCTTTTCAGCTCACGGTTATTCCAGGAATAATGGGTTTGGGATTCATCTTTAGAAAACCTGCATTAATATTTGAAAGCATTTAAATCCATTAGTGGGTCATCTGAACACTGCAGGTCACTTTTACATTGCTAATTGAAACAATAGTAATGGGTTATAATCTACTATCTAATAATGCCTGGAGTGTTTTACCGCTTTTATATCCGCAGATTCCAGGAAATATGTAAATTTGTTGCTGAAGTGTTATAAAATATGGAAATTTAAATGGCAAATATGAAACTATTTCTTTTCATAAATTTTAAAAAAAAAACCCACTTGCAGCATTAATAAACTGAAGAGTTACACTATATTTTGATGTCAGGATAAATTCCTTTCTATAGACTTTACAGTGTTCATCGCTTCTGCGCTGTAGGCTTAACATCTGGCATTCACATTTTCAACATTGCCATTAAGAGAAAGTGAATATCATTAAACCAGTGAGTAAACAATCATGTCATTGTTTCCATATGCAAGCTATACATTGACTCAGTCTGCTGTGTTCTGACAGCAATGTGTTTTGTTTTGGTTAGGTTTTTTCCCTCCATGATTTGATGCAAACTTTTTTTTTTTTCATGGGATTATCTGTTTCTCCTGCATGTAGAAATAGCCATACCATATGGAAGTTTGAATTTAGGGTGGCTTACTTTCAGTTTTGTGCTGTCTTTCTTTTTTTCTTTTTCTTTTTTTTTTTTTTTTTTTTTTTTTTTTATTTAAAAGGTACTGAAAGGTAAAGTTGCTTTGCGAATCTTTCAGGTAATTGAATAGAACACAAATTGATACTTAAACCCTCATTTTCGTTTTTAATTAAACAGGCATCTTGCACATTTACCTGCATCTTCATAGGCTTAATTACAGTCTGATTGGGCAAAAAGATCCCGAGAAGAGCATCTCATTACATCTAGGTAGGCTGCACTGGCAGGAATGTGTGGCATGTGTATAAGAGGAGGTATGTGTTAGTGAATGTGTTTAAATAATTTACTTGGTTAATAAAATATGGATGGCATGTTTGAGGGAAAATTGTGGATCATTGTATCACCTTTGCACTCACCAGTGGAAAAAAAAAATCAGTCTGTAATGTGGTTGATGGGAGAAAATGAAAAAAAAAATATATTGTGGGTAACATTTTAACACAAACCCATTAAACTGGGAACAATTCTATATTCAGCAAGGTAAACAAACTTCTTGCTTCCTAGTGACATGTATATTGCCCTAACATGTGCCATTCTGTTTGGAAAATAATGGTTTTTGCGGGTGAATAAACCTCACAGCTTTTATGGCTCACTCCAGAGTGGTGTGATATTTGGTCCTCTAAGAATACAAAGCATCCAAAGCTCCCTTCTTCCTCTATTTTACAAGGGGAAAGGGGGCTGCAGATGGGATCTTATTCTGTAGGTTCTTGTTTGAGGAGACATTGTTACCAAAAAGCTGTAATTTCATTAGTATGTTTTTTGAACAATAGCTATCGATCAGGGCTGTCAGATGCTGTCAGAGGCAGAATCCTTGCTATTCAGTATCTCTTGGCATGTGAGGAGGAGGAGGAGGAGGAGAGCATGCAGTGTTTCTCCTCAGCTGACTGCTATTCCTCTCCCCAGGAACTGCTCTGTGACGGAACCTGCAGGTAGGGCTAGCAGAGACAAGAGGGTCTCACGAGACAGAAAACCTCCTTCTACCCCAGCAAGAAATAATGCATGAGTAGGCACAGCAGTGGTGTGGAGTGAGAGCCCTTCTGTGCCCTGGGAGGGCTGCTCTGCCACGGTGATATGGCTACAGAGGGAGGGGGGTTAGTTCATCAAAATAGAGAGTCTCACCTCTGGTTTTCATTGCCATGCAGGGAATGAATTAAAATCATCTCCACTGGGATATGATAAAGATATTTAAAAGGCAGTTTTTAGTTGAATTTCAAAAATATGCACAGCCAGGAACAGCAGGAGATGCTCACTGGTAGATAGTCTCAGCTCTAGCAGGCCATTCTCTAGAGTGGCATGAGAAGCACCTACTCTGAGCCAAGAAGAATGTTATCCACAGAGATAGATTGCTCTATAAATTATCTAGAGCTGTAGAACACGCAAAATTCCCAAGACAAAACCTGTCACTCTCTAACTTTTCTTCAGCATAGGCCAAACTTTCTAAATCCACTTGTGATTCTACAGGCCCATGGGGAGTTGGGGAACCTCTACTCCCTCTCTGCCTAGCACATATCTTCCCTAGAACCACCTTGTGTTAGCCAAAACATCAAAACCTGGGATACAGAGATTGAAAATAACGCAGGTAGATGGTTTGGCTAGAAACAAGTACATTTCCCCTTCATTTTCCATATACCATGTAAAACAAATCATGGATCGTGCATATAGGCAGGAGCTGAATGATAGTGATGGTTGATAGAGGCCTTCCAGGTTATGCAATAAACTATCCTTGGGCTCCAGCCCTGTGTGCTGGAGAATAAGCTGCCAGTGAGTGCAGTGTTTGCAGCCTATTCTCATATTTGTTCTTGGTTGAGGTTTTATTTAACATTGGAAACCCTAAACAGATGACTGTTCTGGATAATATGGTTTGTGCTGTTGGCAAGCTTGCAAAAGAGCACTTATTAAACAAACAGTTTTTATTATTTTTAAAAGCTTTAAGAAGGCCTTTTTCCCCTTTTCTGTTGGAAAGGAGAAAGATCTGTGATTCCATGGCATGGAAATATTGCTGTACTTGAACGAGGGCTTTCTCTTTTAAAAATAAGTACTCTGCATTGACTGGATAACCAGAACCTTCCATATCTTACATAGCACAGGTTCAAACACAGATGCATGTCTGAACACCTGGCCTTGAGAAAAAGAAGGGATTTCTCTTCTGGAGAGGTCTGTATCATAAGGACAGTCAATGCTGGCAATCTTGGCAAAGGGGCAACAGGTAACATGTGGAGAAAAATCTCATATTTTAATCCCAGAATACTTTTCCATATGCTGCCATGGATGTATTCAGATAAACAGTGAGTTCAAACACTGTGGTCCTTTCTCCAGCAAAATTCCCTTCTGAACTAAGTTTTGCTTGAGTGATGACAGTGTTTGTCACATAATAAGGTCTTTAATTTGCTGCAATGTCAATAAGGCACCTTGTCAAGGATATTACACTTAATTAAACAATAAATAAACCAGACCCACCCTGCTCCAATCAGATAAAACTTGCCTGGCTGCCCAGCTTTGGAGGCTGACAGGGTTCAGGGACTGTTTAGGCGAGTCTGAAGCGAGGCAGGGAAGTCAAGACTGGCTGGGCAGAAACCCCAAGAGGGTGCCAGTGACAGTCTGGGTGGGATGTGTGCCCTACCTTTGGAGACAGGGAGAAACAGATAGCTGAGTCTAAACAGAACTGCACAAGCAGCAGACAGTCTCAAGGGAAGTGTGTCCCTGTTGAGACATTTTCCCTTGGTAAAATTAGTGAGTTCAGCTTCAGCTGTGCAATATGTTGGCCAAAATCTCAAGAAATCCTGGAACCAATTTATTCCATCTGGAAATTAGTTTCAGATTTTATTGCTTTCAATTTTTGTTCCAGAGCAGATTCTGTTTCCAAAGAGAGGTCTCTGGTACTTTGTCCTTCAAGGAGGTTTTTTCAAGGGTGTTTTGTAGGTTTTTGTGGTTTTTTTTTTTGTTTTGTTTTGTTTTTTTGTTTTGTTTGTTTTGTTTTGTTTTGTTTGTTTGTTTGTTTTTTATTTCTAAAGCACATTAATTAGAAAGATTTGGGGGAAAAAAAAATTAATATTCTGTACAATAAGATGTTTCAGTGGAAGCTCCTTTGCAGGCACATCTCAAATATCAGCATGACATGAGATCCTTTTGGAAATCTAAATAGTTTCTTCTAACAAGCAGGTATTTTTACCTGTTCTTTATAAATGTCATTTAATGAAGCTGCAGCTGAGCCTTTTATTTAACCATTTGTCCTTAACAGGCAAAAGGAAAAGGGGACAGGCATGGAGAGGTATCCAGTGCCTGTTAAAAACAATCTGTGTGTATTCATTGCCAAAGTAGTTAAATATTCCTAAGTCATATCTGAACATCTGCTTCTGGTTTAGTGCTTTGATTGAAATTATTTTAAATGTGCTTCTACCTGAAAATGATTTCTTTTAAAAGGTGAAGGCTGGTGGTGATTTTCTCACTAAGAATGACAGCACTTCATCAGTAGAGCATCCCTGGCTCTCAGGAAATCCACCATCTGCTTACTTCTCCACTTTTTTAAGGAACAGAAAATCTGAAAACTAAGCAGTAACAGGGAGGGGGGGGAAAAAAAAAAAAAGGCAAAACCTGCAAGTGAACAATCCTAATGGATTTCACATGCAATGTGTTTCCCTGCATAGTTCACCAATTTTCACAGCAACTCATTCTTCTAAGCTGGTAACCCTGGGTTATCTGCTTAAAGTTTTTCACCCAGAGCTGCAGCCTGTTCTGATGAATGCTGACAAATGAAGTAAGAAAATTATGAATGAAGTCTGCCACCCTGGGCTAACTTGTTTGTAACTCAGAAATAGTTATTAATGAATATTTTGAGTGAAGGGAGGCAAGATGAATGGAACACGGACACAGCTCCCAAATCTACATTTGTTCACAAGACAAAGACATCTCTAAGACCATGAAATCCAAATTTTTACTGCAGGCAATGATACTTGTGTAAGTGATGTAGATATATCAATGTTCATCTGAAAGCAAGCTATGATTTCATTCTTACTACTTCTTATTCCAGCTCCTCACTCCTTTACATACTTTAACCTCTAATCTTCTTTTAATTTCCAAATCTGTTCATTCATGGACTGTCTATTCAGCATTCAACAGCATCTTCCAGTTGAAAACATTTTTTCTACATCCTGACTGTCCTTCTCTCACCTCCAAGAGTGCAGAAAGCAGTTCTGTTCCCCCAGAGTTTTTGTTTTTCAGATTATAAGAAAAGGGAAGCAATTTGTTTCTGCCCATACAAGAGGCTTTCTGCTTCCACTTATCCTGCTGATGTTTCTGCACCTGCTCAGTGTGAATTCAGGTCCCCTGCACCCTGGTGATCACAGGGAGACATGGGTCTTGCTGATACTTCATGTGGAGATAGTTGCTCTTTCCATATCTTTCCTTAGCACCCCAGGTCTAAGTTCTTCATATTTGCCTTGGCCAAGGCCAGTGATGTCCCTGGCATAACTCACATCAGAGGTTTGTACATTTAAGTGTACTTTAAAGCACTGGCTTTGTCCTTCATAGAGATAATACTACAATACACAATATTCCTGTCACAGTTTTAAGATTGGCTTCCAAAGGTCGTGCATTAAAAGTGTTGAGAAGACACATGCAGATTGTTCACAGCCATGTAGAGGAGCCTGTTCAGACAGTGCATGTTAAGATGTCTTTTGATTTTTCTCAGTGAGTGTAGTTCATGAATCTGCATGTGAAAACTAGCATGCTCACCCCACCCCAGTGGTTCCAGAATAGGTGAGCTCCAGTTTCTATTTCATATTCTGCAGGAACAAAACCCATGTCTCTTAAGCTTCTTCTCACACTGGTTGGGGCTATCCTGCTGAGAAGCAGGTTGCACATCTTTCACCTGCCAAAGTCTGTGACTTCACACTTGCTGTGATAAAAAGAAAATTAATCCTAAATGCTTGGAAAAATCCTCTGCCACGGAAGATGTATCTGAAAACTCTTATTCAGAGGTTTCAGATACATCACTGCATATCTCCTCTATAAACAGTTAGTTCCTTCTAGTCCCCAGTCTAACCAAATTGGATGAAGTATGTTAAAAATAAGGATGTGAAATAGAGGGAAGAAAGAAAATCAGGCTGCTATTCAGCTGAAATCCTCTAATCTCTAATAAACTGGGTATTACAGCAAAATTAAAAAGGAAACATATGATGGCAATATTAAGACCAAAGGCCATTAGTGAAGAGAGTCACTGCCAAAGCTCACATTCAGTGATATCTCTGTGCTAATGGACACAACATTCATTAGCACACCCAGGCTCATTCTGACTCCTCTTAGCACTACACTATTTGCTTTCTGCCTCTGCAAGTTGTCTTTCCTTTCCCGTTTTCTCCATCACTAAACTGAAAGCCATTTGACAGTTTCTGGCATCTCTATTAAATTGTGGGAAACATGGAAATTATTAACTTTTGAACCACAAAACTAAAAACACCCTTGCACATTCTGAAGCTGAAATAGGTCCTGAATGAGATAGCTTCTGACAGGGCTCACAGGGGCAGCAGGAGGGCTTGGGGAGAGAGGGAGGCTGAGCCCATTGGCTGAGATTTGGGGTTTTCTGTTGTCATTAGAGATCAAAAGACTGTGATCACCTTTCTGATTGCTCCTTCTCTAGTAAACAACCTCGAAGTGAGTTCATTAAATATTAAAAGGCCCTGATATCTATTAATGTTATCGGACACATGAAATATGCCTGATGGATTTATTCTGCTGTAAAGGAACCATATCCCAGTGTCCCTCCTGGGACCATGCTCCAGCTGTTTAAACTATAATTCCATCACTAGCAGGAATGGTTGAAGCTGACCTCCATGAAATGTACTCATTGTTGCTCAGCCTGTGAATTGTAAATGAAACCTTTTGTAATAATGTTAAAATATGCATGCAGAGGAATTAAAGCATTGGAGGTCAGCAGCGGAGCCTCGCGGTGGGGTCGCTGTTGGCTCAGAGCAGCTGGTGGCTGCACTCCAGCAAAAGTGATACCCAGAGGTTGTTTAGGGGGCTGGCTGTGTGCTTGACTGGGCTTGACAGAGCTATTGCTGCATCTCAGGGAATCTCAGTCTGGTTTTGATTGTCTTCTGCTACAGTGTCGGTTGTTTTGAGCACCTTGCTCTTTTGGAGGAGCCAAGTTTCTGGTTACCTTGTCCCCGGTTCAGTGCCAGAGCTCTTTATTGCCCTACATGGGATCATTAAAACGTTATACCACATTTTAAGCCTCAGCTTTCCACATATTGATTTTGCGCCTGCTTTCTTGTTATTTATGACATGAATACTATCTACATGTCCAGGAGAGAAGGAGCATATACATAAATTCCAGCTAATAAAAACAATGGAGCCTGGAACAGCCCTGCAGTCTAGAGTCTGAGGGAGGAAAAGCCAGCCAGTGCTAGGATGAACCTTGCAAATTTCTGAAGGAGTTAAAAAGTACCTTTGCTGAACCTGGAGCAATCACCAGACGGTCCCTATGCTCTGGTTTCATGCATTTGGGAAAACACGTGCAATTCTATGCAGTGAGACCCTTGCATTGTTCCTGGTATTCTGCTTTCACAACAGTTTTTTTTTCCTTTGATTTACATGCTGTGAGTCCTCAAATGCCTGAAGTGTTTTAAAAGCTTTACAAAAATTAAGTGTTCCAAAAAAAATCTCTGATAAGGTTTAATACTGAAAGATAAGTGGCAGCTTCTCTGCTGGGCTTACCAGCAGTCAGTCAATGCCACATCTTCAGTGTCAGCAGGCAATTGAATTGCATATCCCAAAAGTGGGACAAAGGCTTCACCTTGGTACTGCTTATGCAAAGGTTTCACCAATTTAGCATCTTTGTTGTAATTGTCTTCAAAATCCTCATGTCACCTCAGATATCCAAGTGAAATAATCGGGTCTGCAAGTTTTGAGTGATGATTTTCTACACCCAGGGCTAAGGACCGAGTATAGAAGAGAGGCCTTGAAAGATTAGCCCCTGATCTTTTCTTTTTTGGATATCTAAATTTAAATTATGAAAATTACTTTTCCAGTCTCATCTGAGTCGTAATTTTCCAGAAAAAAAATCTTTATAGTATCTGGCTCAACATGATGTTTCCACTAAGATAAACTGGAGACATTGCTGTCCCAGACCAGTTACTGTTGAAGGATTAGGAGAAGCAGTTTAGGATAACACCAGCTGTTTTCTATTTTAACTCCACACCTGTCCATATACCATGGGAAGAAAAGAAAAGAAAAGAAAAGAAAAGAAAAGAAAAGAAAAGAAAAGAAAAGAAAAGAAAAGAAAAGAAAAGAAAAGAGAGAAAAGAGAAAAAGAAAAAGACTCCACTGTCTGAATAGACTTTACAGATTTCTTTAAATGACTCAAAGCTTTCATTTACTCTAGCTAATCCACTCATCTGACAGAAACAGAGGAGGGTTTTGTTATATTATTCATATAAGAAAAATCTGAGAATTTTGTCAGGTCTTAATCAGGTGTTGACTAAAACAGGCACAGAAGGAAAAAATAACCACCCAGCTTATCTTTAAAGCACTGGCTTTGTCCTTCATAGAGATAATACTACAATACACAATATTCCTGTCACAGTTTTAAGATTGGCTTCCAAAGGTCGTGCATTAAAAGTGTTGAGAAGACACATGCAGATTGTTCACAGCCATGTAGAGGAGCCTGTTCAGACAGTGCATGTTGAGATCTCTTCTGATTTTGGTTACTCCGGCTCAGCTCTTTGTGCTGAAGACAGCGTGTCTGTGCCCATTGTGCAGTTTGCAGCACCCACTGCCTGTGAGCAGCACCACGAGCAGCCTACAAAGGTGGGGACACCGGGACAACACCAGGTGACAGCACACTAATACCTCCTGAGTCTGTCACCGACTTTGGCCAGAAAGGAAGAGAGATGAAACACTGCAGGACTCTGCATCTTTGCAGCTTTAGACTAAAAGAAACAATGGCTGGGGGAGGGGGGTGATGAGGAAGGGAATGGTTTTTCTTTTTGACTTTTTTTGTTTAAGCAAGACATCTGAAAAGGGAAGCTTTAAAACAAGAGAAAGGGATCCTTGATAGTTATTAGCCCTCTGCTCAGCTTTACCCTTTCCCAGATGTTTTTTCCCTGGGGAATTCTAGCAGACAGACCACGGATCATCACAGCTGGCATCTGAACAGTGCTGTGCAGTTAATAATGATTCACAACCACTGCTCCCAATCTCGCCGGCATTTGCCTCCGTTAGGACAGAGCACAAATGTGCTTGCAATTAGAAAGGAAGGAAGAATGTAACAGAAATGCTGGTTCTTTTTAAACAAGTAAGTGTAATTTTTCATGTAGACTTGGGACTGTGCCCGCAAGTAATTTGCTTTTGTCAAATGGAACATGAAAACCACGCACCCAGTCCTGCAAATGATTACTCAAAGCACAGCCTCTGCTAGCACAAATGCTGGCACTGGAGTCAAGAGCAGTCTGGTGTGGGTAAGGATTACTCGTATGAGGAAGGGCTTTCGGGATTGGCCCCAAGAGAGGTATGTGAATACTCCTTCATGGGACATCAGCTTCAGGGAACTCAAAATAGGTTAATTCCATGCCTGATTCATTCCATGCACCATTTAACGAGAGCCTCTGGAATTGTGCAGTCAGTAATGAACTGCCAAGAACCAAAAGTAATCACTGCTGCAATTATTAAAATTTACACTTGGATTCTGTTACCTTTGCAGCAAGTATGGGTCTTGAATTAAGTGGTCCAGAAATCCAAGGACTTCCCACAAAGAGCAGTCCTTTCAAAACCACAATTATTTTACTTGCTTATTGCCCAAATTATTGCACAAAAGGGCTGTTATGCTGGTTTGTTTTCCTTTCATTTTTTAACGGGGTCTTTGCACACTGGAGATGCATGAAAAGGCTGCTATATCAGTAGTAATTATGGGCTAATAGGTCATGTAGAGGCTTCTTTTTTGTTCTAATCCTAGTGGGTCTGGGCATTCCTCTCGATCTGAAAACAACTTCACATTTTCTCTTAGGGAAATACTATACACTGCTCTATAACCTTTGTGTTCTTACACTGTGCCTGAGTCATGCAAGGTGTGATGACATCCTTTTTGGGTAGTCCTGTATTTCCATTGCCAGTCATGAAAACCTACAGCAACTTCGGCCGTAAAGTGCTGAGCTTTCTGGCCCCGATCCAGGAAAGCACTTGAGTACAGGCTTAACTTTGCACATGCATCTCATTGGAGTTGATGAGACTGCTCATTAGATGCTTTCAGATAAGCTGAGTCTGATGGGCTTCACACTAGGATACTTAAAAATCTAGAAGAAAAAACATGAGCTCTGCTTGTAGCTTTAGAAACAGGGACATTTTCAAAATAGCGGCAAATGGGGGTAGCTGGTGCCGGTTATATGTAAACCATCATCTCAACTTCAGCTCTTACAGAACTCTAGATTCATCTTACAAAATGACTTGTTTTGCAGACTACAGAAAAAGCAGAAGTTCGGGAAAGTATCAGTGTGGTTTTGTCAGGAACACCTGATTTGCAGTGGTTCTGCAGGAAATGCTCAGGGGATGACACTGGCTTAGAAACAATGTGAGTCAACAATGCTACGGCAGAAAAAGCAAAACATACCTTACTGAGTTTTGCAAATAAGAGTATATGCGTGGGGAGACAGCTGAAGTGATCTGACCATTCCCCTTGCTAGGCCAGTGTGGCTGATTTTAGGCATCTTGGTGTAGGAGTTAGAAGAAAATGATAAAATCTTAGAAAAAAATTACTTGGGAGAAAGGGCTGAAAGGATTTGTGTTATTTTTGCTGGGGGTAGTTTGAGGGAAATTCTGGTACGAATTATATGGGGCAGAGACAGGACAAGAGTTGGAATAATGACACTGAATATTCAGATTAGACATTAGGAAGAATATTCTAGTACTAAAACTAGCAGAGGAGTCTCAGAAGACTGTGGTGCAGTTTTTTGGCGTAGGTTATGTAAAACACCTGCCAGGGATACTCTAGGTAGAGCTGTTCCTGCCCTGAGACTGAGTGGCAGAACAAGTTCTGAGGTCCCTTCCAGCCACACCTTGCTTTGGCACTGTGAATTTCTAGGTCTGTGCACTGACACAACAATGTGTCTCAACTACTGCGTCTGTGTATTATTCTCTGTGTGTCACACATGCAGCCTTTTACAGGACTGAGGCCCCAGACCAACAAAGGGCTCAAATATGAATCCTACAGAAAAATATCTCCTTTTAACTTTTTGAGTCAAGTATGTGTTGAGACTTTGCTGTACTGGAAGTTTAGGGGCAGGTTATTAAGATTTCAAATGTACCTAAAGATGATGCTACTATACATGCAGTTTAAATTGAGCATATTTCAATTTCTCTTAAGAGCAGGGACAAGAATACAGATGTGTGCAACTCTATCTGCTTTGAAATATGCTCTCTTTAGCCTGTTTGACTGTTGGGAGACCCATTCATAAACACCTTTTGAAGGGGGTGAGCTGCCTGCAGAAAGGGAACATACCAGTGGAATCATGAAGCAGCAAAGAATGGCAGAAAACACCAAGGCTGTTTCAGAACTTCAGGATTTAGGGTTGGACCTGCAATCTCCTGAGTTTCTATGGCAAAGATAGAGGAAAGTGTGGTTAAAACATCAGAGAATTCCTTGTCTCTCTGAAGTGCTCTAAGACATGATTGATCCTCTATGAGGAATTTGAAATTATAGATTTTCCCACTGCTATTTGTTCAGGTGGCAGTAGCAACTTTGTTATCCAGCCACAGCTGGATGGATAAAGTACAGCATGTATGTACAGTTGAGTATTAATTAATAAATTCTTTTTGTTTAAAACTCCTATAATTGCACACTTTAAATAGCAAATATTTGTAATGAGACATTTAGAAAAGGAGAAAGTGGAATTTGTGTGTTGTTTCAGTTATATATTAGGCAAAATATGACCATATAACAAGTAAGGTAAGTTAATAAGCAAAATGTTGCAAATATCCCCCAATACAAAAGTCTAATGGTTTTGGTATTTCTAGCCCCATGAGCATATTGTTCATAACATTCTGTTTAAAATAATTTGCATGAAGTATATATACTCTCAAAGTAGATATTACCATGAGAGAATTCAGTTTGATTTTCAAACATTCTGATATAAAAGCATCCTTTGAGAAAACAAAGTTCATTTCACACAATACTGCACTTCTGGTTCAGTAGTAAGGGTTCAGTTCAGAAAACTGAGCAGCTGCTGCTACCTGAGCCCCTGTCTGCCTGCCTAGGGCTCTGACCACCAATTCTGGTCTGCCTACAGGATGAGAATAACATAAAGCATAACATGCAGCCAGTGCATTAGTCCATTGTCTAAAAATTATGCTGGTTTGTTGTTTTTGTTTTCCCAGATTTTCAGACTGCACATCCTTAGGACAAGAGCACTGGTCTGTCCCCCCAGCTAATTTTCTTAAGGTCTACTGACTGCACTGGATTTTTCTTTTTTTTTGGCTAGCTTTGCTCAAGTGAAAAAAAAAGTTGGAAAATCTCATTTTTAAAAGAAAATATGATAAAGACTTCAGCATCCGTGGCTTTATAAAACTTGAGCTGCTTTGTTTGGTGAGCTGGAATTGTTATTTCTGGGGATGGAGGTGCATTTCATGCATGCGTCATGTCATTCTGCCCTTGTGCAGAATTATCGCTTCCCTTTGGACCCAGGCTGAAGGACAGCTCTTCTGAAGGGAGACAGCGTTTGTTTTGTTGTCTGGGTTTCCTTCTGGAGAGAGTAAAGTTTTAAGAACTTGAGAGAAAAAAAACCTTTTTGATATTTATGAGCATGTGGGCCTTAGATTAAAAGATGTCCAATGATTTGAGGGGATGCTGGACAAATCTCTATGTGAAGAGCATAAGAGCTTCCCCCTTGGCAAAGATAGGAAGAGATTAATAATTTTTAGGTGCTTTAGCTGATGCCATATACCTAGCCAGATGATTTTTGTTGTCACTTTTATTTTAGTTTGTATCCATACCAACTCTATTTTGTACATTCAATAGGTGTATTGGCTGCAGATACAGAACAAGTTGCTTATTGCTGCCACAAATCCTTATTTACTGGCTGGGCTTTGTCATGAGAGTGCTCTGCAGTATCTTGCCTATGAAAACAAATTGTTAGGAGAGTTCTGAAAGACTGTTTTGTTCCCAGTTTTCTATTACAAGACAGGATCAAACTACATTGTGACTTTCTCTTGACTGACATAGGAAATGCAATATATTTATTACATGAATTTAACCAAAAAAGATTGTTCTTACCCCTGTTAGAACCTGGTGTATTGCTTGCTTATTTGGACCAACATGTTCTGTTTTTAAAAGATTTTTTGTGAAGACTGCATTCCGTATATGCAGTAGGTTGCAACAGATGTGCATCTTCAGAACATATTTCAGGCAGTGCTTTATTGTTAATATTATAAGAAGCCTATATGTTAAACAGACAGAAATAACTTCTATTGTGTATTACTGACATGCAGCAGAAAACACATGGGCATTATGTCTCCATTTATTGTTTACCTACTGAAGCTGCTTCCTAACACCTCTATACACTATTACAACCAAATTTTGTGTATGAGGCTGTGCTTGAAAGACTGAGAGCAGTTTTGTCAATGGGGTTTGTTGTATGCAAGTAAGATGACCTAAGGACCAAATCCAGCTGGGCTGCTGCTGTGCAGGATACAGACTGGTCTTTATGTTGTTAATCTGCTAACTCAGGGCCCAGGGATATTTGATTTTGGATTTCTGGTGTAGTATTACCTGGTACAAGTGGCACTAAAGAACTAAACATTAAGTTACATGACATGAAATTTCCTGTTATGAATATGAAGAACGTGAAGCATTGCATTTGACTGGGCAAAAAAGTATTTTTTTCACATTGATTCCAAGAAAGATTCTACATATAAAATTCAGTTCATTCCCTTTATCTGGAGAAGACATGTTGCCAGTGTAATATATTTTAATTCTTTTCATTACGTGTCACAGGAAATTATTTTAATAATTCCTTCCTTAGAAAATATTCTCAGAAATACAAGTCTTTCTGTGAAATAGATTTGATGTTGTTGTGGCCCTACAGCTTCCACTTTGTATAAATATTCAGAAGCTGTACTAGCCATGACATGAACTTGGGAAGATGAGGTTATACACCACAGCTTCTAATTGCTTCAGACAAATTAATTTCCAGTAATGTTCTGTGTCTTAACAATGAAATATTTGAAATTTGGGCTGCCAGTTCAAAGAGGAATCAATCAATAAAGAAACAAAAGTAATTGTGAAAGTGAAAAATTAAATCTAAATCTCAAATTAAAATTAGTGGATGTTCTCAGATTTTCTAAGAGTTTATAAGAAAAAAAAATTTATAAAGCAATTTATAAACAATATGAGTAATGAATCCATTTGAGATTTTGTTGACTGACAAATATTTAATGATCACAAGGGGTGGTGCTGTGAAGAATGTATTTTTCTTATATCTGTATGTAATTTGGTTGCCCTACAAGCCATCCCTTTCTCTTGCCCCTCCCTGCTGGTTTTCATGAATCTGAATTCTATATTGGTATAGTGTTGTTGCTTGAGTTTTACCCTTGACAACAAGGCTGTCACTGACTAGCAAGTGAAAATCTGGCCATTAACAAACAAACCTGTGAGATTTATAATCATAGCACAGATATCTTCTTAAATATGTACAAAATAACTTGGGAGATGTTGCCCTCTCAAAAATTCTTCTTAGAAAGCTGGTAATTCTGTATTATTTGGACCTCTACATGAAACTCCTGAGAGTTAATATTTCCAGTCATTCTAAAAGCTTCACTCGAAGTTGCTGTCTGTACATTCATTCCTAAATTAATTAATCTCAAAATTACAGCAAATGTCTGATTTCACATTAACCATATCCAATTACTGCCTAAGTCAACACTGAATCAGACTCAGCTAGCTCATTCTCAGGCCCTTAATGACTTGCCTGGATCCAATTTTGAGCTAAAATATAAAAGGAGCCCAGAATTCAGATCTTCTGGGTGCTGCCAACTCTGATGGAAGAAACAGATAAGTCAAAGCCTTAGAAGGACATTACAGGAGAAGCTGAAGACCTGGGACTCTCAGGAAGCAAAGAGCTGCAGACATCAGCAGTGTATTTTACCATCAGGGAGGAACTGTTGCAAGACCAGCAATGCCAGACAGGTGACAAAGGGTATATAATCAGACAAAGGATGGGGATGGGTAAGGGAGTTGGTTCTGAAGACTGATTTTTTAGGGGTCATAACATCTAATTTAGTTGGGAATTTTTTACTGATCATAACACACATATCTAATTTAGTTGGCAATACTAATTAACATTTCCCCCACCAGAAATAAAAGCTGCTGACACCATGCAGGGACAGCAGCTGCACTCCTGGTGCACTGCCACAGGTGGAGGTGCCCCAGGTTTGCCACCTCCGTGCAGGTGAGCCCTTTGGCTCCATGCTCCTCCCCAGCTTGGGAAGATGAAGCCCCTCGCTGAGCATGGGGTTGTCAGGGAAAGTCATCCCCTTTTTTCCCAAGTGACAAATGTGCTTGTCTTCTTGGGTGCCACGTGACAAGACAGTAGTAACCGTGCTTCAGAGCAGATGAAGGCACAACCATTCATGATTTTCCATTTTTTGTCACATTAATCTGAGGGTGGGGGGAAGTAGGGCAGAGAAAAGGCTTTGAATCCAGACAGACATGTGTGTTTTAAATTATGTTTTGTGAATTGAAGCAAGGCAGATGCTTCCAACAAGCACACATTTTGCTACTGTTTGCAAAGCAGACGCACACTGGCACATGGTTGTAGGACATGAATTATACTTCTGTGCTTCTGATTTGTAACCACACCTGTATACCCTTAGAAATGCTAATAGAAAAAATACGAATTTAGGCACAAAGGAGAATCTAATAAGAGGAACATTTGAATGGGTAAGGAAATGTCTATTCCTCCCCATACCCACTCCCCCTACCCCCCCCAGTCATTAGGACTGGAGGAACATGCTTATAGTAATTAGGTAAGATTGATTTAGAGGCTGAACACCACCCACAATTTGTGTAGTCTGGGGTCAGGCAGGCAGCTGCAGAAACCGCTCAGCTAATTATGAGAATTCACTGTTCGTTAATAGAATCTCTCTCCACAAACAGCAGCTGTGTGTTTGCTCACGCAGATTATTAATTCTGGCCTTGCCTCAGCTGCAAGTTTCTGCTGCGTCGAAAGGAATCCTCTGATAGAAGTGTCAGTTATCACCCAAGCGATGCCAGGGGAGAAAGGAAAGGCAGAAAGAAAGGAGAATATCTTCTAATCACAGGTGGATAAAGATTTTTTTGCAGATAGCTTCCTTTTCTGCCTCTTACTCCCAAACAATTAAATGACAGTTTTGGAACTCATTAATCTGTAGGCAACCTGGCGAGATCTAATTTATACCTGTCAGGAGCAATGGGCAGCAGCTAATAGGAAAATAATTGCAACGTAAGTCTACTTTCTCACTTGATAGTATGCTTGCTTTTAAGGACAAATCTTTGGTAATGTGCATCAGAACATTATAGAATATATTGTCTGCATCAGTTCTATGCCTATGTGTATCCTCCTAGTTGTACCATGGTTGTTTTTTTTTTTTTAACTGCATATTTGTATTTTTCTGCAAAAATTGGACAGAAACAACTTTAAAAAATGTGGCACATTATTATTTACAGATATAAGCTTCTGCTTCATACTAAATGAGAAAACAACATCAGCTTTGTATGTAAGGTGCCATATCTTGCTACATAGCTAGGTTTTATAATATGCATATCAATTATTTGCTGGAAAATCAAGACTCAAATAAATCTTGGCTCGGTCAAAGTAAAAGCCAAGACTCATACTCATGTTAATAAGCAGCAATGATTTCTAAGTTCTTAGATTTGATAGCCTTATAGAATATTAGGGCTTCGGGGAGAGCTGAGTTTCCTCTCTGTATTGTATCACTCTCACAGGACAAACTATCTGGTATTCAGGTAAGGTCCCATCCTGCAAAATTCAGAAATATTCTCAAGAATGTTGACATATCTGTGAACAGAAGGTTCCTGTTGTGAAAGATAAAACATCCATATTGTGCATTTGGATGGAGATGTGTGGGAAGCGTGCAGAATATCCCCATCTGCAAAGTAAAGGGGAGCAAAGCCCCACCTTAACATCATATTGCCTTGTGAATATGTGTACTTGTCACCTTTGCTTAGACCATTGAATTAGGCCAAGAGAAGAAGATCTTTGCAATGCTGCCGAGCTCAGTTTAATGGTAAGTGAGCATCAGTGTGGGGAAACACAAGTGATGCAATGATTTAATAAGATCTGTATTCTTGTAATAAATGTAGAGTACTGTTGGCTGCTGGAAAATAAAGCTGTTGGGTTTGTGGCAGGCAAACCAGACCCAGTTAATCCCCTAGTGTATCTGTTTATTTCAACACTGCTGCAAAGTTGCCCCAAATACAAATGTGGTCCAGCATGTTTTTCTGTTTTAAATGTTAGCAGACAGCATGGGTCAGTGGACCGTGGTGTAAGATGTAAAGCCCTCTAACAAATGCATTTGATAAAATTGCTTTTTTTCCTACAAAAGTGAAATGGAAAGAATCCTATGTGTAAACAGATTGAAGTTTGATTTTGGGGTTTTTGCTAGTTCGGGGCTTTTTCACTGAAATAAATATTTCAATATTTGATTTAAGGCTTTTTGAGACTCCCTTACAGTGTTTTGTGAAAGCAAACAAAAATGTTCATGTTCACTCATCTTTTTTCATTAAGGAGAGCATCATTTTTTGCCAGCACTGTCTCCCAGAGTCCTAAATCTGTAATTTTTCAAATACAAACACAGCCTAAATTGCCAATTAAATTATTCCAACTTCCACTGAAATCCCTAATATAACTGTTTCATGATAGGTCTTGCAGCTACATGCAGGCAATTGCACAAGGAAACACCAAATCTTTTTAGACACCTTCAGCATCAGTACAAACCTGGTCCTTATTAGCAAAGACCTATTAACAGAGAAGGTTACAATAACTTTTTCATTAGAAATTACCTTGTCATATTATTCAACTTTCACTAGTTTCCACATTTAAACCATTCTTCCTCACCTTCTATAGTAAAAGGTACTGATACTCCACTAATAGGAAAGAGGCATCAATCCTATGAAAGACAAGCTGTAATTAATTTTCTGCATCACTGCGATTACTGTTGGTAAGTATTCAGGGATCAGTAATGACCACTGTGGACTTGTGAAAGTAATTTGTATGAGGAAAGGAATAGATTTGATAAAACTGGAATAGATTTGAATGATTTTTCTATTACTGAATGTTTGCCATTCATGTTATACTACGAACACTTCCTTAGGAGATTTGCAGGCATATAAAATGTCTGAATTAATTCTGACTGTGAATTTAAAGTGTGTCAGAACACCTATGCTCTGGGATAAATCATGGGTTTGGCTAACAAACTCATTTAGTTACATTAAGGCAGGAAAAGAGAATGTGGGATTTGAACAAGTATAAGCCAACCGAAAAAAAAGCCAGCAGATTTTCTGATTTTTTTTTTCCTTGCATTGAGATAAACTACAAAATTAAATTGGATTTTTGAAATTATTTGCAATTTGATTCTTAAGGTGAGGTCCACATGGCAACTAGTTTTGCATATTTAAGGGACTGGGGACATTGCATAGTTTAATCACTGAATCCTTACCATGAACTTGCAAGCAGAAGAACATTTAGAAGGGCATTTAGAGCTCTTTCTTCCAGAGTTTGTTCTTGCAGTCGTTTGTGCTCTTGTTTACTTTCCCTCCCCAACCATTTCTTCTTTCTCCTTGCATATATGTCTTTCCATACAACTCTCCATATTTCCCTTTAGAGTCCAACTTGCTAATGAATTAAACACCTTGTTTTCCTACATTTAGCCAAGCTACTCAATGCACAATGGCAGGTTTTAAAAGATTTCTAAGCAAGTGTTTACAGTTGCACTGAGCTGGAGTGGGAACTACTTTGAGTTGTTTGGCAGAGGGAGCAGGTAACCAAGGGTTCCTCTTTCAACTCACTTCTCTGTGACTTTGTAGTAAAGAGTTTAATGGCTTCTTTTTTCTACAGCCTTGGAATGTTCCGACAAGATGTCACCGAGTTTTATTGTCATCACTCTCTTGTAGATGGTCAGGGACTTGAACTGGCTGCTATCAAATGGCTTACAGTTTCTATGCCAGCTTCTAAACACTGAAATATCTGTTTGTGCAATAGTTACTGTATATCACTAACACATAGCTTGAAACCTATGTGAGCTATTTTCCCCAACAGGAACTTATGTAAATCAGTTCATGGGCACGTCATACTTTCAGCTGTAATAAAAAGGAAATAAATAATGCTGAATTATGATGTTCTGTTTTCCTAATATATTAAGATTTTTATCAAGTGCACAAGACTGAAAAGTTCTCAGAAAACCTAAGCCTTTGTGTCATTAGCATGCTATGCAATTTCAGCATAATTCACTCCTATTGGAAAAATGTTGAGAAATACAAACTATGTCTACCACTTCATCATGAAACCCTTCTCTAATTCTATTGTAGTTCTGTTGCAACTTTGTCAAAGTTACTCCTCCCCTTAGTTTCATTTACACTTACAAGGACTTTTACTTAGTGTGGATTTTCTAACACCAACATTTGTTGTTTGTGCATCAGGTTGCCAAGCCCTTTATATAATGGGAATAATTTCAAGATTATACTGATATCCCAAATAAATTATTTAATATATTTATTGAAAAAAAAAGAGTAAAGGAACTCTTCTGGGTAATTGGTGTGCAGTAAGCCTCAGTACCAGTTGTATATTCATTTTTCTCCAATGTATGCAATTATCCACTCAGCCTGTATCCATTAATATTATTTTTCTTCCTAAACTGGAAGTATATAAAGCCATTAGAAAATAATCCTAAGAATTCTATTTGCTGAATAAATTTTAATTTGCATGGCACCAGGAATTTTTTATTAATGGGAAATAAATTATTGCAATCTTATGGAAGGCGACAAGTTAATAGCTTTGTGAAAAGTAATGGAGAGAAAATGATCTTGAAAAGGTCAGGTCTCCTGTCACAATGTCTTTATGCACAATTAAAACAAGTCAAGAAAGTGGCTATATAATCAGGACCATGAATATGCATTATATCCTAATGAGAGTATGAAGATAGAGATAGGTTAGTGCTAAAGTCATGGTGAGGTGGTGACATAAAAATGGTAATTTGTGATGTAGTATTTAACTACGTGCTTCTGTTTCTTTGGGAGAATTAACTCGTTGCTACCTGGCTATTCATTATTTTACCTTCACCAGTATACTAAGTGAAAAGAGATTTCTCTGCAGGAGCACTCATACACACAGAATGTGTTTTACTCTTCTGTAAAAAATGCTCCCCATAGTTATGTAAATCACAAAATCTCTCTCTTCTATCACTGCAGGAGGACTTCACAAATGTTAGTTACTGTTACATTTCTAATTATAGAAGTTGAAAGGCATTTTCACAATACATAGCAGATTTAATATGTCATGTCTCAACCTTTCTAAAAGTGTTTTATTTCTTGAGGTGCTCCTGTGCCAGGGAAGAATCCTCTTCAAGGTGGGAGGTGTTGTCATCCTCCATTCCTCTGGCATTATCCCTTCACAGAGGAAGAAGTTCTGCCCTTCCATGTGCCTGTTTTGTGTTGCTCCCCCCTACTCCTTCTCAAACAGGAGAGATGGGACTTTTCAAAAGTAAAAGAGGAAGGTCACACCCTTGTATGTGACTACATTAGTTACTGCTAGGAAATCTTTTTTGAAATATGTTTGCCTAGAAATAATCATCTACAAGAAGAAATTAACTTAGCTTCTTAAGCACTGAATTTCCTCCTGGTAGTGGAGGTTTCAGTGGTCCCAGTGCTGCTAATGGGTGCTCTTGAGTCTTGGAAATTATTCTACATTGTAATTGAAAATCAGTAAGAACATTCTGATTCAGTGGTCATTTAATAAAATATAATGGTCACTGAACAATGATTTTGATTAGCTAATGGCAATTTAAAGGTTTACAACATCTCTCACAGCATTGCTTATTTGGGTATGCTATTACAAGTTACTCCCTAAGAGCTTGGTTTATGCTCAAAAATAGGAATAACTAGGAGGAGAAGCAGATGCAGCTGGCATCCTATAATGCTCTGTTTGGGTGGCAGAGTCGTATTCAGCCCATGCTGATTAGATTTCCATAGATGGGCATTCAGCCTGTAACTCTTTCCATGTATTGGCTCACTTAGTCTATACTTTTCTTGTTTGCTGCTTGTTCCTTTGCCCACTACACTATCGGTTTCTTAACTGTATTATTACTAGATTTTGTACATAAGAATAGAATTAGGTGCTTTTATAATGAGATACTTGTCAGGATTTTTTATGGTTTTGGTGTTAAGAGATTAAGTTGAAAACTTACTCAATGAGCAGAGAATAGGCTCCATATAAAATTACACTTTCATGTCTTGTCTGGTTACCAGGGTTCTGTGAATTAAGGAGCCCTGAGCAGGCTTCCCCATCTTCCAGTTGCCAGCTGTCCTGTCAGTAAGGAACCAGCCAGGATACTCCTTATCAGGAACCAACAACATTGAATCAGCTATTTGTTCCCAGAGAAGATGTAATACAGTAGCCACAGTTACCTCCCACCACAACTATGAGGGAGTTACTTCCCTGGGATCAGACCTTGCATATTTGTGGATATGTAAAAAGCTGAGGCAGAAGGGCAGGGTTGTAAACAAAGTCCCTGTAGCGCTGGTGGTTTGTCACTGTGAGCCCTCAGACATTTTGCTGACAATACAGCTGTGTATTTCTGCTTTGATGTTATCCCATAACTGTGTGGTTGGTCATGGTGGCTGTCTCAGTCTCAGTCCGTGACACCAGACCTGTTTGCAGCATCCAGGCTTTTAGGTCTCCAGACAGGTACATGGAGCATGAGCTGCCATTTTAAAGTGTGCTTTGAAGGCAGAGGGCAGTGCTCCTAATGACCAAACAATGAGTCCAGGAAACTGGTAAAAGTGAAGTGCACACACCTGCAGAGTGAACAGTGTATACCTGGCTCAGCACTCTTCTGGGGATCTGTGCAGGTATCTGAGGCCCATCTCCAGCCTCAGAAGGGCTTTCCATGGTGGAATGGATCTTCATGGTACAAATTAGCTGCAGAGGTCTGAGTAAATCTTCAAGTCGTGGATTCTGATCATTTTACCCAGGTTTGGAAATAAAGCTTTTGCAGTCAGGGAAGCAGGTTTCTATAAATCGGGGTAGGAGCCAGACAGAAGGTGTCTTGCAGACTCTTGACCCAGGCTGCTGCGGATGCAGGCACGCAGGGCACTGTGGGTGGCTCAGTACCTTGTGCGTGCCAGCATTCTGCTCACTAATTGTCATGGGCAACGGGGCAGAAGTGCCTCCACTTTCTCTGTCTTCAACACTCCTTGTCTTTGACTCAGGTTACTGATATGCTTCACTAGGTGGAAGGGATGGAATGGCAGCTTACCCTGCCAGCCCCTTCCTCCCTGGAGCAGAGCAGGGCACTCACTGCATCCCTGTCACATTATCCCCAGCTCGAAAACCAAGTTGGAGCACTAAGATATGATGATAGATTTTCTGAACATCAACCACTCACTTGAGTAGTGAATCCAAATTTGCTTGGAGACGTCTCTATATGAAATGGTATATAAATATGCTGATGAAGGTCCGCTGTATTTCTCATTTTCTAATGGCTCTGTATGTTTGGTTTATGTGCTGTTGAAATACTTGAATGGTATTTCCAGGTACCTCAGTTTTACTGTGGGGAAACAGAATTCTCATCAAGTGATGCTGACGGGAAGAAATCATCTACCTCATTCACAATGCTGGTTTTGAAATTAACTGAGGTGACTCAGAGGGGAAAAAAAGTTTAAATTAATAGTTCAAGGAAAACTTTCTGGTTTAGTAAAGTTATAGTAGAAAAAATGAGGAGAATATGCATATAGAATGCCACAAAATAGGTGGTTTTTTTTTTCTTTGCAGTTATGATGGCTTTCCCTCATATTAAATCTCATTTTGAAATTTTGCCATTCTAAGAGGAAGAAGTGATAGAAAGAATCCAGAAGTCAGTGAATATCTCTAAAAGGGTGGAGAGTCTTCTGTAAACACCAGGTTTGTTGCTGCTGCTGTGAGTGGTAGAAACAGCAGTAACATGCAATGCTTGAACAGCATTGCACACTCAGGTCTCAGGAGATGTACAAAAAGGGTTCTGAGCAACATGCAGAAAACAAATGAATTAAAAAAGACAAATAAAATGCTCTGAGGAGTGAATTGAAAAGTAAAAAGTAAATTAAAATACCATTTTAACAAAAATTAGGAAAGATACAAAAAGTTGTAGAAAAAAAGCACTTTATCTAAACAAAAAAAGAAATTATTTATGCAATATATGTGCTGACCTTGTGCAACTGGTTGCCTCAGGATATTGTTTATCTTAAGAGTTTAGTAGGGTTTTTTAAAATTAAATTCAACCTCTATATAGGTAAAAGGGAACATGTGTCCCTTACACAGATAATAGAGAATCAGAAAAGAACTTTCCATTAGAGTATCTTCCACAAAACGATGCCAGCAACTGATGCCACAAGGAACATGACTGTGAGCGATTTCATGACATCAGCACGAATATTTCTGTACAAAAGAGCTGTTCCTCATTTCCTGCTCTCTCTTTTCATTTGCCAACCATCTCTCCTCAGCTTTTCTAGTACCTAATCCTCTGAGTTTTTGAATGTACATGAGGGGTATAAGGTGACCTGATAATACAGATGGGCTAGAAACCAGAACAAGGCTGGTGGCCAGTTATGTTGATAAAACAGCTTGCTCTATCTCTATTTCAGTTAACATTGAAATTCTGACATACTGCCCTGCAATTTCTACTCACCTTTTTTTTTGCTTCTTCCCCACATGCAAGAATAAAACAGCTGTCCTTAAATCATGTCTTTTCCCTCTAGATGAAAGCCTTTCATGTTGTTTCTAAAACTCTTCTCTCTCAAGGTGAATGTGTGCCAGTGAGGCAGAGTCAGAGGTAACACCACTATAGAGAAATTATTTTCAGGGATTTCAGCTGTCAAGAATGGTAACAACCCTCTGTGACACAGAAACACAGACTTTTTCTTTGGTATAAAACAAAGTGCAGATTTAATCCACACTAATCAATAGTTTAGATTTTTAGAGTTGGCTAAAATTTGTTAATATGCTCAACGATTTTCTTGTGTTGAAGTAATGAGAAATTCCAGGAAAATGCACTTAAGAAAATAGTATGCAAAAGGTGAGAAGGAAAGGGTGTGTGGGCGTGTGTGTGGGTGTGTGTATTATGTATATATATACGTATATTTATATATATATATATATATATATATATATACATACACATGTATTTATGTATATAAGTGTTTGAGAGTGAGAGACTGTATCTGTATATATATATATATATACAAATTTCCAATTCCTGATTCTTTCTGAGGAACTAATTTGGTCTAATAGATGAAGTGTTTGAAATCTGAAAACAATGTTTTGATGGTCAGAGCACCAAAAGGGGAAGATGTTAAATGTGGCTTATTAGCATTTTATGGAGAAAAAGAAATTCAGAATCCTCATGAGACCAATAGAGAGAGGGAAAAATACAGTACACATGTAAATTAACAGCCAGCAATCCTCGTACCCAAGGAAATATCCGCAGGACATCTTAAATCATCTAGAATTTGGGTATACTCATTAACCCATGGGAGTTAACCATCTGGCAAGTAGAATACAATGCCCTAACTAGTGTTGTTGTGTTGTTGTTTTATAAATCAGGCTGGATCCAACCTTGCTGCTTGCCTAATGGAAAGTATATTGTCATTAACATCATGTCCATTGCCAGATCACAATGCACAAAAATTATGTATAGCACAAACAAAGAAGTCATCCTAAAAGCAGTATTAGTGTCCATAGCTTTGATTGAAGATGTGATACAATAACTCTGCGTTTAAGTACACTCCTGTAAAGATTCCCCCTTTTAAAACATAATGACAGTATTTACCAGCACATATGCACAGATTTATGTCTGATGTCAAATACTGCAAATATAAAATAAATGCAAATGAAAGCCATACAATATCTTCTCTCTGTAGATTGGATTTTTTTGCTGAAAATAAACCATAGAGCAAACACAGTTAAATTAATTCATTTAAGTATTATAGCAATATTGACACAGAAAAATGCATTTATTAAACTTTATTGCCATTAAAGTCAATGATATTATTTGGACTTTGACTGACAGAAAAAAACAAATGTTTTACATTTATGTACGTGAGATATAAAGGCATAATTTTGAAAAAGGTTTGCTGGCACTTTTGAGCAGCTGAAAATCAAGCTGGGAGTGCCTATTCTCCTTTTCCATAAGCCATTACTGACTTGGAGGAAGCCAACTTGGTAGCAGATCTGAGACCTACTTCAAGCAAGCAAACAGTAACTGAAATAATGTTCCATTGTTCCCAAATTCCCTTTCAAAGAACTCAGAGAACTCAGGTGTAATTTGAGTTTGTGTGTACATGCATACATGGGTGTGTTCAAAGACACAGCAGAGTAGACAGCCCTGAAGAGGGGGAAAGTCCCCCAAGTCTCACTGTCTCCTTCTCTCCTGCTCCAGCAGTAGGGACTGAAGGCTGTGACGGGTTTTCAGCAGGAGGTGAAACAAGCCCAGTGGAGCAGGGTCTGCCCCAAGCACTGATGAACACTGCTGTGGCTTTGCTTGTCGTGCCCCATCTCATTCTGTGTTCACTTGGTGACACACAGGCATGGCACTACATGAGCTTCCTGGTCCCCTGTCCCAGAGTCTAAGAGGGGATGCAGATCTATCCAGACGGATGGACAAAAGGATAGATAAAAACAATAGGAAAGAATTTACTTGAATGATGCACTGTAAGCATAATACACCAACTGCCACAGGGGAAAGCTGAATACAGAAAGTGCTACGGTGAAAAATTAAGAACTTTGTCCCATGGCAAGTGTACGCAGCAGCTGCATAACTAGAATTTCATTTCTGACACTGTCTGTAGTCTTGATTGCATTAAATTTATTTTTAAAGACTTATTCAATTTCCCCTTTCCCCATTTCCTTTCCCTTGTGATGTTGCCACTCTATTAATAGTCTCCCTAGTGAGATCCTAGGGCAAGTGAAGAAAAGTATTGAGCCAGATCCTCATTGGTATAAATTAATACAATTCCAACTGACCTCAAGTTATTCCACTGGAGTATCCCAGTGTATCTAATTATGAAGATAGGTTAACTTTAACTAAGCAGCAAATATATTACCCAAATTGGAATTTATCCAGGATGTGATTTTGGATAGTTAAGTCATTAATAAATCTACACTGTATCTTCTGTTTAAAATTTATTTTCTAAAATAAAAATCCCACTTTATCAGCAAAGTAGCGCATTCAATAGGAATATCTGTTGGAGCACAATGCAAGGACACATGATTACTGTTAATTGAGGTAATAGATGCACCTTGGAAAATCCTGAAAACTTTCTGTTCAAGTATTGCTGTAGCATTTCCTAATTTACACAGTTAATGCAGAAATTGCAAGCTCCTCACAAACTGATTAAAAGCAAGCAAGAGCAAACTGTCTGATTTAGTGAAGTGTGACTTGTCATACCATACAACTTAGTTGTTATAAAGCTATGTGCTTGCTAATAGGATCATCACTCCAAAGAGCACTTACTAGAAATCTCACTTTCCATATGTCAAAGCTGCAGTGCCTTTATCTCGCAAAGAGCTCCCTTACATACTTTACTTGTTTCGTAAATGTAGTTTTATGAACCCTCTTTAGTATCTGACACTAAGATCTCCAAACTCTGGAACACTCAGATGAAATACATTAGAGTTCATTTTTCAGAAGTCTTTATCAAAAGCTATTAGGAGGAGAATTAAAATTGCTAGTAGAGTTCACTGAGCTTTTAAGATTTGTCACTAATCTATTTGTGTAAAGAAGGATCTTGTAATATTCCCTGCCTGCACAAATATCAGTCTCCTGTTCTTATTTTAATCTGTAAAACATATGATTGAGAAGACAAATAGAAGCTGTAAAATGCAAAATCACTTTTCCAGTGAGTCTGTAAAATTAAAATCATTACAACATAAAATTGTTCTTAGGAAAATAGGTCCTAGGATTCAAATACCATAAAATATTAAGTGTATTCTTCCTTGCACAAAATGACAGGTCTAAGGTTTCCCTCAGACTTTGGATGTATCAAAGTCCTCATCCAATTCCCAAAGTACTATGAACTGGATACTTTTTGGGTGCCATCATTCTTACACTACCCATAGCTGTTTGTAGTTGATCTGGCGTACCTTCCTCGGAAGAGAAGATAATGCACCTACTCATCTCAGCACTGAGAAGGCAATGGTTCCTTCCAGCTGTGGTTCCCAGAGCAAATACTGAGCTCAGAATCACAAAATCACAGAATCAATTTGGCTGGAAAAGACCTCTGAGATTTTTGAGTCTGACCTTTGGCTCATCTCCACTTTGTCAACTAAACCACAGCACTAAGAGCCACATCCAGTCATTTCTTGAACCCCTCCAGGAACGGTGACTCCACCACCTCCCTGGACAATCCATTCCAATGTTTCACAACCCATTCCATGAAGAAATTCTTCCTAATGTCCCACCTGAACCTACCAGTGAGCAGCTTGGGTCCTGTCATGTTCTCGTTGCCTGGGAGAAGAGGCAGAACCCCCATCTTGCTCATCCTCCTTTCAGGTAGTTGTAGAGAGTGACACAGTTTCCCCTGAGCCTCCTTTTCTCCAGCTCAATCCACTGCAGGCTCTGATAAATGCAACAGGAAACACACCAGTTGGGAATGCAGCGCTCAGCACGGCTGTTTGTGAAAATCAACACTCTGGCCAAGATCATCAGTTCTTAGCTCGTGTGGTACTGACCAAGCTCAAACTTTTGTCAGGTTTGTTATCGTCATGGATGAATAAGATCAGCTTACAGGAGATGTCATTTCTGTAATCTCTACAATTAAGTCTGTGCACCAAGAGTGGCAGAAGTGGATGCACCTGAATCCCTCAAGGAAAAGAGCATGTCAAGTAAATGAATGAAGAAGACCAAGAAAAAGGTTTTTAGAAATCTTCTTTAAACCCACCAGAGCCAACAACCTTCCCTTGGGGTAGATTTTTAAATTAGTTCATCTTTTCTCTTTTTTTTTTCTTCATAACTTCAGGGAGATTCAAGAAACCTTCCCTCTCCCATGCAGATCACAGAGAGAAGTTGAAAAAATAGAGAAATATCTGTTCATCTGTGCATGATGCCAGGCTCTAATTTTTCATATAACTGCTCATAGCATTTCTGAACTATTAAGTTTAATAAGGTCTCGTGGGTCTGTGTGTGTGAATGTTTTATCCCGCAGAGCTCCTCTAACTGCTCTTATGGCTGTGGACTTATGGTGAGAAATCAGCAACCAACGTGTAATCTCATTTTATCCCTGCTATTGGTACAGACACCACCTAGTAAAAGTGATGGATATCTGCATTTTATAGATTATGAGTGAGTTTGCAATGGTCTGTAAAGTGACTGCTTAAGGTAAAGTGGCTTCTTGAGGCAAAGAGAGGGGTTGGCTAAGTTTGTTACCTGTTTTCTTAATCTTCTAGCTTTGCTCTCAGGATCAATCCATTTGTATTAGCTCTCATTCCTCCTAGGAATGTCAGAAAGATAGAGCCCCAGATCCTTCCAGAAGAGTGTCAAAAGCTGAGACAAGAGAAGAGAGAAAATTCTTGGAACATGCCAGTTTCCACATATAAGGTGTATGAAATTCAATGTCCTGAACAGATACATGATCTTCAGTTTCTAACTTTCTCTGTTAAAATTTAGCTGTAAAGGTTATAAAAAGACAAATCTACAAAGGCCTGTGTATCTACTTAACAAAATATAATACAAATACTAATAAATCTAGCAAGAATTATGGCAGAGCTATCTGGTCACTTTTTGTATGAATGCTTTGCCAGCACAAAATAAAATATTCATAGGACTGTTTCCTAAAAAAAAATTCAGTTCTACCAAAACATTTTAGATTTTCTACTTAGAAAAAGCAAACTCACTGTATATTGAATCGACCTATATCTGGATGCTTCTAAGCACATCCAGACATTTCATGTGAGACTAACTAAAAATTAATTTTCAGCCTTTCTGTCTCTGCTCTTAAAGCAGTAGAGTGCTGCTGTTTTCCTTTTAAGCCCAATATTTGTCTGATAGTAGGAAGCACAAGCTCTATTCTATGAGAGAAAATGTGTATAATTCCAAATAAAATAAATGTCTACTAATTGTCTAGTGTGTTTTGTTGATTGCCACGTAGAAGTTTAGTCTGCTCAGTCACATGGAGACAAAACTGGACAAGATGCCAGGGGGCAAACCTCCAGCAGGAAAATATGTGCTTTTTTCCAGATACTCTTGAGTAAGACGGTAGTCTTTAGTCTCTGATGATAAAGTAGCTATACTCTTTTCGAGGGTTCAAAAGATAATGTCCTAGAAGCTTAATTCAAACTGGAAGTTCATACCAGTGAAATTTCAGCTTCAGTTGCACCTGAACACAGGAAACATTAATGTCTGTTATATCATTGCTGCAATCCTCATGTCCAGCTGAATCCATCTGTATGTTCTGCTCCAGCCACCTTCAGAATTCCCATTAACACTAACTGCTGCTTTACTTTCCAACATAATGTAATATAGTTGCAGCCAAATCTCCAAATTCCTTTTTTCCTCCTTTTTTTTTTTTTTTTTTTGGTTCCATCCTGTTTATGTATTCATTTAGATGCACCTAGACCATACCTGCTCTGAAACATGTTGTTTTCTTATTAGTTTGCACTGCATGAAGGACAATATAACCCTGTTCGTTCAATAATCCTCTGGGAGTTATGTAAAATAAGTATAAATATGCCCATTTCACAGGTTTGAAAATGTATCAAAATACTCCCAGATCTTTGTACATTGTGAAAAGTATGTTTGCATAAAGTATGAGAAGACTACTTTTCATCAGCTCCATAATTTCACATATGAAATCCATATTAGAGAGTAATCTCTAACTGTCTCTAATGCCAAAATATTTTGAAGTATCATTTCCCACTTTTTTCCTCTCTGTTCAAGAGGGGTTCCTTCCTTTTAGTCATCAGATCCACCTACACACTTGCCAATCAAGCATTAGATCTCTTAATTTCATTTATTGAAGAAATTAAAACTCTCTTTCCCATTGAAATAACTGTTCAACATCTGAACTGTATCTGATTTTAGAGAAAATTCAAGCTGATTTATGCATTTCAGTGATGGGAGTATTTATGCCTATCTTCATGGTTTATGAGCTGTGACTTTAATAACAACCCAAGCAGTAACTGCCTTGCAGGACAGGCTCCACCGAAAAGCAAAAGCAAATCAAGAGTTCCCTGTGACTGAAACTCCACTCTACTTAAGGGGTTTAAGTTAATTTACTGAAAAAAATACATACAATATAGCAGTCCACAATGTTAATCCAGGTTTCAATGAGAAAGACTCACCACATATTTTATTTTCTTATAGATATCTATTTGAACTCATTTTGACATGACTTAAGACTTATTTTTCTGTTAATCCTATCAACCTTTTACTCCACCAACAAAAATATCAGCTGAGAGAGAGCACCTGTGTGCATCTCAGATGCAGTTTGAAATATACTTTATTGATTCACTTCTCTTCTTGTAGCTAAAAAATATATTGTCAGTTTCCCTAAGCGGTTTGATCACATCCAGAGAGCTTTACTTCCACTGTCATGTGATTGGAAACTGAATATTCCTGCAACACCTGTTTTCAGGGGTGGAGCCACAACTATTCTTATAAATGAGGCTTACTTCACTATTTTCAAAGACGTTGATTGTTTTTGAAAGACTCAAATGCAAAATGCTTTGAAGGAATTGTTAGCCCAGGGCTGTAGGCATGTTTTAATTAGAATAGACCCTGAATGAAGAAAATAGTCTCAAATACTTAAAATGTTGTAAAACACAGTCCAGATTTCACTCCTAAAACTGATTTCTATTTAGAAAAGGAATCCAAAACTGGCTGAATCAAGATCCTGCTTTCTTTCCCACTCCGTAGAGTACACTATTCAAAACCTTGATGGAAGCATAACTTGAGCCCAAGCTTCTTGGGCAATTAATTCTTTGTATCATTTTATTAACTTCATTTCAAGGTACTTGAAACTGGCACTTTGCACAGAATATGAACTGTCACGTCCCATAGCCAGAGTGAATTAGTGACACTACAGTCTGGGTACTGTTTTCATTTTCCAATATTGCAACATATAACTAATCAAATGGAAGTCAAGAGACACACCAGTAAAAAGCATAATTAAAATTAGCATGTTTTTGGAAAGTCAGGTGTTTGAGCTGCATTATTTCTTAAAAAACAAAACAAGAAGACAACAAACCAAAAAACAAATGAAATGAAAGTGTTAATATATCCATCAAACCTGACTGTCACCCTAGTGATTGCTGAATCATTCTCTGTCTCCATTCTAATCCACAGACACTAGGGAAGAAGAAAAAGAACAACCCCCCACTCATTCCTCTTACAAAGGCAAATTAGCCAGATTGAAGTCAGCCACTAAAGGAGAGGGAATATGCTTCTGCCACGTCTTCCTTGCTCCTAGGTATGGGTCCTGGCAAAGATCACATCAACAAGATCGGTCCTTCCTGGGGAGCTGGATTTTCGAGTGGTAACACAGAGGAGCTGGTATAAGGAGGGCAGTGGTCACATATGCCTGGCTAGCTAGCAGGAGGAAGCATATGGCTACCATTTGTTCCACCAATGGTGGTGTGCACACACCGCAAGCCACAGAAGGAACGCTACCCCGCTCAGCCAGACTTCCTCGCGGCTCTTCCAAGACACCCGCTTCCGCACGCTTCCCAGGAAACAAGGAGCAAGTTGGCCAAAACACTCCTCAGAAGAAAGGTTTCTTAACAGTTCTAAAGCTTTTCTGTCTTGTCCTTTACTAAGTCAAGTAAGTGCTTTGTGCTACATTGCACAGATGGCTCGATGCTGCATGTGCACAAGTACAGCTGTTAGGTTTGGGGTGGGTTACATGGAGCTGGCAACTCTGCCTTTCAGATGATATCTATGAAATTAACCAGCAGACAGATTTTTAGGGAAAGGAGAGGAACTGCTGTGCAATATTTAAAAAATAAGATATATACCCACATATTTGGCACTGGATGCAAAACAATAATCAACCCCTCTAACAGCACTTGAAGCAAAGACCTTATTTTTCCTCTTCAGCTTATTTTCCTGACTCTGTCACTCACACATTGCAACTGGGTGTCAGATTGTTTAGTCTAGTATTGAGACAGCACAAGTGCTCTCATGTAGAGGTTTTATTTCTGGTTGGCTGTAGATCAGCTGGTCTTTTTAAGAGTTGTGTAAATGAGATTGGGCTGGAAAGCACACAAAGGTCAGCAGAAAGTGGGTTGTGCTGGCTGGTATGTGCCTTTATGCCAATTAACCCAGACAGGTACTTGCATCCTGCCCCCAGTCCTCATGTCTGCACACCAGGGTTTGTCACCCCAGTTTAGCACTGATTTCATCCCAAGCAATACAGGAACCTGGAGATGCGAGTAAGTGCGACTGTCTTGAGTGAATGAACCGTGAATATCAGGGAGAATACATACTAAGCCACCTGAGTGCCATTAGTCCTTCATTGCCATCCCCACAGAACTGCTTCATGACAAGGGGATCAAGTTTTCCGCAACACCCCACCTTACTTAGAAAGAACCAGAAATCTATCCAACACATCTGAGCCCCCAAATTTTAAGGCACATGCCTTCACATGTTTTAATGTGGCAGTTCCTCTGTCTGTCAGATACTGAATTTGCACTGCTCTCACCTGGTCTTGACTAACCCCAATAGTCATGATTCACATTAACTCTATAGTGAAAGAATATACCTGTTAGAACACTTTATCCCACTGATATTTAACCACTAGATTTCACTACAGCAACTTTGTAACTGATCACAATAGCTTTTTTAAGTATTGATGTTTTAAATTACCTTTATCATTGTGTTTGAACAAACCTATTTTCCCTTTGTACCTGTACACTGATTTAATTGAAATTAGATCCTTTTTTACTATATTGTTTGGTTACCTATTAACTTGATGCAGTTAACACATTCCTTATAGTTTATCCTGCATTCATGATCCTCACCCTGATAATTCAAGTAAGGGTATTATCTGCTTTGAGTAATTTGCAAGATGTTACTTGGGTAAAATAACTTCACGCGAGTCTACTCTCAGAAAAAGCAGCCTTGAAACAGTTAGTTCAAACATAAATATGGCCAAGGTTACAGTAACACTTCTGAACTTTAGAATATGGCTCCCAAATCTCAGTAAAAAGAAAAACTGAAGGAGCATACCCGCAGGGCTGAACATCAGTAAGCAGACATAGAGAGAAGATTGGCAACTACAGAATATAAAACAAGGTTTAGCACATAAGGTGAAAGAAGTATCTAAGGTTCTCAGGGGACAGACTATTTCAGTCTTTTGAAATAAGTTGTTTAAGTCTTCAGCTCAGTTCCCTTTGTAATATAAAGCCTATGTGTCCTCTTTGAGTTAGACCATGCAGTATTACAAATCATGTACATCTACTTCATGTGGCTTTGTCACTATACATGAATGTAGCTATATTTTTATATTTCTTGTATGTTTTTATTCTTAGAACAAAAATATTTTAAACTGTGCATATTTAAATGGTGTCATTGAAATGACATAATCATGGGGAAAATCAATAGATAAGTAAGAAGTAAAGGAATATAATTAAAAATTACAATTGGAATAAATGCTTTCATTTGGCAGATAGCAATGAAGTCACAGGTATTGCTGCTCCTTGGATATGCATCATCATATATTGCTGTATGGCCCTGCCTTTCTGACTTGACTTTGCAGAGGCAAAAGTGCAAAGTGACTGCACCCTATCAACGCTGAAAACCAAAGTAATTGACTTTGTCTGGCATTGGTCCATATCTTTGGTGTCACTATTGCAATGGTGACTCAGCCAAAATCACTGTGTAGAGGGCATGAAATATGTGTTTAGTTGGATTAATGACTATTATATTTTAGGTTTTTAGTGACAAACTCCTCATGTAGGGACTGGAAATTTTAGATTTGATGTATAAGTGAAAATTTTAGCTTTTCTTGTGTCTTAAAAGGGAAAAAAATAATAAAGCGGAAAATGATATTTGCAAGAACTGTACTTTTTACCAGATTATTTAGGAAGGCCAGAAAAAGCATTGTTTCTATGCTCTTGAAGAAAGAAAGAAAAGAAAATATATCTGAATCTCTATAGTAGTCATGATGTGCCATGTTGATATGTTGAAAGTCAAGCATTATACACTGCCTTAGAAACCCAGCCACCACAAGGATCAAACTTGGTCCTGAATCAATAAAGATGACAGGACTGTTCATAGGATGAGTGAGCTCAGGATGACACCCTTCCAGCAGAGAGTGAAGAGGAGACATTTGTTTTAGCTGACAGGAAGCCCCAATTAAAAAAGCTTCTGTCTTTCTAACAGTTAGCTGTGGGAAGTCATTAGTCATCCCAGGCTTTAAATCTGACAGCCAGACAGTACCAGCTTTATACAGGAGCAGGTAACACAGGGTGAACTAATAAATATAGTGGAAGTACATGTACCATTGGCATCCATATGAAACCCAGCATGGATACAAAAAGAACAGCAATTATCAGTGGTACCAAGATCAAAAGAAATATATGCTGTTGGTGAAATCCCTGTTATCCCCAGACATGAACATAAAGGACACTGATGGATGGCTGTTTACCACAATAAGTTAACCTTTCTGGGGACGGGCTGCTTTCAGATCTTGTGTAGGTTACTCACAAGATCATCATCAGTAACTGATGTGAAGGGTAGCTCTTGACACAAATTGTCAAACCCCCATAGTTTCCAGCAAAATGGATAATGATGAATTACATCTATCACAAATTCAAAAGAACTACAATGTTTTTGATAATATGTGTCAAAACTCTCGCAGTTTTGCTGAATTGTCCCATCCATCTGAAGCCCGCTGGATGTGTGGTAGCCAAACCAGAGGCATCAGCACCATGTCTGAAGTCTTTGTGTGTTTTGCACTGGAGGTGCTTCAGGTACTGAGGAAAACTGTCAGTCCTCAGACAGGCTTCAGGGATATGGAAAAAATGGGCCTGGGCTTTGGTTTTGTTGGCAAACTGAGGAAAAGAGAACTGCTGAGGGAATACTTGAAACTTTTCCAAAAATTTTAATCTAAACATATAAAAAGGGATATTTTGCTGCAAGGTCTGTGACACACAGAAATTGAAAGCAGAATGATCTGCTGTGATCCAAGCAAGTGACATCACAGTTTGTACCCGTTACCCAGAAGGAAGGATACCCTACTTAATTCTGAGTCTTCTTTCACAAGAGAGGGAAAAGAAGAAACTGGTTTTCTTCTCTGCATAGTAGCAACATATTTCTGCTGCCTATCTTGAATTTACAAAACAGTTTGTCTCTAAAAAGTACCTCAGAGACACTTCTTAGCTAGGCATTCTTATTTTCAGTATATTTCCTCCTCCATTTCTTCCATTTGTTGCAAAAATACTCTTGCATAGCCAGTGTGTTTGTGTGGGGATTTATCTGGTGCTATAGTTTTAGTCTACAGTGTATATATGACTTATAAACCCAGGATATTTTAAAAGTAAAATGTAAAGACTTTATTTTGTTATCGACTTTTTCAAATACTCCCTTTCTCATGACAGCACAACTTTTTATAGAAATAAATGTGACAGCATAACTGTATTTTTTAATAACTGGGAGTCAAGCAAAAAGAGATGACTGATTCTGAAGATACTGAGACACTGTTTTCACATCATTAATCAAGAAAGAATTTGGACTAAAGTAAAATCAGAAATTATTTAAATGGTATCTAAATCAAATATTGTTTCTCCCACTTTATCACTTAGTGCTGATGGTTCTCTAAGGTCAGTATGTCCCTTCATAGGTCAAATTCCTACATGCAGGTATCTGGTAAAAGTTCACCAAGATGTGCCCCATTCCTTTATCCAGGCTTGAAAGTCACCAAAGAGATTTTTGTCATAGAAGAAAAAACAAGAACTGCCACAAGAAAATTCTGTCTGTGACAGTGACTCTCTGGGGGAGTATTGTGAAGTCAAATGGGTATTGAGTTTGATGTCTTTAACTGGTTTTTGCACAAGACAGAGGCTGAATTCCTTTCTAATACATTACTTTCTTCTGTAACACATATCTATTTATTTCAAAGACTTTTGTGAGGGTTCAGTGGCATTTTTGCTTCTACTTATGCAGCAGCATGTCAGATGTGTTAAGAATGAACAGAGAAGAAGGCATAAGCAGTGCAAAATACCCCAAACAAATTAATTCAAAATATAAATGAACAGAAATAGCATTCATATTAGTTATTAAGCTCCAATTAATGTTGAGATCCTCTTGACAGTGCTTAAAAGCCACAAAAAGCATGGTTCTTTTGTCTTTAGTTTTTAGAAGATTGCAACAAATAAAACAACAACTATCTGCCTTGGACATACAATGAGCCACTGCACCTTCATGGCTTGGCAGGTTGTGCAAGCCATGGTACCTGACTCCAGTGGTAGCTCACAGCATATGTGACATCAGACCCGGGGTGTGAGCATCATGACACGAGCCCAGCACTTATATGGGACCTTGGAAACACCCTCCAGCCTTGACAACTCATTTCTGAGTAGTAATTACACAGCTGCTTTTTTAAGCGCTGTGGCATTGTAAAGTTTTGAAAGAGTAAATGAAAAAAAAAGAAAAAAAAAGAGGCAGAACCAGTGTTCTATGAGTCAGTTTTATGGGGGACAACGAAATTCAGGTTCAGGAAGAGAAGGTGACAGACTGACAGACTAAGCCAGCAGGAGAAGTAAAAAACTGAATGTTGAGGTGTACATGATGAAAAAGAAGAATGGTAGGTAGGAAGTCCTGGATCTGGTGAAGTCTTAAAGGCTGGATAGATTTCCTCTGATCCATTCAACATGAAAGCCAAATAATGGTTTATTTTCAGTCTCAATTAGGCAAGAATTGCGCAGTCACATATCTGTATACTGTATTCTACACATATTTTACATGGACTAAGTACCTGCAGGTCAGCAGTGTTTAATACCTTTGGCCATTTAAGTTGCTTTCCTTTAAAAACTCACTACTTGAAGGCCATGTTTGATCTCATATATGCATAAAGTTAAGCCTGTGCTTAAGTTTTTATGGGATTAGGTCTTTCCAAAATGTTTATTGTTTAAAAAGCAGAAGTCACACTGCCAAGTAAATTCACTTTGTGTTCTCCACATATTTTAATGCAGAAATATTGCAGAATTCAAGCTTCAAAAATACGCTCAGACTTGGAGGAAATATTTTCTGGCTAGATCAATGTTGACCTAACAGCTTTATTAATTTATCAAGAGAAGAGCTATAACTCTATTGTAACTTGCCCAACAATAAATACTGTGGTAATTTCCAAGGACAACATTTTTGTTGTTGTTGATAATGAAATACCAATTTTTTAGTCACTTCCCCCTCTGGAGTAAATAAATGCTATTAGTTTTTTCAGTTGTGTACAGTAAATATGGATTTCAAGACTTGTTTTTCTGCATTTCTTAAAACATTTATGAACTTTGAAAAGATGAATGTGTTTTAAGCATATTATTTCATTTGAACACTTTTCCCTCTGGTTTTTAATATGGAATACTGTTCATCACATATTGAATAAAGCAACTTTTACTTTATTTAATGCTTTGACCCAAATCACATTGTCTCCATAAATATTTTACAGTCTGTGTGCAACAAAAGCATGATTACTGAACTCAGGTCTGCACACTGTGTAGGTAACACACTCTAAGAAAAAACCCAACAATTTTCTCTTCTCTGGTTTTGAGAGAATTGCTGTTACTAACTGTCCAACTGATTAGAAGGGATTGCATGTGCATATATATATACACACATATACACACATATATGGCAGTCTATGTAGCTCAGTATGTATAAATGTATGCCTGTGAGTGTATACATATATATTTTAACACTTAGTCTACAGGGATAGGCTGTTGGAAATGTGTAGCAGGTTCTTTTGCCAAGTTTCTGTCTATATTAAATCCATACATACACAAAACAGAAAATATTACTCATTGTATGTCTCTCCAGTAGATTTTTAGTGAGTCTGAAAATGAATTTCCAGACTTGAATCACGGCTGCAAGTACAGCTGCATGTCTGGCAGAGGCAGAGTCTTTGCTGGTGGTTGAATTGAATGGGCAGATGTAGCTTAACAGCTACTTTAGAATTTGAAGAAATTATCTTCCTTTTTTTTTATTTGTCCTGAATTTTGCTAAGCAAGCACAATAATGCCAGATGGATGTTCAGAAAGCAAACTGAACAGCAAGTCGCAAAATGGGAGAAGTGGTGAATCTCTGTTATCTCAGGGGTGAGAAGAGGTGGAGAGTTTCACTGGCACACATCTCGGGTCATCATTCATATGCATTCAAGCTTCCACTTTTCAGAGATATGACTGACTGAATTAAGTGCAATAACAGACTTTTCTCATTGTGAATACAATGAATAAGATTAGAACAAAGCTGGACGGCATACATGCAAATCCAAATTTGATTTTCTTTACTAAGCATTTAATTTTTTATTATAAAGGCACAAAAGAAGGCAGTTCAAAAAAAAAACAACAAGCTGAAAAAGGGATCATTTCAGCTTAATCCTGCTGCCAGCCATGAGAGGTGGAGCATCATGGTTCAGGGCTCAGCCTTCCACCACAAGTCCTGCCTTCACACCTCTGTCCTCTCTGGTTTTCCTTAATTTAAAAAAAAAAAAATTACTGTATGACACTGATGTCAATGACAGACATTTTTCTGTACACATGAAAAGTACATCAAACAATTAATTTTAAATCTGATTTCTTAGTATTCCTGACTTTCTTCTAACAACCCATCTTTGGGAAACTGTCTTCACCAATTCAAAGTGATTAACGCTTCCCACAAGCCCATGTGGATATGGCAACTTAGTGTAAAGCCATCTTGATATGAAACTAGGTATTGGCATGTCAGCCTAGCTACAGCCCTGGCTTGGTCAGACATTCTCTGAAGCCAATAGAAGTTTTCAATTTACTTATTTGAGGTAATATCAGGATGGAGCTGAACCTGAAGAGTTTGTTAAGGACTCCTATTTTGACTTCCTTCCTGCTATTTGCCACCAAAAATACATAGATATTTGCCCAAATGTGGCCTTAATGCAGCCTGGAAGTATTCCTATTGTGACTTCTCTGAAACCACTGTGGCTGTTCTTTGGTGCTACATAGGTAACTGCTTGAGTTCCTATAAGGAATTGTGCAGTGGTTAAATTGCCATGGTTAAATTACCATGCTTAAATGCAGGTATCTGTGTCCTCTGTCACGAATTTGGCATTTGGGGATATTTTTTTGTCTTTTATTTTTCTTTAGTTATAAATTATTATTAAAAATTAATTTCATTACTTATTGTTTAATACCTAACTAAAAACAAAACAAAACAAAAAGGAAAAGAGGGGAAAAAAATCCCTAAACCACATTTAATCCCATTATACACAGTAGCACCAATGCTAATGCTTTCTTATGAATCCAGACTTCTCTCTACTCTTCTTACCAGATCACGACAACAGGCAACCTTCATCTGCTTCTAATAAAAGGTTAAAAGCCTTCCTCCCTCACCAGACAGCACTGCAAGGTCCACCAACAGTTTTTCTGCAGGGGGAAGACATCTCTCCTTCTTCATTTCCCTGCCTCAGCCACTTCTAGTAATGGGCCAAGCCAAATCTCTTTTCATAACCTAAGTCTCACAGGAAAACATCACAAGGGAAAGCACAGCTTGAGCCTCTGGAACACACAAAAGCAAATCCCATCAGCAATTGCCTGGTTTAGGTTCATCCCAGTTCAGATATGGACCATGCAGAGAAAACATTATAAAAAGTATTCAACTACCTCAGATAAATAAAACTCTGCTTCTGCAATTGATGTGAGCTGAATAATCAGGCTGCTTACAGCAATGCATCTTACAGTCATCTCTGTCAATAAAACCAAAGTGAATGTGAATAGTAAACTGCAGATTGGCTGCAGTAAGCATTTCCCAAACAATGAGTAAAAGCACTTAATTCCCTCGCAATACTTGAAAAACTTCCTTTGAGTTAACTTCTATAGTCATTGAAAAAAACAAAATTGAATTTAAGCTAATTAGATAAACGTGGCTTAAAACTCTTAGATATTTTAAAATGAGGATATTATAATGTAGTACAGATTATAATGATAATTAATGCATTGGACACTACACAATAATTATGCACTATGTACCATGGTTTAAATATAACAGAAGTGGTGTGTGTGGATGTTATTCCTATGATTTTAGCAATTTGTGGTCACACCAGTTCCACTTTAAAACATTATTAAAATTTTGTAGTGGACTTGGGTGGAAAGTAAGAATAACACCAGTTATTCTTAGCTGCTTCTCTGCAAAGCTCTCCCATATAAAAGGCAGCTATTATTAATGGAGGTACTGTGATTAAGGAAGATGGGAGTGGGGGAAGGAGTCCCTAGAAATAGGTCTCATGTTTGTGCACGGTTTGTTTATCTTCTCTCACCTCCTCTCTGAGCTGTGGGGTTGGAGTGGGGGCTGGCAGCTGGCAGTTCATCATTACAGGCACACACTGTCCCATCTGCACCGCTTATGGTGGTGAGGTCACATGGGGTTTTACCCAAACAGGCTCTCAGGGGTACAATAACATACCTCTTGATTTGGCTGTGAAGTTATACTTATTATTAATAGACAAGATAAGAGGCTGGGGCTCTATTCATTCACTTTAGTGCTAATTATTCAGTTTGATCTGAGCCGATTATGGTACTGATAGATAACCACACCACATTTACAGCTATAGCAAGCACTGGCCAAGAACTTTGGCTCATGATGCTGTTTGGTTTATCTGATAGGAAGGGAGGAGAAAAAAAAAAGAAGCTGCTCTGGTTGATTAGCAATGTGTTGCATGGGACCATTTATAATGAAGCATATCATTTAAATTTTCCTTTACAAATGAGTCCAACTCTCTTTGCAGGCTGCAGGCTCTGTTAATTGTCACAAACATTGCTTCCTTTTTTTTTAAACATTATTAGCTCTTTGGCAGGATCTTCATTGTTGACTAAAAACTTGGCATGATCTGGGCTTGCTGAATAATTTAGGCTGTTGGCAGCTGGAGTAGGAGAACACACACACATCTAGGCAGGCAGACGTGCTGCTTGAGCTCTTTATATAATAGCATTGTATACAAAGCAGAGTATAGTCAGAAATGACTTCTGGGTCTGTTTATAGGTAAACACTGATGTTAGTTTTACAGAAAAAAATTGAGGGATACTTCAAACTGTATATAATATGTGAGACAGATGCACTGCTGATTGTTCAGATGACTCCCCTAATCTCTGACTTTCACAGAATGTGATTACTGCAGATTCTGAGGAGTAGCACTTCAAGTATGTTTCTGTGCACTTTGGCACTTTGAGTCTTGTGTATAAACACCACTGAACATAATAATGAATCTGTGAGCTTAGCCAGAAAGAGAACTCCTCACACTTTTCCTTTGTGCGGTAAATGTGTCCCAATTGTACTGTCAGTCACAGAGAAAATGTGCAGCTTGAGAGGTGCCCATTTTGGAATTACATTTGTGTGCTGTATGAACTCCCCCTTTTATCACAGTGTCTAGAAGAGAAGTAAAATACATAAAACCTGCTGTCTGCAGCTCAGTGCAGGGCACCCAAAGCATTAATGATGAGCACTGGGTAGATTTTTCCAAAACAGTCATCTCCCACAGAAACTCCTCCTGTAAATTTTATGTAAGAGACATGTGTCAACATGCACTTCTTGTCTCATTCACATACTTTTATGCTGTACTTAGCTGTCACTATCGTGACACATTATGAGGAGATATTTGTTCATGTCAAAGTTTGAGCAGTATTGAATGACTGGGAGAGGAATCCAAGAAAAATAAAACATGAGGGCCCAATTCTGAGTGTTTATTATCCTTTTGTTTCCTAAGACAAATCATGCACTGCCTCTCTACTTCTCCAAGCTGCCGTTTTCTTCCCAGGAAAGTCTTTTCACTTCCATGCTCCTCGCTCCTTAATTCCACTTTAAATCCTTTGAGGGCCTCTGCTTCCCGGGCCTTTTTCTCTCTGCCCTCAAGCCTTCATCCCTGGAGAGGGAGGACTCCACTAGAAAATGTCTCATGGATTTCTGTGACAGCCACTTGACAGATATGATAGAACATAATGAGAAATGAATAAAACACTCTCACAGCAGTCTCAGCAGAGGGAGTGTAACTGAGTTAGGCTGGGGATGCACAGGCTCTCCTCCTCCCTCACATCTTAGTCTGGTAATCAGGGCTGGGACACAAGGTGGGAAAGGTGGCTGCAAGGACACAGTGTGCTCTCTTGACAACTTTCATGGTTATTAGCTAAGGACTGAGCATTGTTAAACCTGGAATATCTTCCAATTATGCTGTGACACTTCTACACTAAACAAGAAGGGGTATCAGGGTGAATATTGCCTAAGCACTCTAACACAGACTCCATTTAGAGATGCACAGACCTACATGTTTTCCATAAGAAGCATCAGATAATTGCCAGAGTGGTCTTCCAGAAACTTGACAACCTTTGCAATCATGTGGAAAGCATTTCTGAATGTATGGCATTCCAGTTATTATTTACTGTATAGGTTTTGCTACATAATAATAGCCAGCACAAATCCATCTATAAATGCCCTATGCAGCTTGGAAGACTGCTGATGAACCCATCCATCATCATAAGGAACCTATTTTATGAGGCTATGTTACAATTACATACTTAAAACATTATAAATAAATGAGCACACCAATAACTTTCCTTTTTTCCTAGAAAACTGCACAAACATCCACATCATTTGTTAAGAGATTTCTAGGAATTTCTTCTGTTCCAATTAATTTTGGGTTTGTGCAGAAACGGAGTGCTTATGTATACTGAGTGCACTGGCATATTAAGGCATATACCAGCAATACCTATGTGTGGCTGTGAAGGAAGATGTGTGAAAGGACCAATGTATGTTGACACTAACATGTGAACTTTAGGTATATGAAAAGTCTCAGTGACTTTAATCTGAATACTCACCCTGCCAAAACTGAGCACATGCCAAAGTGGTTTGCTGCACTGAGACCATATTTAGCAGCTGGTTGTTGTTAGCTCTGTTGCAGCTTAGGAAATCAGTGGGCTCAGCATCTGATAGACTGTTAGCAACTGATAGCAGCTGATAGACTCTCTGCACAAACAGTTTAAGGGTCTCTTTTCATGAGAACAAACTGAGGAAAATTTTCTTACATAAATTCAGAATTTTTTCAGGAACAAACTGTGTGCCCACAGTTTGAACTTTTCAGCATGTGACCCAATCAATTTGCAGTTAGAAATATGTTTGGAAGTATTGAGGTACCCAAGACTTAGACTGGAAGTTGAAAGATCGGGTCAGCAGATAGTGCTAAAAATGTGCCTCACTATGTTTCATAACAAAACATAGCCTGAATATTTTCAGAATCAAATGAATGATAAATAGCAAATTAAAAACTTTACTGGTGAAACTATGAATATAGTTTTGTGCTAACTAATCTCCAGGGAAGGAAAGAGAAAGAAAATCATGGAAGGCCAATGACTGATGCACTTTCCCTGCTTCCTTTGTCACAGTGAAAAGCATATTTCTTCCAACAGAACAGTGGCAGCTCTTATCTGCATGAGCACGAGAGCCTCTAGAGCATGAGAACCTTTTAATAAAGAAGTCTATTCTTTTGTTATAAATCATTCATTGGGCAAGAAGAGACTCTTACATTAGCAGTGTTACTTAGTTTGATGAATCTCACAATGTTAGAGTTTTAACAACAGACCCATAAAAAGGTTGTTGCTCCTACTCCAGCCAAAAGCACAGCAGTTATATACAGGCACACTGCTACAAAATGTCCAGGATGAAGAATTAAAAGGCTGGGATTGATTAGCATTTACAAGAAACTTAACAACCAAAGGCTCTGTAATCTGTATTGGAGTAACACAATGTTGAGCTGATTTTCTATTTTTTAATGAGTACTCAACTATGATCCTGTGAGAGAGATATTTAATGTTGGGGTGGAATAAACTGAAAGCATCATTGACTGTGTCTGATCTTTCATGTGTGCCTGCCACAGGAATGGTAAACAGAATTCTTGAAAATGAACTCTGAGGTGAGTGCTGGACAATAGAGGATCACTTCCTAGATAAATTTCACTGATGTGCAAATGAAAGACTTCTCTACACCACTGTGAAAATTTTATTACCAAAAAACATAGACAGGTTACACAAGTAAATCTATTTGGTTTGTATTTGGTCATTGTTGTTTTGGGGTTTTTTTGCCTAATGACTATGTATATTTAGCCACTCCAGCATAAATATCCACATTTGACATCCACACATTCTTGCAAAATCTGTGACTTGACACCAAAAATGTGAGGACAGATGCTTTAAATACATTATTTAATACAAAGACAAATAGGAAACTTCCTATTAGCAAAAAAATTATAATCACAAATGGCTTGAACATGTCCTTCAGGTCCATTCTGAGCCAAGTAACACAGGCACAAAATATCTAACTCCTTTTTTTTTTTTCTTTAATAAGTGTCAGACTGCAAGTGTTGCTATAAGTTTTACTGCTAACATTTTAATTAATGGACTAGAGAAAGAATATCCTTGTCCATAACAGACTCCAGGTTGTGAAGGTGAAGAATAGACTTCACTGGAGAATAAGGTTAAATTCTCTCTCATCTATCAATCCCTAAGGGTCTAAAGTCCCATCAAGCTCCACAGGTATCTAGTCAGCATCACCAAGGAGACCTAGAACACCAAGGTTGTTCAGACAACCAGCCACAAACTCAGCTGAGAGGAAGTCCCACTCCAGATTCTGCTGACTGCACAGAAGGGATCTCCTCTGGCTATGGTGGGAGACTGGACACCATGTGGGAGCTCAGGGCTGTGTACCTAAGCCAGATATCCTTAATGTCAGTGGCTGAACACCATCTCCAGATTTACCTGTTTAAAAACTGCCTGGGATGAATCACCATTGGTAATCTTTTACCCAGTATTTAAGATGGGTACAGAAACCACTGAAGTGAAGAGTGTTAAAGACTTCTCTGTTTCAAGCAAGAGATAAGAGCATGAATGGCCACCTCAAATGCACCAGGGGCTAATTATAAGAAAGTAGAGCAAGTGCACAGTATATAAATATATAATTATACAATTTGGGGCCATAAGAAAGGGAATAATTTTGTATCCCACCCAGAGATAGATCTTCTCAAGGATAGGAGGATATTATGCAAACTGCCATTCTGCATAGCATCTCAGAGTCTCTTCAGGCTTTTATGGACTTGTCTTGCAATCACACTCCTTAATAACACTTAGGAAATGCTGAAAACAAAAGATGTCAGCATGACCAAACTTTTTCAACAGAAACTGTTTGCCAAGTTAGCGAGTAATTCTGGCACTGCTGCAGCAGCATTTTTAGTGAACAGAACTTTCTTCTTCTTCAAAGGCGCCTGTCTTTCGTATTGTTTCTCTTCCTACTTTGTCTTCTACCTCTGCTTTTTCATGGTGGCTTCTTTCTTGATGTCAAATTTTACTGTTTAATTTCAGAGTTTAAAGCAAAGCTAGTTCCATATCAGTGCTAGAGCACGTAGGATCTAAAACTGTTGGTTCTTCTTGAGACAAATTTCAAAGTCTGCAAATTTTAGCAACAGCATGGCACAATCATTTTACTCTCTTTAGCTCTTTACAATCTTTAGCTCATCTAAATTGCACAGTTTATGTAGTGAAACCTCTAATACACAGGCCACAGTAGCACTTCAGGAAGCAACTGCAGATCTGGCCAACAAGTGGAGTTCCCCACTCACAGGAATAGATTAGGGGCTGGTCTTGTTTGTGTATGAAATGAAAGGCAGGAGAGGGGATAACTACTATTTTATTGTGGTCTGGATTGGACAGAAACTTGAATATTTAGAAATTTTTAATGAACAGGAAATCACAGAGGTGTGAAGAGTATGATGTGTAGTATGTGCAGTAGTAGCTTTCCAGAAGTGGTAATTAGGTCTAGAGCCAGAGCTGGAAACATATAATAAAATTAAGTCTAATAAAAGACACTAGTAATTGCATCCAAACAGAAAAACCAAATAAAACAAAACAAAAAGACAGAAATAGTCTCCCTGTTTTCATTATGCTGGATAGAGTCCAGTATTGCAAATCAGCAGGCTGATCTTGGAGGCTGGTCTGCAGCAGGAAAGCTGCAAAGTGTGCTCTTCATGCCTTGCTAGAGGAAAGAAAATAAATACGGTATTTCAGCAGGTTTAAAGGCTATTTTTTGTTTGTTTGGGTTTTTTTGTCTTTCATTTCCCTTCATGAAGGACCTCAACACACTTAACTCAGACTGCAATTAATGTAAGGGTGAGGATTCTAAGCAACACACAGGTTCAAGAACAAGCTAAACAAAACACAGTTTTAATATTCTTTCTCTGTCCCTTGAATAATGATTCCTAAACAAACAATCTGTCATGACACAAAAGTAACCAATAACAAAGCCACATTACATCAGCACATACCACACAGTTAATAGTTATTTAACTCTCCCAGCTCTAGAAAATGTAGTTCTAGAAATTTTGTTTCAAAGTGAAGATAGAAAACACACTTCAAGAAACCGGCATCCCTCACACCTGCCTGTTTTCTAGTAACAAACAGCAGCTACAAAGGCTGAGATAACAGTAGATCTTGTGCATAAAGCAGTGTGCCTGCTAAACATTGCTAAAATCTTGGCCAAAAAATGGCAACTGTGAGTCAGGCATTTAGCTCATTTTGATCTTAGCTGTCACATCATTGAATTCTCTCTTGCCCCTGTGTCATTAAACTGTAGTATCACTGTAGGGCTTGAGTGCTTGGGAGCTGAAAATAGATTCTACCAGCAATCTCAGGTGATAGTGGTCTTTATTTATCTATATACCAACTTTACCTAATGCAGACAGTTGTAACTCAAATTTCAAGTTTTCTTGGCCATTAAATAGGAGATGATTCCCTGTGTGCCAAAGTATCAGTCAAAATATGAACAATTCGCTGTTTTGGTGGTGTGAGTATGAGCTGAAGATTGTAACAAGTGTCTGAAAAATTACCTGTTTTTGTCAAATAAACATGCAACTGTAAGGAAGGCAATTCTCATATTAATAATGAGAGTTATCACACTGAACACCCAGAGAAGAAGGTCTCCTTGAGCTTTCGTTTCTGCTTCTTCTCTTCCTTTTATTCACTAGCTCCTTTTTTGCCATCTCCTTCTTGCCTCTACCCATGATAGTTTTGCTGTGAATGTGGCAGACATACCTTTCTTTAAACAAAAGGCTGCAGTAGCTCCAGGTGAGCATACTGGTTAGACTAACTGGGAATGGAACAAAACCCATCCAGTCCGGGTTCTGTGCTCCATTTTGTCCTGTCTTTGAAATGAAGATTGTCTTTCCTCTCTGTTATTCTCCAGGAGATACCAGACAGAGGAAGGAGAAATAAAGGAGTGAGGGGGGACTGGGGGAGGACACCTCTCCCCCTCACCTTCTGTCTGCAATGTTATTGTCTCTGCTTTTAAAGCTCCCTCCCCTGTGTGCCTACGTGCTTTAGTCTCCTCTCTCTTTACTCAGAACTAAATCAGTAGGCAACCTACAGCATATGCTGATGATGGGTAGTCTTTCAGCTGGTCCCCAGCACTGGTTTCAGAGCAGAGCAAACTGCTGGCAGCAAAATGCTTGAACTCCTGGGTTTTGAAGTTTCAGGTTCTCTATCAAAGTAACAGATATTAATCATCTGCTACGAGACTTTCAGCAGAAGGCATACAGTTTTCCCAGTGGTATCTTCCTTTTAAAGGAAGTGTAAGAAAAGCAAAAAACCATTTCAAAAGACTTAGGATTGAAGAAAATAGCTAGATCCCAGTGGGTAAAGAAAAATAGAAAAGTAAAAAGTTTTTCAAAGGATTAAGAGCAAGCTATTTTTTAAGTCTTGCAAGATTCTTGCTTTATTTTATTAAAAGGTGTAAGTGGCCAGAGACCTAAAGCTCCACACACTTGGCATTTGTAGATATTTCTCCCATAGTTGTCATGTTTTATAAATCTTGATCTTTTCTTGTTATTACTGCTGATCATATCTTCATCTGGATAAAGTGGGTTTCAAGACAAAGGCTAAGGTGGGCATAATTTAAAAAATATTAAGTGTATGCTATGAACAGCTGAGAGACCCTAAAATTATTATTGAGCATAATTTGAAGGGATGGAGACATTGCTACTGTTATGGAAATTGGTATCTTCTTTGGCAATTCTCATCATGACATCTCCAATTCACATATATCCTTTAGCTAAACAGAGGACGCTGTATAATCCTTTAAACACTTCTAGCTGATACAAGCACCACTTTTTGTACAAGTCAAAATATTCTCTTCAGGGAGCAGCGGTATGTATTCACTGAACAAAAAATGAAATACAGCACCTTCCTTCCTCCGTAGCAGAACACAATACTGGATAAAGTTAAAACATGAATCTGATTTATTGTATTCCTCCATTCTATAACAAATCAAAAGTAACTTGTGAAAGTCCACGGACTGTTACTGATTCAAATATTAATAACTGTAATCAGTTCTGGACCAATTAAATTTTTCAGAATTTAAACTCTAGACTACTTCCGTGCAAGAGTCAGAAACAGATATCTCTGCTCTACAACAGCTCTAGCAGAACTAATTAGAGCCAGACTTTTACTTGTTTGTCATGAATCTATTATTTACTACAAATCTACAGGAATAAATACAGTACATGAAAAATAGTGAGCCTTGTCTGTAGTTTGGCTCAAAAAGGTTTGAAAAATCTCTCCTGTGTAATTGCTCAGTTTTATCTTGGAACACCAGAAGGTATCAGGCTAATATCCCTGGTTTTATCACAGAAAAATTGCTATATTGTGAGTTTTATCAGTATGTTTTTTGAAGAACCCAGGTGTTATGGTGTTCTGCCCAATTAACCCACAATAACACTCAAGTCAACTCAAAATTCTTCTGGTTTTTTTCTTATGTTATTAACTAAATTCTTGGATCTTTGAGTCTTTGGAAAGTTTTTGTTGCCCTTTTATACACTTCTGTGAATAATAATGAAGTCCCTTCACAACACTTACAATGAAAAAACAAGACTGGTTTCTGACCATCTATATTGCAAGACACCTTAGGAGAACTCCTCTCAGTTAGCAGGTCATCAGCTGAATGCCTGAATCCAGACCTTTATTATTTTAAAGGAAAATATGGAAAACTTGGCTGAAGTGCCAAGTGTGTAAATGGTCCTCCAGTTTTAGTTCTTGGCTTTCAAGCGAAAAAGGAAGTCAAAAGCTCATGGAAGAATTTGCCATGTTCACAGAAAACAGGCATAGGGTGAAACCCAGCAAGTCACAGCAGCAAACATGTCCACTAAAGGAAAATAAACTGTGAAAAAGTTATTTAAAATCAGCATTTAAACCTTTCCAAATCCAATATGCATTGAGTGAGCAAGCGCAGCAGGCCACAGAGTACTAATAAACTTCTGATTCCCCTGCCTAAACCTGAGTCACTCTGGCCTTTTGCATTTGAATGCATCATGTGCATGATGCTGCTGTAAACCTTGGACCTCAATTACTACATGATAACAGGTTTTTATTGCATTACCCTTTCCAGACCTGAGAGCTTGGATTTCCCTGCACTTAGGCACTGAGACACAGCTGGGAGATGGTCTGCATAGCCAATTAGTAGATTACTTCTGAAAATATATATTCTGCACCACAGAGGCCTAAAAATGATCCATCAGCTCTAGCTACCTGCTGCTGCCACTTGAGAGGAGGGAAAGAGGGAGAGGAAAAAGATTTGGCTGCATTTCTATAATTGCATAAACAATGCATCATTCACTTGACAAACTATATTAATAGCACCCTAGAGGACGTGCTCTGAGCATGCAAAATGCTGCAAAGCACTTGTATTTTATGGCAAATCTTTTTAATTTTTCAGTTAAAATGATAATAAATATTGATTTTCCATGTACCATTACTGTATCTAGAACACTTCCTGGCAGTGTCTGTGAAATTTATTTAAGTCATTTGGTTTGAGTTTTAGGCATCAACTGTATCACATCAAAACAGAGAGGTTGCTTTCCCAGAATCCTGGCTTGTGTGCTGTATGCAGAATTTCTAATAAAATGCTTTATGTTTCCCTCTGATGTTCCTCACATTTTTGAAGGAGCTCTGATTTTAGGTTTAGCTGCGGAAGAGGCACTGCCAGGGATCTATCAGCAGAGATTTCCAACACACAGGGATAAAGGGCTCTCCCTCAGAAAAAAGGTTTTGGAATCTGGGAAGCATGAGAAACAGTAAGAGTGTGATCAAATATATAGCGCTTTGGATGGTATTATGGAGGCTTCGTCCAGCTATGTGATACCTGTAAAAGAATTTCATCTGGACTACTCCTCTTCCCCGGTGTCTGAATTGTGAATAAAGCTTACCTCACTTGTAAACCCATTGGAGACCAGGGGATCATAAACACTGAAGCCAGGAGCCCATATTTCTTGTAGGTATTTAATGCTCAGTTGGTTTCAGTATCACCTAAAATCCTTCTGGCACCAAGGCCTAGGAGCTCTTACTAATAATGATTATCACATGAGACACACCAATTCTGAGAGGAATCAAGGGACAAAATTAGCCCAAATATCACTCATCACCATGCCTCTCCCCAGGTTTCAAGGCTGTGGCAGAAGTCTCTGAGCTCTTGCCTTCCCACAACAAATTAATTTCGTCCATTCCAAGAGTATCAAAAAGACGCAGGAATCCCTAACCTTCTGTCATCCCAGAAAGGGGTGGGAGAACTGAGTAAAGGAAAGAGTGCTGAGAAGCACAGAAATTTAGGGAATGGAAGAAATCGGGGTGTTTGTGCAAGAGCCCACTTTGTTTGGGACTGCATATGTTCATGAAATCAGCCCTGTGGCTGGGGCACAGCAGCACCAGTGCACATTCACTACCCAACAGACTCACTGTGACTCCAGTCTTCTCAAACAGGCTGGAATTACCATTCTCCCCAAGACCACCTGTGCAGCACACACTCTGCAGGCCAGTGCTCCTGGGATCTGTGCAATAGCCTCTACATGTGCTAGAGGCATCATCTGCATGTGGGCAGAGACACGTATAAAATTTCCCATCCTGTTTCAAATGGATTGCCAGATGTCCAGAAATCCCTGACAATTGTCCAAAATCTCTGAACTCCACCCAGACAGGATTGCCAGGTGGAAAAAGTAGACGTATCCAAGAAAACTCAGACGGTAGCCTAGGATAAAAAAGAACCGTCTGGCAGCAAAGCAGGGAAGAAGAAAATGAGAAATATGGAGATGAGAAGGGAATGGGAGGAATGAGAAATACAAAGTTTTAGAAAAGAAAGAATGTCGTTTGGATAAGTCAAATACTTTGGCTCTAACTCAAACCTTAAATTTAAACATAAAGAAGTCACACCAGTAGCATGAAGACTCAAACAAGACAGCTCAGAAAGTAATGAAAACAGCTAGATAAGAAAGCAGTCAATATCTCTGTGCGTGTTTGTTTTTGAAAAACATATAGGACCAGATTAATATATAAAAGTTGCAGATGGTCAATATTACATCACCAGCAGTCAAAGCAATATTCCTTCCTTCCTTCCTTCCTCTGAACCAGAGCTTCACCTCCTACATCTTAACTTGTAAACTTTACTGTCAGAGGAGCTGGCTGAACAAGCAGAAGCCAAGGATTACCACAAATAATTAAAGCATAAAAAATAAATAATAAATGATAGCTGCCAGAGAATATTCTCTCTGGTGCAGATATGAAAGGAAGGTACACAGGAGACCTAAGATAATCAAACATGCTCTTTTTTTTAAAAGTCACAGACTCATTTTTCTTTCTCCATTCCCACTCCCATATATTCATCCTATGTTTTACTGATTCTATAACTACAGAGAATTGGACCCCAGGAGGGTCCAACTCTGCCCTCCTTTTGCTAAGCAACACTTATGTGAACAATCCCAGTGACTATAGTGGAATGATTCTCATGAGTAAATTATTAGCCAGTGTCAGAAAATACTGCAGAATCCTGTGATGTGTGCATTGTTTCTGCTAAAAAAATAAGGCACATGAATACTAACCTAGGAAGAACTTGAAATTCTCACATTTGTGTTATTATGGGAATGTGTAAATAAGGCAGAATAATCCTACAGCTATTCTTTTCTCATATTTTGTTGTGTTTGGTTTTTTAAAGTTCAATATAAACCTACAAGGTGGAAAAGACCAAGAGAGAAGTCATTCGCAGACCTTTATAAATATTTAGAAGGGAAAAAAATCAATCTCCAGGACTGAATTTTCCTTGGGAAAAATATTGGGAGACTTCCCTCATTTTATTTTCAATTCTTGATTTAAAGCATGCCTGCACTTGAATGTGATACAGTCCTACATGACATGTTCTTACAATAATTTTTTTCTGCTGAACCCTTGCCTTATTCAGCACTCAGAATAAACAATGTGCTGGGGAGACATCAGTTGCAATGATAATTATTTTTAATAGATTCCCTGAATCATCTGGAGCAAAAATAAGATGATTAGTGAATAAACCGGAGCACTTCAACAAGATGGCTTGAAAGTGCGACTTTAATTTTTTAGTTCAATTTGAATATATGTTGTATAATTGTTGAGGTTTTTAACTAAGCACATTAGAAGTTAGAACTCCCATTCTGACATACAGTCTATCATTCTGTGCACTGTTGCATTCCAGGACTGGGAATATCACCAAGCTCTACATCCAGGAAGTAGCTTACAGTGACAACAGGTCTGTCAGAAACAGTGGTGCTGGGTGGGTACCCCTTGGCCAGTGGGTTTCACTGGCACTGGTGCCAGACAAATAGTGAAAATCAGGGCTCTCGTCTTCTGTTTGGAGCTTTAGGAAGGAGTCTGCTGAAAAACACAGAGACCCTATACAAACATTCACAAGTGCCCTTTATGCTCCTATTACTACTTTATGTCCAGCCAAAACCTCCACTTTGTCCCTGACTCCACCTAGCTCTTTTCCCCCCTTCTGGCTCTTTTTACACTTCCACTTTCATCACTTATTTCTCAGGTTCTCTCTGCAGACATTTGAGTCAAATGTGTCTCCCTGTGAGCCCTAGTTTTACCCATCAGACCTTTCTCAAATCTTGCTCCTTGTATTCCCATAATCCACTCACCTAGCCAACTGAATTTTCATTCTACTTAGCACCCTTCTTTAGTTGGGTTTCAGGTGCTCTTTCCCCTCCAAAACCTTAGCCTCAATAACTCTCAGACACCATATGCCTTCCTTTTTCTGCAACTAGACTCATCTTTCTTCTCCTACCCCACTCCATGTTCTCCACTTGCCAGCTAGCTGCATTTCTCTTCAGCCTCCTCTTTGCTGCCCCAGCCCACTCTCTCTTTCAGTTTCTTTAAATACACTCTTCATCTTCAGATCTTTCTGCCCCACTTCAACATCCCCCATCACGTCCTAATCTGCATTTCTTCACACATCAAGACAAGATGTAGCTTGTCTTCTTTAAATTTGAGTGAGGCAGTCATTCTCCTCTCCAGTTGGCACCAGCAAAGGAGAATGAAAGGACAAAGAAAATTGGCTTGCCATTGTTACCTCCCCAGGTCAAGCTCAACAAGACACAGCCCAGAGCTGAGGAGCAGTAAAAGGATAGGAGCAATTGGACTGACATTTCAGCTGTTGGAATATAAGCTGTGAAATATCTACTGGTAATGAGGAAACCTGCCTCTTTTCAGAAGTTTGTGCAGTTGGAGGGTCCTTGGCAAATATTAATTAGGAACAATAAAAGGTATTGTTAAAAGCTCATTTCCTTGCCTGGTTGCTAAGTTCCTAGTACAAGCATCCTAGAACATATTAAAGAAAGGAATGAAAAATTGTTTAACAAATTCAGCATTTTCAACAAATGTTACTTCTACTTAGCTTCCAGTTTTAAGACGAATAGTGATAGGAAAACACAATAGCAATAGGAAAACAGTTATTCAGAGCTACCTAGTATACCAGTGTTCTCCATTTTTTAACCAGGCCTCTCCAGAAGTGTCTATGTGGGAATCCATATACTCATAGAATTATTAAGGCTGGAAAAGATCTCTACAACCATCAAGTTCAACCATTATCTAACACTGACAGGTCTACCACTACATTAGGTGTGTCCCTAGCTCCATACCTATATGGATTTTGATACCTTTCAGACACAGTGACTCCCCTGCTTCCCTGGCAGCCTGTTCCAATGCCTGACCTCCCTGTCAATGAAGAAATTTGCCCTAATATCCAACCTAAACCTCTCCTGGCATAACTTGAGGCCATTTCCTCTTGTCCTATCACTTGTTAACTTGGAAGAAAGGACTGACCTCATTTCAGGCAGTTGTAGAGAGAGATAACGTCCACACTCAGACTCCTTTTCTCCAGACTAAAAACCACAGGTGCCTCAGCTGCTCCTCACAGGACTTGTGCTCCAGACCCTTCAGCAACTCTTTTGCCCTTCTCTGGACATGGTCCAGCACCTCAATGTCCTTCCCGGATTGAGATACTCAGAATTGGACGCAAGACTCAAAGTGTGACCTCACCAGTGCCCAGTTCAGGGGGACAATCCCTTCCCGGGTCCTGCTGGCCACACTATTGCTGACACAGGCCAGGATGCCATTGGCCTTCTTGGCCACCTGGGCACACACTGGCTCATGTTCACACACTGTCGATCAGCACACCCAGGTCCTTTTGAGCTGGGCCACTTTCCAACCACTCATCCCCCAGCCCACAGCGCTGCCTGGGGTTGTTGTGACCCAAGCACAGGACCCTGCACTCTGTCTTATTGAACCTCATACAGCTGGCTTTGGCCTTGGCCCATTGATCCCTCAATGGCATCACTGTGTAAGACAATTATGTATATTTTCTCTACGGTTCAAAGGGCAGAGATAGAGGGGATTGCTCCAGGAGCACTTTACCCCTTTTGAGGATAGATGCCCAAGGGCCACTACAAATGGTGGGACTGTCACTTCTAGCAGACAGTGGGTGTTCTTTGGGTGTTCCTGGAAGTGAAATTCAAGCACCTGGAAATCAGTGGGGTGATAAAGTGCTGGAAGACTTGGCACTGCATGGAAAACGTGGACATAGCCTAGACTTCTGACAGATGAAGTTCACGAAGCAGCACATTACTGAAAGTGGTCAGAAGTCTAAACATGCCTCCTTACCACAGGCCTCATACCTGGATACCTTGGAAAATGTGGTATTGAGACACAGATCCAAGAGCCCATGAAATAACTGTTAAAAACACCTCTAAATGGAGGACTCTGGTCCTCCATCCTCAAGGGAAACATTTTTACGAGGGGTAAAACACCGGTATTTTTTACGTCAGAATTTTTCTTGGTTTTTTCATAGTTCCATAGTCCCAGATAGCTAATTAATGAAGAAGAAGAAAAAAAAAAGTCTCTATTACTTTTTGTCTCCTTCCTTCCAGGAAGCACAAGTACAGTTTAAAGTCTGCAGAAATAAAAAATAAAAAATTTTTTAAAAAATTAAAATTTGTCTCAAACTTGCTTAATTATTAGCTGCTTGTTGTGAGTGAAGTGTTTTTGTTTTTCTACCTTTTGTGAACTGATTGGTCTACCTGAACTACTCAGGAAGTGATTAAAATACCTGGGTGCTGCAGATCACCTCATTACTGAAGGTCCATCCCGAGCTCCCTTCCTCATTTCCATTCCAAGGAAGTCTGAGTCAGTTGACCTTCAGGGCACATTGTAAGGCTTAGTAAGTAGAGGAACTTGAGATAGACTCTGGAGAAAGCAGCTTTGCAGTGATAGGTGTGCCAGTCCGAGATGGCCCAAGGCACTTGCAGGAAAGAATTGCAGACTGAATTGCCAGCCCTGAGGGCTGCGGGGATCTTGTGGCCCGGGAAGTAACGCTGCCTGTCTCTATCAGCACAGGCCCCGTGCAGTCCTGGCTGGATACCGCCTGTGCTGTGCACTGAAAGGCCAGCAAATATGCCTCTGATGGGATTTCTGTATAAGCCCTGGAATTCTATTAATTGTTTTGCATGTTGCATTGCTCCTAAGGCAAAGACGCTGGTTTTTCCCGCTTGCACTTTACCCTCATTCGCCATCCTGAACAAACATTTATACTTAAAGAGGAAATTCTCCATCTTATCTACCCTCTTGTCCTTTTCTAGCTTTGCCCTGTCTGGCCTTTTACATATGACTACTAAGACTACTCCCTTCTTAGGTATTCATCTTTACTGGGGCTATTTAAGAGAGGTTGAAGCACCCAGCAATGTCTCAGCTGTTTATCATTCAATCTCCTTGTTTAGGCAAGTGGTTACTTATTTCACCCAGAGGCATCTACAGAAGTTTAGAAATTACTCACCAGAGGAACATTCACCCATCCAGTTTCTCAGTAGTTCAATGCCTTAAAGAACCTTGGTATGACAGAAATTTACTGTACAGAAGGAATCCCCAGGAGATGTCAAACTTGTGAACCTGCTTTCTGGTGCTTGTGTCTAGGGTATTTCTAGTGTTTGTGTCCACCTGGTATTTATTATGACAGGAAAACCAGTTTAAGCTTCTTCCCAGTTTTATAATATCTCCATGTAAATTCTTTGATATGCATAAGTACAGGTGGGTTCACTATCCAACTTTTCCCCTAGCAGCAGTGCTGATATGCCCTTTTTCTTCAATCTGATTACTTATGCAACTTTATATTTGAACTATATACTTTTATAAAAGTCTTAATGAAACTCATAAGTTCTTACAGTACTTGATACCTCTGGACATTTATCAAATTTGTCTAAAATTGAGTCAGTGGAGGCAGCAGTTAGAAAGGCAGACACACACAGAGTATGACTCCATAAATGACATTTGTTAGGAAATCCATCTGAGAATGGATTAACAGCAATGTCTGGCATGATACCAAATGCTGTCTCTCTCTCCACTGGGATGAATACATACCCTATAAAGGAAAATTTTCCCCCCTCTTCCATAAATCTACATGTTGTACTGAGGCTCCCATTTTTAGTGGGAGCTCCAAATCCTATAATGTCCTGGTTTGATTCAGTGGGGTGCTTTCTAAGAACCACAGTCTTGTCCATGTCTGGTTTTCCTAGAGTTTAATGTCCACACACATTACACAGTGGAAGTAGAAGTAACAAGAACTCATGAACCACATGAAAAAAATACCTTTATAGACTTCCTTCTAACGTGGGCACTGTTCTAGTTTCATCATGATAAACAACACTCTTAAAAAAGAGCTAAATTACTCTTAGACTTTTTTTTTTTTCTTACAGAAAACAAAAAGTCACATAATGTCTTTTTTACATTTCTGCTAATGTTTGCTTGTCAAGATAACAACGGTGAACTCTTTAACTGAGATACTGAATGGCTTTATGGGTGTCTCATGTTTAGAAGCTGCCACTGATCCTTCTTCCAGGTTTTGTATCAGGAGAGATCAGGAGGTAAGTGGTAGGCTGTCATGTGCAAAGGAAGCAAAGGAAGTGACTGCTCTCATCCTTCCCAAGACTGCACAGTTGAGCCTCTTTCCTTACGCTGTCTTCAGAGTGCAAAGAATGGAGATTCATTCAGCTGAGAAGTAATCTTTTCCCACCCTAGTTAGTCTTTAATTGGATTAGCTCCTTGAGTGCACGCAGGAGAGGAGACCCAGAGGCCACAGCCAAGGGTGAGGTCCCACGTAAGGCTGCAAAGACAATAGGCAATTAAGAACTATTAATGCACTGAGCACCTGAGAGTAGCATTTACATTTTAGTTTAAATCACACGTTTACCCAGGACTGTTTTTCGTGTGCAATATCATCTGCAGTTAATTGTTGCATATGCAATTCCACCTCCTTGCTCCTCAGTAGGAAGACATGGAAGTGGCAGCCATTGGAGGGGGCATGGAGTCAGGTCCCCGTCACTGCCGGAGGGCCAAGTGGACATGTGTTGTGGGACCCCTCAGTAAAGGACATGACATCAGGGGTCTGGTTTGGGAAAGCCTGCCAGGAAGAATGACTTTCTGCTACAAGCACAAAGGTGACCACCTGGAGGTTGTGAATGAATAGCCTGGGTTTTTTCTCTTTCAAAGAAACGGGTGTAGTAATGATTCTCAGGACAAGAGCTGACAAGCATCTGAAAAGCCTCTGCCTGCATTAAACAGGAGACAACACAACACTTTTACTGATGGTGTGGTGAGCAAAGTATCACTTCAGTCGCTGGATTCAGACATTCCCTCTGTAAGGCACTGAAACTTGCTGGAGTGGCATACTCAGGCAAAGTGACCTTTTTATATATTATTTTTTATTGCATAGCTTGCACTTTGTTGACTTAGCTGGGCACCTGCTGTAAACTGCAAATATGTTCCTGTCATCCTGGCTGAAAACAAAAACATTGAATAGTGTAGTTCTTTGTTGGACTGGTGCTAGCAAAGAGCAAAAGTACCTGTGCAAAATGCTGAGGTAAATCTTCCTGTCCTATAACCTTTCCCAGCTTTGACCGTGGGCCGTGAGCAATTTCCAGTCGTCTCTATTGGGGCTACTGGTGGTTTTCCTTTTAAACACCAATTGTTCCCAAATACGCAGAACACATTTCTCCGTTAGCTGATGCATCAGCACTTTGCCCTATGTGGTACCAAATTCATGTGCTCTTAGAGTAGCCGGATTGACTGTGCATAGGCTCCTATATACTCTGTGCTCCAGTCTTTGTGTTTGTGACATTCTCTGAAATCATTAAACATCATTTAAAAGTGTTGTCAGTGTCTTCAGTGCAATTGTACACTCTGTGTCAGCCTCTGCAGCTACAGCTGGTTGTCTTTACAGTAAATTCTTTGTCTTTTTACCCCTAAGTAATGCAATAAAGTAGTTTTTGTCTCTCAGTTAAATATTCATCTCCTCTTGTAGATGTGTAAGTAGGGCCGAAATACCTTTTGCTATTGCCTACATAGACTGGTGAGGTAGAAGCCCCCAATAGAACATAATTATATCTTTGGGTTTGGACTTCTTTTTGGAGGAAAAATACTGACCTTTCTTCCTGAAACTAATGTCTTCCATCTTTCATTAAAGTGCTGGGAACATACTTGACCTGAAGGAAAAAAAAAAAAACCTGTTTTAGCAGAATTGTTGTAAGAAGTCCCTTGCAAAGAGAAGGCACAGCTGCTGGTATTCTTTGTCTTCAGAAATCAGAATTTGAGGCTTTGTATTTATAGGGGAGAAAGTTTGTACTTCAAACAGGTTCATCATATCATGGTGCCACTGAGATGCTTCAGTGCTCAGGATGTCTCAAAATTTCTGCCATAGCTGTCTTACAGAGCACATGTACAATCAGCTTCAGGATTCAAGGGACACAGAAAATCAATTCAAGATACTGAAAATTTAAGAACTTACTAAAAAGTATGAAGAATTAAACAGATCTGAACTTCTCAAAGAAATGGAGGCATTAAATCCATTTTGATAACATTCTTCTGTGCTTTTAAAAATGTGTAGCTAGTGTTTTTAAAAAATGAATCCCACTTTTCAAAACAAAGGCACTGGCATTTTGGATCCTGGGTGAAACCATACATGCAATTCACATCTCAGTTCAGGGAAGGCACCTCCATTGCAGAAAGCATCTCATAGTAAGCCATGTACTTTCTTAAAACCAGAAGATGTTCTTTACTGGATATTGTCCCAAATATATCCAGCAGATATCCAGCTGGATAAAGATGATGTTTACTACTTCATAAATAGTATTTAAGTTTAGTATGTTTTAAGTTCAAATTGGCTAAAGATGTCTTACTTTAATACTGATTACTGTTCAAAATTCAATTCTGTATTGGGATTTTATTATTATCTTCAAAAACTGTCACGCTCTCATTTGGGTTCTACAAGGTGTTTTCTGTGATTCAAGAAGTGCCAGCAATGGATCAGAGCACTGCCTTGTGATGCACAACAATATCTCAGAATAAAGGGTTTGATTTCTGCCCATACCTGCTTACATCCTATCCAAAAAATACTATCTGGTTAACAAAATTGATGAAAAAACTTAATGAGTTCTTGCTCATTGATTGGTCTTCCTCAGATTAGCAGCAAGAGAGACAATATGAAATTTTGACAGAAAGAGCTCAAGTGGACTATGCCTAGAAATGGTCTCTCCAAAATTTAGTAACAATTGGGTCAGTATCATCTGAAGATGATTTTTTTAGACAGCACTGCAGCAGGGGTATCTGTCCAAAGAAGAAAATCATGTAATTTCCCAAAAAAGCAAGCAGTTCAAAATAAACAGATGAAAGGGTTCATTTTTAATTTCAATGTAAGGTTATGCAATCTCAGACTAATTAGTTTTCCTGCTACAATCTTGAGTTCATCAGTTGAAACAAACAGGGATGAATAAGATGAACTGCCTTTCTGAGCCACAAAGGTGCTACAGTTAGTGAAAATGGCAAATGAGATCCTGTATGTGTCATGTGAAGTATTTCCACTGGCACTAGGAAAGTATTTGTGCCCTTGAGCAAGGCACCAGCAAGACCTCATCTGAAATGCAGCACACCCATAGTGGCCATCCATGTGCAAGATTGATGTGTTTTGGCTGGAGCTGCTTCAGAAAACTGTTATGGGGGTAGTGGGGAGAAAGAAAAGCCTATCTCAAAGAAGATAAATTAAAATATTTTGTTTGTCATCCTATCAAAGCACAGTCTGAAAGGATATGGAAGTCTATTTACTATGGAATAAATATCAGGCAGTGATAAGAACTATTTAAAGAAAGGACAGTTTTAGGCCAATGGTAAATTTAGACTGCAAATAGGAAAAATTCAAACCATAAAACCAAAGAGATTCTGGAACAGCTTTTCATGGGAAAGAAGATCAGAAAAATACTGATGAATTTTAAGATGCAGTTGCTCAGTTTATTCAAGTTTGGCAGAATTGTCTATTCAGTTAAATTCTTCTGTTCCTAAAATTTAGAAGCTTACTATGATAAAAGCTTAATTAACCCTTTAACCATTAAGATCTAGAGGTTGCATCCAACATCAGCTACAAGTAAAATCCCTGGCAACATGAAGATTGTTATTGTCTTATTTGTTGACTTCAAACTGGAGCCTTTTTTTGTATTAAGTTTGAAGAAACCTGGTTAATCCCAAGAATTAAGGTTAGAATCTAAATGAAGAATTAAAATTAATTGAGAAGAAAGATACTTAGTTTCAAAGCAAAATATCATTTTTTCACATTGATAATCTGCATTCCACATCAGAAATGTTCCCTTTACAGCAAATACACCAGAATGTGCTTTCCTTCTGTTAGTAGTACATAAGAATGAATTCTTCTGCATAGACACTGATAGGTCCTGGAGCCTGAGAAGAACTGGACCTGTATCTGTTTTTCTCTTTGTCATCTCCGTTTTTCTTTCCTTCCTTCCCTTTTTTGGCACTCTTGGACGTGAGACATAAATATGCAGTGGCTGCCCTAACCCCGTGTGGGGTGACAGCAGGATGGCAGTGGCAGGCTCTGGGGACACTCACTGTCCTCTCCCCTCACACCCTGGCTCTGCAAGAGCCAAGAGGACAGCTCCAGGAGTTGCAGCTCCTCACCTCTTGCAGCTCTCATTTTCTTATCCTGCATAATCCATCACTGGTCCCAAGAAATGCATGGCCAGCTGTCTGAAAAACTTGTCACACTTGGAAAGTTATTCATGAGCTGGTTTTTTTCATAAGGGCCTTTAAAATGTTTAAAATAGTCACAATGTTTTTCTTTTAATATTAATCTGTCTGCAGGAGCCAACTTCTATATGTTTCTGCATGTACTTTAATTCTCTTACAAACTAGAAGGAAAGCTCTACTGAAATTTTGGTCTGAAATTTAAATCCTAATTGGTAGTGTGGAACATCTGTTAGCAGGAAGATCATGTTTGCATCACACTGTCTTTACAGTAAACTCTCCAAAGGGAGGGCAGAGGACAGCCCAAGCAAAAACAATGCTAAAAGGCATTGAACAGGTTAAAAGGAAGAACAAAAATAACACTAGGCTATGCTTTATTAAATCTCTACCAGTCTTGAGGAAAAGCCAGAGAAGCTGAATGCTGAGGAAAGATATCTGGCAGGAGGTTCAAAAAGCATTAATTATTGACTTCATGTTCCCTGGTAGAGGTCAAGCATGGACCACTCACCATCTCTTGACTCTGCACACTCGGATTTCACTTAAGTGGGGCAAATCACAGCCCTGCTCTGTGTTTGGGGCTGTCCGCCATTGCCAAGGCACAATTTCTCCCTGGTGTAGCTATGATATTATGGAAAATCCTTTGCTGGGATTTTTCCTCTCCTAAGAAGCTGAGGAGCTTCAGGAGAGAAATGTAAACAATTACTATCTGCTGCTGTGGAATGCAACAGGTGCATCTATGATTGGTCCATGTGGATTGTTTTCCACTGATTCCCAATCACAGCCACCTGTGCCAAGGCTGTGAGCAGTCACAGGATTTTGTTATTCTATTCTGTTCTGTTCTTTTTGTAGCCTTCTGATCTCTCTGTTCTTTTAGTATAGTCTTAATGTAGCATTTTAATATAATATTTAACATAATAAATCAGCCTTCTGAAATGGAGTCAAGCCTCGTGTCTCCACACACGGAGAGGAATCATCAACACCCTGGTACCTTCCACAGAAGTGACACTAACAGTCCTTTGGCCACCAAGACTGTCAGTGACCCCCTGGAGGCTCCTTTAGTCTCGATAGTCTTTCTCAGAGATCCAGCCATAGGTGCCTGGTGAGCCAAACTCCGGTGAGGAGCTCAGCCCTGTCACTGCAGCCCAATGGCTCCCTGGACTCTGCTGACACCTCCGCAGAGGTGGAGCTCCCCACCTGGGGCTCTGACACTCCTTACTGGAGTTGGCTGGACTTCAACATCAAGATCTAGCAGCTCTGCCTACTTACTGTTTTACCACTCACTTGAAATTTCACTCCAGTGCCATTGCAACCCTCAGGGCAAAACAAAGCCCCTGTTGAAGAAGGGAAGACACCCTGAAGATATCCACAGCTCTGCAATGGGAAAAAATGGCTGTAAACTGCACAGAGTCAGGGTCTGACTGTTCACAGGGACCTTCCAAACTCTGGGAAGACATGAAATGAATGAGGGAAACTGGAGGACCCTAAGTATTTCAGGCCTTTATTTTCTTTAAGAGTGGGGCCCGCTGCTTGGCAGGTTTCACAGAGTTCTCACACAGCTATATTTAGGACTGGAGAGAAGCCAACTCTCCATTGTTCAAGTTCACATTTCATCTGACTTGATGGAAATTCACACTTTATGAACAAGGTTGTTCTATCAACTGAACCTTGTCATGGGACTTTGGCAAAAAAGGCAAAGGAGGGTTTAGAAACGAGAAAGTACTTTCAACAAACAAACATTTTATCAAGCAGACTCAAGCTTCTTTTTAAGAGTCATGGATTTGAAATTTTCTACTTTTACAGACAAATGGTGAATCTCAATTTGCTATGTGTTCTTACTGCTGTTTTTCTTTGGGGAGTACAGGACACAAGGATACTCATCAACAAAAAATAATGTCTAAATAAAATAACTGCATTCAAATTGTTTGGTTTTTTTTTTTTTTTTAAGTGTCTGGACAGGATCTGTAGAAAATGTTAACAAAGGGACTTTCTCACAAAGCATATCATTCAGCCTTCAAGCACACACATGGCTCTGAACAGTTTTGTTTGATTTTATATTGGTTTATGCAGCACCTGAAGCAGGGAAGGGGAGAGCAGACAGTGGTCGGGAGAGCAAGATGTATTTTATTCCAAGCAGACACAATGATGGCTCCTCATACTGGTAACTTCCTCCATGTCCTGAACTACCAGCTGCAGTCAAGCAACAAGGAGGGAAGATGGGATTTCTCAGGCACTTTTCCCCCCTCCCAAGCTTCTTAGCCAAAGGATCTAAGAAATGAGGCCCATGTGTAACATGAAACCCCAGAAATTTCCAATATTTGGATTTGGGTTCATTTCAAACGATTATTCTCATACTGGTGCTCTAATTTATTATTGTTTTGCACATTTATTCCAAGCTGCATGAGGCCTTTTATGGAGGTATTGGATATGTTCTCCCAAGCCCCTATTAACACTAATGGGTATTATGCAGGTGCTTTAGCACTGCCTTCACCTTACAGGGTTTTTGTTACCTTAACTATTGGAAAGTGCATTGCTCTGTACACTGGGTGCCAATTGTGTTTGCAAGAGGTAGGAAATTACCAAGTACAGAATTAGCCCCCATCTGAGCCGCATGTATGAGTTATTTGGAAAATATTTGTTTAGTTGCCTTGGAAATAAATAGCTCAAACTTCAGAACGGATTTTGAAGAGAATTCGATAACATGCTCCTAGATGTCTCCTGTGGAAGCCTAGTAAGAGCAAAATGTTTTTCCCCTGATCCGCTGTCTGATATGATTTGAAGTGAATGTGTAAAACTTCCCAGCACATCATTTTGTGGAGAATATTTTAACTAAAGCTCATTAGATTTTTAAATATATTTTCTTGCTCTAATTTTCCTGTAGCAAGCTGAACTATGAGTCAGTCCAAATGAGATTTAAAATAGGTCTCAATTTTCTATGCATGTAACTGCTCTTAATTGCACAGAACAAGTTTAGACTGGCTCTGTCCAATTAAGACAAAAGGAGAAGAGGATAATTAAAAATAAATCATAACAATCAAAAGTTGCATTTGCAATTTTGCTTTAGATGCTCCCTCCTCCCACATTTTTGAAGTAATGCTTAAAAGAAATGGCACAATATCTTAAAGATGCATTGTCCTAGATCTGGCATAGCAAATGTACCCATCTTTTTCAGGCTAAAGGTACCTATTTCCCTGTTCAGATCAAACTTAATTGTGTGTAGAATTTAAATAGTTCTTAATTATAACTTTGTTCTCAATTTCTTTTTCTTATGACCTTGCATTTGCTTTTGTTATTTAAATATGTTTTACAGAGACTGCATTCAGGAATAATTTACAGATACTTTCTTGGTATTTTTAAGTTTCGGTGGGGGATGACATGAAGCAACAATTTCTGAAATAGTTACAGTTTGCTTTCAAAAGGCAATGTTTTCCATTATTATTTCTTCAGGAGAATTATTCCTGTGATCTCACCACTGTGATAAGAAGTATTTTTGAATAATCTGTATTTATATGTGTGAACACTGTGTCCAAACCACTCATAGAACAAATCAAAAGCTATTGACCAATGTGCAAGATAGCGAGCTGATTTTAAAGCAGCAATTTACAATTCAGAACCATTCTGTCCAAGTGAGATTTGTTGCAAAATATTCATCAGGTTGAACTACTGCAGTACAGACTTATGAATTAATTTTACAGAGGGAAACCACTTGTTCTTCATTATCAATGTGTCACTGATATTGAGAGAGACAGAATGAATCAGTTTGATTTCTTTCTGACTCTGGCAATATTTGGTATACTTGAGAGACATGAAGGCAGGTGGCATCAAATACATGGAGTTAAGAACTGTTCCATTTTGTTTTCCAGGGGAAGGCTCCTTCTTGCTTGAGAATAATCACCACAAAATCAGAAATCTGTTTTAATTTCATTGGCTTTTCTGTCTGAATGGAGAGGCCTCATTCTGGAGCCAGTAACTAAAATAAGTGATAAAGCAATAATAACTGATAAATAAATAGATCACTGAGGTTAGCTAAATCCCACTTTTTGACCTCATAAAACAGAAAATGTTTCAAGTGTGATTTCTGCAAACAAATGCCAAGATGTATGAAATTAGTCAATTTATCTTTCATGCTTCCTTCCAATGTCTGCTAAAACTTCAAAGGCAGGGAATATCCATCAGAGAAAGCAGTTCTGATATTTAATCATGTGTAGATTAGAAAGGGATCTATAAGATGTGTATTTACAGCATTTTTTAAAATAATTTTCATTTTAGCTCCAAAATTTTTCTGCTCATCTCAGCCCACTTCCTATAGCTATACTAATGCAATAAATATTTGGGAAGAAAACAAAATTTATTTTGAAGAGTAATATTTGCAGTACAGAAGTGAACATCTTGTACAAGTCCTGGAAAAAAAAAAAAAAACCCACAACAACAACAACAAACTCTTACTTCATTGAAAAAGCACAACTTACATGAGGTCTACATTTTTGTCTATTTATTCCTGTGGGATGCATTTTCTCCTGGTTTTTTTATTGTTTTCCTTTCTTCTTGCTGTTGTCAGAGAAATGCACAGCTCTATCTATCCCTTCCCTGGGCAGCATTATCCAGTGCTGAAGATAACAGCATCACCTCTGTGACAGTCCCGAGCTCTGTTGGCCCAAGCTTGCTCCTGAGCTCCGGTCTACCATGTGGTGGGGTGTTACACTATGATACCAGCTGAGCCACTGAGCCAGAATAAACAGAATGCATTTTAACATAAAGGGATATAGTACAAGAAATATATTCTCAAGTCTTGGAACTGTAACCATGTGTTACCATATTGTCTTCCTTCTGCTCCTTCTGTTTCTTATTTTCACACATTGCTCCATTCTTTTGCAAATCTTTCCTCACAGAATGTTAAGAAACTGAGATCTACCTTAACTAAAAGCTGTTCTGCTTTACATCATATTCATGTTGTTGGACTGGCTGCTACCTTTCATCTTTCACTTTTCTCATGGCTCTCGACATTTTAAATCTATCTCAGCTTAGCTTCATTTACTATTCCTTATACGTTCTTTTTGCCTACTGTGACAGTTTCCTAATTATTTCTTTGTGCTTGACCATATATTCTGACTTAGACTGGCATTGCAATTGATAGAGCTATCATATATCTCTGCAATTTTGAGACAGAAAAAGATCAGGCTAGATTCCATTTCCTTGACAATATATTACTTCCTTGACTTTGTTTCTTGCAGTGTTTTCCACACTTCATTTTAGACAGGTTCAGTGAGTGGTTCTCAAAGTATGGTCCACAAATAACTGTTTGACAGCAATGCCATGGTATGTGGTCAATGAGCCATGTTGCCTTTAGAAGTGTTTTCAGTTAATATTCTGATGATATACGTGCACAGAGGTGCTTGAGAAATTCAGAGATGTCCAGTCTGGAGCACAGAACTTTGCTGAACTGCCAGCTTAAGCAATATAAGCCTATAGTTTCCTGCTGACTGATTTCAGCCTAGCATATTCTGCTGATGGAGTATATACTGATGAGGGTGGCATTTTAAAATTAGAACAGAGAACACCTCCTCTGCCACTACAAATCTGCACACTGGAAGTTCATTTTGCATCTGGGAGACATAAGGAGAGATTCCTGGTGGTGTGATCACATCAGCTCGCTGTAAAGCCACTATATACCTGATTCTTTTTGTTGAAGTCTGACCCCTGCTCCCAGAGAAATAAACATATTACACAGGTGTGCACTTCTGTAAAATCCTACAATATTTAAAGAATTACCTTGTCTGTCCAAAGACATTATAATTTTTTTGGCTAAGGAGCTATCGTTCCTTCCCATCTCCTTTTCATTCTTTAAGGCAAAGCAGTAGGAATGAAGCTCCAGGTGATGGGATGGGGTAGCTGCACCTGGTTGTTCCCCAGTCATTCCCACAAGGGCATGCAGCTCCCCAGACAGGCTCCTGCTGTGGGACAGCCCCAGGCCAGAACAGACCATGGGGTATCCTCACTGGCTCTGCAGCCTCCAAACCCTTCCAAAGCAAGGAAGAAATACACAATTCCATGGAACTGTGAGACATAGATGTGCTTTTTGTCAAGCTGTTGGGAATGAAAAATTCTGAAAAAAACTGAAGAACCTAGAAACTGTTATTCTTTTCCATTGGAAATCTTCCAAAAGCATCTTTGCTGGCTCAATTTATCTAAGAAAAAGCTAAAATGGCTTCTGCTTACCTTCTCCCCACCTCCCCTTTTTCATAATAGAAAAGTCTGCTTATAAAAATAAAAGAAAAAATCAGCACCAGGCAACTTGGACTATGATTTCATGTGGAAAAACTTGTCAGTATCCCTGAAAACTGTTCCCTGAAAATTTCAGTGAGTTTTCCGGAAGGATATAGGGGGAGGCTGCATTCAGTTTCAATGTAATTCATACTTCAAAGAAAAATTTCTCACTAAATGCTCTTTATAAAATCACTGTGAAATTTAAAAAATTGAGAGAAAGGAATTCTAAATATTTTTTTCTTGCTCTTCATATCTATTGTTGATATTGATTTTTTTCCCATGGTCATAAATTATATGCTGTATTTCTAAGATGTTTTTGTTCTTGTCCTGACTTATGTTAATCAATGTTTTTGTTACCACACATCTTGAATATTGCATTTCTCTGGTGGCTGGCTTATCATCATCTATAATTATTCCAACTTCCAATTAGATCTGAACTCTTCTGTAGCATTATTTACTTGCTTCTAGCAATGAGACAACATGCTATATCCTTTTTTTTTCTTTATGGTTGGTACTCAAAACAAATTTCATGTAAAATTCTCCTATTCTCCTGTTGATAGTAAAGTATTGTCCAGGTCATTGTACCTGAGGCTTTCTTGACCTTTTATTCCCTGTTAAATCTTTTATATCTATATCAATTATACAGTTATCTCTATACCCAATTCAAAGTTATCTAATACTTGAAATAACCCCTGTGCATACAGTGAGTGCCCTGTTTTACACAATAGACACGAACAATGTCACATTACTGCATAGCCCATCAAATCATGGGTTTAGAAACCTTCCAGGAGATTTCTTTTGTGAATGTTTTTTTGAGTCATATTGCCTGAAATCCTGATTACCCAGGAGTATACTTGCACTTTCTAACATCCCAATACCAAATATGGAAGTAATGTAGAAAAATGGAACAGAATAGAAGCTAGAGAGAGACACAAATGGTTGAAAATGATTAAACAAGCCCTGTTGGTGGCCTGCGGATGTTTATGATTAATGTAGATTTAATCATCAGCATGTAATAAAAATTCATCTCTTCTAATTGGCTTTTTTTATTGATGCTTCTGTTGCTGAGAAAAAAAAAAAACCCAAACCCATGTATTTCTTTGTACTAAAGTTCAGAATTCTGCAAATACAATACAGCTAGGATGTATGCAAGGTACGACATGCAATAGTGATCTATTTTAAAATGCTGCTCTGGCAAAAACAGTCATCATTTTGTGGTCAAAAGATCTAAGGCAACGAAAGAACCTGCAACACCTTTTTTGTCTCTCTAATTATTTTGTACTGCATTGATTTTAAATGAATCTGAATACAGGCTACAAATCCTGGCTTTGGGGACTGTTGAGGAAATGAAAGCCTTCACTGATCTGAATGAGAACAAATGTGATAAAGGCATGAGGCAGGCTGATAAAAGACAACACTACTCAGAAAGAAGCAAACCTTTTAAGAAATGTCAGGTGACTATTTATTATTTCAACTGCAGTATCCTAAGCACTCCAGTCATGGTGCCATCTCACCAGGTATTGTAAAAGTAATTAACAGAGCAGAAAGCCCTTACTGAGAATTCAAAATAACATTATAGTTTCTGAACGCTTCATTCCTGCTTTCTGGGTTTGAGGTTTTTTTGTTTTCTTTTCACAGAAAAGCTTCAAATATTTGAAGTTTCAGACTTACTCTCTTCCGTATAAGCTCTGTGCTCTTTTCTCTGCAAATGTGTGCGAGCTGCTTTTGTGATTCCATAAGACATCATGCGTTTCCTTCTACTCTAAAAGATAATTTGCAGTAATAATAAAAGGTAAGAAAGGGACAATAAATATATAACAACTCTAATCGGTAAACATTATATAATGCACAACAATCAGTGCAGTGCATCATTGATGTACAAATCAATGTGTACATCTCCTTTCAATTACCAATTGATTCTGTATGGCTTTCCCCTCTAACAGAGCTTATTTGTTAATAAAATGAAACATGAGCAAGTGCTTGAAAATCTCCCTGTGGGTAGTGAAAAATAAAAGATCTCAGGACGGTTAGAAACAATGATGCAGGCTTGGAGGCTTCTTTTTTCCTTCTGCATAAGCTTGTTCTTAAGGGCAGAAACAAGACCAAATGGTTTTCAAGTAAAGGTGTCTACTGAAGGACAGGATTTGAAAGCAGGTATTCAGCATTACCAGGTTCCCCAGCATCCACTGATTTTTTTGGCAGATGTACATTTTTATAAGCATTATCGGTGCTTTATTTTGCTCCTCAGTACAGCATCAGCTGCCTGTGTGGGTCTGAGCACTCCCAACATTCGTGTCTCCAGGGAAGCCCACGCCAGCCTGGCTTCTGTGCCCGGGCTGCTGCACAGCCACGCTGCCCGTGCCCACGGCTCTGTGCCCGGAGGGATGGGCAGGGGGCTCGGGCCGTGGGTGCTCCCTCCCGGTGCCATGCAGCCCTGCAGAACAGCCAGGACGGATGGCTGGCGGTAATTGCTCTGGCAGAGACTGATGACTACAGTAACAACAGTCGCTCCGAGTTAAGGAGTAGCTCTGGCATATGGTATGCATTTGGGGAAGGGGGGGCACGAAAGCTTTTTTAATTTTACAGATTGCTTTACGTTTCAGAATGCTGGCGTTTTCTTTTCCTTGGCTTTATTTAGAAAATATCAACAACAGGCATCTGAAGGGAAAAATTAACAAATATTGTTACAGCTAAATGAATTCAAAGCAACATATATCACAGCTGTTAGGATATGCCGTACAATCGCAAATTACTCATCCTTGTTATTGCAGGAAATGCAACATTTCACCTCGTAAACCTTCAGCTGAATTTTCCCTATTGGTAAAATACAATTGGAGCCAAATTTCCAATTGAACCTGGAACTCCTTTTAAATACTAAGGTCTGTGAGTTTGTACAGCCTAATTCAGAGGCTTTTTTTCCCCACTGAAATGCTACTTACACTGTGTTTACATTTTTACATGCCTGGTCCTTACTCACAAAAGCAGCTTCTGATACAGATGGTGGTAGATGGGCACCTGTTGGTACATGAAAACACAACCATCCAACTGCCTTTTTTTTTTTTTTTTTTTGAGGTCCACCATGCCTAGATACACAGAATGAGATTTCACCCAAATTAATCCTTCACGTGAAATGTGAAAATCCTTCACATGAAATGAAGGAAAGAAGGAAAGAAGGAAAGAAAGAAGGAAAGAAAGAAAGAAAGAAAGAAAGAAAGAAAGAAAGAAAGAAAGAAAGAAAGAAAGAAAGAAAGAAAGAAAGAAAGAAAGAAAGAAAGAAAGAAAGAAAGAAAGAAAGAAAGAAAGAAAGAAAGAAAGAAAGAAAGAAAGAAAGAAAGAAAGAAGAAAGAAAAAGATTTGATTAATAGCCATCATCTCCTTCAGAAACAATGCTGAATATAGTGAGTTATCAGTCTAACTGCCCTGCTGTATATTTGAGATCACTTTTGGTTAGCAAGAGGAACACCAACAGGCCTCTTTCTTTCTCTTTTTTAATACCTGGAGATTAACTGTTCTGTGCTGAGAACAGATATGACCCTCTTCTATCTCTATTCAATCAAAATATGCATAGACCTGAAACAGAAAGGTAAAGAGGCTTTTATTTTTGTGGTTTATACAACACTGTATGAAATAATATATCTTAAGGCAAATTTTTGCTCACCCCTTATCATGTAATAGTAAATGAATGTTCTTTCTGGAGGTTCTTTTACTGAGGCTCCCTTTGAAATGCAATACAAGTGAGATAACTCAAAAACACTTTCACCTTCCAATAAAAGGATATTTTCTAAACATAAAAATGTTCAAAAATCTAATTTCGCATAAGACAAGAAAAAATATAAAGGAATAAAAATAGAGGACTAGAGTCACAGTCTGGGAGGAGGAAAATAAAATGAAGCAAATGTATAACTGAAGGACACAGGGTTTTTTGTTTTCTTTTTGTTCTTCATGTGACTGTTTTACTCTTCTCAGCCTGGTTGGATAAAGTTTTAAACCATCATTTTGCAAGCACTCTGAAATTTATTCTTTGAGAAATGTAGCATGTTAAAAAATTCATGTGGGTTTGCATGTCTTTGAGTCCATTTCCAGCCTGCTTTTTTTCATTCTCAGACAGTGTTGTGAAACAGTTAAAAGTAGAATTAAAGCAATTTCTATTGTAGATCATTAACTTTTATTAAATTAGACTTGAATTATTTATGATCTGAACTGTTTGATCTATACTATATCTGTCACGGATGAAAAAATCTGGATGGCTGAAACGTTATCACTGTTTTAAAAAAATCAGAACTCTCTCCAAAACGTAACAAGCCCTCATGCTGTTTGAGTGTTAAGACTTCTGTGCTAAATACCGAGACGAGTCTGTGTTGTTTCTCAGATCTGGGTTCTGTGTTTGGATTGCCGAATTAGGTGCAAAATAATTGGCATGAAATAAAATTGAGTGTACATCTGAAGAGCCTCCTGCTCACATTTTATAAGATTAGTTAGTATATCTGGGAAAATACACGAAATTAGGGAGTTTTTCCATGTCTGGTAAACACTATTTCTTGGGAAAAAACCCAAACCTTCTTGTGATTCATAAAATCAGCTATGTAATTGTACACCTGTGATAGGTCAAGTGCAGGCCAGAATATGCACTTAATAAAATTCAAATATCATTACATCTAAGTTAATTATATACATTAGAAATTAGTCTAATTTTACTATGTAATTTCAAGATGTGGTGAAAGAAAATAATGTAGTCAAAATCACTTATACAATGGTATAAAAGCTTGAGTAAGCGCATGTATTATTAAATATAATGTGAAATAAATATGATTACCCGTGAGATATGCTCTGTACATTTCATTAGTTTGAGATTTTAAAAAAAAATTTAAAAATATCAATTAATGGCAAGACAAATTTAAAATGCTTAAATTTCTTGTTTTCATTCTGTAGCGTCATCCTGGGCAGATTTCACATTCACCCCAAGGTGAGGTTGAGGGTGAATTCCTGTTCTCAGGGAAGTCTCTGTCTGCTCTGGAGTTCCTCGGCTCTGTCCCTCTGTCCCCTGTGCTGTCCCTGGTGCACAGCTCTGTCCCTCTGTCCCCTGTGCTGTCCCTGGTGCACAGCTCTGTCCCTCTGTCCCCTGTGCTGTCCCTGGTGCACAGCTCTGTCCCTCTGTCCCCTGTGCTGTCCCTGGTGCACAGCTCTGTCCCTCTGTCCCCTGTGCTGTCCCTGGTGCACCTTAATAAAATTCAAATATCATTACATCTAAGTTAATTATATACATTAGAAATTAGTCTAATTTTACTATGTAATTTCAAGATGTGGTGAAAGAAAATAATGTAGTCAAAATCACTTATACAATGGTATAAAAGCTTGAGTAAGCGCATGTATTATTAAATATAATGTGAAATAAATATGATTACCCGTGAGATATGCTCTGTACATTTCATTAGTTTGAGATTAAAAAAAAAAAAATTAAAAAATATCAATTAATGGCAAGACAAATTTAAAATGCTTAAATTTCTTGTTTTCATTCTGTAGCGTCATCCTGGGCAGATTTCACATTCACCCCAAGGTGAGGTTGAGGGTGAATTCCTGTTCTCAGGGAAGTCTCTGTCTGCTCTGGAGTTCCTCGGCTCTGTCCCTCTGTCCCCTGTGCTGTCCCTGGTGCACAGCTCTGTCCCTCTGTCCCCTGTGCTGTCCCGGGTGCACAGCTCTGTCCCTCTGTCCCTCTGTCCCTCTGTCCCCTGTGCTGTCCCGGGTGCGCGGCTCTGTCCCTCTGTCTGTCCCCTGTGAGGCAGCAGTCCCTGCCCGTCGCACCGCCCTGCCCAGGCACGGCCTCATCCACCACATGCTAACACCGAAAGGACGTGTTTGAAAACTCGGTGCCACCCAGAGCACACAGGGAAACTTTAAAACCCGGTCTAAGCGAGAGGAAAATGAGTCCGGCGGGCAGAGGAGGGGGGTGTGCAGCCCAAAACTCCTTCTGGCAGCGGCCGCACCCCGACACCGCCGTGCCCGCCGCGCTCCCGGCTCTGCCCAGGGCCTGAAGCTGTGACCTGGCAAAATTCAGACACTGAAAGGGATCCGTGGGAGGCTAACAGTTGTAAAGCCGCAAATCTTTTCCTGTGGAAAAATCTTTTCTTGTGGGAAACTGGCTCTCCCACAGATTATCCCATACTTAGAAGAAAGGAATATTAAAGCGCATTAATTGCAAAAGACTCTTTTGGGGGTGGGATGAAGTGTGCTCTAATTTATCGAAGGTTCAAGTTAAAAGTCACACTCGATTGTTGAAAGTTAATTCCTCTTTAGCTGGCTCACCAGATGATTTTTTTTTTTGTTCCAGTTACCTATTTAATAACTCATCTATGCATATATCACCTCTATTACTAATAGTAAATGTGCATTTCAACATGTCAAGTTTTTCTAGCCCCACTTTTGCAAATTTTTTTTTCCAATATAAAAAAGCAATGGCATTTCCTAGGGCACATGCTGCCAGACACCCAGCATTTATCTTATCTTAGTTGATGACTTTCCTTTTATCCTGAAATGATTTGACAATGACTCTATGATTTCCTGTACAAATTACCCTTTGAAAGTGGCAGTGGCGCTTGGCAGCGATCTTCACTTAATTACTGAGTGGATTATTAGCATACGGCTTTTTTTCACCCCTTCATTTCTTTATATCTTCTAGATTGCGCTGACAGTTCCCTTTCATTGCGTGCTTTAACTCACTGAATACTAAACATTATGCAGATTGCAGCTGAGAAGTACCCTGTCTACTCCAGCCCTCTTCCCCCACAGTCTGTGTTCCACATCAGCCCTCCTTGAAGGAGAGTAATTTGTAGGTCAGAAATCAATAATGTGTCTGGAAGCACATTTGTGGGTTCTCTGCTTTGAACTGAGCAGAAATTAATGCTTTAAATAAGTGCTCATCCTATAAGGTAGCAAGCTGCATTCCTTCTTTTTGTTTAATGCCTCTCGAAATTGTCTTTCTTAGTACATGCTTCTTAAAATTTATTTCTTATTTAATTCATCATGCTGACTGTCCATCATGTAGCAGCGATTCTACAGCTAAAATAACAGTCATTTTTCCTCCCTACCAACAAGTCCGCAGAAGGTTGGTGTTAAGCTGAACTCCTTTGTCAGACATACCTTGTTATTCATTATTTGTTAGTACAAGATAAATGTGAATGATAAATCACAAGGATTTCCCCCTCACTTTGTCCCTGCCAGGATTCTTAGGAGGCATGGACATTAAGTAGCATACATGTGCAGACACGTCTGGATTTCTCCAGGCACCTCTGCTTTGTGCTGTTCATCTGCTGGCTGCAGGGTAGTCCACCCCATACTCCTTTGCTGGAAAAGGTCCAGGATGCCTTCCTTAGTCTTAGTTATGTACCGATGAGGATAAATCACTTTTTCTGGTTCTTCTGGTACCTTGGCTGTGAAGGCAGGTGCAGCTGAAGCCACACAGGTCAGCATTCAGGTGATCTATTAAGAAAAAACTGGCTTTATTTCACTTTTGTGAAAAATCTTGGGATTTGGAAAAATTGGTCATCCTGAAATAAGATGAAAAACTAGTTTCCTCTCAAATGGAAATTCAGTCTATTAAACATTTTAAATTCAATAAGGTAGAATACTGATTTATCTGAAAGCTATGAGACTCACAGCTCTGTACTCTCTTGGAACCTCAACAGATCGAGCTGGCAAAACCCCAGGGAAGTCATGTAAGTAAGCAGCCAATAAAACCCACAAATTAAGAAATCACTTATAGAACATTTCATTTATATTTTTTCTTCACTCTGTGGAAAGCTTTGTGAAAACAGGAATATACCTATCAACTATTTCCATTTCAGTAAATCTATATTTTCAAAGGCAGACTGCTACTGAGAATGCTCTTTTAAGTCTGATCTTCACACTCAGTGTCTTTAAAACCGTGTACAGTCAGTAGGTCAGACTGCAGTTAGCCAAGCTACCTGGCCTGTCTCTCTGCTTGTCCTCACCACACAGCTCACATGTGCTGCTTGTCCTGTCCTTCATCTCTGCTCTGCTCTCTGTGGTGGCTTGCTCCAGCAGCCTGGTCTGAGTATGGCACCTCCTAAATGATGTTGTAGCCACCAGACTTGGGAATATAGACATGGTGGCTGCCCACATGCCTGCCCACGTGTTTGGGTTTGCCCTCACCTGGACCAATGCCTCTGGGGCTTCCCCAGTCCTTTGTAGGTCTTTACTCCTAAGCAGGGACTTGGAATCAAAAATACAAACATGGAAGGCAGAATCTTTTCATCAGTCTATTTCTAATGCTGTGGGTGCCCTGAGCAGCAGAAATAGCTGAGCTAATTGCTCCAGTAACAGGTATGACTACATTTTGGTCACTTGGAATGCTTTCTTGCTTCAGAAGATACATCCATGCATCTGGAGAAGGAAAATTACTTCAGCCACATGTGAGCACTCACTCAAACCTTGCTTCAAGTCCTACCTGTGGAAGAGCCCCCAACCCGAGTGTGGTGGTGCTTTACCTGGTGCTAACACTGTCTCTGCAGATGAACTTCGTGCAGGACCCGCCAGGGTTCCGCTGCATCCAAGCCCAGAGTGAAGAGCCATGAACAAAGGAACCCATCCTCTGAAAGAGGGGTGCAAGGCAAGTGCTACAGGTCATGAGCACTAGGATTGTGCTGTGAGAGCTGAGGGGTCGGTGCTGATTAGTTTGGGCACTGCTCACACCGAACTGCCGCCGCAGCGGTGGGCTCGGGTGTGCCGACCCCCACGGGGGAGGCAGGCGAATACTGGCGTGGTGAAACCCACACTGCGCTCTCCTGCGGTGCCCCAGGGCTAACCCAGCCATAATTCATCTCAGAGGCGGCTAACGTGGGTTCTCAGGGCACGGCAGCTCAGGGGGCCGGGCAATGGTGTTGTCCTCTATCTGCAGAGAAAGGCTGGGCAGAGCAATGGTGTTGCCCTCTCTATCTGCAGAGAAAGGCTGGGCAGAGCAATGGTGTTGCCCTCTATATCTGCAGAGAAAGGCTGGGCAGGGCAATGGTGTTGCCCTCTCTATCTGCAGACAAATGCGCGGATGCGAGCACAGCGGGTCACGGGCTGCTCGGCACAGCCACTGCTCTCCTACCTGAGAGTCCAAGGGAGGAGCTTGGAAACACACAACTAACTGCAGCAAAGTGACACCTTTGCAAGACCGATTGGTAGACCTTTTGGACCCTCAGAGTTTCCTGATGGCCGGCACGTTTTCACACATCATTTGGTGGGTTTATCTTCTTCCACCTCTTAGCTGGATATACTATGAAGGCAAGTGAAACAGACAGTCTAAAGCCATGAAGCACTTCACCATTATCTCATGGGTGATCAGCATTTTGGGGGCCACTGCCTCAGTGTCATTTCACAATGATTTTAAACTCTATTTAAAGAGTAAGCCAGAGCCTGGAGGTCTCTTAGTTCAGTTCCCATTATAAATTAACAGAGTTGCCAACACGCTGTGCAAAAACCATAAGGTAAAATCACAGGATGTTAGAAAGCAGTACGTGTATGATTCTCTTTTAATTCTGTTTTTGTGAGTGTTTCGCAAATGTTTTTCAAGCTGCTTTTTCCTTTTTTTTTTTTTTTTTTTCCTACAGGCTACCACACATCAGTGTAAACAAAGCAGTGTCTCAGGCAAAGGTTTTAATTTCTAGCATTTGTTGAAACAGTTGTACCTTCAAAACACCCTGCATTTCCAGCACTGGAGTAGTCATTGAGAGATGCTGTAGTAAAAAACACACTCTTGCTATTTAAACCAAAGATACAAAGAGTTTGCTCTAAGCAGCATAAACTAACCTTTCGAGGACATGATAGAATGAACTGGCTCCCAAATTACTCTTTACTTCTCTAGTAAAGGTTCTTTTCTCTCAAAAGGCAAACCCATTTCAGTTTTTCCCATCTTAAAACAAAACCAAACTGGCACATCCATCCCTAGCTCTATATGCTTCTTCAATTGCACACCCAGACTCTTTTCTGTTCAGCATCTGAGTTTGCTGTGCACCTGATCCAGGACCTCTGGTAGCACCTCCCACAAGTTCCTCCTCTTCCCCAGAAAGTTTGAGATAATGGCATCCCTCAAAGCCCACTCCTCTTCTTGGTTGTCCTCAAATGCATTCAATGGAAGCTCTATGTCAGTGGAGATTTTTTTTTCTGAAAGCAGAGGAGATTTCCCTCTGGATGCCTGTGAAGATGTCACCGAGACCTAGACTCAGTTCTCCTGTTCTTCTTCACTCCACAGGGCTTCAGTAACTTCACTGGCAAACTCATACCAAACCCTTGTTTGTGGAGATCACTGACAAATCTTCCACTCCAGACCCTGACACATGAGTGGAGACACCTTTCCAGCTTAGGCCTATCCCAAATCAAAACTTTGGCCAATTTCTTAGAAGCTTTTTCACAAATCTCTGGCTGTCACTTCCAGCTAAGGCTAGCTAAACCAGAGATTTCCATAGTTCCAAGCCCACCTTCCACAAATTTTTTTCATTGCCTTGGGCACTTAGCACTTGCTTGTAACTCCGGTGACCAGTTTGGCTTGGACCATTTTCTGGACCCTACTGCTCAGGCTAGGTGTATATTTCACTCACAGTAGCTGAAGGATATTCTCCAAACCATGGCTTCTCTAATCTTTCTGTGAGAGAGAAATCCTTTTGGTCTCTCATAATTTTGCATCCCCCCCTTTTTTTTTCTTAGTTTTTCCCCCTGATAAATGAAACACAGTCTCAATGGTAATCAGTTGCCCAGGAAATTTTCCCAGTCCATGATTTGGATTTCATCATCTCTCCTGGAAATCTCTCTAATGTCATCTGATTTTCACCACAAAATCACCACAGCTCATCTCTGCCTATAATTTCTCATGGTGTGATTTTGACGATGCCAGCTCCCACCCACATTCAGCTCACTTTTATTTCTGTCACTTCTCCAATATGTAAACAAGTATTATCATCCATTTCCCCACATTGTCCCTCACACCAAAAGGAGGGTGGCTGTACATATCTGCTCAGTGTCTTCCTTCAGATCCTTGCCCTGTAACAGTCTTTTGTCGTACTCACAGTGCCCAATAATAGTCAAACACTGCTGTGCAGCTCATGTTGCCACTATTGTCTCATTTTCTTCTCAAGGAGGACTGTAAACAGTCCTCCTTCCACTCTACTTCTCAATTTCCTTCTCAGTCCACTCACCCTATTTTCTGAAACTCGAGTACTTAAAGAATGAGCGTTTGGATTGTCCTTACACATAGGGTTTTCCTCTCTCTAAGGAATTCTGGTGAAGCAGCCTCTGTGGCTCTCCATGCCCGTTCACGTGCCTCTCATGATCTGTGTGTGCCTCTCATGGTCTGTGTGTGCCTCCCCACATTACAAGTGCACTTCAATGAGCCAGAGCTACTGTATAGGCAAGCCCAATTCAGAAGCAGCAAAAAGTGCCGAGCCTGGCTGGTTTACCCTGCTGGGTGTCATTCAGAGTTAGTGCTGGGATCCCTGTACAGCACTGGTCTATGCAGAGCAAGGATGCCTTTAAACATCACTTTTCCTATAGACTTTTACTCAGCTTAAGTACTGAAGAATCTCATTCATTTTCTTTGTGGAAGAAGAACTCTTGCTTTGATGATTTTGAAAAATAGTATCTTCTAGCACACATCTGTCATTTCCCTGATACCTGATTGCTGCTTATTTTCAGAGTAGAAGTCAAATTACTAGAATATCTTTTAAAATGACCTGTTAAAAGACAACTGCAATTATCCCTGTTTCTTTAGCAGACATAAATTAAGAATACATTCAATGTCACATCCTATTGTGTAAATTAACAAGTGAGCTTGGATTTCACCATTCTCCATTAAAATCTCACTGTGGTTCATAATGTGGTGAAGCACTCCTTCCCCCAGGTTGTTCTGTGGGCTAATCAGAGAATCACGCAGAGCTGAGTGCTTGCTGAGTGCTTGTGATTTTTCTTTTCCTCTTCCTTATGCAACAGACAAACAAGTCAACCTGTGACAGTGTGTGTTGCAGAGAGAGCAAACTGCTGAACGGGGGGGGGGTCTCTTCTGTGAAACACCAGGCATGGAACTTCATCAGAATTGAAAAGACATGTTATGATCCTTTGTCTCCAGTTCAGCTGAAAGAAGTTGTGCTGCTGTAACATAAAACCAGAGGGGTTCTTGAGAGGTCAAAGGCATGAAATGTAGATTTCATCTCCAAGAGGTTTACCCCAAAAATCAGGTGCAGTTCTATCAGGAGTTTTAAACAATTTCCTTTTAATGCCACAGAGTCAGTTTTTTAACAACCTAGCAGGTAGCATATGCATCAATTACAGTTTTATTGAGTGTTGCTTGCTAGCACTGCTGAATTTGGATTGGCTACCATCTGTTTAGAAGCCTGGAAAAAATGGCTATTGCCTGAGATACCATTGCAGGTTAGCAGTTTCTGTGATGTTCTTCAAAACCTGCCTTAAAATATCCTGGAAACGATGGTTAAAATAGTAGCACTGTACCTGAAAATGTATTCTTAACATAAAAGGATATTATTTCAGGGCTGAAGAGATAATGTAATCTGGGATAAATATTGTAGATATAAATATTTATTATTATTATTGTAATTATTATTATTTATATTGTTTGTGGCATAAAATATACAAATGGAAATTTATTGTGTCTTTAGGAAAATGTCAGTATAAGATATCAGACACAAATTCCAGGCTAAAAGGAAAACACTTCTAACCTGGGGAGGATGAAGGATGAAGCTGACTGCCAGAACAAGGAGTAGGTAAATGAATATGAATAAGAAGAGACCTTTCAGAAGAGTGCATATGGCATAAACCAAAATTGCAGCAGAGAAGAACTGCTGAAATGAATAACTTTTTGTGTTCTCCATTCTCCTCTGTGGATCTCATGACCTTTTTTTGCTTCCTAGTCTTTTGACCCATGCATGTTTGGGATATCATGTTATCTCCATGGCTGCAAACACAAGACATGACAATATATGATAAAAGAACAAATTAATCTGTGAGCCAGAACATTTTGCACATGAAATCAGATTTAGGTGCTGAGCAAATGATTCTGAAGCAGCCAGTGACGCAGTGTACCATCCCTGCTTTTGGACTTACATGTGAAAAGACTGAAATTGCCTTCACTTGGTTGCAGCAGTAAACTATTTATTACTTTTTTTGGTGTATTTTCTTCTACTGTCTGAAAGAACTGCAAATACTTGCCTATTTTGTGTACACTAAATCCGAGGTACACTGACCTAGATAAGTTCCCTGCAATTTTGATTTTCTTGATTATATGACAAATGCAGAGGGTTCCTAGAATTTGCCATGAATGGTGATATAGTTTCCTTTTTTGAGGTAGACACATGTTTCCCAAAAATCACTCTCAGTAAAAACCTGGGCAAAGTGAGGAATTCAAATGTGATTCTCCCTTGGTGGTTTGCACAGCTGAAAGAAGGATTCCCAATACAACGTTATCTGTCTCACACATTTTATTCCAGCAAAGAATTGAGGGAAGCTCTGAGTTCTCCACCCCAGATAAACTCTTCCAAGGGTATCATCAAATTTCCTGCTGTGCAATTTTCCAGCTCTGGCATCACAGAAGCCAGATGGATTGAAGTGCTCACCCTGACCTGCATTCAAAGCCCACAGTCAAGTATTTCTTTGGCTGGTTTTGTCCTTTCTCTGCCAAGGCTGTGACACGTGGTGGGAGGGAACACTGTCAGCTGGTGGTTCCAGAGGTGTGATATCCTACTATAAGAATTCCAGTGTAAATATTTGCATATACAAAGATCAAAATCACAGGTCTTCAGTATTTACATAAGTAAATGTTGACAGTCACTCATGTAAAGTACACATGTAAAGGTGTAAGCATAACCAAAGCAAATTTATTTGTAAATGCAATTGAATTTACATGTTCTGGGGAAGGAGAGGGAGGGTGTTTGTTTTTCCTTTTCTGACTGTTTGCCTTGGCAGAACTTGTGTCCTCTCCTGCCTTTCTTCATATTATTTTGCCTGCTCTTATTAATGTCTGCCTGGGGTGTCTTAGCAATGGCCAAGATTATTTTAAGGCCTTTGTGGTAGCAGCCTTCTTTGAAAAAGTCTGTTTTGTTTTCTGGGAAAAAAAAAACCAAACAAATAACAGAACAACAAACCAATAAACAGCTAAACCTTTTATTATGTAAAACATTACAAGAAAAAAGATAAATAGAATGAAAGGGATAATAAAAAGAGAAAGCTTTCTATGTCCTTCGGCACTACACCCTCCACATAATAATATTCCCACATAGCATCAAATTGGTGAAATAAATAGACTTTAAATAGACCTTGAACTGGTAAAATTGTTGCAAAGCACTTACTCACCATGACTAGGGTTTGAATAGTTTGATCTCTGGAAGTTAGCAGTCAGCAGCTTCAAATATTTGAGGCTTTACTTTTGGCACATTCAGAAAAATCAAGCTTGTGTCAATCAGCATGTCATGGTCTTCCAGAAATAGAGGCATACCTCATCCCCAAAATACTTGTGAATGGTTTTGGACAACTAAAGGTTGTGCTTACTGTTGCAAATAGATGTTTCCCATCAATTTGGGATGGCAGCAGTGGAGTGTTGCACTGCTATAATAGCAATATTCTATCTCAAGTATGTCCTACATTTTATAGATTATGTTATTTAGTCTTCTAGTACTTCCAGATCTTGAAGTTATTGCACACTGTTCAAACTGAGATGACCAGAATCAGTTATGTGGTTTAATATGTTTATCAAATATGTTTGGTACTCTATGAGGTTTGTTTTCTCCTGGAAGATGCTAGACTTTCATTGAGCAGAAATTTAGCTAAAGTCTCCCCTCTTCCTCCGTACTGCACCAGCAGCACTGCAATAGAAATAGGACTGCTGTGTTTCATTAGGCATATTGAAAAAACCCTCTCAAACATTTAAATAGGAACCAAGAGGCTGAGTTAACCATGCACGAAGAAGAAATATTAACGTAAATAAGAAATGAGTGTCAAAAAAAAAGGTTGTGGTGCTGGATCTTCTGGTGAGTACAGCCAAAACTCCTCAACTAGAGCACTGAATTGCCAGATAGGAAACACAAAGCAAAGGAAGTGCAGGCAGAAACTCCACAGTTCTGCACAAGCCTGAGCACAGGCACCCATGGCCACCCGGCAGGATTATTCTCATTGTGCAGAAAGGTTCGGAAAGCAGCTCTCAGCCTTGGGCTTGGCTGGTATCTGGGTGTAAAGCTGCAGATTTCCTGCTGTGTTACCAGCATCTCATACTTTCTCCTCAGTCAGCTCCTGTGAAAGTGGAGTAGTTCTCCACTTGACGCTGAGAAATCAGGAACAGTTTTTTTGAGGTCGGCGCTAGCAGCAGGAATCAGCACAAGGCAGCGTGGTTAGCACAGTCCTGCACACCTTGGTGGGTGCTGATGTGTGAGGAAGGAAGGCACATCCCCCACATCAGCTCCAAATAAGAGGTAGGGATTGCACAGAGGGAAGGAAGCGCGTTTGTTATGCAATCATGCATTTCCACAGCCTTAGGCAAGGTCAGGTGTAGTCTAAGGCAGCTCCTACAATGGTTGAAATTGCTGGGGAGTGGGGCACTCACAGGTAATAGTTTCAAGAACTACACTTTGGCCAGTCAGTTAATCACTATACAATTTAATTCTATAACTGTGGCACTCAGGTTACTGAAAATGCATTAATTTCATGTGGTTGTAAACCTCTGAGACCAGTTAAGCTATTGCCTTTGTTATACTAAGGAGTGAGCATTAATTGGTAGGGGCAAAGAGCTGGGCATCAGACGTCAGGAGGAGAAGCTCCATGCCCACTGCAACCCTTCGGCTCAACTCCAGTGCAGAAATTTCCCCCCTGACTCAGTTAAGCATGCACCTGGTCATTGGGCTTCAGGTTTCATCTACATGTTAGATGGGCATCATCACTGTCCAATTCACAAAGAGGCTTTGAAATTGAATAGTTTGAGTCTGAGTTGGTATCGCTGGATGACAGTCCATAGCAGTGACAGGAAATTGTTCAGAGGGGAGGGTGACAAGGGAAAATGCTCAGAATCTGCTTTAATAAGGCACTAACACTATTTATAAGCACAGGGGGGGATATACAATTAAATCTTAAATGAAATATCAGCTGTAAGTGCAACTACAAATGAACCATTGATTCCTCAGACAGTGCTTAAGGTCTCCTAAATGCTCTGCCTGGTATTAGATTTTAGGCTACTTTATTACTAGATTTGGTTCAGTTTGTCTCCTTGAATCTTTTGTGGAGCTGGTTTGCTTTAATTCTTTTTTGTTCCCTATCCCCAGCTTATTCAGAAGTCCTGGGTTACAGAAAGCAGACAAACCCAACCCAATAAGCCATTACTAACATTATAGTGATAAAAAATGGAATGTAAGGCAAAAATAAAGTCAATCAAAATTACATAATGACCTTTAAAAAAAAAAGGTCAACATTAAAATAATTTTTAAATTATCTCGTGGAAATCAGCATAATGAGAAATTGCAGGGGTCAAGATCTACAAGCAGCAGCCAAAATTGCACAAAATTCTTTTTACAGTGCTGGGCTCTTAATCAAGTGTCAGCACCAAAGACTCTTCCCTGCTTTTCCCTGGTGCTCATCATTCAGTGACTGCTGCCGAGATAAACCCTGCAGCCACTAGCTGAGCAATCCCTGGCTCTCCAGTCACATCTCCACCGTGGTGCTGTGGGATCACAGGAGCATGGCATCACACACGTGTTCAGGGTCTGTCAGGGACTTTTGTTACACAGTCTGTCAATTCTGCAATTTATTACACTGTCTTTATTTTTCTCACTCTTCAGTATAAGGTATGTGTCCAAGTAGGCAAAGTTGATTTTACCAGATCAACTTCTAATTGATCGTGTTCCTCGCTCCAGCCAAATACATTATCAGGAGGCCAGAACAAAATGAGCTCTAACTGGAGAGAGGACAAGCTTCCTGAAGGATATACCTATTTCACTGCTCTATCCTACTGCTGCCTACATTTTATTTTAAGAAAATTTAGTAAAGCCAAAGTAAAAGCATGCTCAGTCTTTCTTCAAAAGATTATAGTAAGAATGAGTAAAAGCTGTATTTTAATTGACATTAGTACTGACATAAAACTATCATTTACTTATAGATAGGTTAAGAGTGAAGATGCGAGATGATTTAGAATCTGAGCATGTACAGTTAATAATACAGACCAGACTATATTTTTTATTGTAGAAGGGCAGAAGTTTGATATACAATATAAATCTTCTTCCAACACTATCAGCAACTGCTTCCTTGGCCAGTCAAACAAAAGCATTCTGTCTGCACAGTGAGAGGGAATTGAGAAGAATTAAGCTAAGTAAAATAGGGGCTGTTTACTTCTATTCTCAAGGGGGAAGACTTAAGACTTCCCTCATCCAAAAAAGGGATGGCCAAGAGGTGGGAGTAGTAGGAGTTTTTCCCTCAGCTTTCACAGAGGAGTCAAATAAATGAGCCCACTCAGGATGTGTTACCAACACTCATGTATGTCCTATAACCAGCTGGGAAAAGGAAGCAAGGGAATCAGAAAAACCAACTATTTTAGAGAAAACAAACTGACACAGAAGAAGTCAGGAGGAATGCTCATCCCTTGGATGGGTGGAAAGGAGAAGAAATGTTGGAGAGAACAAGCCATGAGGATCTGACAGGTATAAAAAACATATATGTCATTTGGGACAGCATTTTCCTTCTGAGAGTATGGGATTCTGGGATTTCATAGACAAAACTTTTCCTCTGCACCTAGGAGGTGCACACATAGTCCTCTCCTACTGGGACATAGCAACAGCTCTGGATCATTCCCTGTGAACTTGACCATAGTTTTATCAGACTGACAAGCCACACATAACTGTAAAGTGAGCAGTGTTGTAGAGCAGTTTTTCCCAAATATTTTCTGTCTTATGTTTGCAATAAAAGTAGCATAGGTGACACAGCAGCTGCATATCATGGAAACTATATTGAATGGTACTGACGAATTTCAGATTAACAAATAAATGTTCTGTGTTGAAGAAAACGGGGAAATAATGCCAACAGCTGGTTTGAATTGTATAGGTTCCTTGAAATTAGTTTTTTATATGCTTATTTTTTATCTCGTATATATACATATACAGTATGAATATAAGTATATATGAAGATACACACCTATACATATACATGCATGCATTATGTAGTACACATGCATCTATAAACACATCTTTTGTTTATTAAAGATGGGAGTTTTATGGCAAGGTCTCAGTATGATGATTTGATTAAATGAAAGTTCCATACCTAGCAACATGGTCCTTGTATTAAGCAAATTTCTGATCAACAAATCCATTTGAGTTTTGAATCTTAGGAGCTAAAGCAAAAAAAAAAAAAATTCTAACCACAGAAGTAATAACATAAAACTTTAGTGTTAGCTCTGTATTTGTTATAAAAAGACAAAACCACATTTTATATTTTAAAGACCAATCACAAAATATTTGTTTTGACACTTCCCTTTTGCATCTGTGCTTCTAGTCATTCTTTAGTAATAGACTTCCTAATAAAAAAGAAAATATTTTATTGTTGAAATATAAAAATTCAACCCAAGGAAAACTTGCTCAGATTTTATCCTTGGCCTGAGTGACTTCACAAGCAAATCAGCTTTGTTTTTCTTCGACTATTGTATGGATATGAGTCTTTATGGCCTCTTTCACTACCCATTAAGGTCAATGAACAACTGCCAGTGATTCTAGTGTATTTGAGCTTGACAAATGTTCAAGTAAAAGAAAAAACCAGTCATTATTTATTTTACCACTGTGAGTGCCAAAGAGTGACTCCAAACCAAACCTATTTCTTCTCAATCCTAAATAGAAGACATAGATAGCAAATACCTGTTGATTAACACAGTCTTTATGCAATAAACTGTGACAACTGAGGCAATCTATGTTCCTAAACATAATAAAGATAAGTATCTAATAATTTACTGTATTTTTTTCTTACTAGGGAGTTTTTCTAGGAGGAGTTCACAAGTCTGGTAATTCTTAGAGTAGCTCATGGCTATAGCTATAATAACATCTTATTGTCCTAGTAATGTTGGGGTGATGGGTACTAGAACCAATGGCTATAAAGTTTGCCTCTACTTAGAGCAGGGTTAGGTATTGCATTAGAACAGATTTATCAAATTAAAACCCAAGCATAATATGCACTGAATATTTACATCACTCAGTGGTAGGAAGCACTAGTTTCTCACTCCTTCACCTGGGTAAGCCATGAGGAGAGCAGGAAGATGCCCTGGGTGGTGCTGGGAGGGCTGCAGTGGGGAGCAGGTACCACCAAAGGCACCTTGCCCTGGTGGATTTTCGGCCAGCCTCAAAGATGTGCACTTCCATTCACAAGCCTCTTTGTGAACTGCGCTCCACAGGGTTCGGGCGGCCTTATAATGTACTCCAGGGTATGAGCTGGAGAGCAGCCAAGGCCATAATCAAAGGCAATATTATTATCCCAGTGCCAGGTATGGAAAAGGCTAGAAAAGTATCCCAGAAAGGAGCTGTGGCCCTTGAGCAAAACCACAAAAACCAGGCAGTCAATGAAAAGTCGACAAAATGGTTATTTAACACTGTCACTAAGCCCAAGTTTATTGCAGAGAGAACATTGCAAATCCTCAGCAGGCGTCTTGGCCCCGGGGCTGGCAGGTTTCCCTGGCTGAGGATGCTCCTGCCACACCACAGCCTTCATGTCGGGCCAGGCAACATGAGCCCAGATCAGCTGGGGACAGGCACTTCTCTGCCAGCCAGGGACAGGCAGCTCTGGGGACAAGGCACACAAGAGAAATACCCTGCTTCCCCTTGTTTTTTTTATAAAGGATTCAAATATTTGGCTATTCAAAGCATTTCTTTATAAACTTTGGAAAGCACCCACTTGTTCACAATTACTTGTCTTTAAGACTGTGTAAATGTCTTACTATAGGAGTGTGAGTAAACAAACTATTACTTGATGCACAGATTTTATACCATCTTAAGTTGACAAAAACACAGGAAACACTCAGGCTCAATACTAAAGGAAATGATCCATGTTTTTATCCAGGAAGGGATTTTTCTACTTTTCCTGAAAATGCAGCAGTTATGAAGAGATCAAACCACAAACACCGAATCTTTTCTTTGTAGCCCCCGCTCTTCTGAAAGACAACTGAGCTGACAGTCAGAGATTGGACTGAGGTTGGTCTCTTTTCCCAGATAACATGCAATAGAACCAGAGGAAATGGCCTCATATTGTGCCAGGAGAGGTTAGATTGGCTAACAGGATTTTTTTTTTTTTTTAAATCACTGAAAGGGTGGCCAAATATTGTTAATAGTCTGCCCAGGGTAGTAGTGAAATCACAACCCCTAGAAATGTCCAAAAAGCATGTGGATGTGGCACTTGGGGATATGGTGTAGTGGTGGACATGGTGGTTCTGGGTTGATGGTTGGATGCAGTGACCACAGAGGTCTTTCCAGCCTTCATGATTCTATGACTCAATACTCACACACACAGCACAGGGTGGTATCACTGGTTCCTCACTGCTTTAGACAAAACAGCAGGGCCTAGGGGGCTTCTGCAGTACTGTGTTCTTCACAAAAACCTTTAAGCCTTAGAAAGCTGCAAAGATAAATACAAAAAAAAATAAAATTAAAGGATCGTGGAAAATAAACATTTTTCATGGGTAGGTGTGTTTCTTTGACAGTTTTCAGGTTTTACTGGAAAAGCTAAAGCAAATCAGCCCCTTTTTCAATAGCTGAGCACCAAAAAATCTACTTCTTATCAAAAATGCTAACTATTTCTTAAAACACCTACAAAAACATTTCCTCTCAATGGTCTGCTGAAAACTGAATCTCCTTGTGATCACTGTTGTTTCTGTCTTGCTTCATCACCCATCAGCTGGGTAATAGTTTCAGCCATTACCTTTGCATGGTCTTTGTTTTCCTAAATCAAGCTATTTCTTTTCCCACCAGCTGACTGACTGCTTCAAGGCTGCTATTACTTCTATCTCTTCCTTCTCTGCAAGGAAATTTTTGCAATTTTAAAAGGGAGGTAATCATTACTTTCTTACTTACATACTCAGGTCCACTGCAAAACCATTGCAATTTAGAATGAACACACTCTAAAACTCTGCTTCTTACTTCTTTGTATATGTTTTAATCAATAGCATTAAAAAAAATCACCCCATGCTACAACTCTAATCTTAACTCGAGTCTGTTAATTTGTTATTAAAATTGTCACTAAGAAAACGTACACATGCGTTTTAGATATGGGAGTTTTAAATGAAATAGAAATTAGACTCAGGGTTTTTTTAATTTAAATTCTTAATTAATTGTTCCTCCTTTGTCTGTTTGAGTTGTGATAATGTATACATGCTCAGGTTGTAATTCATAGATAAGAATGGAGCGACTGGTTTGCAAATAGCATTGCTGTGTTAGAACAAAGTTTGTGCAGAGAGACCTGATTGCCCATCTCTTGGAAATGAGCAAATATTGAATCTTATGTGGGTAAAATTAGCCTATAGCTATGTTGATGAAGTGAATCTCAAAAAATTAGAAAACTAGTTTGGAATAAGGTGCAGCTATCATTATTATTATTCGATTTTTTTTTATAATTATTTCCATTCTTCTGAGTGGTACACTTGGGCTTTTTTAGCTTTAAGAAATCTTCAGGGTGGACATAGCAAATATACAACTAAAAAGTTACATTCTAAACAAGCACTAGAACAGAGTTGATAAATACCTCCCGCATTGACTGGAATTAATTACTAGATTTTTCTACCTTTGCTGCTTGCCCTGAAATAGAATTAACTGTTCCCAACAATGACAAAGGGCAATCTGAAGACGGAAGGAAGTTGAGGTCAGAAATCAAAAATAGAAAAGAGCACTTTATGCAAACATTATTTTTATGCTTTCTAACCCAAATATATATTTTATGTAGGGGTTAGAAAAGCAGTGGAAGCACTTGGAAATGAATCAGAGTTTAAGATAAAGTATACTAAATCAGTTGCATAGAATAATAGCTATCAGCCTGCCATAGGAAGAACAAAAGGAATTACCACTTCTCTGTATATCCAACCACGCTCATTATTTGAAATACCTGGAATAAATATACTGCAGCAACCAACCAATCCAGAAAAGTTGTCTGTACTTAATTATTCTCACATAAAAGTAATTTTTAAAAGGTGGAGCAAAGTTAACATATCTTGGATAAGAAGAATTCATATTAGTGAGGAAGTGAAGAAGAGTTTATAGTTGTGAGGAAGAACTGTTTGAAACTTAAGATGCAAACTTTTATTTCAAAGTTTGTCTTGATATCTGAAAATACTGATTTTTGGTATTACAATTATAAAATCATAAGTGAAGTGCCGATTATTTTCTACTGTATGCAGATGGCTACAATTCTGGAAAGTGTTAATTTATTTGGGTTTAAATCTAAAGACACCTAAACCAGATTTTTACACTGCCCAGGTATTTATCTTTGTATATCTAGGTCTTAAACATTTGCTAAGCACTCTAGTCACAAAGACACTCAAGTGCCTAAATTTAATACCTCTTTTAAATACTAAGCAAAAGCCAGTAATGGTGTATATATATATGTACACATTTGTGTATGTGTGTAGGTATGTTTGTGGCAATGTATATTTGCATATACGAATTTATTTCATATTATATAAGAAGTAAAAATCTCTTTTTGGCAGGAAAGGGAGAAGATAAACTGGTATCACAGGTCAAGAGGAACAGAGGCTACGCCTGCAACAGACTAAGCAGAAATCCTGGAAATGGATAGCCATTTTCTCCCTGATGAGCCATATCTACCCAACAACCCAACTTCCATCTCCATTATCAGTTATCGAACAGATGGCTGCTCGCAGGCCTGGGTGAATAATGCAAACCGGTGTTTGCGAACATTGGTTCAAAGTCTGAACGGCTGTTTGATTCACGCTTGTTCATCCACTTGTTATTCAGTGTTCACAAACATTCATGCTGAATGGGTTTCCCTTCACATGGATGTTTGGCGAATGGGTCTTTTTCATACAAACCCCCATATTCATGTGCAAACAAGGGCATTTGTGTGTGAACAAGAATGTTCCTTATTCACTGTTGGGTTATTTGTGCTTCTCTACCATTATTCTCCTTTTTGAAGTGTTTGTTGACCACTCAAGGCGCATGACCTAGGTGATCAAATAGAAATCAAAAATAAGAGTAACAAGCCGTCAAATTAGGCAGTTCATCACGGTCTAAAAATAGTTAACCATCTACTAAACGTAACCTTTTCACAGTAAAGACGGCATGTAGATAGCCGAGGGGGAAAGGACAATGCACAGATGAATACTCCCCACGGTCTATCTGCGATCACGCTGGAGAGCGGTGCGCGGTGCAGCCGGAGAAGCGCAGTCCCAGTGCGGCTGTGTTAGCGGGGCAGGAGCTGCGGAACGACCGGCCGGAGCCTGCCCTCGCTCCGGCTGGGTCAGATCAGATCCACCTGGGATGCAGCTAGGGCAGGAGCCCGCTGCCGCGTCCTCCTGCTGCCGGTGAGCTGCGGAACGACCGGCCGGAGCCTGCCCTCGCTCCGGCTGGGTCAGATCAGATCCACCTGGGATGCAGCTGTGGTCCGGAGCGGGCGGCTCCGTGGCTCTGAGCCCCGCAGGCGGACCCCGCTCGGCTGGCTCCGTCCGGCGCCTGCGCTGCGCCCGGATGGCGACTTCTGACCCAAGGAGTTTTCTGATTATTGCCATTTTAGTCCCTAAAATAAAGTCTAGATGTCTAGAATACCTAGATGAAAGGTATGAATCTAGAATACCTAGATGAAAGGTACGAATCTAGAATACCTTGATGAAGTTAATGATTCTGGAAATGAATACAGGATTGGCTGCTCCCAGTAACACAATTCTAGAGGTGCAAGACTTTAAAGAAAGCTTCATAAGCAAAACCATCACTATCTAATACCAATAAGTTACGTCATTCATTTGGCTATTTTTACCTTCTAGAGTTTTATCAGTATTAATATTATGGAATTAAGATTCCTTCTGTGAGTTGAAGTCCTTTTGAGAATACAGATGAGACTGTAGGTTACTGTACCTTTTTATTTTTCCCCCCCATTGTTTGAGAAACAAATGTAAATTTGGAATGAGTTCTTTGACCCTTATCTGAGAAAATATGCTAGTTGTGAAAAGCTTGCTCTCACACCCTGATACTACAAGACCACTAAGTTGCTAGCCTTTATTATGTGGCCATCAGTTAAATGAGATAATTATGAATTGTTGAACTGAAGAACTAAAGCTTCAGCAGATAGCAGTGGGCTATGAAATCTAGTCCCTCCTGTGACCAGAACTTGGTAAGTGTTGTGTCTGCTGCATAAAAGCTTTGTGGGCGACTGTCAGAAATTTAGTATTGCTCTGAACTATAACCTTTGCACGGTGCCATCCATAACCAAGTGACCTGCTGCAGCTCATTAAAGTTAATATAATGGATCATTTGCTTCTAATTATATTCATCAGCAAATTAGACTCACTTTTCAGCTGTTAGAAGAATACAGTTATGTAGATGGGGTGAATAAAGTATGTTATTCTTCATATTCCTCTGTTCAAATTCATAGCTTACACGAGCAGAACTAGGATGAAATGACTCTTTACTGTAGGAGAAAAATTTTTTTTACAAATGTAGATTGAAAAAGTTTTAACACTTTACAATTCTTCTTTTCTAAAGCAAGTGCAAGAAAAATGCTTTTTGGGCTGTATTGCCTGAATTGCTTCCCAAGAAAGACCTACATTTCCTCAAATACAGTGTTCTGCTATTTGAAATTAGTCTCAAACAAGTCACATTTATTATTAGAGTACACACTGCACAGTATTCATAGTTCTTGCTTCCTAAAATTACTTTATCATCTAAAAATAATTATGTAGTAGTTATTGTTTTCCGACATACCTCAAGATCATAGAAAGAAGCACATGTGTTACTTTAAAACCACATTTCAGAAAAGAAAATATTCTCTTGATCAAAGCAGCCTACTAATTCTAAAATCTTGGTGGGGGTCACAAGGATCAATACTTTTGGTAGGAATCCCATATTCCCTTTATTCACAGTTTGGCTTTTTTAAAAACCCTTGTATTAAATACAATGTATTGAAATTATGTGCAGTCAGAATTGTTCTCCATGCTACCTTTTGCAAAAGAGGAAACATTTATTTATGCATTTTTTATATTTAGTCTTGTTTAAGTTTTACAAAATTAGTCACATTATCAGCTTGTGATCTTGATGCTGACATATCTGTTCCCTCCTCTGTGTTCTCACAACATGAGAGCATCCCAGATCATGGGACCTGCTCTTGTAATCACAGCCACCAAAAGGCATGTAATAAGAGGTTATCCTTGATCTTAATACTTCACTGGCCCCAGTAATTTGTGTTGGTGTTAAATTACCGATGGACTCCGTTTGCTATCTCAATGTACTCAACTTCAAAAATAAGTTTTAACATGACCGAATATCTAAGTTACAACATAGAGTATTTAGTAAGTAGTATAAAAAGGAAATGGTCAAATCTGCTCTAAGTACATATATTTCTTTTTGCCCACTTTCACACATTGTTTTAGCCTGCTTCCTTTTATCTGTCTCTGAGCAGAGCTAAGATTCATGTGCAGATACAAATATCAGAAAGGAATATTTCTTCCTAGGGACACTGCATGAGCAGATTTGGCTATTGTTATGCAGACTCCTGTGTCTGTGGATTGAGTCCTGAGAGGGTGCAGAAGAAAAAGAAATTAAAGGGGAGCTGAAGTGCTGCAAACTGGCCACTGTTCTTACACCATCCTGCCGTCGCTGATGGCCATCATCCAACATACCAGCAGTATGGCTGGGGAGAGTGGGGCTGCCCCAGGTAAATGCCCCACGGTGGGTTCTCTCCTGAAAAACAAAACTGAAGCCGATAAGAGATGACAGATTGTAAAGGTGGTCTCTGGCAGAAAGATGCTCTAGAGCAATGCAAGCTACCTGGTTAAAATAGAACATTTCCTTTTCTTGCCTCTGCTGGAAGGGATGAATCAAGTCCCAGGAATTTACAGAGGATGTGCTTCAGTATTAACATGCTTGGAAGTGAATCCTAGATGCAAGGATTCCAAGCTAAGGCTTCTCAGGTTCAAAAATTTTCATTTATAAATGTGGTACTGACATATTTATGGAGTTAAAATATGGAATTACAGCAAGGGTCAAAATGGATGATCAAACAGGAACTGAACTGAATCTCTTAATTGCTGAGAAGTCTGAGCTACACTTATTAAATGTTATTACTATTTAGCATTTATTGCCAAAGGCAGAAAAAATCAAGAAGCTAATCTCATGTATTTCTGACCAACATTACAATTTACCAGAAACCTGATGAAAAGCTCTCCTAAGGAGATTCACTGTCCAGATTTTGATAAAGTCAGAATGCTTATCCCTACTGAATCTTGAGTGCTGATAATACTGCTGTCCACTGTGGAAACCCAGGGCACCAGAAATATTTCTCTACATTCTGGGGTGTCCTGACCCCCAGGGGAGCACTGACTTTGACCCTCATTCATGGAGAAAGTTTCCTAGACATCAAGATAGACTAGAATCCACAAAATTGTGAAATAGATTATAGAGAGTAGTGTATCACTTGGTGAGAAATTTAGGTTTTGGGATTTTAAGTATGTTGTGGATAGAAGAAAGATGGCAGGCACTGGTTGTTGTCCTGAGTTTCTTCTTCATGCTTCTTCTTCCTTCTTCTTCATGGGTTTGGGTGGCATTTTGGAACTGGGCAGAGAAGTCCACATTGCGGGCTTTTTGGGAGCAGTTATTGGGTTAAAAGGGAAAATAATCTGGGTGTCAGTTTTAATTGGATAGTTCAGTCTTAAAAGACCTTGAAACGAGAGATTGTTAGCCATTTTGTGCCTTGCTAATGAAAAGCTGCCCAACTCATGGTTGTGAGACTGTTTTACTGATAAATAATAAACACCTGAGTCCGAACAAGAACTACCGTCTCAAGTGCCTTCATTCCAGACCCAGAGAGCCCGACAGTGCACCAGCAAAGCAGCCCACACAGGCGGGCAGAGCAGGAACCTCACTCATGGGACACCTAATGACATTGCCTGATTCTTTATTCCCTTGGCTCTTTCATACTTCTTGCGGTATGGTATGCCTGCCTAAGGGTGAACTCCTCCCTTAGCAAGCACTGATATAAATCTTTTAAAAAATCAAATTCTGTGCTCTTTTCCCCACTCCACCAGATTCCACAGTGCTCCAGAACTTGGATCAATATTACATGAGGGAAGTAAGCAGACAATAGAGAGTACAATGTTTTTGTATGGTACATCAAGGGTTGTTTACAAGCTGTTAGATGGCAAATTAAGGCTAATATTCCTTTGTTGTAGTAGCTGAAGAGTGGAATGACTGGAGAATTTTCCATGTAGCATTTTGCCCTTCTGTTTAACTGTTTGTCTTGTATTTAAAGTTTCAATACCGGAAGTTAAGCATCTGCTCCAGTAGTTTCCTGTATCAGGGCCTGTATTTCCAGCTCCTGGAGTTATTTGGTTTCTGGTCAAGTCACTTAATACACTTACATTTCACTTTCTCCATCTGTGAAATATGGAAAATTAAACTTAGCTGTCTTATGGTGGTATGGAGAGCAATTAAAAAATGTTTGTCAAGCACGTTGAGGTCAGAAATTGTACTATTGTAATATTTAGCAGATGTGCTTCTATCTCATTTCAGAATACAGTGTTACCAGAGAGATCCTTGCATGTCTGTGACCAGGTACGCCTCCTCTCACAAACAGATTGCTGCATGAGATTCACAGAAACGGGGAAACTTGCACGCAGTTGAAAGTCTGGAAAGAAAGTTTGGTCCAATTTCCCTTCTTATCAAGATATTTACCTAATTTAGGGAAATGAAGGGGCAGGCCAGCAGCGTTTTCCGTCCCGTGTGAGCGGCACAGGATGCTGCAGGAAGGAGGCGCTGGAGCCGGCCTGAGGCTGGGGCGGTGCCGGGCTGGGTGCGAGCAGCAGCTCCGGGCACCGAGCAGGGTGAGGACGGACAGCCGGACACCTCCCAGCTGCTTATCAGCCCACTGAGCTCAATAACCACCGTTGTCCTCAGAAAGTCCACCCTCCTTCTATTTCTATTACAGCTCTACAGCTAACAGAGCCAGGCAGAACAACACAGAGTGGTGATTGTCTTCCTATTATGTCCCAAATATTGAATATTGTACTGAATTTCCCCCTTTCTAAGAAACATAAATAAAACTCATTTTCATTAGCATTTAAGAATCTGAGGTACCTGGTGCAATAGCTTCCCATTTTTTTTCTCTCTCTTAGACAAGAGCTCATTGTCATTCTGAGTGAAGAGTCTCAGTCTCCAAGGTTGTTTTGGAATAAATTTATGATGCTCTGCTAAGATATGTTTGGTGAGACTGAACAGTCTACAGCAAGCTCCTTACTTGAATCTCTGCCTGGATCTCTACTTCATCCTTGGGAAAACTAAAAACCTAGACCTCGTTGGAAAAAAAAAAAAAAAGTTGGTTACTTAACGAAATTGAAAAATAAATGTTTACGCTTCTTGCAAGAGAAAAGTGATTTCTTATTTTTCCATTGGCTGTTCATGTCAAAGCAATTTTCTCAACAAACAACCTTTCTAGGAAGACCTGGTGGTTGTTTTGGGTTTTTTTAATTATCAGTTTATCAAACTATTTATTTATAATTTTAAGATTTAAATACCCTATTATCAATTAAATCTGTTTTACTGTGAGACTTCCAGTGAAATCTGCCACATAAACATCCTATCTATACCAAAGGATAAATTATTTTTCTTCTTTTTTATTAAAGTATTAACATTTATTGAGCAAACAAGCATTATTTTTAATTTATGTATCTAAGAGTATTGATATGTACACCAGACTTAAAGATATATTGTCACTAATACACCCATTTGACCTATTGTACAATGGTTTATAGCTGTAAATAATGATTGTTTCATTAAGATACTATACTTGTCACTAATGTTGCATCTCACATAACTCAAGGTGGTATGAAATGATGACTTAGTAAAATCATTTGAGAAATAAAAAAGCCATTACAGATATCAGCCTTCAACTTGCAAAGAAATTATTTTTATTTTCCATGCCCTTTTTTAAAATATTCTTTTCTTTTTTTGTCTTCTGGTTCAGTGGGATAAAATCTTCAAAACAAAACACCAGGGCATAAAAATGCCATTAACATGAATAAAAATAGCACGGGTAACTCCTTAGTGACAACTGACTTCACAGTGTCAAAATCACACAATTTTATTGACCTAGTTGAATTTCTTCCCCTCAGAATCAGAAACTTACCCAATTTCCTGCAGGAATGTCTGTACAGTTTTAGTTTAGTTTACTCATTAATGTTTCAAGCCTTTCTACCACAAAGGAACAGACACATGAAAGTGAAAATGTACCTTTTTTTCACAGCGGGGAGCCTTCATAATGAAAACTTGGCATGCACACCTGAGGAGAACAGTAAAGCTTATAGAATTTACATATGAGGATTGTAATGTGCTGCTTTTTTTTTTTTTTTTTTTCCCAACTGCAAAAGGAAAGAGAATAAAAAGAGAATGTGACATTCTAGCACCAAGGTTATCAGCAAGACATGAATTTTACTTCTGTGTTAAAGATTCAGAGAAGACATGTAAATATGTAATTTTAAGTGTTCAGGGTGTCTTCTACAAATTTTTCTGTACATCCATGACAACTGGTATTATTATTATTGGATTTTATTATTATATTTTCTCCATGGTGCTGTATAGAAAGAACTCAGTTGAGCTTCAGGATTCAGGGGAAAAAATAATTTATTTCAGTGGGAGGTGGTTGAAGATTTGAAAGATGTGATAAGTGGATTTGAAAACCTGGGATGTCTTATGTTTAGAGACATCTAGTTACAAGCTTGCATGTTTTTCCTGTTTTGCCTGCTTCTTAAATTTGGATTTTCATTTCAATACCTGATAGTTTGAGGAGATTTTTTTTAAAATGTATTAACAACCAATTAAAATAAAGAAGACTGACATTAAATTAATTCAGCTATTTGTTTCTAAATAAATGTAACACCACATTTAGGCAATTAAGGCACCTAAAGATACCCATACACAAAATAAAAAAAAAAAAAGAAGGTGCTCTTTTAAATACTTGTACAAATTTAGATGGAAAATGACCCTCTGTCACCATCTACCACTTTCTGTCATTCCTATCTTATTTTTCTGCTTTTTACTTTCTTCACAAATCATCTGTATACCTGTGTGTATTATTTAGCTGCTATATTAAAAGTGAGGGAGAAGAAGAACACCAAAACCAAAATTTTGTTACAGCCTAAAACCAAATCTGAGTTCTGACCATCACTTAATCTTCACAGGGATATAAAGTCACTTCGTCTGTCTCAGCTTCTCCATTTTTATGCTGGGAATAAAGTCATGCTTCCTCTCATAAAATAGCCTTGTTATTGTTTGAAGTTGCTAATTATTATTCTATATATAGATAAAGGCAGTTGTCAACAGAAACAGATTTAAAGGTACATTGCCAGCATAAAATCTTATGTTTCATCACTAAAATATCATGAATCGTTTGTGCTAATGAGCCATTGGTGGTTTTTTTCAGCAATCCATTTTCAGATTTCTGCTGAACTTTTCTGCTAGGAAGGAAGGAAGGAAGGAAGGAAGGAAGGAAGGAAGGAAGGAAGGAAGGAAGGAAGGAAAGAAAGAAGGATCTTTTTGTATGCCTGCAGACATCTGACTGGTTCTCAAAATTTATGTTATTTCCTATGATCCTTTCATGATTTTTCACCTTTTTAATGCTGTATCTCTGTATAAAATTTTTGCATGTTTTCTAAGCTTTCCTCATATCTGAGATTAGTCCCCTGCTATCAATCTTGGAAAAACACAGCCATTGAAATAGAAAAAGAAGCAGAATTTATCCAACAGAGAATGAGGATAGAGCACATATTAAAAAAAATCAAAGTAAGACAAAAAAAGGTGTATAATAAACAATTTAACTTGACTTTCAGCAAGTTAATTTATTCTATTTGTCTCAAATATAAATTATAGTATCTCTTATGCTTTTAAGTGTCTACAGCTAAGTAGTGAGTTTTTGACAAAGTAGTGTCCCCTTCCCACAAAAGAACTTGAATATTTCACACTGAAATTGCAGGTTAATTCCCATGGGGAAATTAAATCCTTTAAGTGAAGTGGGACTCTATTTGGACTCTATTTGGAAAAAAACAACAAATCCCCCAGTCAAACAAAAAAACAACCCACCCCCAAAAAAACCCAACCCCCCCAGAAAAACAAAAATAAAACAAAAAAAACCACCACCAACAAAAAAAAAAAAAAAAAAAAACCACAAAAAAAACCACCAAAAAATCTAAAGAAACCCAACACCCCAAATCTTAAACTTCTAACTAATTTAGTTCACATAAGTGTAACAAAACCTAAAATAAAATTACAAAAAAAAAAAAGGTAACAATTCAACACAAAAACTGCTTCAAGGGCATGTCTTAATAGCTGATCAGAATTGAAAGAAATAAATCTTCACACAAAAGCAGATCTTTCACTGGCAACAATTTTCAGGAAGGAAAAGGCACAGTCAAGGGAAGAATTTCACATAAGCAATTGTTTTTGGGGGAAAAGACACACATACACTGATAATACACATCTTGCATCCTGTCCTTGACCATATGTATCCTCCAGAAGGGCGAGTTCCCTCCTCTCCATCCTGGAATACCCAACAGCAGCACTGACACCTCCAGCAGGCTGATGAGTTGTTATTCCTTGGATGAAGCAGCATTGGATCCTGAAGACCAAGGGGCACTTGGTGCTCTCAAAAACATTTGTCTTAGGATCATTAGGGGAAGGACGTGCTTTCCCTATTGTTAAAATTTGAGGTGCATGGAGAGAGATGTGCCTTGGAGCAGAGGAGCCCATCTCAGCCCACAGCTTGCTGCGGGAGGGTGCCAGTCCCTTCACCCAGAGGTTGTTCACCAAAACGCTGTTTCTGGTCCTCCATACCCAGCAGAGCTGCGGTGCAGCTGTGAGATCAGGCTGTGAGGAGGAGGAGGAGGAGGAGGGCAGAAGCACGTGCTCTGAGAAGAAGGAATGCCCCCAGGATGTGGGCACAAAAATGGGATCAACTGATGCACACTTCTGCAAAGAAAGTTGTGAGGCATTGGAACAGGTTACTCAGAGAAGCTGTGGAAATCCCATCCCTGGAAATGTTCCAGGCCAGGATGGATGAAGTTCTGAGTAGCGTGGTGGAAAGTGACCCTGCCTATGGCAGGGGGTTGAAACTAGATGATCTTTAAAGCCTCTTCCTACCCAAACCATCTTATGATTCTATGATTCTACAATTCTATGAAAGAAATCCTGGTGTTGTGATGCCCCTCAGGGAGGCTGGTGAATATTCTGTTTGGGCACAAAACCAGATCACTTTCTGGAAGTTACCTTTACCTATTAAAGCCCTTTACTGTACCTGGTAAAACTGCAGCATAGAATCTCCCCCACAGCGATTCTCCCAGGATTCTACCTGAGATCAAAGCCAAGGTACCCGATGTCTCGGAAAGGAGTTGCAGTATTGCTCCAGAGGCACTAAAAGACAGATCCTCAGAGCCATTTAGGCACCTAACTCCTTTGAAATCAGGATGATCTGAGCATTTCAATAACTGAGGGAATTTGAACAGTGGGACTGGCTTTCAGTAGGAATCATCACATTTTGAATTTATAGTACTTCCTCTCTATCTTGTCAGACTGTTGTTTTGCTGAGAAAAACTAATAGGATCTGTGGTCAGTTTGTAGAAATACACTTTTTTCTCTTTTCTTTTCTTTTCTTTTCTTTTCAGAGATTTCCTGGTTTTAAATGTCCTTTGAAAAAGAAAGTAGAAAAAGGCTGTATTTCCAAATATCTGTTCTCTCTTCCACATTAGGAAAAAAAAAAAAAAAAAAAAAAAAAGGCAAATTAACGTATTGCCAAGTATCCCTTCAAAACTCTGTAGGAAAATGAAGACATGTCAACATATGCAAGAACCTATATTCTCCGTATTACATCATGGATGGCCTTAAATTTGTCTGGCTCAAGGTTGTCCTTTGATTGGTATTCAAGTGGAGTGGTAAGTGTGTGCTCTCTAATCCCTGCAACACATGGTAATTTTTTCATTCTCTCTCCGTCTCCACCTGTTCCATGGTCCAGTGGAGGGCTGCAAATCCTATCAGGGGAGTGCAGCACTGCTAAGCCTGCTTCCCTGGCTCCAGTCCATCACATGTGCACTCAGGCTGCAGAGCACCGAGCCAGCTGCAGCCCAACGATCATGTTATCAGATGACGGATGGCTTCATATCAGGTGTTTAAACTGACGGGCTGCCCCATCTGGTAAATGATTTGGGAAGTCTGGCCTTGCTTGATGAATGGGGAAAGTGACAATGCCAATCAGTGTGACCCCTGCAGCTTCCCTGCTGCCGGCCCAACAGCCACAATCAAGTATATCCCACTGGTTTACTTTTTCAATCCTATTGTCACTCTACTGAGACCTACTGTCACTAAATTGTCACTAAATTATATCATTAATCCAAATATTTTCTTTGTAAAAACCTTCACAAAATGCATACCACACCTTCAGCGGTGCTGGAAACCGTATTAAGCTGACAGAAGATGATGCAGTTATAGATGCTGGGCAGATCTGTTATAGATGACTCTGGTGAGCAGGCCACTGACACAATTATTGAGGAACTTTTTCTTTCTCCCTTGAAATTCAAAAATCATGGGGCTGAGCATCAGACATTGGAGGGAGATATAATGTCTAGATTTTCTCCTGGGTGTGATTCAGAAAATCACCTACACTTGAAGCACGTGACAAATTCCCTCTAACTTCAGCAAAGCTATATTAATTGCCATCAGCTTGAGACCCAGTCCTCAGTATCTAATTAAAATACTTGTTATAGAATATATGATTGAAAACTAACACTGCTTAAAATTACTACTGAAGTACCATTTCATAATGCGGTATTTAATGTCTATTCAGAAAAATATATCCTTTGTTTAAAATATTATTTTATTACTTAAGTATGTGAAATATAAACTACATAAACACAGGAGCTTACACTTTAATTCACTGTTAAATGTTCATCCATGTACTGTATGTTTGGCTTAGTCATACAGTGCATTGCAAACTGGTTACTTATCATAATAAAGATCAAATTATTGAGACAAGGCAGAATACACAGTCAGTATAAAAACAACATGTAGGTGTTTTAACAAGGCAAACGTCAGCAGCTACCTGAAGTATTTATCAGCCTGTGCATCTTTACATTTACTGTGGATCACTTCTGACCATTCCTTTGTGTACCATAGTATGCTTTTGTGAATTTGTATGCTCTTGTATGTATAGAGAGACTGTACAACATGATTTATATTTTGCAAAGTTGTGCAAAGCAGTTTTATCACTGAATCAGTGGCTAGCATTTCAGTTTTATTGGTTATCCTTGCATATATCTGCCTCAGGTAAAATTTTATCATACTCATGACATAAGGAATGTGTTTGGGTTTTATTCAGTTGTTAACCACAAAACGGAGGAGGCAGAAGGAGATAACTTTCATATGGCACAGGACAGTGACATGCATTGTTCCTACTGGCATACACACATATTTGGGGGTTTATTGTACTTACCTTAACCATGTAATATGTCATAATCCCATGAGAAGACGGACTTTGTATTACGAAGATCATTGGGATTTAAAATTTCTACTAAATGAGACAGATGGCAAGGTTCACTTGTTATGCAGCAATCAGGTGTGGCTCTTCTTGCGTCTCTCCCGAGACCAAAGGACAAGTTTTGGTGCTCTGATATCCTTTCTTATTGTACTGTGTCTGTCCTTTTCTTCCTGGTAGCAACATTGCAGTGCATAATGGCAAACCTAACACCTGCCTTTCCCCGGAGACAGCTGAAGGTACAGAGTGAGAACTTGCATGAACTAACAGTGGGAATCTCAATATTTACTGGGAAACCCTCAACATATTTTCAGAAGGAAGTTCAAAGCCGAATGAGAAGGAAATGAGAATGAGCTAAAATATCTTTCTCCTCTCACCCTCCTTTCCTTTTACGACTTCATGAGATTTTACCAGCCATAAGACCTGGTCTAGGATTGCTGGGTCCTGAAAACAGGCAGTGATTTCATTTTGAGTTTTGGGTACATAAGGAAAACAGAAGCTTCTGTGAAATTATTTTTGGTAAACAAAGACTACGTAAGAGTCAAAAATAACATATAGCTGTTTTTAAACTGATTTGTATGCACAATACAAAAGTATAAATGACTTCAGCAAGATTTATTGATTCGTGTCAAGGCATCATTACTTTTCAAAGTGTGAAAAATGATCATATATTTATGACCTGCCGACTGAAGCTGTTTTGTGAATTAGCAAAAGCTCTGGAGAGGAGCAGCCTAATTGCATTATCATAGAATCAGAGATGGTTGTCAATTTTCCCCCATTTAGCTTTTCTCCTTTAGTTTGTTAAAATGAAGGTGCCATACGTTGGTTGAATTCACTAATACCCTGATGAATGAGGTATTTTCCCAATAGGCTCACTACGAGTATAAACAGTGAATTAGGGATGATAGGTCATCAATCATATCTCCTTCAAACAGATCTTTGCTCTGAGATTATTTTTTATATATTAAGAGCACTTACAAAGTTATCATAGAAAACACTCTGATGAAAAGACACTAAGTTGACCTTAATTCCCACTTACGGGGTTTGTAAGGCAGTTTGTTTGTTCAGATTGATATCCCTCTGCAATAGCCTACTAATATCCAGTCTTTATTTTTTCAATTAACAGTCTTTGTTTCTTTTACCTTTTAAAATATGCATAATTTTCATAGTATTCCCTTTTATTCTATCTATACTCCGTGGCTGAAATTCAATATCTGCCCTGAATTTTAAGTGAATATTTTCATGAATTTGAGGGTGTTACTTGATTTCAAGAGCTATGCTGGTTACCATTTTTATAGGAACATGTCATTTGTGCTCCTCTTTGGAAAGGTATCTAATCATCTTCGGGGTAGTGTCTATGCACATGCTGTACTGCAAGCAAGCGTTTCATCTCCATTGATGAGCACCAGCCCCTGGTGGAAGTTAAGCATATGTTTAAGCAGTGTCCTGGCTGGAGGCACTTTCCTGGATGATATCCTTAATTTAAACCAAGAAAAGGTCAAAGGCAATCTATAATTCAGAGTACCTTTCACCTCCTGCAATGTGACTATGGCTGGCTCCAGCTGCGATGCTGAGTCAGTGGGGGAGGCAGAGCAGGAATTCATCTGTAATTGCGTCCTGCACCAGGGCTGCATCACGTGCGGCCCCATAACAAGCTGTGCTAATAATGTGCTAACAGATGCGGGAGGGCTTCTGCTCCTACTCCCAGCAAATCTATGACTTATCACGCTTATTAAGCTGGAGGTAAATTTGCCCTTCAAAAATGCACATCCAACACCCACTGAAATCAGCAGGAGCACAGTGCAGCAGGGCTGGCGTCAGCGTTGGCTCAGCCTGTCCCTTCCCCTGGCTGATGATGAAGCTCCCCCGCCGTGTCCCTTTGGTTTCCAGACAGGAAGGTGGTACACTGGGCAAGGGTGGGGGAGCAGAGTGTCCAGTGATGCTTCCTTCCCCACGCACCAGGCGCTCCCAGCATACACAAAGTGCTGCTTTTTGGGAGATGCTGGGCCAAAAGCTGTGCTGCTTGTTCTGCAGCCCTCAGAGGACGAGCTTTCCTAAGAATTTGTTCGGATCCCCATCCACTAAAATGAAACGTATCAGGCACAGCAGTATGACAGTGAGGGCACAGCAGATAGGCTAGAGCAATTATAACTATCTGAGTGCTGGTTTTGTAGGGTATTTACATACAAAGGTTGGGAGCTTTACACAGTCACTGTCTTTACCATGGAGCAATGCAGCCAACTCTTTCAGCAGTGAGGTGTCAGTAATCTGGAAACTGGGCCAGAAGGAAAAGGATCCTTCATTTACCTCCTTGATGTGCAGTTAATCATGTTGATAGAAAAGTTAAAAGCCATGACACTTATTTAAGAGCTGAAATTGTATTTAAAATCTTATTTTTTCCATCACAGGCTTTCAAACATGGCTGCAGACTGCACACTTACACTTAATGCAGTCTTATCTTGAATTATTTGGCCTAATTATATTGCCTTATTTAATTCCCTGTGCACAGACTCTGGCTGGAATATTTTCAAAACTTAAGTACAAGAGAGTCACTTATACATTGGTTACATTTAAATGCATTCATGAAAATCTTTCTACTTGAATATTAGGAACACGGCTTTCACTGCTCTTCCTAATTGCAACACCATGGGCATCTTTCTGAGAAGTCCCAAGGATGTTGTGAAGACCATCAAATTACAGACATGCATTTGGAATCCATTAATATTTGTATAATAAAACCTTCATTCACACACATGTTAAGGAAACCCCAAGGAATGCTAACACAGTGTGTGCAAGTTCTGACTCACCTCGATGCTGATGGATAATTTTCCCCATTAGACAACAGTTAACACCTTCAACACATGAACCTGTGACTACCAAAATGATAAACGTTGGGAAGAGGAAAAAAAAAACCCTGCTTCCTGGACTAAAGCAAAAAATCCCAAGGAAGGTAAATGTTTGTGAGAATTTTAAGGAAATTTGTCTAACGAAAGGTCGGTTCTTGCATAAATGATATTTTCTGTAGACAAATTTTATCACGGAACACGTCTGTGACTCCACGATCATGGGAGTTCCTTTTGGAAACATTCTTAAGAGAATTGCTGCATTCCTATTTCCACCACTGGCCCCACACGTGTTGCAGGGCTGGGACTGTGAGCGGGGTTCAGATTTGCTATTCAGCAGGTGGAACTCATTGTTTTTATTCAGTAGGCTAAAGGATGAGTCAAGGAGATATGATGAAGTGTAGAAGATGCGCAAACAATCTGGAGGAGGAGATGGCACAGCGCCGGCTGCCCCTTTCCATGCCGTACCTTGTGTCGGCTCTTTACAGCTTTTAACATTCTGGGTGAAACTTTAAAGACAGAGAACAGCCTTGAGAAAGGGAAGGACTGTAGGTCTTTCACGAGGTTAGTACTTGCTTTGAGAAAAAGCAGGGAGATTGAGGAGAATGGGGAAGGTGTTACTGGAATAGCAACACAAACTAAAGTGGGCGATTTCTAATTGAACAACGGGTGGTCCTGTTTTTATCAGTTTATGGTACCGCCTGTTTTTGTCTCCATGAGCACTCTTCTTTTGTCATTCAGCTATATAATCACAACCTTTTGTAAGATAATCACAGGTAATTAACTTTGTAACTGTTCTTGTCCTGTAGACTAGTAATTGCTGGTCTCTGAATCACAGATCTAGGAGGCTTCTCAGATAAAGGAAGATATGATCTAGCTGTAATTTCAAGTTTTTGACAACTGATTGAGGGCCAATTGTTTTACACGTGGTGATGTATTTATGGCAATTCTCGCTTTGATAGTGGGTCTGAAAGGTTAGATTGCAAATGAACCACACTTCTAAAAATGCATTGCTCAGGTAGTGAGATCTGTGCAAACTTACCAGGCAGAACATTTAAATTCTTCTACTTTTTTGTTCTTCATAACTTTGTTTTGTTCTTAGATGTACTGCACTGTCAAGTGGAACAATTCAGGTCTGAATAAAGAAAATAAAAATTGCTTTATCAGTTCAGAACAAAACTACATCTTACCCAGTCAGTTCCTAAGAGTAAGCTAAGCACCAGCAGTTGCTTGAAGAAGTGAAAAAACCCCCATGGCAAATGCAGTGATATCTTCTCCGGATATGTTCCTGGCCTCCAAATATCTGTATCTCAAGGGCATTTTGAGATGCAGGTATAGTAGTTTAATTAAATACTTTATGAAAAGTTTTAAATCATCAGACATGGATGAATGTGATGTTTTCACATTCCTTCTGTGATCAGGAATTCTACAATTTGGACATAAATTGTATGCAAGACCATGTTAATTTATTTGCTCTTAACTTGCTGATTAATGTGATGCCTCCATTACTGTCCCTCATAATATATCCTATCTGAATATTTGAAACCAGTGCTAGGAATCAGGGAAAATAAAACAATAACAGGATATTTGCAATGTTTGTAAACTGCTGTAGTTATCAAGATATAAAGCTCTTTGTTCACAAATTTAAAAAAAAATTGTTAGCAACATGGCAGAGGAAGTATGGCATATTAAAGCTTTTTATATTCAATAACTGTGGCTTACTATAGGTTATATAAAGGTTTCTCTAAGTATCTGTCATTTGTATTCAAACTTTTTATCCTTACAGACAGAAGTAATTTTTGTCAGAGTTCATAATGCTGAAGGTAACAATCAGAATACCTACGTGTCATGTTAAAAATTATCACTTTACTTGAGTTCAATATTACTTGAGTTTAATTGAATATTGGCAGAAATTGCTCAAGTATGTGGCAAGTCTTCATCACGTGGAACCTGAATGTCTGGATGTCTTAGGAGAAAGAGCTGGCTCAACTACAAGTTGAACAGCAATTATTTAGTGAAGTTCTGGTACATGTCTAATGCAAGAAACTAGATTAGATTATCATTACAGTATTTTCTGGCCTTAAAATTAAGGGGATCTAGCATATAAAACTGTCTTCATTCAGGTTAATCATCATCAGATGAATTTTGCCATTCTACACATGGTGAGAGTTGTGTATTTCAGGGGAATTGTTCACCATTCTGTGCACTGGGAAAGATTCAGACCCATGTTGATGAAAATGTAGTGCAAAAGAGGTTTGAATAATGAAGGAACAATGTTTGAAAAAACTTGATGACTTACTTATACATAGTAGATTAAATATATGAATTACCAAGGTAAAAAAAAGGTTTTCTCCCGTTTTTGGCCAGTATCCATAAAGCTCAAATCACTCTTGTGAGGAGCAGGAAAGGTCCAGGAGGGCAGGAATGGAAAACCTCTGCCCCCTCCCCAACATGTATTAGTGCCCACAGCATCTTCTCCATCCTCCACAGGGACAGCACAGTGGCAACCAGTGGAAGAATTAAAATCACACTGACATTGCTTATATGCCTCCAAATCCCAGTGCTGTTCAGACTATGATTAAATGTCCCAAGACAGAATTCAACACCTGGCTGAAAAGTTTTGCACCTGGCTTCAGTGCTTGATTCTCATCTGGAGAGGGGCTGAGGGAACACACTTTGGACTTCTTCCAGCACTGCCTTTCAGAGTGCTCGTGTGTGCAAACAAAAACAAGAGGTCAGCAACCAAAGAAAGCATCATTGCCACAACAGACACGGCCAGGTGGAGTGATGCTGTCTGCATCTGTCCGTGGGGTTGTCACTTCATCACTGCTGACTTTGGAGGCAATGCTAATGGCTGGAAGCTTTTGTGTCCCTGCTGGACCCATTTCCCCATCCCACAGTGGCTGTTGAGCTAAGACAGTATTTTGGGAAGAAGGCAGTCCTAGAAATTTGCAACAGGAAATTATTTCTCTTAAAACGCCTCATATTTAGGATAGAGGCACTTTAAAACACAGATCAATGCACTGATCTCCACCAACTGACTGCCAAGAAAGGAGTGCACATTAAAGCTAGAGAGTGAGAAAACAACTGGAATGGGAGCGGTGGAGGGAAATCTTTCAAGCTTTTCCCTGAAGAAGCATCCCTGATCCTGTGGTACTGTCGTGCTCCAGGATAAACAAGACATCTGCGTAGCAGAACATTGTCACAGGATCAGGTTTTCCTATTTCAAAAGCAACCATCAGCTTAGCCCCATATTTATTTTAAGTATCTCAGCTTTGCCCTGGTGTTCATGTAGCAGCACCAGCAGTTAATTTTCCTGTGACAATGTTCTATTCTGCTGACATTATCTCTTAAATATAAGACTATTCTATTAAGGTGGATGAATTGAATTTCATTTCCTCTCACTTCAAATAATGCCATTCTATTCACATCACTTTCAGTACATCATTGCAGAGTATGGACTTTTGTTAGAGGCTGGTACCTGCTAACGCTGTTACAGCAAGGGTAGAGATTTCCATTATAAATCCTCTTTTATGGTGTTTTAAATCAGCTAGAAAAGTTCCCTCCAAGATGAAAACTGGCACCAGAAAAAAAAAAAAAAAAAAAGAAGTTAAGAATTATTTAGCTTGGTTGTTTTAAATATATTTCAATTGTATAAATAAATGGAAAGTTTATCAGTTCAAGACATATTTAAAATTTCTATGAATCAGCATTTCTTCAGCTCAAGGATATAGTTTGACATTAGTTCATATTGTATTCTAATTGCTTTTTGTATTATGAAAAATAACAAGTCCTTAAACTTTGGAGAGTGTGTCTTCTATATGTCAAATAACCACTTTACATAAAGGGTTTTCCTGCACATATTCTAAATCTGTTTCTATCCCAAAGAAATGTTAAAAATAACACATTCATAAGTCTGACTTAATTCATGCTTTCATGGTAAACTTTTAACACTTACGAAACAGCTGTTACAGTCAATATTTTTTTGTGTTGTAACAACTTCCATTTTAAAAGTCATGATGTAACCTGATTCAGAAAAACGCATCAAGAAGAACAAGGAGCAAACAAGACAACGCAGCAAAGCAGTCTGTTCTCCCAGGCAAAGTGGCTGGCCTGGCTGACCACAGAGTCTGGAGAACCTGGCAGCTGTTGGCTCTCTCATCTCTGGCTCTCCTGTCATCTGCACGTCCCCTTCAGGCTTTTATCTCTGAAGCTTATGCATTCTTTACGACACAATTTACTGCATCACCCCTAAAGAAATCCCGTTGTAAGGAAGCTGGGTCACAAAACAAGAAAGAAAATTCTGGGTGTAGCAAATTCTCCTATATTCTCAAACTAGCAGCCACAGTGCAGAGAATGGAGGCATGTTCTCAACTTGAACAGTTTTGTTTTTCAGAAAAACACTCATGTTTTTCTGGTACTTTGGAATTTCCTGAATTATATGTGCCCTCATTATTTATTGAATATTCACTGATCAGTAGAAATGCCCACCTACTCTGCTCTTATTTTCACAAACATTTTCATTAAAGACACAGCTTTTCCTGGACGTCAGAAAGCATGGAATTAAAGTCCAAACATACACTCTTTGAATGCAGACACAGGTTATATCACACTAAAACTCACAGAAGAAGCATTAATAGGTGCATGGATTATGACAATTACACATTATTTTAATGTGCTGCAATTATGAGAAAAACATTAAAACACACAGTGCTCATAGATTTCACCGGCTTGCAACCTGAAGGCTGGAAAATGCCTTACTCCATGTTTCTAAGTGGTAACTGACTTGAGCAGGCATCTTCTTTCAGGCTAGCAAATTCAGGTTAAAAGTCAGTCTTCATCCGCCAGTCCTCTATACTACTTTATTTTACAGATATTTCAGGGGTTGGTGTCCCATTGAGGTGACCAGGAAAATCATCTCTAAGGAAAACACATTTTCCACAAAAGTGGAATGAAGAGCAATACACACATGGGCCAGGGGAAGAAAGTTTTCATTTGTTAGTGCAGAAAATATCCCATAAATTAAAAGTGATGAACTTTAGAGCAGTTCCTATCAATATGGTTGGTCCCTCTAAGAAATCATTATCCTGGCTTTCAAGCGCTGCAAAGGAAGAATTATTTCCATTTATGAATTCACATATGTGGTTTAAAGAGCAAAATGAGACATAGCTAACTCATGAATTGTCACTGAACATTTTAGGAAACCAAATAACAAAATGTTATTCAAAGCCTTCTGTGTGGTTTCCTGTCTTTCAGTTCAGCATGGTCTCGCTGAATCCTTTACACCAGTGTCACAAACTGTTCTACCTGCACTGAGCTCCTCCCCTACACACTGAGCCATGAGAAATATCAAGCTCCCAGATAGCTATAGAAGTGTGAATAGTTTCCATGTGAGACATTCGCTGCTCCAAGAACCTGTTGGAAAAGAACACTTCAGCACTCAATACTTCTGTCACCAGATGTACAATGCCAGCCACATCAACCCTCTGCCACTGACTGATGTGCAAGTACAAGCCACCTCAAAACAATTTCTGCGTGTGATTTTTGACATTAGCCTCCAGTTTTCAAGACTGACCTCTGCAATCCCTTTTATAACTTTTTGATATCCTTGCAGAAGCCTCTTTTTCCTAATCACCAGAAGAATAGCATGCCAGTCTACACGGCTACACAACCTGAAGGGAATGAAAGTATGAGAGAAAAACAATGATAACTTAATTTGATTCCAAGTATACAGGATCTATAATTGGAATTCAGAGTATATCCACTAAAATATCTCCACGTTAAGCAGCTGTCATATGGCAGGGCAGAAAATGGCAATGCGGTGTGTGCATACTACTACCAGAGTAGTTCAGTGTAACATTCTACATATTTAAGCAATATCAGAAAATCACACTGCAGCCATGACCAAATATCTTAATGACCAGAAGAGTGGGACTGCACACATGGATAAGAGATGCCTAGATGCAGTTCCATCTCCTAAGTAATTACATGAAAATTTATTCCCTCTCTGTGCAAGAAGCTTGTCTACATGCAGACTGGAAGGGTTGTCACTAGGGTCACACTGGAGACCAACCCATAGAATGTTCCTAGGTTTGTCGAAATTTTCTGACCTGAGAATGAATACAAAGGTCCCCAGGGTAGGTTTTAGGAGAGTGAGCAGTGTGAGCTGAAGTGCTTGAGAGCTTTTGCAGAGGAGAATGAGCATGGCTATGTCTAGTGGGATAATAAAGAGAATAGGAAAGAACATGAATCACCCGTGGTGATACTGCAGTTCACGTGTTGCAAGGACTAAAATCAAAGTCTTTAGGTGTCATCCATACAACACTATGAAAGACATAGGGGCGTTAGTCCCCTTTCCAGAAAGGCAAATGATGTAACAGGTAACAGGTGAATATATCTATCTATCTATCTATCTATCTATCTATCTATCTATCTATCTATCTCTATATCTATATCTATCTATATCTATATAATATGACTGACTTCAAGGACAGAGTGTATCATCTTGATTTGAGAGGGTGTAGAAAGGCAACAATTTCTTGATCTAAGAAAATGTGCTAGCGAAAGCAGTGGAGTTAGTATTCGAACACATGCTGCTGGTAAAATAAGATGTTCATGGGCATTGGGGGTCAGATGTGCTGACACTTCTGAGATAAGTTGATTGTGAAATTGCTGCATTAAAATTTTAGAAGAAGATGTGTAAAGTTAAAAAAAGATAAATTCATCTTCACTTTCCTAGCTTGAGCAGTTTAAGAGATGCTCAGCTGTGACTAGAGAGGAAAGGATGCCAACTTTCCAGCGTGTGTGTGCACATTTCTTTTGCTCATAATTAATAGCCCCTGTGCTTGCTAAGTTTTTGGAAAGCAGCTCGCAGCCTACCTAGGTAATGCCTTCTGACAACGTTTTGAAGATCAGTTATGTCATATGGCTGCCTTTTAGAAAAAAAATTGTAATGCATAGCAGTGCCATATGGCATCTCTGAAGAATCAGCCGGATTGGACAGACATTCATTGGATAAAGTCCCACAGCACTTGGAAAAGAATGTAGTCCTGTTGCCAAAATGTGGCCTTTGTTAATCTCCTAACTATTATTGTGCAGAAACCAATTCATCTGTATTAATTATAAACAAATTTTAATTACTTCAGTAAAAGCTCATTATACAAATATCTAATGCCAAACAAGCTGCCTTAACCCTTTGTGAGACTCCAAAGAAATCTTTAGATGTTTGACTGTGGGTGTTCTGTGAAAAGCTGGAATTTCAGCAAGAGTGCAGAGTACAATTGTGTGACATTATGTTTTCCTCTCTTCATATTTCATATTGTATGTACGTTTTACAGACTCTATCAAAATAGTGTCTGTGATTATAAAAGGCCATTTACAACTCAAATCTGAGAGCACATAACTGAACCTGACATCTTCTATTGTTTAAGATTTCAAAGTAAAATATAGTCCATTTTAAAATTGCAATGACTCTCTATGGCATGAATAATGTGACAAACTGCAACCTGTTCATAGTAAAGCATTCAGCACTGTCCAAGCTCACTTGCAGTTTTTCTGTCTGGCTTGTAGCCCTACCATCAACTATTCCACTTGAGATGCAGGGCAATGGTGCTTGGGGGTAGCTCAGGTACTGCTGTTGATTCTGTAGTCTACACCCATGAAGAAGCTTTTTTCCTCTCACAGGAATATGTGTTTTACAGTAAAGTTAAGCAAAATATTGCAATTGGTTATCCTCCCTAAGACTTTTTGTAAAATTTTTTTAAAAATGAATTTGTTATTCATGCATATAGGTTTGTCCTCCATTCACCACCAAAAGAGGGCTCCTCTAATCTCACTTTGGGATGGATGGGTGGTAATGCTCTTCATCATAATTTGGCTACCATTACGAAATGATGTAAGACTCTGCGAGGTTAACCCATTCCGACTGCTCTGTCACATGCCATATTAACACAACAGGCGCAAAGTCAAGAAAACACAAAGTGGGACCCCGGAGTTTTGCCATGAGTTTCAGCTGTGAGTGAAATCCAAAGCTCAGTGAAAAAAAGAACATTTTTAGTCTGAGGTCAAAACCATCCAACCTGTCTTAACTATCCATCTTACTTGAATTATTAGAACATACATAACCTTACAACATGAAACTCTTGCAGTCTTAAATCTCTCTAGACTTGCTGAAAAATAGAACCACCTTAATGAAACCTACAGGAGTTTGACATACTGAGGGTTACAAATGACATTTTGCAAATATATATGCATTTTCTTATTTCACAGGACTTTTTCTATCAGACAGCATAATTTTAAAAATTTGTATTTATGCAGGAATCTTTGAATAATATGTGAACTTGAGTGCTATCTCTGGTTTTATTTCACCTCATCAACCATTCTGTCTTAACAAACATTCCCAGCAATATTCAGACTTGGACTTCAATAGTTTAATACCAATAGAACCAATTAATGCCTTCTTCCTACCTCAAACTTTGGAATTCCCACTTAAAAAATATCCCTCTAGTTTTTCTGCCTTTGCTGTATTAGCACAAATATTGTCATGAAAGCTAATTCCAGGGTAATTAATATGTGGTTTATCTCTTCATTTGAGACTTTTGGTAATGTTATCTCTAATCATCAAGGTTAAGTACACCTTCTTTATATTAAATTGACAGAAGCATGCTCATGGCTCTGTATGTAATGGCCTTGTGACCACTGAGTGGCATTATGACTGAAAAATTGTCTTATACTCAATGAACAATCTTTAACATTAAGGACCATAAATTGTAATGGCCCATGCAAACTGTTGAGCAAAGATGTTCTCTGGCATAACATTCTGTTTTCCTGGAAGTCACTGACTGAAACATTGTGTAGAGAGCTAATTTCTCCTCCTTAAAAGACAGAGGGAAATCACAGAAGGAGAAATATGGAGAGCTTTTGCTAAAAGCTTGTTAATCCACTACACTTCTAGGAAACTATATCTCATTTTACATCCAAATGCACTGGCATCTTACAGTAAAAAACCTGAGTAACAAATGCTGAAATCCAAGGACTTTCAAATATTAAATTGCCATAGATAATTTCTTGGTTTTCTGTGGTATTTATGGGAAATTTTCATGTGAATTAAAAATTAACATTGATATGTCAAAACTAGAAGCCTAAAATTAGATACTTATACTGTGATACCTCATTAATATTTGGGTACTCAGAGATCCTAACTATTGAGTCCTTACTGAAGTAATATTAATATTACGTATAAATTTTATACATAAAGCAAGCAAGAAGTTATTTTTTTAATACAGGTTTATGTGCCTTTAAAGCTACTTTATGTCTTTAAAGTAGCTTATTTAAAGCTACCTTTTGTAGCTTTAAACAAGCACGACGATCCTACTGAAATAAATAGAAAACTTTAGCAAGGGGAAGATGAGGATCAAAAGACTATTTTCCAATTCCCTTCCCAGAGGTTCTGTCTTACTAGAGAGCTCATTTTGTTTCAACTAAGACATGTAAAGAGCATGTTTTCATTACATCCAGAATAAAAAGCATGGAACCAGAAATTCTTATTACTGAAAAATCAAGTATACTGCAGAAAATGTATGCTTGAAAGTCTTAAATTATATTTTATGTTTTGCCTACTTGGTCTTTTTCCCCATTATCTCTTACAATTAGGCCTTAGTAAATTGAGGGTTACAGTCAAAAACAGCAAGGAAGAATCATGAAGCTGGCAGGACTGACTGTGCAAGTAGCCAGAGCATCTGTTTCAAAACAGTGCCATGAAATGAAACTGCAGGGAAGAAAATGCATCAAGGAAAGAGATGCATTATCAAGAAACCAGTGGCAGTCAAGAGGAAAAAGCCAGAGAAACCCAAATTGAAAGTGATACAAAATTTGGTGCCACAAAAATAGGTGTCAGGTTATGCACTGACTGGCAAGGTTAGACTGGCCTGGACTTGCTAGGAGAATGTCAGAAGAGAAAAGCACTATCACACCACTATCAGAGCAGGCATGTGCTGAAGCAGCCAAAAAATCCCTTATTGGTAAGCTCTGGCTGTTTTCTGAGCCTGCCAGATCCTGACCAGAGCAACACGGAGGACTTGTATGGAATGTAGTTTGGCAAACTTTTTTTTGTGTTTGTCTTTGTACTATATTAACTGTGTAACAGGCCAAAAAAATTAACCAGGAGAAATTAAGGGCAGGTCATCAATAGTCTGAGACCAACTTAAAACTTATCAAATGTAGCAGGAGAAGCTAATCTGGGAAAGTAGAAAGGTACTTACCCTTTTGCATGTCAGGACCAGACTGTCCTTCTGTGCTTGTGTAGTGCTGCTGAGACAAAACACCAGGGGAAAAACCAAAAAAGTAGTGGGAGGCTGTGCTGCCATGTTTTATGTATATAATGGAGCCTGGGTACAGGTTGGGATAACACCCTTTTAGGGAATACTACTGTTTCCATTTATGAGACAAAGGAGCTGGGGCTTCTAATGGTAACAAGTTTCAGTATTTGTGTCAGACCACATTCAACATGCTTTTATACTAACAGCTATGGAGCACTTTACGATGCACCTTTGCGTTCTAGGTTAATAAAAACTTCAAAAGGAAGTTGATAAAAATAGAAGATGTCGCAGTATTTTTTCTTGGGGGAAAAAAAACAAACGTAGCAATGTGAACCACTGTACTTTTCTTGGCTTTTAATATCAAGCAATTAGCATTACTCTAAAATTTACCACAGCCCAAATTAATGAGAGGTTCTTTTAAAAATTCTTTAAGGCTGAACTGATTAATACCCTGGAAAGAAACCATTTCTGCCTAGTGCATGAGAGTATTTTAATTTCTGTGATGTTGCAGTTCCTAAGCTTGTGAAGAGGTTTGGAGAGGTTTCCCAATGTTGATAATTTTACAGTAAGACAGGACCAATCTGAAGGAAAATGTGCTTTCACCTAGCAGCCATTGATCCTTTTGGGTTTATGGCTCTGTGTTGATGCCCTTTCCTTGCAATGATGAACTTGCACACATGTTGCAGAGTAGGTTTCAATTTACTGGGAGTTACAGAAGGTATGCAACTTTGCTGAGATCCTCTTTCATTGGGAAGAAGAGCTGGTAGCTTGTGACTGTTAAAGTCTGTCACTGAGAGAAGAACTGGATTCCTCCTCCGTGATTCTTCCTTGGGAGCTATCATTAGACTGCATTTGTTGGGTGGGGATGGGGTGGGAGGCCAGCTGTGCTGCCCAGGGCTGAGAGCACTGCACTGGTCTGAGGCTGATCCCGTGCCGGTCACCTTCTGGGTGTCGTGGCTCTTGCTCACACTGTGCTGCTGTTTTCTCACTTGGATCTTTCTATTTAATAGGAAGAATGCTGGTGAAAATCACTAGGTAAGAGCAAAGAACTAGGATAATCACTAGAGAATCTGAGAAAATATTTGTACTGTTAAATACAAATCATGCACTTTATGACATGGTACCATCATAACAATTTGTTCTCACCTGAAAGCATGTGGATCATTTCCCCTTGTTTTCTTTCTTACCAAGAACTACAGTTGCCACAAAACCAGATCTATTCTTGATTCCTTTTTAAAGAAACTATGCTTGCCAATTCTGCTGAGTGGTTGAAAAAAGCATGCAACTCAAAAATAGTATATTTGATAGTGTGAGAAACCTTTGAAAGGATTTGTGGTATTTTTGGTACAGATAACCATCCTATGGTGTTGCATAATGATATCCAAGTAGTGAAACCACTTTTCCAAGAAAGACATTGAGTTAGTCTGGAAGAATGACCCATCCTGTGTAGGAAGCAAATATGCATAGAAATAAAAGAGGCAACAGTTTTTCTTCTTTCTTGTTGTAATTTTAAGTTCCATACTTACACAACATGAGTAGGGGAAACGATGAAGGGAAATGAAGGGAACTCCCAACTCCCTCTACTGGGAAGAACCAGAAGACCCACTGTGTTCATCATTCCTTGTATTTTTGTACATGCATTTACTGTTGCTTTCTCTGAAGATTTTTTTTAAATAATTGGGTCATATTTCAACATGCACAATGGATCCCGTGTTGCTATCAGCACCCTATTTCTGTGTGACTGCAGGTGCTGTTGCATGGTGAGTGCCATGGGTGGTGCAAATCTGGCTATGACAAATTGGCTTTGCTGGGATGCTGAAGTTTGGGTCTCAGGAGGGAACCAAGATTACTGTTGGATGAACTGAGGGCACCATTTTGGCCTTATCAAAACTTGTAGAGTGAGGGCCCACAAAGCCATGAGTACCACCAGGGCAGAGCAAAGGTGGAAATGGTCTTTTTGAGCATCTGTAAAGGTGTAGATCCTGTCAAGGACCAGGATCCCCCAACCAGCAGTGGTAGCAATGGCACTGGGCTCCATCCCATCTGACTGTGGACTGCAGAGCTGAAAAGCCCCACTTGCTCTGAGTGGATTCACACTAGAGTGTACTTTGGAAGGACATTTCTGTGAGAGCAGTGGGGTCACTCCTGAGTATTCCTGCCTGATAGAGGAAATTAAGGTTTTTGGCACATAGGTTTGTTCTGAAATCCATATGACCTTGACACTGAGAATCTAGTACAGTCTCTAACCAATATGTTGGCATATAAACTGGAACAGATTTCATATTTCTGATTAAAATAAAATTATGACTTTGATGACTGACAAGAGATACTTTTTCTCTTTTCCCAAATCTTGTATTCTCCGTTACACTGATTCTCATGGGAAATATAAGTGCTTGGTAATATGGAGAAGCCCTTGCAAATACAATGGAGCAAGTTTAATTTCCTAATTCACAAGGCCAGAAGTATGAATATGATTACAGGAAGACATGTAAACCACATGATCGATTTTTAAAGAAATACCATCATGGGACACTGAACATTGTTCTCATCATAGCCACTGGCATCTAGAAGTTACACCTGTGGAACAGAGTGGCACTCTCTCCTTTTGTGCTGTCTTATGACATCATATCAGAAATTTGTTATTTAACAAAATGCAATGCTCTTTGGATTTCAGATGTGAACGTAATCAAATGACATGTGTGAAATTAATAGTACAGAAAACTTAGTGCAAGGAGTGATGAAGTACACTTTAACGTGAAGAGTGGTGATGTACATGTTAGCACATCAATTTATTCAATGTGAAGTCAAGCAGAAATTATTTATAAATAATTTGTCTTTTTAAAGGAAGGTGATGCTAAGATGTTGCCCTTAACATGTCTGATAAGCACAGTCTGATGTGATTTAAGTCTTCAGATAGATTCAAAATGAATACAGAGAGCCTTGCAGCTTTGATACCAACAAGAATGAACATATCAGAGAGTGCCTGATATGTAGAATTGTAAAGAACTGACAAATATGACTCACAGAAATCTTACCGTTAAAAGCCAAGGTAAATTTAAAAAAATGTAGGATAAGTGGCACAGCAAGAATAACTTATGAAAAATGAAAGCATCTGTGAGAGAAAGAGAGGAACAGAGGGAGGGAGGGAGGGAGGGAGGGAGGGAGGAAGGAAGGAAGGAAGGAAGGAAGGAAGGAAGGAAGGAAGGAAGGAAGGAAGGAAGGAAGGAAGGAAGGAAGGAAGGAAGGGTTTGATCACCCCTTATCAAGGAAATGGGAAGAATCAGCACATACACAAACCAGAGATCCCAAGGTGACTGTGTATCCACACAGATGAAAGAAGATGACAGCTCTCATCTGCAAATGTGCAGAAGGATTGAATGCTCTCAGGTACCTCCTTATTTTAAGTTGTGCTTTACCTTTACTGTGGATTAGAAAACTCAGTCACCAGTATGAAGTAACTGAGGACAGCTAAGCAGATGAAATATAAAGAAGCCAGTGCTGCCAAGCCCAGTTTTGGTTTCCTTGTCCTGACTTCACTGAGGACAGTGACTGTAGTTTCCACTTTGCTTTGGTGATGAGGGATCAGGCTGGTCCTGAGAGTTTCAGTTGAACACTTTGGCTTTAAGCAGCAAAAAGATGAGACAGGTCTGGGATACGAGTAATTTGAAATTATTTACAGCATAGCCCAGGAGAAATGTGGAAGCAACCTGGAAAGTATTCATTATGTCTTCATTAAGAACAATGAAAAATAAATCCTCTCTCTTAGCTTTTTTGTTTGATTTTTCTTTCTATATAAGTCTGAATATCTAAGGCTAAACTGAAGAACCCCACAGTAGTGGTCAAAAGTCCAGTTGGATGGAGACATACCACATACTGAACCAACACCTGCTGCAGTTATCTTGGCAAAGATTCTATTCTGATGATGTTTCCCCTCTAATAATGTCACTATAGGTAAATCTTTCAAAGAGGTTTTCCACAGTGAACAGAGGAAATAATGCCAGTTTGGTGAAATCTATCAAATTCAGGAGAAAGTTGTTTAACCCAATTGAAGTGGTGTATGTTTATCTCATGACAAGTATTGCATAAAGTTGTATTTTCCACATTTTAAAAGGAATAGTTTTAGGATGAACTACAGATTAGAGCTGAGACCTGAACTGTTTCTTTTTTGACATCAACTGTGGTGAAAATACCACACAGGTAGACTTAAAAGGTCTTTTATTACTCTTTTCTTGTCAGCAGGAAGATCTGATTCACAATAACCATATGCCAAAAATCTTACAAGATGCAGGTAGAAACTCAGGCAAGGTCTACTTTATCATGACAGTGCTGAAACAGTGACATCATTCAGAAACACTGCTTTGATCATCAGACTGGCATCACAGATATATTCCAAAGGACTTCCTATGAGCCCTAAAGGGAGTATATATTTATAGTAATAGGTTATCGGGAGTTTGAGAAACATTGCAACATTAAAGTAAACACAAGTTGTGAAGGTCATGTAAGTTGCTGGACTAAACCAGCAGGAAATACAGGCTATGGCAATCAGGATATGTGACAGACATGAAGTAAAATGGAGGTAGAAAAAAATCTAGACCATATTTGAAATACCACCATATAAAAATATATCAGAACTGGTGTGGTTCATCAACATGATAAAATTTGAAGCAAATTCATACTTAAACTCTCATTTAAAAGGCCAATCTTTCTTGTTAACTGCTTAGAACAGATACTGAAAATTAAAAGGATAAAGAACAGGAATGTGCTTTTGAGAGTTTAAAGGCTCTATTGACTACATTCCCAGTTCTGGCATTTTATGATATTTCTCAGTCTACAGCTGTTTCAGCAGATGCCAGCAGCTATGGTCTTGGTATGGTGCTACTCCAATTACATGGACATGATTGGAAACCTGTAGCTTATTGTTCCAGATAGCTTTCAGATGCCAAAACCAAGCACAATCCAATAGAGAGAGAATATCGGGCAACCATATGGGCACAAAAAGAATGATATAGCATGTTCTTGGTCTTGATAATGTCTAATGACAGCCCCATGATTCCCATTTTATTAATAGGGTACTCTTTAGACTATAGAGATCATTCACACATTTGAAATACAGACAAATTCCCCTACTGTAAAATCTGTTCACATTAAGTTCATCTGGAAACTTATGGAGATCACTCTTGTCCGTGGAAGTGGCCATGAAGCCAAAGTGTAAGTTGGTGCCCTTTTGATGCACTGGCATCACTGCAGAAACCAGACGTGTTAAACTAATCACACCTGGCTTTTGCACTATTGCTACACAGGTTTCAGTGGTCTAACCCTGCTAGCTCAGGCATTTATCAGTGACCATCCATGGCTTCAGCAAGCAGAGACATAGTCTAAGACTACTTGCTTGTAATTAACAACTCTTCAGGTTTCCTGTATATTTTTCTAAGAATTGTATTTTGCCCTTCAGAAGCGAAGTTATTACAAATGAAACATCAGTGACCCTGATATTTACTCAGTTGAAGATCAGTATATAGGTACAAGAGTTCCAAGTAACTAGCTCCAAAACGTTGGGGATAAAATCAGAAGTTTTGTGACACCTATGGGAAAAAAAATCATAGAAATCTCACATACAACATTTAATGGGAGACTTTAGGAAAGAATAGCAAAAGCAGCATTTGAAATAGAAAAATGTCTGATTGGTTGCTTGAGGTTTCTTGCTTTTCTTTTCTTTCTGGTTCTTTGATTTTAAGATGTGTGGCTATCCTGCTTTTCACTCATTCCACACAGAAGTGAAACACTGAAAAGTTTATATACATATATATGATCGTATACATCATGCACACACATGTATATATTTATATACGTATACATGTGTATGTATATATATGTGTGTGTATATATATATACATACATATATATATATATATATATATATATATATATATGAGCTAGATACTCTGTGAGATAAACAAAACCTGTGAGGCCTAATTCAATAGCTTTTATGATGTGCAATAACCCCCAATACACAACAACCAACCTGATGCAAACCTGCCATTTTATATGGCTCTGCTTAAAGGTCTTCAGATGAACAGATGTTAACTCTAGGAATCCTCAAAATTTCTTCTTTAACGATTGGAACAAATACCAAATTTATGCAAGCTCATTAGGAAACTTTGTTCTGATATATCTGAATGGGCAAGTATTTTAGACTTCCTCAGTTTTTTTCACTGCCTGTTACTGACCTCTGAAATCCTGATCAAGAAACAGTCATACGACTAAGGAGATAATTTTATTGAAGAATGCTAAATTTAATAAACAGAAATCTCTAGCTTTGAAACTGGAAATCTGAAGGAATCAATTTCAGAGAAGTCACAGAAAAGAAAGAAACTGGCTTCATGTTGAAATCACTGAAGCCTACAATTCATCAGGAACTGCAATTTGCTGTCATGTAGCAAATTTCACTAGAAGATTGTTTATGGATTGAGAAGGTAAAGGAGGGGCCTGGAGAGATGTACACTGCTTCCTCAAAACTATGTGAGAAGAGAAACAAACAAAACCAGAAAGCTTCCAGGCCAAAAATGTTACAAAGAGAAATAGGCCTTTATTAAGTAAAGTTTGAATAATTACTCACTGTGAGAAGAGGGAAATAATTATTCACCTTCTTACAGTGAGCCAAACCCTTCCCCAAACTCACAGACACCACAGTGATATAGGAAATGAAGATATATAATCAGAAATGCTCATTTCCCACACGAGACCTCTCAAAAAGCTTGTTTTCTTGTTCAGATGCTTGGAAAGTGGCTGGGGCTGCTGTAAGCTGCACCTTTTGCAGCACCACATCCTGTAGGTGGTGAAAGCAGCTCTGAAGTCACAGATTCTTGGGTTTCTTGGATGATTTAGAGACACAGTTTATAACCTGTGTCAGTGCTGGCAGAGAAAAAAATACAAGTCAAACCAGGGAAAGTACTCCTTTCAATATTTTAAAATGTTTATGTATTGCAGACAGTTTCTAGTTTTGAATTTTTTCAAGATGCCTTCTAAATTTGACTTACCTGGTTTCTGTTATGTAGGACACAACTATCAAATACAATGCGCTTATTTTTATTTTTTTGTCCATGGTTAAAAGGAAAGTAATTATGTAAGAAAAAAAGAAATTTGAGCTAAAAAAAAACCCCATTACTTGAAAAGAACAGCATTTTTAGTAATAAGGTTTGCGAGTGTTCTAGTTCGGCTCCTTTCCTAAGAAATCAGTGGCCAAACATGTCAGTTGTTTCAGTGAGACAGAATCAGGTTGTTTCTGCAGACGGGCAATAAATTATTATGGCACGTCACATGAGGTTTTGACATGCAGCAGCACCTAATTTCAAGAAAAGTTCCAGCAAACTGAGGGAGCATACACCAGAATTCAGCTAAAGGTGGCTGAATTTAGCACTTTAACCATACAACTTGTGTATTTTCTTAGACATTCTCATTGCTACTTTCCCTTTAAAATGTAATTTTGCACATTGCACTGTGTAGTGCTAAAAGTGTTATGTTTATTTCCTCTTTTTTCTATAAATAGCATGTCTCATACTGTGCTTTGTTCTTTCTGGATATTTCTGTATTACAGTTTATTTACTTACTATGTCCCCTTAACTTGCATCTTTAAAAGTTTTCAAAAAGAAAGCTGCCAGTGAAAAGGGAAAAAATACTTCTCTCTTCTGTAAGACATAATTTTTTCATTACTTCTACTTTTCCAGTTTGTCTGAAAGGAGAAATAATAAGTGACTGATGTACCAAAGCATCTTGCCTGTAATGATGTGCATATGAGACAACATTTTAAGTTGCTATTGATCTGCAAATAACAATTCCTGAGACAACCAGATTTCATCAGTTTCTTTCTAAAAATAAACCAGGCTTTAAATAGAGTCCAACCAATGCAGTAATATCAGACTCAATTATCTAGCTGAATTTTTTTCACAGCAGTTTGAAACATTGAAATACCATCTTTGTTCACCATGATACTTGATTGTTAGGCTTTTAAAAAAAATACCTACTTTATGTTCAGATGTATTTTTCAGCTTAAGTGGTGAACTACATCCTCCTCAGTACTTGATTTTTTAATTGTTTTCTTGTGAATTCTAAAACAGCCATGGAAGGACTATATTTGAGCAAGCTTTTGATTCACATATGAACATATGAGTACAGACACAATACAGTATAAATACAATGTAAAGGGAACTAGAATACCAACATATATAGGTGGCTTGTAGAGTATTTTTGGACTTCTGTGAGGAGTATCTCAGGTTATGGAGACCCATGGATTTTAAAGCAATCATTATAATAAAAGTTGTCTTCAAGAGGAGAATTTTCCTTTTTTTTTTTAAGACAGCAGCTTTAAATCCAACCTTTGTTTAACTTAGTTTGATGCAAATATAAACAGTGGTTAGGGGGATGTGGAAAATGCGGTTTCAGTTACATCATATTGAGGTCATGATATTAATAGAGTTCCCAGCTTAGACCCGTTTGTTTTTATTTACAGCTGGAGACATGGAGATCTGATATACCAAGAGAGGACTTCACCTCTCTTTATGAAATCTGAACGACACAGATTTTCAACACAGGAGCACAACTGGTATGTTGGTTAGTTACAGCTGGCAGGGAAATGCAGTTTTATTCCCAATTTAAGAATGTATGTAAGTGGAATAATGTACTGTCAACATGTCAGTGAAAAAGATAAGAGAGTTATGTCGTTAGCCTTCCATATACAAAATGTCACTGTACTTTTTAGGAGATGTAGCACTGAGGGACTATGTATACACAAAAAGCAACCTGGAACAGATCATGCACCTTGGATCCATTACCTCATAGTAGCTGTGCGCCATTATGTACATTACAGATGGTCTCTGTCTCTAGTTAAACAGTAGGTATATTTAAAAAGGGATCATGCCGGCCTTCAGAGGCTGTCCTAAATGAGGTCTCCCCTCCATCTTGGAGGAAAGGGTCCCCATAGCCAGCAGCTCAACTTTCGAGGGACTTCTAGTGGTGTTTAGGTAAACGGCTTCGTGGCTGCTTATTTTATTACTGTCTGCTATTAGATCACTATTGTTTATTGCAGGTGGCTGCCCGGCAGGTGGGAAGTTAGGGAACTGTATGCGTGTGTGTTAGGGCAACGGTTTCCCCTTGTTAGGCGAGGGATCCCGTGTGTGAGAGTGTGTGTGTGTGTGTGGCAGTTAATACAGCACTTAACTGCTTCCAGGAACCTCAACAGCAAAATGTTTCCTGCACTTTGACATCGATGAAAAAAAAAAATTTGTTATTTCCATTTTGGGGTTTTCATGTTTGTTATAGAAGAAGTACTAAGTCTGTATTATTTCAGCACTATCTATTCTCTCAGTTTCAGCACAGACAAAAACATTTCAGCATTAAAGATAAATATTTTATATTTTAAAATACATTTAAATATTAATCTGTTGAATATTCAATACCTATTTATTTGTATAACTAAAAGATAGACAATGGATTCAGACAAGATAAGCTGTTTGCTTCTGCAAAACAGAAACTTTTCAAATAATTTTTTTCTCTCTTTTTGCTTGGTGTGCTTTATTTAACCAGTAGCATTTTTTTTCTTGAAAAGATCTGGGTTTTAATAAGAAGCCATATTTCACTGAAAATGAGTGACAAAACTGGCATTCCCACAAATGACTGCCAATATATTATTTTTGTTTATGTGATCTTTCCAAAATAACCCAGCTCCCCTTTTTCTGTCACTGTGCATATATTCTTCAGCAAAGTGCTTCAGAATGCTGCAAAATTAAAGCAGTTTTAGGACTCCTGATGATGCCAAAAGGCAAACAAGAACTCAAAAAGTGTCCTTAGCATATAAGTTAATTAAGGAATGTCCTGAATAAATATACATGAAGCAGAGCTAAAATCTATCCCATTAGAAAAGGAAAATATGTCAAAATGTATATCAGTGGAGTTTATAACCTCCTGAAAGCAGATAGCCTGTTTTTTTGTTTTTTGGGGTTTTTTTTGGGTTTTTTTTTTTTTTTGTTTTTTTAGGTTTTTTGTTGTTGTTGTTGTTGTTGTTTTTTGGGGTTTTTTTTTTGGTTGGTTTTTTTTTTTTGTTTTTTTTTTTTTTTCTATTTGGGAAGAACTTAATACATTTTCCTCACTACCAAAGGGTAAACAATAGTGTGCACAGAAAGAAAGGCAGGTAATATGTCAGCTCTTGCAGCATGTACATCACCTAGTGGACATGCTTTGCATACTAAAGGGTGGGGATCTATCCTGCTAATGCATATTTTCTGCTCATATTATCAAGTGTTAGTCCTGGCGCGTGTTTTCCACACATGTGGAGAAAGCGCACCCAGCAACTTGTGGCTCACCTGTCCCAGCCCTTGCAAGCCCCAGAGAGGGAGCAGCATTTCTGCAACATAGCACTTCTTTATGTCTTTGCTGCTTTTCTCTGCAGGGGTCAAAGCAGGATTTAGCCTGCACTCCCAACTAAACTGAAAACTATTTTCTGAAGAAAGTGTATGCAACATTGGTGTAATCCTGCAGCAGACTCCATCCTGCTGCAATCGTCTGCACTGCACAGCCTACAAAATGTGTGCAAACAGATTGAGGGGAAAATGAAGCGTGGCCCACACAAATATGTAAAATATACTTGCAAATTAGAGAGAAAATTGGAAAGATATCATTAAGGCAAAGGTTTGTGAGTTAAAGCTATGAATGATCCAGCTTAGCATTCTATCTGACTGTTTAGTTTAACATGAATATTTACTGTGCCACTCCATCCAAATGAGAGCTTCTCAAGTGAATGCTGTGGTAGCTACCTGCAGCCCTGATCCGGATGCCAAGGTCTAATCCAGCTTCAGCAGAAGCAAACAGTGAGATCCTTGTGCACTTCACGGATTGTGAAAGCAAGATTTTTGGATGCGAAGACATGTTTATAGAGAAACATCCCTGAAAAAACAAGGATGGACCTAAATCTGCAGTTTGACTGGGAAAGTGTTTGAGGAGCATGAGCTCTGGATGGGAACATGTGACAATGTGTAACACTCTGAGCTGCAAGGCAGTGACAATTAAGAGGGACATACTTGTCTCTATTTTTAAACAGCAATGAGGTGAGTTGATATTTAAGTTCTCTTCCAAGAATTTCAGTGCAGATGACTGCCCATAGTATAATTATTCACAGTAAAGACTGAGCCATGTTTCAGCTCTGAACATTTGATCGGTCTCTGTACAATCAAAATATAGTCAGATTTGGACAGCCTAGCAGGATATTTCTGACTTCCATGTGCAACTATACTTTAACCAGCCTTTCTCTCACACAATGTCACACAGTGATACACAGTGTAAATCCTTCATATGTCAAATAAGACATGGCATCTACAGTCTGCAGAAAAAATCTGCAGGGTGTAAAGTTACCAAGTATTTGTGAGGTCTACTGTGAGGCTGCATTTTTTTTCCTTCCTGAAACATGAATTCATCTTCTGAAGAATGTGTTTATTTTTACTTTTTCACACAAAAACCACAGCTACCTTCTCCAGGAAATAAATAGGGAAAAGAAAAAGGTATGGATAAGAGAAGTTTGCAATAAGCCAGGCTTCAATCATCAGCTTTGTAATATAATGATAAGACTCAATGGTTACAATCTTTTGTTATTTAGGAATCATGTCAATTCTCCCAGCATGTCTAAGAAAAATATAGTCACCACTAAGAAGTTGGCATTTAATGCTCTCTGCCACACTCCATTATCTGAGAAAGTTTTGTCCTTACTGGGAACAGTGGGAAATGTCATACAAGATGAGCCAGGGCTGGGAGTTTAATAGGTGATTTCTGTATTTTTCTCATTATGAAATGAGACCACAGAAGTCTATAAACTTCATGGATATTCAATTGCTAATAGTTCAGAGTAGATTTTCCAGAGTTTCTAAATCTAAGCTGATGTTCATCCACTAATTTGAACAGTAATGCTTAGAAAGCTGATTGATCTTCTGGAATGAATGTATGCACTAAAGAGGAAGCATTGTAGGGGTTTTTTAAAGCTGTAAACTGAGAATTAGGAGTCAGTGTTCAGTCTGTGACACTTCATCAAAACATGGTCTGAGACCACTGGCAAATCTCTTCTTTATTTTACATCCTACAGATAGAATAATTGGAATGAAAGTATTATGCCACAAAGATTTTCAAACTGAAGTTTCTAAATCTGCTGAAGACAAAAGAAGCCTTGTAAAATTTACTATCTTTAGATTATTTTTAAATATTTGAAGATACTTTTTAAAAGATTCTCCCATAATTTTGGCTTTGAAATAGATCTCTGTAAAACAGATAGTTTTAAAATTAGAAATCATGCCAGACTTGTGGCTGCTCACCGTCTTTGTAAATTGAAATCACAGTAGACCAAAACATGTCCTGATTTATGATCTGTAGAGCTGAATTTACTCCAACGTAAATTTGACCATGTATTACAAGATACTGACCAGTTCATTAAAGCTCCATATCCTGAAATGTCTGCAGAAAAGGTAGCTTTATCCAGATAATAAAATATATTTAAAACATATTTTCAAAATCAACCAAAATTTCAAAGCCAGCAACAGAGGCAAATACTGTCATAAATATGAAGATAAATATACATTAAAATGCTTCTTCCTCCCTTTTGGAAATGTGTATGCCTTTATAATAAACACACAGAATGCTACCTTGCATTCAATAGGTCTATTTATATGTTTAAAATTAAGTATTTGTAAATTTGCAAGATCAGGCCTATAGTGTATGTGTGTGTGCGCGCGTGTGTGTACGTGTATGTACAGGAATAAAGAAGGCAGCTTGATTAGAAGTTCTATTCCATGCTCACTCTTTTACTTAACATCTGACATTGGAAAAAATGAAGCTAAATGTTCCAGCATTTCTGACAGTTCCAATCCATTATCTGTAATCTGAAAAAAAACATGCACTTTTTTACTCTGAAGCAAATGTAAGGTTTTTTCCTTTCTTTTTTTTTTTTTTTTTTTTTTTTTTTTTTTTTTTTGTGGAGACGCCTTCTTTATATAGTGACAACATGATAGCAGAGATACCAGTTTGCTGTAGATTGTGTGACTGACAATAATATTCTCTGCAACACGTAGAAGGGAATAACTGATGAATCGGAAAATATATGGATGCCTACTGAAATGATTATGTAATGAAACACGAAGTCAAACGGTGGCATGCTTCTATTAATTGTAGATGATAGTAATTAATTTTCACTGCAGTTGTGATCATGTCGCTGCTTTCAGAAGAATCCAGAATCCCCTTCCAGGAAAGTGTGAAATTGCATCTGGGTTCTTCAAGCCATGAAAGACTATAAATTTCTTTTAAAATAAGAGAGAGAGGCCTTCCTCGATACTGTACTTTAGAAAGAGGAAAAAACAAAGGAAAAAAGAAAATGATAATTGTTTTCTCTAAGGCTATTATCTAATGCAAAAGCAAACAGTCTGACTGGAAATCAGCTAACAGAAGGGGATTAGAGAGTAGATCTGAGAGTGGCTTGATTTCTAGCACTGCTGTCTCTTCACACAGTGATGAGACACAGGCAGAGCAGCCAGGAGCTCTCCAGATGGCTAGAGAAAGTGTTTGTCTTGGGTTACTGCAGGGCAGTCTGGACTCTTAAAGCCGGGGAGGCATCATTAGGGAGCAAGTTAGATGTCCACCCAGTAAAAGCGAGCGAGAGAAAGAAAGAGTAGGCAGGCTGCCCGAGAGGGACCACGCTCGCCTATTGTTAACATATACTTGACCCCCACTAACCTCTTCACGACACAGATGTCTCCTACCTCTATCACCTCCCACTGCTTTAAGCCCTCCCCCCCTGCACCTGGGTAGCGGGGCCGGCCCGGCTGCCGGCAGTATGCTGCCTGCCTCGCGCGCTGCCTGCTAGCGGGAGCCGGGCGCAGCGGAGCGGCGGCGGCGGCGCAGCCTCGGCTCGGCACGGCACGGCACGGCACCGCACCGCACCCCCGGCTCGGCTCGGCTCGGCTCCGCCGCGGGCTCAGCTATGCGTCGGCTGCTCGGGGACAGGCAGAGACCCCGCCACTGACAGCGGCCGCTCCCTGCGCTCCACATCACGTTTGTCTGAAGCGGCGGCGGCGGCGGCAGCAAGGAGAAGGACCTGGGCATTAACTATCTCGACTTGGAGACTTTGCTTTATTTTTGGTTCTTGTCCTTTCCCGTGGAACCAGTAGTCTCTCTCGAGCTGATCCTCCTTTAAGAAAAAAAAAAAAAAAAAAAAAAAAGAGCGAGAGAGGGTGGTGGGGGGTGGGGGGGAAAGAGCAGCTGGAGTTTCTCCTCAGCTCGTTTTGACTTTTGTGGACGTGGATCATCTGGACTGGGAAGGGAAGCCGCGCGGCGCTGCTCTCCCCTTTCCCACCCCCTCGCCCCTCCAGCAGCCTGGGCTGCCGTCTCTCCCCCGAGCAGGACGGGAACTTTTATTTGCAGCTCGCAGCCCGTGGCGAATGGTGGGCATCTCCGGTCCTCTGCAGTGTGAGTACGGGCGCGGGCAGGGCTGGGCAGGGCGCGCCGGGGCGGGGGGAGCTCGAGCCCCTTTTCTTTCCCTTTCTGCTCTCCCGCAGGGTTCCCCGGGCTCTGAGAGGCTCCCGTGGCTGTAACTAACCCAGGCGGACCGGGGCTGCTGCTGTGCCCGGGCCAGGTTAGCGCTGCATGCAGCCTTACACGCTCTGTCCCCGGCTTACAAACTAGCACCCCGGATACTGCTCAAGAGCTCGGAAACCAAATAACCCAGTTTTGGCAGAAAATAACCCTCCCAGGCATATATTATAACAAAGCGTCAGATTTCTGTCTGGATTTAGGACTTGCCTTTTTCCTTCCTGCCTCCCCTCTCTCCAGGCTCTAGCGCTGGCTAGTGTGAATTGGAGTGGCTGAAATATTTCTGAAGGGATTGTTTTGTTTCTCTTGTTGTTTCACTGAAATCATAGGTTTGTGCAGCACTAACAACATCTTTTCGGACTATTTTGAAATAAATATTTTAGGCGGTGCACGTCTCCTTTAGCTGCACCACGGTCTTGCAAATAGCTTGTTCCCTAAAACGACAATATAACGTTAGAGTTTGCATTTCCAAAACTGCCATACAATGTAACTGTCATCTCCTCTGGCTGTGCTGAAGGGTTCGATTCCATAACTTTGCAACAGACCATTGATAAGGGAGATTGGAAGGAGGAAAACCACATTCCCGGCCATTTAGACAAGCATTTGACTTTTGCGGAGTTCTAGTCCTTTTGTTAGTGCCAAAGTTGAGAAATTTGCTTTCGCGCAGGGAAGGATTTGCCACCCTAGCAGGAGCACCCGTGACTCCGTTTCAGAGTTAATTTATAGCGAACTAGCTGTCGCTCTTGTACTCTGCTCCCCTAGATGCTAGAGAGAAACCGAAAGTAACTAATCGGACGTAGCTCTTAAATCGTTCATGCTCCATCCAGGAGCTAAAATGTTGCTTCCTTCAGTTCCCTGATAAGTTTAAAGGAGGAAGGGCGAGGGTATGGGGAGTGAAGCAGCCTCCCCCTCCTGCCCCCCAGGTTGCAGCCGGAGCCGGGCGCGGCGGGACCGCCCTGCCCGACCGCAGCCGGGGGCTCTCCGGCATCATCGCCGCTCTGGGGAACAGACGCCTCGAAGCCGCTCGGGTTTCACTGGGAGAGCAGCCCTCCATCTTCCGATCCGCAGCAGGCTCTGCCCGCCATCCCCTCCTACCTCTGCCGTGCCCTAAATCACGGCACGGAGAGGATCCGTCTGTCGCAGCCGCCCGGCCGTGACGCCCGGGAGCCGGCAGCTCCCGCCCCGCAGATAGCTCGGGAGCGGGCTGCGATCTGCTGAGTCCGCGGCAGCAAGTCTGACCGAAAGAGCTGCCTAAGTTTTCCACTGACAATCGCAGCCGGGCGGAGAGCGCCTGCCCTCGCTTGCCAGCGCGGCCCCAAGGTGCGCTGTGCACGGCTGCGCGCCCGCCTGTGCGGGCAAGGCTGAACGCGGTGAGGGCACAGCACGGCGCGGCAAGGGCCGGGCAAGAATGGGTATATGCCTCTTAAAATCAGCCTGCGGGAGCTGCCGTGCTGTTTCTGGGAAAGCAGCAAGTGCCAAACGCTTGGCTACTGGCGTAGCCCTGGCTAACTAGAAGAATGTCTTGTGAGTCTTGGTATGTACGGCCAAGCGTTTGCTCCAGCAAGCACTCCTGTGCTTAATGTAACGCTGACCCCTTTAACTTTTAACATCGCTTCTCCTAATTAATCTGTTCAGGCCCCAGACTTAAATGGCTGTCCACAGCTGCTGCAAATTGATTTATCCCCTGATGGTGGTCCGAGTTGCTGACCAAAGCAGTATTTTTTTCCCCCCCTCCCCATTTTTGGTCTACTAATCTGTTTTGACTTATTTCCTACTTACAGTAATGCTTGCATGCTTTTTGAAGGACTTAGAAAATATCTTCCATTGACATGTAACTAGAAACATAATTATTGTACTTGTAAACACAATATGTTAGGGCTAAGGGTGAGCATAATTTATTTAACTACACCCTTGAAGCCTTACATTTCCGTCTCAATTTCTGCATCCTGACAGATGCAATGGAAAGTTTCAATAAGCAACTTTGTTAACTGCAGTTTGAGGCAAGATGTGAAAGACGTTTTTAGAGTTGAATTCTATTGTCCAGGTTTTCTGTTCCGCTTTTCTGTTAACGGCTTAGTGAATCTGGATAGCTGAGTAGATTGAAACTGGTTTCTAATGGTTGTTAAAGTTGATGCTTGACCTTTTCATGGGAAGTCTGAAAACCTCATTCAGTTTATTCTGGGCTGATTTCCTTAGGAAATTCAATATGATCAAGGAATTTCCTTCAGCTCGGCTGAATGGTAAAAAAGTTACTCCATCTTGTTTATGCATTCTGGTTTTAGCACTAGGTGTTTCTGTGGCTCCCCTTCAATAGGAAGATAATAGGAAAAGACGTGAGTATGGCTCATTCATAACTATACAGTGAAAATATGAAGTTGGCAAAGGCTTTGTTAGGGGTGAGATTCACTGCAGCTTTGCTGTAAAGGTTTTCAATTAGGAACGTACAATAACTATGTTTGATAATTGATAACTTTCTTAAGGTCAGTTTCACCATATCTGAGCATTCAGTATAATTGCTACTATTTTCAATTAATGAGTCATTTTCCTTCGCTGTCATGAGAATCATGCATCAAGTGCAAGAAAACACCAAACTCCACCAAAAATCCAACAGACCCTTGAATCCATTCGTGCCTCTGACAAGCTGGAGCCAGGCGAGGGGTACAAGAGATGATAGCAGGACTTCTTTCCGTCCTGGGTGAGCGGCTGGGTTCTTGAGCCATGAGCATGCTGTAGGGAGACAAGAACCATTCTGTTTGTAATGGAATGCAGACAGCAGTGTTAGGTCACTGCTTCCTGGCAACTGCTGCACAAGTTGTTTTTCTTCAAAGGCTTTGAGCTTTTAAATAGTTTCCAAAATCTTTTTAAGTAAAACACTGCCTTCTACCATTTCTGACCACCTTAACGTTAACTTGTTTCGTGCCTAAATAATGGACCAGTAAAACATCACACGGTATCTCTCATCTGTGTACGCTTAACACTATGTATGCCTGCGTGCACAAGGAGTTTTATACTGGGACTATTGTTTTTGGAATAATGGGGGAGAAAAATAGCTCCACCTGGAGTGCTGGTCAGTTCAGGACATTCTTCCCTGTCAAATCCTGTTTCTCACTTCTCTGAAATGAACTTCAGACGACAGGCGTTGAATGTGAAGCTCGCCTCACTGAGGTACTGTGCAGACTGCAAACTCCTCATTGCCAGACGCTTTGGGTGAAATAGGCATCTGCAGTGTTTGCATTGGGGGTGACGGGAGAAAAGGCTTGCAATTGTCGTTTTCAACTTTCAAATCCACTTGCCACAGTCCATTACTGTTAAATCTTTAGCTAATTGAATAAGGATATCAGTATGTTGCTATTGCAGGAGCTTCAGACTTTTTAGATTGGGGGGTGGAGGAGAAGGTCTTGTTCTTTGTTCTGTAGAAACTTAAGTTGTCATGCAGAGATCAAGAAGACTTTAATAGCTGAAATAAAACATGAATTTGGTGTTCTGATGGGGCCATTTCTCATGGCTTGGCTAAAGAAATGTGAAAAGATAATTGTTTTAATCTGAATACATAAAAAAACCTTGATCCATGTAGTTAGTAGCAGCCTGCTCTTTTTCATGCAGCCTTTAAAACAACCTATAACATTTAAAAAGTTGAAACTGACACTGAAGTTAGTATAAGTAATGAGAGTGTAAATCCTTAAAACATTGTCTTCCAGGTTACATTGTCTTTGTGATGTTTCATATTAGAGATCTAAAACAGTTGGTTTAAAAACTGAACTTTTAAGGCAATGGGTCTTGGTTTTCCACATAGATGTTCCTTTTTAAAGACCTGCTTTTAAAACGCAGTTATCCTGTTCTTACTATAAACTATTAGTTTAATATATGGTAGCACCAATATATCAGGAAGTAGCAGACTGTGTGGTTTTGTGGATAAAGGAAAATTAACAGCAGACATAAAATCAAAGTCTGGTCTATCCTGTTCTTTAAAAGCTTTTTTTTTTTTGTTTCCTCCCTTCCAAATTTTCATCTGAAAGACACTGACTTCCATCTTCATTTTTTTTTTCCTGCCATTGATATGAAAGTTTCCAAATGACGTTTAGACAACAGTGGACATTTTATTAAAGTAAACATTAGTTCAGTATAATGGAGGTAATTGTAAGTGATAAGAGCAGAGCAGGTTATCTGTGTGTTGTTTAAACAGAAGGAGCTATTTTGCCCCATTTCCAGTAACCATCTGTAGAGGAGAAGGGTTTGCACCTGTCTGTCCACACTAATTATAGATTAGGTCCAAAGAAATGAAATTCGAGTAGCCTTTCTCTTAATGAAATCCATGGTGATTTTATTGTAAATGTGTTTTGTGTACAGACGGTGATGGTTTGTCTGTGAGTAAAATAAATTGCTGTATGGCCGTTATGTGCTTGTAGTTGTAAAGCAGGATACTGCTGCATTAACAAAGGTCCTGAATAAAAATGCAGTGCTCCATTTAAGTCCTAGGCTCCAGATATGTCTCTAGCTAGGCTTAATCAAAAAGGTTCACTGTAGGCACTGTTATTTAGGGGTATGTTTCAGAGTAGACTTTTCAGTTATCATCACTTTCATGTCAATGTATTGGCATGTAGGTGGTCCTTTGCCTGAAATATGAGGCAGAAATGGTTTCATGTTAAATATGTACACATATACATGCAGAGTGTGTCAGATATAGTTTCCTCTGGTTTAACCTACATTATTAAGAAAAAGTGGAAAGAGTGAGAAATGCATTCTGAAGTAAAAGGTCACATGAATCTCTACCACATCTGTTTATAGTAATTATGAACATAATTAACATAAGAATTACAAGTGAGGTAATGACAAGCTGAGCTATGAGATATTATGCCATAATAGTCATATGTTGGAATTCTCACATTATAGCACACTAGAATTCACATATTCAATGCAAGAAAGAAAATGTTAGATTTTTATCTATTTTAATGCTTCAAAACTTATCTGCCTGGGGCAGATGGACTTTCCGCTTTAGAGGAAGGTAACCCATTATTACAAGAGAGTCAGTTGAAATTAAGATTTCTAGCCTGCAGCTTGGACTTTGAGACAGCTGTGCTTATGGAACGCCACTTCTGTTACACATTTGTATTCTGATTGTATTTATTTTATTAATACACATTGTTTTATTTTTAAATGTGTTTTCACAGCAAACTGCTTACATTAGGAAGGACCCTGGATTAGGTTTTTTTTTGAGTTTTGTGATTTGAGTAATAAAAGTATGGTCAGCATAGACATAAGATGCACATAGTAGCCCTGCAAGATGAGAATCTGGCAGATCCTAAATTAGTTCCTAAATCATGGTATGATATGTATCTATTTCAAGGAAAAGCTCTGTAACAGAAATACAAAAAAAGGCAGTCTCTAATTTGTGTGTAATAGTTTGAAATAACATATGCAGAAAGAAATCTGTATTACCTTGCAGGTTGAATTAATTAATAAGTCACTTTTCTTTAGAAATGCATAGAACATGCCATTAAGTTTAGGAGCTAAGGTTTCAAACAAGTTGACTAACTTTTGTAATATGACCTGTCTGATTACCTCTAAATATGGTTGTCACGCAACTGACAACTGGAGGAAGTTGAGGGAGAAGTGGCCCTTCTTCAGGGTAAAAATACTGGCTGAGGAATGCATAGTAAATTTGACATGTGAAAATCAGTTTGCCTTCACTGAAAAAATCAAGGTCCTGGTTTTGTGATAGGAACATTTGGCCAATTGCTGTCTTTCCAAGGCTAAACATATAGAGTGGTTTATGAAAAATTAAAAAAAAAAAAATACCTTGTGCTATGTCTCAGTGATACCAATAGGTTTTCACATTATTGGATTAGTGGAGGATTTGTGACAGACTCCTTTTTTATCTGACATTCATTGCAGTGACACGATTTTCACACACATGCCCTTCCCCCATCTAGGTTCTGGTTTTCACTTTGTATTATGTGTCAAATTCCCTTTATTCCTTTTCTTGTGGAATAAACTGCTATCTTGGACGAGTGATTTTGGAAGGAGTTTTGCACTGAACAATGCCAGTCTCACTTCAGCATGCTGTCATTGTCCTCCTCCCTCCTTCTCGCACTCCTCGGCCGAGGTGCAATGGAGATGCGTTTCCTAACAAATAAGTGTTGATTCCCACGGAGAAACATTTTAGAAACTTTAAAACCGGAGCACATAGAGTGCCTGGTGCTGGCATAGCTATTCTCCTGGCTGGCTGTGCTTATGGTAGGCAGGCCAGGACGCTTTGCTGTCTCCCCTTTCCATGCCTCACGCTAACCCTGTGCTCTTTGATGAATCCCGACAAAACAGCCCCTCAGTTTTCACACAACCTGAGTTGTGTAGGGACCTACTTCTCCTTATTGTTCATCCTGTGGTGAATGATGCCACCACTTTGTAGCAGCAGTGCTGTGTTCAGGCTCTAATGCCAGCGGTGACAATGAGCAGCCTGGGTTAGGCTTGGCCAAACTGGGAGCGGGTACAGCGTGTACTGGGCCAGCGGCCGCCGTGCTCCGTGCGGGATATAGGCATGGTCTGTGAGGGGCGAGCCGGGCTGCAGCAGTAGGTATGGCCGGTGAAAGGAGAGCCGGGCTGGGGCATCACAGGGACGATCGGTTAGTGGGGGTGGCGGCGACCTCCGGTAGAGGAGCCATGGGGAGTCAGCGCTGCGCCACCCCTGGCAGGGTCCTTGTCCCGGAGAGGTGTTGGGCAACTTCCAGGGCCAGAGCCGGGTCGGACGCCGGCCAGAGGGCAGGCACACGCAGACCAGGGCACCGCCGCCTTCTCCCCCGGTGGGCGGCGCGGAGGTGGCGCCTCTCCTCGTGCCGGGCGCGGCCTCCCCGGGGACCCCGGGCCGGCTCCAGCCCCAGTCCCGGCCCCGCTGCCTCGCACATCCTCCGGCCGCCATCTGGGCCGCGCTGATACCATAATCGCCCCTCGCCGGCGGGGCCGCGGAGCCGCGATGCTCCGTCCTTGCGCCGCAGATAAGCCGCGAGGCGCGTGAGGCGCACAAAGCTCGGGCCGCGCCGGCGCCTCCTCGTCCCTCCCGCCGCTGGAAGGTAAAATCTCCACCCGCGGGCGGGAGAGGCGGAGAGGCGGGCGGGGGGACACCCCTCGCCGCCTCACACCGCCCGGCCCGGCCCGGCCCGGCCCGCTCCGGCTCCCTCGGCGCTGCACAAGTCGATAGGCGCGGGGAGAAGTGAAGATGTAACCACTTATTATCTCCCCCTGGAGCGGACGGGGGATTTACGGGCAGAGATTAGCCGGCGGGGAGACGGGATCTGCCTTTTGTTGTGCTGCCTCCCCCCGCCCCCGGGCAGCTCCGAGGGGAGCGGAGAGGGGCTCGCCTGCCGGGCTGGCCGCGGGGAGGGAGAAGGTGGCCGCAGAACAAAGGTGGTGACTAAGGGACCCCACTTTAAACACAGCCCAGAGGAGCAGAGAGTGCCATGTGTGTGTGTCTGGCGGGACGGGGCGAAGGAGCCCCGGCCTGGGGTGGCAGCGGGGCCGAGGGGATGTGACAGTCCCGGCCTGTCATGCCTGGGCACCCACCGCTCACTCCTGGGGTGGTTTCAGTGAAGGCTCCTAACTTCCAAAATCCCTGCAGAGGATGACACCGGGCTTCAAGAAAAGTGGCCTCTTTGCTGTTTCTTTTTTGTTGTTTGGGATGGACTTCTGGTGGTGCTTTTTGAGTTCTCTTCCACATTAAAAAGAATTGCATGCTCAGTGCGTGCACGCACGCTGCTTTAGCAAACGGATTCATCAGTGGTCATGTCTTAAAGCAACATTAAACAATTACCTTTATATTTAAAAGTTTGAAATATTTATACTGCCGTTTCACGTTGTCAAGTATTTGCACAGATATATAGATATGATCTGGTAACTAAAAGCCTAATTAAAATTTGTTTAAAGCCAGGGGGGCATGTATTCTTGTTGACAGCAGCAGATCGATAGAGTAAGACAATAGAGCCCCATTATTTTACTTCCATTGACTGAACATATTGACATTTCAGGTTTGCGATTGCCTCAGTGAGCATGATGAAACACTGAAATTCATGAACCAACTGTCTGGAGTGGCACATATATTACTGTATGTCATCTCTGCCTTCAGGTTACCTTATCACTGAAGCAGAATGGTAATGGATGGCAGCAGAGTACTTCAGGGGGGTGAGGGCCCTATCAGTTAAGAAGCTGACACATAGCAGGTTTCAGGAGTATCTTTAATTACACCTAGAATTATGTACAAAGGAAAATGGTCCTTGTTACCTGCTGCTGCGCTTCAGAGTTTACAGGCTCAGAAGCAGACGGGATAACAAGGTACTTATGTGTCATTTTTTATATACATGACTTGATACCTTTAACTTTTGCAGGAGCCCAAGGATTTCTGGTTGTGCTGTTTGCATGCTCGCCATATTCACCAATGGCAGCATCTCAACCCAGTCTTGATGCTCAAGTTCTAGAGCATCTGCTAGACCTTCTCCAGTGCAAAGGAAACAAAGAACAACTTTGAAATAAATAAATGCCCTTTGAATTTCTCTCCCCTCAACATGTTCAAACGACATTGCTCAGGGAAGTCAATGCAATGAGTCTATAGCAGAATGAAACATACATGCATATATGTGTATCTGTATACACACACACACACACACACACACACACACACACACATACACACACACATTTTTTCCTTGCTATAAGCACCATAAAAAGAAATGTCTGTGCAGTATGTGCACATGAATGCATAATTGTATATATCAGTTTATATGATTGCATATAAATGCGTATATGAAGAAGACCCCTGTCTGCAGAGCATGCAATGTGTTTATTATTTCAGAGGCTTTCACATAATCTTTAAAATCTAGCTGACTGTAGAATGAAACCCATCATGGTAACGTAGAGATAGAGTCTGAAATTAATTTAAGGCAGACAAAGAGCAAATACAGAGGAGCCGTTACGATTTAACTAATTTTTAAAAGTAAGTGGACTGAAAATATAAAATGTATTTTGTGTGCCATCTACTCAGCAATTGTTGCCATCAAGTGGACTGCCGATGCCCTTTAAGATGGTGAAAAGAAAACTAGTCCTTTATACCATTTTCCTGAAAATGTTAGGTTTCTGTTTGATCAGCAGGTGCTGTTGAGATGAAAGCCATGTGTAAATTTTCAGAAGGCCAAAAGTGTCAATTCAGAAAAGGAAAGTGATAAGAGAAAATGCAATCAGTTTTCCTGTTTTCAATTTGTGCAGGATTTGAAGAGCTGTTTTGTTAAACTGCTACATCTGCTCCAATATGAATATTGAACTACTTCCACTAAAAATAACACCCTATAATTTGGAAGCCATTGCAATCTTTTGTTAATGCAAGTGGGTTATTTGAAAAAAAAAAATCTATTCTGAAAAATCTCCTGCCTAATGTGCATTTTTGTTTATCGGCACTTTTATCTTCAGCAGATAAAATGGCATTATGCAATTAGGACCATATCTATTTGAACTGAAAAAATGACACTGGATAGCTGAATGTCACTATGTTGGTTGAAGGATTAAACTCATATTTTCAAAATAATTATATTAATAAACTGTGATTGTATCTTAAAATCACATGTGGCTGTTTCCCCATAGCAGCAATACAGCTTTACTTACTACCGAGGACGTTGAGCAATGTAAAGGATGTTCAGTATATTACACAACATTCTTTGGCTTGTTTCATTCCTGATATACCTGCAAATCTTAAGTTTAGGCTCATCAAGGACATTTTAGTTAATAAGGATTTTGGAGTAACTTTTTCCATGGTAAATGAAATGATGGAGTCATATTTGAATGCATATATACAAAAATATTCACGGCTGTGGATCTGCTAATCCAAGTCAGTTCTATGACTTGGAAAGCATAGTATTGGTAGAGCATAAATTTTCTATCATAAGCATCTCTGGAGAACATAACACTATTGCTTTTTAATAAAAAAAAAAAAAAACCGACAAAAAAACCCCCCGACAAGAACCTAATGGAAAATACATGTTTGTTAATTTTATAAATAAGGATCTAAATGAAGAGGGGATAATTCACTGTTACATCTATGGAATCCTGTGTACATAACATGAGTGAATGTGCAGAATAGAATGAGAGCTTTTATTTATTTATTTCAACATAGCGAATTACCTGGTTTTAATATTAGAATGGGTTTTAGCTATTGAATTCTAATCTAGTAGTCAGGAACTGGTTTTTTGTTTTTTGTTTTTTGGTTTTTTTTTTTGTTTTTTTTTGGGTTTTTTTTTGTTTGTTTGTTTGGCAATTGCTTATTTTTTGGAGTCTACAGACACAGGCGCCTTGCTGATGCTTCTGTTTGGTTTTGCAATTGGATTTGTACACTTTTGACCTTGGGGGATTTTCCTCAAAGTGATCTACAGATCAGAAATAATTAAAATTCAATAAACTGAAATTCAAATATAGAGTGGATTCTGTGTGAGATCCGTGCTTGTGGTAGGTTGTCTAGAAGTCTGTGGCTTGTCTACTTTATAGTTTGTATTCCCCAGCATAACTGTGTGCACACATGTGCATAAATTTATGTTGAATGACAGAGGGATAATTATTTATACAGATTTTATCCAAAACTCTGTGCTCTCCTGAAACATAACAAAAAGCCTCCCTCCCCAGAAGAGTGTTTACATCCCGTGACAGTCACTAGATTCAAATCTTCTCAACATGAAAGTTGTTTCCTTTCCTCCAAACCTTCTTTTCCCCAACAAAGCTAACCCTGTTAAACCTCACCTTCTGTGGGATGTATACATAGTTATAGACATATGTACGAGAAGTAAATATTACAGAAAACATGGCCGATTGGGGCAAAATGTCTGTAGCCCTAAATAGCTGGTGATATCTGCCAGCAGCAGGAGCGGCGCTGGGGAGGCCCTACCTCGGCTGACCCGGGCATGCGAGAGCCTTGGGGAGCCTGGCGTTCGTGCGCGGTGCCTGCGTGGGGCTTTCTGCTCGCAGATGCTGCCGAGCAAACGCTCTGGCGCAGTGTGTGAGAGCAGAGACTGCCTACCTGAGGAGTTCTGAAACCAAGGAGCTTTTTACTTTGGTCGTGGGATTTGCTGGCGCTTTGCACAGGGGTTGGGGTGGAGCCCAGCCCCAGAAGATTATAGCTGCATGCAGGGTGTCCAGATTTTCTTATCTAAATGTTCTGAACACATTCATGGGAGTGTTCTGTTTTCTTAATCTTTGCCAGAAATGCTGCATACAGTTTTGCTGTTCCTGTTGAATAGTTGCCATATTTAACTCCACTGGTTGTGAATGGAAATGTGAATACTTTAATGTTCCCTCTCGTTTTCTCTAACACATTTTGGGATGCCTGGAAAAGGAAGGCATCCTGGATAATCAAATGTATTTCAGAATACACAAAAAGAATTTAATAGAAGTTCTCAAACTTGGGTTTGTTTATATGTAGTTTTTTAGCATGTGTGATATGTTGACTTACTTAAGGGATATGTTTTTATACTCAGTATTATTTCTTGAATGTAGTGTCCGTTCAAGTACAGTTGTGTTGCACAGAACTGTATAGCAACAATATTCCTGCATGATCCCATATTGTAACATGCTGATTTGGGATCCTCGTGGGAAAGATCATGATTTCTTTAATCATTTTGGAAGGCATTTGATTCATTTTTATGTTTATCAAGACAGGTATACTCTGGTGCTTATAGTAAAGTAAATGTGCAAGGTTCATGGAGGATAGATAATAGGTTCTTTTGGAAATTAGGTTGCAGTCTGGAAAGACAGAAGACTCCACCTAGTGGAGTGGAATTAATATGCACATGGTGGAAGGCAGTGGTGTGTAATAAAATAGGTATCATTTATGGAGAGCCGAGTTGCTACAGAGAGTAAAGCCCTGCAGTTTAGACAAGCATCTGAGGCGATGGTTGTATGACCATTACAAATTGTACTGGGCTGTAGTTACCTTTGGAGCTCTAGGAGGCTTATGTGTGTCTGCCATGTTGGACGTTAATATGCAGTTTGCATCAGCAGTACGAATTGCCACTAGCTTTTTTCTTTTGTAGTGTCTTTTATTTAAAGGTCTGCTGTCTACATTTTTTGATTTCTAATGACTCCACAGGTGCCCCTTTTGGTTGTGACCCAAGTGTCATTTTAAATACCTTGTGGAAAAAAAAAATACTAACAATTCAGCCCCCAAAAATCACCACTTCCCCCCCGCAATTGCTTATTTTTTGGAATGCCTTTCAGTTGTTTTCTTCTTTTACTTTGGTAATGGCAGTATCAGAATGTTAGTTGTGAATGTCATCATGACAGGTTGTGTAGCATGTTGACTAAGGCTGTGTGTGCTTTCTGGGAGTCACAAGGTTTAACAAACTCTCTGTCTGATGAAGCATCAGATTATATAGGGTTTTGTGCCTGTGGTTTACTGTCCCATTAGTTTGATCACATTGTGCTACTGGGATGTAGTAAAAAGAATTTTAAAGCTGGGATGTGAGTGAACATCTATCCTGAGCAGCTAAGATATTGTCCTGAAATCTTCTTGGAAAATGCATCCTAACATTGAATCACACATGCATTAGACAAGTTCAGGAAGAGAACTCCCCAAGACCAGCTCAGGCTGTGACAGCGAGAGGGTGAGGCTATTGCCAGAAAATGGAACGATTAGGGTGCAACAGAGGAGACAGAATGCTGCAAAGGATATTTGGGAAGACTGCTCCAAAGGAGTGCTTCCAGTGAAATCCAGGTGGGGTTTGTTGCCAGAGCCATTAAAGCATAATGGTGCCAGAAAAAGCTGCCAACAAGTGTGGGAATAATGGCACCTATGGGTGTGCTGTCAATGGATGGTACTGCCAGGATGATTTTTTATTTTATTTTAGTGGTGACATTGCTAAAAGTATTTAAGGGTAATGTTATAGGAAGTGTTTTAGTGAGTGAAGTCACTGGGTTCCAGGAACCATTAAGCAAAACCTGTTTCATGACTCTACTATTTATTATTTTAAAGCTTGATGGCAAACCACTTAATGCTGGAAAAGCAGGCTGCAACCTGTATTAGAGCATGCTACAGGTGGACAAGGAAACCATCCTACGGAACTGAATAGCCCAAGGTAGTTTCTGAATGTTGTGCACATTTCATGTGCACCATGATAAATTAATGCAACTCCATGGTTCAGCAGAGCTTGCAAACGTTGAATTAAATACTGGAGCTCAGATCTTACATGGTACTCCCATACCTAGTTCTCACTGAAGACAGTGTTTCTTTAGTTAAAATGCCAGTTTGAGGAGCTGGACCTTCAGGATTTCTGTGCTCCCATCTCACGTCTGTGATCTTGACAATACTCTTTTAAAGTTGGTTCTCAGACTTAGGGCTAGATCTCTTCCTAATAAAATGGACTAGATCAGGTCTCAGTGTAAAGCAAGGGCATTCTTTTTGAATTGTAAATCACAGACTTACTGACAAGATTTCCATATAAAGGAGAGAAAAAGCCTATTCCTTCCATAATAATGCTTGCAGATTTCTATTGAGTCCATTGGGCCAGGATTCTCAACTTGTGTATCCCAAGATCTGTTTTAAATTGTGTTTAAGCCAGTTCCAGACTTCTTCCAGAGAAGTTCACAGCTACAGTAAATACCAGCGTCAGTAGTTAGAAGGGGGGGATTCAATGTGTAATTTTCCTTCCACATTCTGGGATTTATTGGTCCCACCCTCTTCACCTGGAGATATTCTGATGTTAATTTTCTTTTTTTGTTTGTTTGTTTCTTCATTTGTTTTTAAGTCCAGGCCTAAATTTCACTACCTCTTACAGAGGTATTATTGGACAGGATTGTTTTTATTATTCCATGGCTTCTCTGGGAAGAGAAGGATGGGCAGGACCTCAGTGACATTGCCAGAGCAAGTCATCAGTGGCCATGTCTGCCCCTTAGGAGGTCACAGGAAACAGGTGGCTTTGTTAATTGTCCTCACTCCCAACTCTTGTCCTTCCTGGAGGGAATTTAGAAGTGGTCAGGAAGTGTCAGGCCTACTGTGTCCCCCCAGGTTCACTACTTCAGGCATTCATAATAATTTGAGGTATGTGCCAAGCAAGGGAGACTGTCTGGGAATCCTTACTGTCCTTTTTAAGCTGAGTGGCTACTTGGCTGAGAGGGCAGAATGCTGTTGTTGCAGAGTATGTTTGGGGTTGCAGCTGGAATCCAGCAGAATAACAAAGAATTATATTAAAAAAAATTATTTCGCTATCATATACTGTTTTCCTTCTTTCAAGATATTAATAAAAAGTCCTAGGTAAGCAAACTGCAAAAATTCAAGAGGTGCATGAAATATTTCTGGAAACTATGATCCACTTTTATCTGGTGAGTCGAGGATGGAGAATGTCACTGTATTTTCTGCGTAGGCCAGTTTTAATTGTCTTTGTTACAACTACACCATCAGTAGTCATGGATCTCTAAATGGCACTGAGTCCTGTGCTTTGGAAAATCAGTTAGGGTCTTGCTACTTTATATGAGCTTCTTTTTAAGAGCTTGCTTGATTTTTTTAGCAGTGAAGGTGCTCAGCATTGCTGAATATCTCACTGCAAATGTAGCACCCAGCGCTGTAAGCCAGATTTTGAATTACTGGTAATGTTTCTATAAAGTGTCTTTTGGAAATTATTCACTCACGTAGGAAGTGATGTGAGTTAAGCAATAAATATACTAGTTATTTATTTGCCATATGCATTTGGGGTGAAAACTCTGAGCTTCTCTTCAGGTGTACTCTTGATATTACTGAGACTACTTGACTAAATAAGGTGGGCTGCAGGATTATGTGCTTGGTGAATCACACTGGTTTCTGAATCACTTTTAGAAAATACCAGCCTGAAATGCTAGCAGATAATGAACACATTGTGCTTGGACTGGTACATTATTTAAAGAATAGCATTTTAAAGTAGAATATTTTGTAAAATGTTAGTTTAAGAACCATTTTGCAATTTACTTCCATCAAACGCATTGTACCAGGAAAAATACCTCCTTCAGAAGGGAAAAGGTGTCAGTATTGTGGAAGAATATCTGATTTTTATCCAGCTATTTGCTATTTAAGCTCCCTTCTTTTCAGTGCAAGGAGATCAGCTGACAACAGCAGCAACCAAATCATGTTTGCAGCTGGGCAATTACAGTAGACCCTAAGATCTGCAACTGTCAACCATGAACGCAGATGCCTTCAAAGTTCTGTTTTTCTTCCGTGTGGAAGTCGTTGGCATGGAACAGATGCCTTCATTTTGGAGAAACCAACTGCTGGATATAATTGGTTCTCTCTTGTCTTGTCCTCTAGGGACAGTCTCTCGCAGATGAAATTAGATGAGAGGAAAAAAAAAACAGACACAGGCGCACACACTCGCACATGACATGAAGCAGGGGTTTTCAGGATCCCTCTCTGTTTTGTCACGTGGAACTGTTTTCAGCTGGAAGATTTCATTCCATTTTTAGCACTCTACACACACACATGATGATGATGCTATATGAAAAACATACAAATGAAAATAGGTATCTGGCCAAAGTTTATTATTAATCTAGGCATGCTTGTTTAGAAATAAGACAAGCATATCCATCCCACATTACTTTTGTGTTAAATGTTGACTTCTGCGATATCTTTTAGGGCTGCAGTCTCAGAAATTTAAAGTTAAGTCTCAGAAGAGACAAGATGCTTTTAAAACTGCTTTGTTGCACTGGTGGAATCAGTTTTTTTATCAAATGATTTGGTAGTTGTTAACATGGAAGGAAAAAAACAAGTAGCAGACTTCAAAATTTACCTAGCATTACAGGCATTCAATTAAGAAAACATTTTTACAGGTATTTCAGCAGAGTTAATCTGATGGACACCTGTGATGTCCTATTTCTGGGAGCCTTGTGGTAGGGTACTGAAGTGACTGTGTCCTCTTACTGCAGGCACCGAAAGAGATGATGACAAATGGACTTGGGGGCTCTAGCAGAGAGGGAGAATCTGCTTACCCTGTGCCTGTCAAAGGGTTTCTGTCCTTCCCTCTCTGCCTCAGTGTAACAGCTACCAAATCATTGTGGTTTATGTTACTTAATTATGCTATTAAATAAATTTATACCAACTTTAGGTTACCTTAATAAGCTCAGTTGTGAACTGTGACAGTCAGGCAGTGCTGTGTATTCTTGGGTAGACTGGGTACATCCAGGAGGTGCGTGCAGTAGGGATCGGGGGCTGCCGGGAAATAAAACTGCCACTGCTGGTACCATCACCCTGGAGGCCTCATCTCTGAATGCCTTTTCTTTCTTAAGTTTTATTTCCTAGTACAAGTTGGGGCTTTTGGTTTTGTATGTTGTTCTTTTTTTTTTTTTTTAATTGCAGTTTGAGATATCAGTCCCTATTTTATATGATGCATTTACTACTACTGTAATAGTAATGTCACCAGCAGTGAAAACCGACTTTTCACCAAGGAGTAACTTGGTCCTGCTTTGGTAGAGTTGGTAGAAGGCAGTTTAGACACTTGATGCAGCTGGATAGCTGCCCAGCTCTGTGCTCCTTTGTTTCCTGCTAACCCCCGGGGGCTGTGTGGGTGGAGGGACTTCCAGCAGTTAGGAGGAAGCCCCAGGTAAACTTGTTTTTGAACTGATGACTCTTCAGCTTTTATAGAGAGAGATTCTTTTCTGTACATCTCCAGTTTTGATTCACAAAACTTCAGTGTGACAGTGTGCTTGCTCTTAGCATTATATTTTTGAAGAACCGCATATTAAAGGGAAGATTTAACTGGGGAAGTGCTTAGGTGATGAAGGGATTTCTGGCAGTAACTAGGAAGTACAATAATGGTTCATTTCATTTGAGGTTGATCCTGATATTTGTAGTCTTTACATCCTATTAATTCCTTGAAAGATAAGCTGATACAAGCATGATTTGCCAGGGCCGATGGCTCTTCTAAAAGTCTTGGCTCAGGTTATATCCCCTTTCTCTACACATATAAGATAAAAGCACTGTGAATATGAGGTTAACTGAATTCAAATAGAAGACTCTCTAGAGTTATTGCATTCCTTAGAAAATAAATACATTTCTCATATGGTTGAGATTGATCAAAAAAGTGTTCTGTATGCCAGTGATTACATTCCCATCTGTGATTAAGGTTTTCTGTCTGCATCTGGTTTTCACATTATATTTCTGTAACAAGAATCCTTTATATGGCAGAGTTCACTCTCTGTATTTTCTATTAGCTGCAGCTTGAACTACTGCACGGATCGCAGATTTACACATGTGGTTTTCATTACTTCATACCATTGAGAAAAAGTAATATTTGTTTGGGAAAGTATGTTTTTCAGAATTTCCATGGTAATACAACATGTTGATCCTTTTTTATAACACTCATGTAAGACTACAAATTGTTTGAGGCATTCTGCTTTCACTGAAGTTCAGACATTAGACAGTTTTGCATGTACATTCGAACAACAGCAGCAGTTTGCAATTCAGGAAGCAAAAATACATTTAAAGAAGGAGATTAGTGTAGAATGGGTACAGCAAAATGCATCCATCACTTTGGAAAATGTGGCAAACAGAAAAAATGAACATGTGCCCAAAACAAAGGAAGAGTAGCAAATTGAAGTGATGTCTTCATTGTAAAGTGGATGACAGATTTTTTTTTTTTTTTTTAATAAGAACTTTTTTACAGTAAGATGTTTAGACTCTTTTACCAGCTATGGAAAATGAGTATGCTATTCGGCAGAAATACTGAATTTTTATATATTACATAGTTAAACATATTTGACTATAATTGTTTCTAGTGGCCAAATTAGAAAAGGTTAGCAAAACATGAATATATCTTTACAAATGTGTACCTCTGAATCCAAAATATGATGTATTCCACTGTAAGACAGTATTTCAGCCAGATTGTGCTATTGTGACTTGGTAGAAAACTTAATGTTTAATCAATCTCAGTGAAATTAATAGGGCCACTTGGTCAGTGGAGAATTTTTCAGTTTTGGTAGGGTTTATGGTTTTATGACCATAAAAATCAGATCAAACAATAATTCAGAGAATGCTGTGTGCATTTATGGAAATTTAAAGTGTTACGCAAAAGTCTGGGCAATTGAAAAGTACACAATTCATGCTAGGGGCACAACTGAAAGGTAAATTTATTGCCTATGTACAAACATTGTGACAAATATAGAATTACATACAAAATAGAAATAATTTTATTAAAGTAGTTATTGTACCCAAGTTGTGGAGTCCTAACCACATTTTGGAGGTTATTTTCCAAATGCCAGAGGCAGTTGTGTCACTTTGAGAGCTCCACAGTTGCCAGATTCTGGGTAGAGTCCTGCAGTCCTTACCACTTGTTTTCACTGAAATCAGTGGAATTTTGGCTTCTCTTAGGACTGTGGGGAAATGCCCGACCACGACTGCTGGAAAGAAAGAAAGGGCTTTGGTGAACTCCTTTGTTCTGTAACCTTAATTTTAACTTGGGAAGGTTTGTTTTGCTTTGAGAAGGGTGCTTGTTTGTGGGAAAGATTGCAATTTCTAGCACAAACACAAATGTGATCTTTTGCAAATGCCCTTGAGCAATGCATTTTTTTGCAGAAAGATCTAGTGCAGGAGAGGGTTGAGGCTGGATTCTGGGTTAGGTGCATGAGCTGTGGCCGGATCCTTGTGCATGCTTAACTTGATGTCCCAAAATACTTGAACAGTCATTGCAGATTGAAGCATGTACGTAACTGTGTGTGCTTGGCTCTGAAAAAACTTTCTGTCTTCACATAATTATGAACCCCTGAAAAGCATATTAATGCCTTGGAAAAACTGACAACACTGTGATACAGACTTATACAAATGGCAGAGTATTTGTGTAACCCAAATAAACAGGTTTTTTAGGTGTTAGAGTGGGAGAGAAATTGCCTTTTCAAAAGTGGGAAGATGATTTGTAAATGTATCAATAGCTTTTTGATCTGCCTTTCTTTAAATGTGTTTGCTGTTACAACTTACAAATCCAATTTCGTATTAGTGATGTGTAAATTGGAAGATCTCTATTTTTAGTAAACATTTTGATTTAATAAATGGTTCTCTAGAGCTTCTGTTGAACCAGGTAAAGTATGTAATATTTTATATTATGTGAATGTATTTAAACCCAAACATTTTTACAGAATTAACTAATGGGTAGAATAGAGGCTGCCCTTAATTTGTTGCCTTCTGTATGTCAGCTGTTCTAACTGAGCAACTGAGCGAATTATGAAACTACCTTTGTTGAAGAATTAATACAGTTTTAAAGTACTACCTTATATTAGCTAAGAAAATGTGGTTACTTGGTTTAGAATAATATTTCTGTCTTACCTTTTTATTTAAGGCTACTATTATCAAGTAAATGAAGGGGTGTGGTGCTTCAAACTGGCTGTGATATATGCCTTTTTTTTTTTTTTTTCATTTGTTGTTGTCAATAGAAAAGATTGATCTCTGGGCTGGTGAACATAGTATCTGTCCCAGTCAGAAAAGGAAAGAGGAAATTAGCACAGCGATTGGTGGAGAATGATATCTGTCAAAAGAAACACTTGGAGAGCACTGAGTTTAGTGATAGGTGACTGCCGGAAAAAAGGGAACTTTGAATTTTGTCAAGGTAAGGAACAGAAAAATATTTGATTTTATAATGTGCATACCTTGTAGAAGTTATTCGTGTGTATATGACTGTACCTTGCCTTGTAAACTGTAATTGAAAAAGAAATCTTTCCCTTTAGCTCCAAAGAGTCTGCCTAAATCAATGAAGGTGCTGTCCTCGTTTAATACAAGTGAGAAAAGAGTACTGCCATGCTAATAAAACACATCAGTCTTGACTTTTCTAAAATCTTAAATACGTATATGTGAAATTTTTAACTTTGGGGTTATTTTTGTGTTTTTAATGACATAGTTGCTCTTTGTGTGTCACGTCAATATTACTAGGCTGGGTTATGGAAATAGTGACTTTCAGTTTTTGAACTCTGAATCGGAATAGCATTTGCAGCCTGGTTAAGAGACAGTTGTAAATTGGAAAAATGGTTCTTTGTAATTTAGTGGAATCCTCTGGTAAACTCATTGCAACACGCTGGGAATCTGTGGTAAATTTGATTGAGATAATAATGAGAATGGATATTTCTGCTTCTTGTGTGCTAAGATTCTTACCATACTAGAAAAGTAAATCTGCTGTTGCTGGACAAAATTTCTAGATGTCCTATGACAGTCATTCCTGTCTTTACTGTAACTACATTTTTTCTTCTAAAATGGTGTGTGTCTGGATGGCAAGCAACTGCTAAACTGATTTTAAGTGCTTTCCAACACTTGGACAATTTTTTTTCTCAGTGTTGGACCATATTGGCTCCTGACATAATGATAGAGTATGGTACCAAAATAAGATGAATGGTGTCTGAGTACTCTTGGCTTTGCCCTGGATAGTTTTAAAGGTAGCTCAGCCTTGATCATATTACTTGTTTTCCCACCTGAGACACCGTGCTGCTCTGCCTGTGGGTGTAGAGAGATGGAGAGCAGCTGAAAGAGCCAGTGGGAGCCTCAGCACGTCACCTTGTGGCAAGGGCTAGGCCTGAGGTTTTGTGCACCAGTGTGGCCATACTTTAAAAAAATTAAATCCTAATAACAATGAAGTTGCATTCTAACTTGAGTTCCTAGCTCAGTTTAAAACAAATAAATGCTTTTATGGGACCTTCATGTACTCAGGCAGCACTGGAAGAGAATGAATCTGCAGGGTTTCTGATCTTAGCATGGTTTCTTCTTATGCTTGGATTTTGGTTATTTAGCAGTGTATAGCTTCTGACTAATTTCTTCTTTTTACTATCTACAGTCTTGTTTTTCAAAGCGCATGTAGCCTATACAGGTGGCTGTTGGTTGGTTTCTTTTGCCATATGGGTCTTCATAAAGGATTTAAAAAATAAATAAATGTAAAAGTAAAGATGTCATGCCTGAAGCATGCAGTGCTGGCATACTAATGGGAAGTTTATTGTGGTTTATTGCTGTCAGAGCACGTGCAGGATAATGGAAATTTCCTACAACTTGGGAAAAGGGCTTATTTTCTAATACCATTAATTTAAAGAAAGGGAATTAATATGACTAAAATTCACATCATCTCTGTAAAGTCCAACTGATCTGATGGTTGCTGAAGTGTTCATAATAGGGAGGGAACAGCACCTTGTCCCTCCTGTTCACTCTTGTGGGGGTTGTGCTCTCTGTATTGCCTGGGCGCAGGCACATCTCTGCCACGGTGAGGTTGCTGTGTGCTGGATGATTCCCTTCACTGTGCAGTTCTATCAGTTGTAGCCTTATACCTAAATAAACACATCTCTCTGTGACGCCTCTTACAGAGTTAACAATATTGTATAGTTTTCACCTTGATAATGAAGAATTCAAAACTGCTTTGTAGCTCTTAGAGAGTGATCAGTGGTGGTTAACAGTTCTTAGATCTTTGGCCATTCCCATTTTGACATTTACTTGAATCGAGGTGACTGGATGAGGTGTCTACATCTGGATGTATTTGTGACATGCTCAGAAATTTTAGTCTTAAATGGCTAAGAAGCTCCACATTTTCAATGATTTTTTGTTTTAAATTTCAGTTTTAAATAATTAGAGATGAAGCCAACACTGAGCTTAACTTAATATGGACTTTACTGTACCCAAGATTTGACTTGCTATTTGGAGCCTAAATGGAGTAAAATGCAAAAAAAAAAAAAAAAAAAAAAAAAGGTGTTTTGAGTTTATTGCCTCCTTGAAGCAATGGCCTCTTGTAGCAATGACTACTTCTGCTGATGTGACCCCTTTCAAGCATCCTCATCTTTGTTTTGCTATTGCAAAGTCATCTTCTCTTGGCTTCCTTTTTTATCTTCAAAACAATTGTTTGCTTACCAATGTATCTTAAGGAGTACAATGGAAATAATAAAGTCCCCTTCAAACATACCACAGATGCAAAAGAGTATGCAACTGTATTACAGACAGAGAATTGTACTTCCAATCAGAATTTCATCTGTTCATGTGGTGCACACCTGTGGCTTGCTGGCATTGCTCTTGATTGGAGTGTGAGAGAGCTTAATGAAAAACAAAGCCAGGATGACAAGGAGAGACTCCACGGCAAATATGAGTTACTTCACATTAGTAAGAAAGTGAAATTTGAAATACTGCTTTGGAGACAGCTCCCTGGTATGTGGGAGCATATGTGGGTGACCTGCAAAGGACACTGGTGCCCTGCTTGGTGCTACCTTGTAAATAAAGCGTTTTTCTCTCTAGGTCAGGTTGATTTGGGCCAGTTGAGAGCATGGCCAATTTCTCCAGCTTGCTTTCTGAGCCAGTAAGAGAATCCTGGGCAAAAATCCAGCTTTTGAAGTACAAAGAAAATAACCCATAATCTATATAAAATACTAGCGGATGGGGAAGGGAGGAAATTTACAGAGAATAAGTGAGTTTCAGAACAACTGTGTTAAAAGTAGACTGTAAGGAGAATGTGTGTGTTTGACATTAGTATTTATTTTAATTTGAAAATATGGTCTTTGAAACCTTTGAGGTGAGCAGAGGACAAGCTCTTGCAATATGATATATTTATTAGTAAACTGAAACCAAGTACTCCAGTTCAAGTTGCTTCTTCAAAGTGATTTTTTTCCCCCTGAATTTGCAGAGTTTGGGTTCCCTCTCTGTGCCCCCCCTCCCTGCTCCCCCTCAATGTAATGTGTCTCTGATAACATTAATGGGCTTTGCCCCACATGGAGCAGCAAGTGTATTGTACCACTGCTCACTGATCCCAGGTCAGTGTGATGCGTGAAATCAATTTATTTGAATCTCTTTGCCTGTATAGGAATTTGGCAACATGCCAGTTGTTTTCATTTAATGTTCTTTGTGTTGAACACAGACAAGCAGGCATGCTTTTGTACTCCTCTTTCTTCTGGGCTCTTCTCTTTTCAGCCAATATTCTATTCTGTGGATTTTTCAGAAAGAAGCAGGAATGTGTTACCTTTTTTAAAAATAATTTTTGTTTAAATAGCCTTTAAAGAGCATAGAAACTGGGTCAGTCACAGAGCAGCCCTGTGTAGGGTTTTCTGCCAAGTATAGGTGGCAACACCTGCCCTTTCCCATTTCTGAAATTTAGGGAAAAAGAGAGAGAAAACACTGGTCTATTTTTCTAATGCCTCGGTCTATGATTTATGTCCTCTTGTAAGACAAAGACTATTCAATAATGCTTAAATCAGAATAATTTTATTTCTAAATAAGTGCATGTCTGGCTGTTGGCTGGACAAATTGGCAATATGTTTCAGGATCTTTTTAAGTAATGACCTTAAACTAAACATTAATTTGGGAGTCCCTTGCCTCATCTTTCTGTCTGTTCATCCCCTCCCCCCAGTAAATTTAATATTTTGAATGGCAGGCTGAAGAACAGCTACACCCAAGTACCCATTTCTTTCATTTTTTTTCCCCTTCTTTTTTTTTAAATGAGAAATCAAGGTGTGTGGAACAGAGCAAATCATGTAGCCCTTCGTAAACTGGGGTTGGGGGAGGGAGGGAATAGCAGCAGATATTTCCAGGAGGATTTGCTGTGGAGCCTGGTGTCGGGGGAGGCAGGAGCAGCAGGAGAAGGCTCTGCCGCTGCTTGGGGCGGCTGGTGCGGAAGTTGATGTGCAGAACCGCGGAGCCGCGGCGCAGGGGTCAGACTCGTACACATCAGCCCCGTTTCCTTGTTTAATTACCTGAAGAGCAAAACATCCAGGCTGGGAGTGTGTGAAAACCCAGTATCTCGATCAGCAGTTTGCTGCTCTGACATCCTGCGAGGCCAGCCCCGTCTGTCCGCAAACGTCAGGGCTGGTTCCTGACAGGGGGCTATCTCTGCCGGGCCTCGGTTCCTTCCATTCAGGAGGCATTGTGTGGAAGAGGGTTTGGTCAGGAATTTGAGGTTCCTGCCGGTTCTTCCAGCCCGGACAACCCTGTGACAGATAGGCATGATTTTTTTCTTTTTAATAATAATAAAGAAAAAAAAATTGGCTCTTTTTAGTCTTTCCCTTGTAATTCTGGCATTGGTATAACACTGACTGAAACAAAACATTAACCCTTTTTCTTCTGAATTTGCGTCTTTTTTCATTTATTTGATTCTTTTTTCTCTTGCTTGATCTCTTATTTTCAGAAATCAAATCTTCTGAGGAACAAATTTTTTGAGGTGGATTTTGTTCTATGCAAGAGTTAAACTTTTGAAAATGGTATGTTTTTTCATAGTTCTCATTTATATAATCATCATGCTTGGCATATTAAGTTTGTCATTTTAAGCATGCTTGGCAGCATTATTTTTCTTTGTCCCCTGGATTCAAACCAAGCTAGTATTTGTTTCTGGCCCATTAAAACAGTAATGGCAGCTATCAATGCTTCCATTCTCATTATCCATGTGATTTTCTTAGATGTTTAAAAGTCTGGTGTTGAATCTTAAAATGTTGGGATAGGGTCAGTTTTAGTCCCTCCTTACAGAGGTCACAGGCAGCGTTCAGTATTGGGTCCACAGATGGATAGTGTTACTTTAGGATGTAAAGCTCCTCCCAATAGCTAAAAGATACTGTATGTTTACATGGGCAAAGGGCTTGGATAGGTGTTTGGTTGTTTTGGGGTTTGTTTATTTGTTTGGTTTGGTTTGGTTTGATTTAGTTTTTTGTCTGCTTTTGTTTTGTTAGTTTGTTTTTGGTTTGGTTTTGTTTTGGCTTTTTTAATGTGTATGTGTGAAGAATTAAAGTACGACTTCTTGTTTGAATGATGACTGAAGAATATTACACTTATTTGTACAATCTCGGTACTTCATAACATAGTGGTGTTAATAGTTGTGCTGGTAGAACTTAAAATCACTGGGTACAAGTAGTAGAGGGAGGCAGCATAATTAATAAGGGCTTCAGCAGAAGTGAGTGTAGCATGTGACTATTGCCTTTTATTGTTGTGGGCAGAAGCTAGTCCAAGAAAGATACTTGTGGTTGCAGGAGGAGAGATGGAGAGCTGGAAATTAACTAAAGTTTCATTTCCTTTCATGCTGAAGGCTTTTGGTCCATTCTGTAGAGTTATACCCACAGGCTCAGCATACATATTAATGTGCTAGAGATTTTGGGTGCTTCGTACGCGAGATTGAAATCTTTTGAGCAGTTAGATTTTCCCTGCTAATCTTTAATTGGAAAATTGTAATACAAATGTAAAGGCATACTTTTCTTCTTGCATGCAAACATTGCAGGTAAGGATTTTGGGGACCCTTGAGTGAGGAAGGTAGCTTTCAGTGTGCATATGCTGTCACAGAAGGAGTCAGCTACAGTGCAGGTGGTCCAGAGTCATTGTCATCTATTGTGCCACTAATCCCCCATCTGAAAAGCATTTTCAGGAGATGGTGCAACAAAAGAGCTGTAACAGTGTTATCAGATTGATAATGGTGTTCTAATGAACTCTTAAATATGTACAATAATCCTTCATCTTTAGAATCAGCCCCTTTCTTCAGTATAAACTCCCTTGGTTACTCTGGTGTAAAGGTGCCTTTAAGTAAAAGTGGATTACTTAGACATGTAGTTTTAAATGTCTGTCCTGTCACATTGTAAAGAAGCCATAATTTAAATAAGCATTGAATGTATTTGTAAGATGAAAAAAAAGATGGTTTATGAATTGCGGTCAGTCTCGTGTTCTTGAATGGAACATTACATATGTTCAGGGTTTGTATATATGAGGAAAATTATGTGTCTCTATGAAAGCACTGTCTGTTAGTTGAACCTTTACAGGTTATCTAAGTTGTGTCCCTCTTTTCTAGTGTTTTAATTGCCTTTTATTTTTTTTTTAAGAGTTCATAATCCAGTGAACTGTCCATGACCTTTAGCCAACTATTGCCTGCCTCAACCAGCAGTCCATTAAATGAAAAGTTCTCCATGGATGTGTGGTGACAACAACCACATTGTCTTTCCTCCTACCCATTGGGTGTCTAGAGCCTCTTTGAAAATAACAGCCTTTACACCAGGGTTGCCACTCAAAAATTCCTTGGTGATAATGGTTTTAAATCAGCATTCTCTTTGAAAAAATATTTATCTTGGCCATCTCCAAAAGCCTCTGCTGTGATAATCTTGCTTAAGGAAAGTTCTTGCACATAATAGATCCCAAGATGGTTTGGGCTTTATTAAAACTGGCATCTTGCATTATGCCCAAACATTTACTGCTTCTCTTTGCAGATATTCTTCTAGTGTAAAGTGGTGTAATTTGTTCTTGGTATGAAATTCCACTTCATAATCACTTCTGTCTTTTTCTGCTTCTCTTCTGAATGGCTACAATGAAGCACCATGTGGAGTACAAAACCATTAGATAGAGTGAAATTATATTTAGAGGCCTGTGTTCCTCAAAGATCCTCCCAGTTCCTAAATAAACAAATATTTTGTATTTTAATTTTTTTAGCTATGATGGGATTCATCTGGGTCAGACTAGAAGCACAGAGATTAGGACAACACATGGTGCTTGCAGCGAGCTTGATGTGCTCCTTCAATAGCACTTTAAGTGAATACCATTCTAGCTTAGTTTTGTAATGGAAACCTAACTGGCACAGGTGTTTTTCCCCCACAGTGTTAGAGTGCTGATTGTTGCTATTCAATTTGTGTGCTAATTGAGGGTACGAGGGTAATATTTTACTCACACCTTGGAATTCTGGATCTTCTTTTAGCTGTCAAGGTTTGTGGAGGTGGGAGAGGATAACTGTCCAAGGCAGCTGGAGCAGAGGCAGGTCCTGTAGTGAGTTGGAGAAGAGAGATGTGTAGTAGAGTGAGAAGGTGGCCCCAGACTCATGAATTTAGGAGTAGATCTGGTGCCCGAGAGAAAACAGAGGACAGTGATTAGAAAAGTGAGAGAAAAATGGGATGGAAGGTATAACTAAGGAAACAATGGGAAGAAAAATATTTGACTAAAATCAGCACCTTCCTTTTGTCACTTACAAACGATAATGCCTTTCTATCATCAAGGGTTGAATGAGTTTGTGTACTGATTCTGGTGTGTTTCCAGATGCTGAACTGCATTAGAGCAGTTCATTTCGTAATACTGCCTGGCATTTTAACAATTACAGTGTCTGCCAGTGGGTTGTCCTATTATAACTGTGAGAAAACTCATCCATAAAAGAACCACTGTTCTGTTTGGACTTAGTTCTCTTCATGTAAAAATCTGCCCCTCCTGCCTCTGATGCATTAGGGAAACAGAAAATACTTGATTTTAAGGTGACTTTCTCACCTGGCTCTGGAAAGCAAATAATTTAAATGGGGAAATAATACTTAGCTGTCCTAGATATGCTGAAACATTTATTTACAATCCTCATTGACTTGCCCTCTTGAAATTACTCAGTAGTTGACAGATGTCATCCTAAAATAAAGCATTAATAGTAAACAACACCATGCTGTCCAATGGCAGTGCTGTGATGTTATGGGCACTACTGTGTGTATAAAAACATAACCAGACATGCTGAATAGCCAGGTTTCCAGCCTATTACAGTGGAGGCCAGTGCAAAGATTTTGCTAACTGATGTGAGAATAAGCATTATTTTCTGAAAACTGGTCAGTTTGTTTTACTAGCACAACCACATCATTATACTGTTGAAAAAAAATGTTGAAAAATACAATACTTTAATTTCCCTTATATTTCTGATGACTGTTGTGGTTTGCAAATTCATATTGAGCTCATCAGGAACAATAGCTTTGTGTGAAGGCCCCTTTGAAAAAAGTTTTTGTACCATTATAAATGTAGTAAATAAATACAAGTTGATCAATATATGACAAAAGGGTGAAGAAGGGAGGTCAATAGGTAAGAATATTTGCATATAAACCATTTTCACCCTGTTGAAAATGGCAGTACGAGCATAAATAAATGTTTTGTAATGCTGTGTATTTGCTCCACCTGGTGGATTTTCCTGGAAGTGTTTTTAATCTTCCTAATGGGAATTTGTCTTTAATATAAAAGGCATTTCTCAGAGTAAAGGCAACTTCTTTCTTTCTTTCTTTCTTTCTTTCTTTCTTTCTTTCTTTCTTTCTTTCTTTCTTTCTTCCTTCCTTCCTTCCTTCCTTCCTTCCTTCCTTCCTTCCTTTCTTTCTTTCTTTTCTTTTTTTTCTCTTTTCCCTTTTCTCGTTTCTTTCTCTTAGCAATGGCATTGCAATAGGCAAATTTGTGGAAAGTATAATTTGATATTTGTCTTGGCCACACTTTGTCAGCACAGAGATGTCTATGAAAGTGTAGCATTCCAAATCCATTAGTAATTACAGTTTATTCTGGGGCTTATTTAGAGTATTCTTGGACTCATCTAGAGATTAGTAATTGCTGAGTCCAAGTCTGTGGCTTGTAGAGTTACATGTGATCAGTGAAAGGGAGGATTTGCTATGACCCCCCCCTCCCCAGTTCTGAGCCCGTCGATGAGAAGTAGCAGTGTTATTGAAAAAGAGAGTTACTATGCTTAAGTGTTAGTGCTGTACATCAGCATAAAATCTGTCTGTCATTAAGCTAGCTTTGCAAACATTGTTTTCTTTGGAATTCTTAAGGACTCGGTTATGCTTTGATCATCTCATTGTTCTCCTTAGGTTATTTTTTTCCTTTAGAGTGTAATGGCTCCCTAACAGAAGGTGAAGTTTAGAAAATAGTGTCTCCATATGCAAGGGATTTGGAGACCTTTTTATTGTCTTTAAAAATGTCATTCATAGTCCTCATTAGCATTTATTGTTGCAAGCATACAAGCAGAAAATGTGAAATTGGTATGTCATGAATAGCTCCACAGAGCTCTAGAGCCCTGAAATTTTGCCTGCAGTGTGGTATGGGGCAGGCATTGAGAGAAAGCTGGCCAGATGGCTGCCAGCACAGAGCAGAGCTGCAGGTTTTTGTCTCTGGTGCTGAGAGGAGGGAAAGTTCACTGGAGCATACGCTATCACCCTGTGCATTTTAACAAAACTAACTCGCCATCAGTCAAAACTGGGAGGTGGTGACATTGAAACAAAAGTTTTCAATATAATGTAACAATCCTTGTCAAATGAATAAAGTATGTTTAGTTAGTGTCACAAATATTGACATGTTACAGAGAAAAATGCAAGGCTCAAATTTATGGCTAGTGGTAGATACACTTTCACACAAATATGCTCTACATTATGTTTATTATGAAGATCCTATACATTGAATAGACATCGATTAGAGGTCAAAACTTGGGTTAATATACTACAGCAGGAGGAGTTTCCCTACCCATGTTAAATGAACAAACACCCTGAGCTTCAAGTCAAAAAGCAACTGATAGCTTGAAACAGTTTTTCCTTCATTGCCCCCCTTCCTTGCATGCCCCCACCCTTTTCCCTTCTTTTTGTATCTTAAAATATGGCTGTAGTTCAGCGGGAGCAGATATTCTCTTCCAGGCTCTCCAGGTCACACTGAATGTGTTTTTTCTCTGTTAGTGAGACAGCATCATTGGTCTTTTCTTTCAGAAATATTTTCAAATCAATATCAAATTTTCTAAAGTGCATGAGTGGTGTCTATGCACAGATGGTGTGGTAATTTTCTTTGAAGTCAAATGATGATAGAAATTAGCAGTCAATTCTAATTTACCCACATTTTAGAAAATATAGTATTTAATAAAAATGTGAGGCAAAACTTGTTTAGCCTAGATCTAGTGAAAGAAATAGACCCCATGACAGGTACACTTATATGTGAGTTTTTCCATGTGAGTGTTTTTACTAAAACATATATAGAGAGCAAAAGCTCATGCGTTCTTTAAGGTATGAATGTTGTCCTCCCACTGTGAGTCAGTTAATTTTTTATGGAACTATTCTTTCATGTTAGGTTGGAATGCATATTTTCATTGTTTTAAAACCTGAAATGCACCCAAAATGTCACTGGAATTTCTGTGTGTTCAACAAAAATTAATTTTGGGGGGGGGGGGGGGGTTTGATCAAAAAGCAATAGGCACTCTAGGTTGTTAAGTTTAATGCACTGTCAAGGCTGCCTTTTCTTAACAGATTATTTAAAATACTTTCTGGAGTATTGTTGAATTATGGATATAACTTACGAGTTTTCTTAACCGTAAAGCCATGAATGCTTTCTCAATTCCAGTGAGTTTAATCCAGTACTCGAGGTAACATCACGAACAGTTTGTCTTAGACAACGAAGAATATTTTCTTACCACCTTGGTGACTACCTTTCAACTGCTCAGTGTTTGATTTGTGTAGGTAATCTCAATTAGTTTATGTTTTACAGAACAGTGTATGTTTTAAATATCTCATTTGTCTTTTTTCAGAAGTCCAGAAAGCCTTGCCAATAAGGAAATGCTTAGGGAAATGTTTAGTGTTATCTGGCGAATGTTTTGTGTTGCGTGCATAAAGAGCTTCTGTTAACAGATAAGCCCATATCTTATTGGAATATTTAAATTCCATTTCAAGGAAAGAATTAGAAGTTTACAGAAAAGTGCCTTTCTTGAGTAGATTGAGCCTTTTGTGGTAGTGCAGTAAAACCAAGGGAGGCTAGGTACAGTGTAATGGAAAAAGTTGCACTGAGGGTCCCATTACAGGCTCAGGTGGGCTGCCATTGCACCAGGCAATCAGAGATACTTGGGCAGCAAGAAATGACTGAGCTTCTCCTGAAGGTGTTGCCTTTACTTGTACTTGTACTGTGGTTGGACAGTCAACTGAACAAAGTTAAGAAAGCATCCAGAAGTGGTTGTCCCCTGTCCCCCACATCAGCTCCACAGCTCACACATTAGGTGGGTTTGCCCTGTCAGTGGGATGCCTTAAGAAAACACTAATAGCTTCCAGCTGGGTGGAAAATCAAAACGTTTTGGGGCTGACAAAACTAGTAGATTTGAATTTGAAAGCCCCGCTAATGCCTCCATTTTTATTTACCACTCGCCCATAAAAGATTATTTTCCAATATGTCAGCCTCATTTGGTGGCCAGTGGTCTGAAAGTGAAAGTGGAACAAGCAAGCGGGGAAATCTGGACATTAGTGAGTCCGCCCTTTCAAGCTGGTGTGCCACTTTGTGGAATGGCCTTCCCTGAGATTGGGGGGGTCCTAATGACCATTCATCAATGCTCGTTGACTGATCATTGAGTGCCTTCTCATTCAGTTTATCAAGTCTTGCACATAAAAAGTCAGAATAAGCATTATTCAGCTTTGTTAAAGCCAACTAGGAGTAAAATGCTCCATTTGAACCCATTTTGCCCTTGGTTTTTCACTTTGTTAATGCAGTCCTGCTTAAATGAGTGCTTTTATTGGGTCTGTTAGAATATCTGAAACTATTAATTCTCTTGTATTGAATAGCTGGTGGCAGGCCAGAGCAGATGGGGTAGAAAACTATTTGGTTGGGTGTATTGCTTTCAATTAGGATCAATGAGGTTTCAGCTCCTTTGAATTAACTCACTTAATACCCACTGTGTGAAGTCACAATGTATCACAACAGTCTGCTATAAGTAGAGCGGGAAGTTGAGAAGTCCTACAGAAAAGCTTTGAGTTAAATTCTTCCTTCACTGTTAATAGAGAGCTTTCATTAACTACAGATGTGTTTCAGTGGACTTCCAGTCCCTGTTATTAAGCTGGGTTTGCAGAAAAGGCAATCTCTGCACTTTTACATGATGGACATTAGGAATTTCCCTTTTGGGGGAATCATCAGATCCATGTCTTGGCTACCTTATATCATCCACTGCATAAAAATCTTTTTACTTCCCCTTGAAATACAAGACTATGGAGACTGGTTTGCATCCTCTACCCATTTTCAAACTAACGACTCCTAGAGGAAGATTTAAAATTATTTTGTGAAGGATTTTGAGTGATGGTCAAAGAAGGAGCTGGTGCCCATCCAGGATGGTGTAACGTAATGTGCACCATAAAGAAACCGTCTTGTGGATTGTCTTGTGGATTTTTCATTCTCTTTGTATCCTGTTCATTTTGGCAGTACTCTGACTCTTGTGATGCAGCAGAACTGTTCTGTGTTAAAACCAGTGTCTTTCCTTCCTTGGTGGAGAATAAAACCATTTTACAGAATGGGCTGTCCACTTTTGCTAAAATTCTAGACATGGTGCAAAAACTTCTAGGCAAGCCTTAGGTGTTGCAATCTTTAGGTACTGCATTAGAAAAGGGGGTGGGGAAAGCAAATAAATTTCCACAGATACTTCTTCAGGGAGGACTGCCAAATGGGTTGCAGCTTGCCTTAGTGTATTAAATAATGAGAGGGGAAAACTATTCATGCAGCTGGCTGCTTGAGAAAATGCTGAAGTAGTCTCAGATGCACAGGCATTCTGTTAGCCCCTTCCATGAGCAGACTTCTAGGTGAGAATCTCCAGGGATCCAGGTTTTGTTGACGTGGATCAATTTAAGTGGCAATTACTGTAGTCAGATAACAGCTTAAAAAGGCTTTTTACACACAGAAAAAAGATGCATAATCATGCAGCATATGGAAGTTCAATTTCGTGAGCCATGGTCTGTGGATTTACAATGTACTGATATTAAGACCTTCTTTTAAAGAGTGAATATTGTTCGGTTTTATTAAAATGCATCATAGCGTTGACATGTTACTTTCTACTCTGAAGCTGATTCAGGCTGCATCTATGTTGATGAAAGGTTGCATTTCCAACTGTGAAAATGTTTTTCCTTTCATGTCAAGTACAGCATTACAAAAGAAAAACAACGTAGCAAATACAATACTAACTGACTGGTTTTAAATAGTGCATCAAATAATAAAACCAAAAGGACAGTAAAGTCTTTAAAGGCCTTGTTGGTGCAGACTTCACTTGTCTCCATTTCCCTTGCTTCTCTCCCTTTGCCCCTCTGCTTTTCCCCCTTTCATGAGAGTAGTCAGGAAAATGTTTTCATGCTTTGGTTTTCATGTTTCTCTTCGGCTCTCTGACACTCAAAAATCCATTATAGAGAACTTCATTATGATAGATGTCTGATGAAGACGAAGAAAAGACCTGCCTGAGGTAGTAGACACATTCGATTGTTAGTGCTGGGCTGTTTATTGGGGCAGGGGAGCTGCTCCTTTTCTTCTTGATAGTCTTGGATTTGCCAGTTCTGTGTTTGGAATTTCTCTCCTATTTAAATGAAACTAAGGGTGCCACTTAGATTGTGTTAAAAAGATATTATAGAAATATCAGTAAATTAAATGATTAGTTTTCTTTAAGAGAAATATTAATGAGTTCTGTCTGGACATCAGGAGGGACTGTTATTTTCTGCTTAATTTTGCATGTGTGTCCTTTTCCTAAACAGATCTTTATCAGGCTCTGTGGTAGCTACAGGAAGGAAGAGGAAGGCCTAAAAGCAGAGTTGTTTCTTCATAATAGAGGCAGAAGATGGCATAACGCAAAATCAGGGGGGTGCATAAATAAGTACACAAGGACAGACCTTAAACTGGGAAGATCTGACTAAGAATTGTTGCCTTTCCATAAGGGTTTGAATGTATAATGCAAAGGCAAAGTCAGAACCAGGACCTGCATGCTAGTTGTTGGAGAAATGGCTCGTTACTAAAGCACTTTGTAAGTGCTGAATGGGAGGAGAGTTTTAAAAAGGACGGTATTTTTTCTTGTGACTAGAATTTTGTGCAAAGCTGTGTGCTACAGAAGGCATGCGAGTCAAGCTTATGCTTCTTCTAAGAGGCAAAGATGTTTTACAAAGGACTAAAGAGAGACTGCTGAGAAGAAAATAGCCAGCTTTAGATAAAGCACTATAACAAAGACTTGTAGTTTTATGTATCATGGTGTCCATTAAAGCTTAATAGGGAAGAGTGAATTGAACCTAGCCAGGCATACCTTATTCATGTGAAGGATAAACATTTAAGGGGTTCACAAAATCAGAAATTGGGAGGACATGATTGTTTAGCTTTTGAAAAAGCTTTACAGGGAAGATTTTGTTTTCATCCCCCATGGATCACTATGCAAGGTAAAGGAGAGTAAGCTGCAAATGTTTGGAACATATCAATGGAAGGATCCCAGGGGGTTAAAAGCACCATAGTAAAATGTAAGTGGTCTCCTTTCTAAGTGTGGTCTATTTTACACATACTACTGTGGATCTGAGAGAGGGAGTGATTTTGATACTCCATTCCCTATAGTAAAGGAGAATAATAATGACAGAAGTGTGGGAAGGGGGTGGGGAGTGGGGGGGGCGGGAAATTCTCTTGTATATTCTTGTGCACGTTTTGAATTTCAAGCTAAATAAACAGACTTAGTCTTACAAAGTGCAAAATTATGGCTGTTAAAATAAAGAATTTTTTTTTCCACGTTTGGAGGAGAGCTGATTCAAAGTGATGCTTTTTCTTTAATTGTTGTCAGCAGAGGAAAGGGTTAACTTTTAAGGAAAAAATGAATAATTCAGTGTTTGGCTTATCACTCTGCATTTTAGTTTCTATTCTTTGGTCATCTGGAACTTGGTGTGAAAGGTAGAGTAAAAGGAGTCAGCTGAGGGGAGCCGGGGTTGTGATAATTTGCACACACATCCCTGTCATTGTTCTGCCTGAAGAGACAGGGCTGGGTTCAAGGCCACATGTGCTCCTGTCATCATTCACATTTCTGCTCCAAGTGCAATACAGAGTGTCAGCTCTCCATCTGTCTTTGCCTGGCAAACGCACGCGCCCAGCATCCTGCCTCCAGCTACGCTGCCACAGCCAGTTCTGATGGCCCTCCTCGCTTCTCTCTGTTCATTCCAGAACAGGAGGCACTGAGCCCTAAATAAGCTTGCTTTTAGGAGAGAGCCATTTACAGTGTGGTATATTTTATCCAAGGATGCCTGGTGAGTCGAAATTATTGCAGCTCTTTCAGTTCTAAATGAGGAAATGCTGATCGTTTTTTTGATAGTATATTTTCCCTCTCTCTTTTTTTCTTTTCTCTTTTAATATAGAGGGTGATTTGCAAGCTGATACGGGTACGGAGCGATCGCGGATGCTAATTCTGTTGTGTGTGTGTTTGGGGGAGGGGAATTTGTGCAAGTGAACTGCTAGAGATGATACTTACAGCAGGACTGGATGTTTCAATGAAAAGCGATAGAAATAGCAGAAAGTCACCAGCTTTGTGGGTGCAGGTCTTTGCACGGGGGATCATTTTTAGCAAAGAGAAATACAGCTTCAGGCTGGCTTTCATGACTGTCAGCTGCACCTTGAATCTGCAAACATTTGATCGTTGGAGATCATTCACAGCGTTTACCCATCAGCTGAAATTATCTCTGTGAAAAGCTGTTTATGTTGGAGAAGTGAGGGAGATTTATAAAACAGATTATTCCAGCCTTGTCCTAAAATCGTAGTCCTTCACTGTCACCAGACAAATCACCAAAATATGTTGATTCAAAATAAAAAAAAAAATTAAAAAAAAACCCCTGCTGAATTAGAGGAATTGCTGTGGAGCTGGGAGTTATAATAGGTCGGTTTCCTCAGGAAAATACTACCCTTGGATCTTACAATCACTTGTCTTATTGATAAGTGTTATTGCCAATAAAAATGCTTCTATGCAGGGTGATTTGTCTGAGGGGTTTTATGAGATGCTTGACCACGGCTTAGTAGATTGAATTTGGAGTGTTTTGTTTGTGTTTTTTTCCCCCTTTGGTAAGGACTGGAGAAAGCCATGTGCCTGATTATAACAGCTTGTGTTCTGGATAAAAAAAAAAAAAAAAAAAGACAGGGCTAGAGATCCTACAGCTGGCTGGTTCTTGTGGATTATTTGGGTAGGACAGGCAGAAGAGGCTATGCTTGATCACAGAGTCTGTACACCTCGCAGATGGTGTTTTGAAACAGTATCTGCCAGTTTACTGCAGCCACAGTTGCATGTAGGTATTGCCAGTTGTTGGAAGAATGTTTTCCTTTTAGGATTTTCGTATACGGTCATACCCTACTGCTGGTATGTTTGCTGATCCTGCGATTGTAATGAGAAAGTGGGCTCTGTTTGCTCAAAGCACAAGGTTAAGAGGATTTATATGGTTGAAATATGGGCAAATTAATTTGCATAGATAACAACTGAGGACTATGAAAGGTCAATTTAACCCTTTAAACATCAAATTTGATTTGCATGCATTGCATTCCTGGGAATGTGGTCTTCATTAGAAATACCGTGGTAATTCATTAATTAGAAAAACTATGCATTGTGCATAATTTTTACCCACTGATGTTGCCCTTATGTTTGTATGAAACTCATCTTCTCCTGTGCTTTACTCTTTCTGTGTTTTATCAAGGTATTAAGATGTACTAAAATGACACAATCTTACCAGTTTTGATCCTTGTGTGCATTATTCGGTGTATTGGCAAACTGTTGGAATGCCTAGAGTGGACGTTTTTGAAAACCTATTAAGCCTTTGGCATTTAAATTACTTAATCTACCTGCTGGTTAAAATTTCATGCATCTTTAATCAAAATGGCATGTGCCACACTCAAGTATGTATACCCTTATCAATACTCGTTAAGCTTAACCATTAAATAAATCTTTTATTTGCAGCATTCTCTTAAAGCAGTAGCAAGCAAGAAGTGTGTTTTAATGTCAGCTCTGAGTGTTAGAAAACCTTGCACTTGGATACAGAGAATACACTGACAGCTGTGACTGGGAGCATGTGCCAGAATGGAGATACTTGAACAGATCTGACACTTGGCTATTTTTGACACCCATCTGCACTTTTTTACTCTCCTCTAGGATGAACTGCCTCTCAATCTGTTCACAGCATATTTTAGCCCTTTAATATTGTGGTGTTGTGTTTTTTCAAATGGGCATTATTAGCCATCTGGGGCAGATTTTGTATTTTAAAAGTAAGCACATTATGTACAGGAGATTAAAAGGATGTGTATTTTTATGTAAGCTGATATTATGTCAGTGCCTTTTGTGTATGTGTGAAGTCTTGATTTCAGGACCATCCCTTTAGTGATTCTGACATCTGAGGTCCTTTTGGGGAAAGAATAGGAAGTAATAAAGACGGGTTCTGGTTTACGTGTGGTGATAACAATTACACAAACTAAAATTGCCCTTCAAAGACGAATTGCTCATACTGTTATAATTGTGACTGGGCACTCACCTCCCCGCTCTCCTGTCAGGGCAAAGCGACAGCAGCGGGCTGGCTAATGAAGCGCTGTAAAAGCCATTCAGACTTCTGTGAAGGCACTGCTGCAACTCTGAGAAAAGTCTCTAGAAAGATAATCCCGTTAACATGCAGCTTGCCGTAACCAAGTTAACCATTTTGTCATTCTGTGTAGCGAACTCTAGGAAGCGTTTATCTCTAAGTAATTGTTCCTGGGGGAACAGTGTTCAAATCTAATACTGTACACCAGTTTCTCTGATTACTGTGAATGTGGTGGTTGGTTTCTTTTTTTTTTTATTTTTTTTTTTTCCGTACTGTTTATTCCGGACTTTATTTATGAAACATTACAAATCTATCAGTCATTTTATAGTACTTTCAAAGAACAGATGTTGGCCTACAAAATGCTTTATTATTGCCCATGGCAGTATTCAGCATGGTTTCCTTAAAAGGACAATCAGTGATCACAGTCATTGTAGCCCAGAAATAATGCTGCTCTTTCAGAAGATGGCCTGGTATTAGGTCAGACCACCCTTTCTTTACTTCTGCTCTCCAGATGTGGCTGCAACTATTTTTTTTTTTTAAGTTCATGTTTCAAAAAAAAAAAAAGGGTTTGTTTTCAAAATCTGGTTTTACTTAAGATATCTCCATCCTGGAGTGCATTTCATAAATTGCCCACATATTTTTCTTAGCAGAGAACTTAACTGGCTGTAATTTTTAACACATGGCCACATCATGTGATATTTTCAAAACATTTGCACATAGCTTTAAGAAGGTCCCGGCAGAAATGATCCATCATCTCACAGCCAGCCCATTTCTTAACAGCATATCTGCATTTTCCATTTAGCAGAGCTATATATTATTAGCTTACATTTTGGGTAGTAAAACAGTGTATTGCTGATTGTAAAACATGAACTTTATTATCTGCTGAAAATTGATTTGGCATTTATAGCCACTGTGTACTAGAGTGGCTTTCTGGTTTTAACATTAGTGCTTGCAAGTGATGATTTGTTTAAAGAACAGAAACAAAATTGCCATGGACATAACTGTTAGTGTCCTAGTAACCGAACATTTGGATTATCCACCTGTTTTTTAAATATATGCATCTAAATGGTGTTACACAGCAAAAGTGTCCTAACAGTCCATTAACCGACTTTTCTTCTAAGTTGCAGTTGCTGTGCTGTTATATTAGGAGGACTCTGTGTATTACAAAACAAGTTTCCTGCCAAATAGGGAAAATGTGTCTGGAAATACTTAGGTCTGAGTGTTAACTTTGCATCATTATTCCAATCATCCTACATAATGATTTTATCTTCAGGATTCAGCCACAAGTGAAAAGCTCTTTCCCTAAGAGAACCGTGGGTCACTGGGTTCTTCAGATATGTATGATAGGGTTGGGAGGTGACATGTGATGACTTGCTTTTCACAGTATTAAAGTTTCTTCATCTTTTATGGTAGTAATAAATTCCAAAGTCTGCATAACATTATTCCTCTTATTTTCAACCCATGGGGCTGTGAACTGCCTCATGCTACACATGCATGGAAAGTAACTAATACATCAGGGAATGCAGATCATGATGCAGGAATGAATATATATATATATATATGAATATATATATATATATGAATATGTATGTGTATAAATAAAGCTTCATCGGGGTCCCAAACACTCTTTTCCTGAGAGGATTGAAAGCTTTATAGCTCAGGCCCTTAGCTAGAGAAGAACAGCCGAGTTAGTTTCTCAGGACAGGTACTTCCTTGGTGTTTAGCAACAATCCCATCTTGCTTTGAAGATTTTGGACTCCACACTCACATATATAAGGCATGATCATTACAGCTTGCAAATCAATGTGATCCGTATATATGCGATCTGATTTGTGTATACATGATTTGAAAAGACAACTTGAATTTTGCATAAAATTAAGTGATGTGACACACCAGTTTAAAGTCCATACAGAGAAATTGATACATTTAAGAGTAGAGGACATGATACCTGGTCCTTTTCAGGACACACACAAATGCTTCTACCTGTTTTCTGGTTTGTTTGCTTCATCCTTGTTTCTTTCAAGTGTGTACATCAAGGATAATACTACAAAAAATCAGCTGAAACCTGGTATTTCGCTTCCAGGTCACAAAACAACTTGTGCACTTGAAGCAGTAGCTGCCTTCCAAATCCAAAGTGCTGTTCTTCTAACTCTCCTCATTTCCAGGTGTATCACTGTTACAACTTTAAACTTTCCTGATCATGTCAAGCTGCATCTGTGCATAGGGTACTGATAGGGTTAAGCAGCCCAGTGCTGAGATCACATCAATATCTTTTCGGAGTTGAAGCATTTCTGTGTCTTGAGTTGTTCACACAGTTGGATCTGGTAGGTAATCTCAGAGGAAGCCCAGTGCATATGTAGACATGTTGGTCTCTTCACAAGTGTAGGCTTACTTTTTGTTCCCAGAAATGTGTGTGGTGTAAAATGGAGCATAGAGCCAGCAATGCTAAGGCAAGTAGAGATTAAATTGGGAAAAACATAGGGCACAGCAGTGCTTGGATTTTCACTTACACACAGACACAGTCTAGCCATATTGGCCCACTTGGCAAGGCTTATTTCTTTCAATATCCTGCTATGCTAACTCCCTGTTCACGCAGTTCCTCTGTGAAGCTGGTGAAGTCCTTGCCACGTTGTACCATTCTGTCGATATTCACTGGCTCAGCTCTCCAGCAGCTCAGCCATCTCTGCACCGAGTTGCATTTTTGTGATGTACATTTGTTCTTTCTGCCTCATGTACATGAAAGTCACCAGATGAAAAGCAGGACCAGTGCAGGAGCTGCTTTCCCCTTGCTGCTGTTGGTCTTGAGCCATGTTCCCTCTTAATATGTTTCTTGGTCAGTTCTTGGGTAGGACAAGAGCACTGGAGATTACTCCCATAAACTGCTATTGGGCAGTAGCTTTCCCCACTGCTAAAGGAATATGTTCCACACCTGAGTGTGAGCAAGCATAAGGAGGATTTGAATTTTTGTGTTTCACTTCTAGAGTGAGGCTTCCACTCCAAAATCTTGCAAAAAAATTTCAAAGCTCACTCTTCCATCTCACCTAGCTGTGTCTTATATAAACCATTTCTACTTGCCAGTCTTGTGAAGGTGAGGATATGGACAACTTTTCTGGAGGAGAGAGTAATGCTGTGGATTCCACATCTCCAAGTTATTGAGGCCCTTGAAAGACAGGAATTTTCCTGTTGGTGAGCTGTAGGCAGTTGCTAGTTAAATATAATTAATTTTATATAATCTTTTTGTCATCAGCTGTCTACAGCTGCCTCATGGGAGGTTGTAGAGAAGATGGATGAAACCTAATTTTTCTCAAGGTGCATAGTGGTAAAGACAAGAGGTAAAAGGCACAAGTAATAGACCATGATAAAACCCAAGTAGATACCAGCAAAAAAATTCTTCACCATAATGATGGTCAGACATTAAAACTGTTTTTTCACAGAGGTAGTGATATTTTCCTTATTGAAGATCCTGTATTGGACAAACCTTTGGCAACTTGATCTAAACTTCACGTGCTTTAAGACAGAAGGGCATAGACTGTCTCAATCTTGTAGGCAGAGTGCAGAGCAAGAGCCTCATTGTGAGCTTTAACTGCAGAACAGCTTGAGACAACAAGTTGCTGGAGACCTTGGGATTTGAGAGGAGACGCTTCAGCTGAAGGTTCACAGACCTCTTAGTTTTGTCCCTGTGCTGCAGCACACCACCTGTTAGTAATGTTCCTGCAGCTGGTTTAAAGAAGAGATACTGAACCCATCCAAATTCTAAAAGTCTTCTTCTCAAATTCTTATGGCATGAAGCTAGAGCCTTACTTGAGCTTTTTCATGATGTTGCATAATGAGCTGTAGATTTATTTCTGCTTCTTGCTCTTGGGATCTGGTAATCTAGTGGAATTTTCATGAGGAAAAACTACCTGGTAGCACCCATGCATCTGAATTTATTAAAATTATCCAGCCTGATATTTAGCTACTCGTGTGGATAAATATTCTGGGGCTATGCCTGCAACATAACTGTACTTTTATTAGGCACAAAGTGTAAGTCAAAGATGACAGCAAATCTTTCTGAAGTTCAAAAGGAAATACCATCAGCAGAAGACATAGTAATTAAGAGTACTGCTCATATGGTTCTCATTCCTTATGGACATCTTATTAGAAGTAGAGTGTAAACTCTGCTGTTGTTTTTGCATTTTGACAATACTGAGCTGACAAAGACCAAAAGAAATGTGGAAATAGAAGAGTGAAAGGAATTGATATTGATCACCTCCTGGAGGAGAAGCTGAGGATTAAGGAAGAAAAATGTATTTTGGTAACCCTTCGAGCGTACTGCAAATTTGGGCAGATCTGCTGTAGGTTCAGGACAATATCCATACTTTGTTTAAAAATAGGTGTTGGTGAGATTTGAGTAAGTGGCATTTGCATATGTTTAATTAACTGCAGTGAAGTAAGAAATTATTCAAGAAGCAGGAACATGTTTTACCATTCAAAGTCCATTGCCCTTTCTAGCTTATCAATACATCTTTTCTGGGATTTAAGGCACTACTCTGTTTTAAATAAGCAATTTGGAAAGCATATCTAAAATTTTACTTGGTACTCTATCAGTTGTAATGGTTTACTGGAATTTTCTTTATATGTTTATAATCCTCTTCTCCAAGCCTTGGAAGCTTTCCTGTATATGTCCAGTGCACATTCTTGTAGTTTCCCCTGTCTCTCTGATTCTTCTAGCAATGCTAGGTTCAATGTCTTACTGTCCTCCTGTTTGAAACCACATCCTGCTAAAGGAGCAACCTCCCAGCTAGGGATACAGGGCCTTTCCCCTTCCTTCTTTCAGATCTCTCCTTAATATGTATTTTGTGAGTCATGCAAGCACACATGACTCAAATACTCTTCCTGCCACAAGATTGCAGTTTGGAAAATGTGTGCACTCGCATCATAGGAAAATGCAGCCATAATTTGATTCTTGCTTCCAAACTGTGCATTCCAAATATATTCTGGTGGCCCTTTTAAGCCAGAGCAATAAGCATGTGTACACAGCCTTGAATTTTCATTGTAGCTGTTTTGTAATCCAAATGAATGCCATCTAGATAGACTTTCCTTAATGTGACTTCCTCATATCATTCCTTGAATTTTTAAGAGCCTCTTTTTTTTAAAAGGGATTTTGCGCCTTGCAGAGCACCAGCCACATCTTCCGTGGTTAGCAAATACAAATTAACATTTATTGTTTTAATTTTATTTTTCCAGTCCATTTCACCACATAATTGTTGATTGCGTAATTATATCTGCTAGATTTGCACACACTTATTTGTATTCTCTTTAGGAGAAAGTTTGTCTAACTGGAACTTAGAAGAGGTCATTTTCTGTGGCAGTGTTGCTGTTAGTACTTTTTTTTTGCCTGGAACCGTACTAGATACACTATTTTGGACACTTTAGACTATAAACACTGCAGTGTACAAAAATGGTCTTTTAAAAACAAGGATATGCAATAATCTCATTCTATTTTAGAAAGTATTGGGATTTCTGTCAGTTTAGGAAGGGAAATCCTGAGTGAAACACAGGGACCTTGTAACACAGTAAAGAAAGTGGAAAAATGTTCATTAAAGCAATTGTGGTTATGTTTGTAAAAGAATGGGTGTAATTAGATATCCATCAAGGTCAGATGGCACTGTCATTTAATAGCTTTGAAAGTCATCAGTTTTCTTCTTGGAAACTTGTTTGCAACAGAGTTTACTGCCTCTTGGGATTGGCATTTTTAATTTTCATTTTTCCAGGAGGAACACAACTAAGGACAACTAAGTTTCTAGAATTCTAGGGCTCCACATTGGTTGAGTTCATCCTTCTGTGGCACTGTAGGATCTCCTAACTTTAGGGTCCTAAAAGAGAAAGAGCTTCTGTCAATCTCATCCAATTTACATCTTAGAAGTAATGTAAATTACTTCATTAAAATAAATATTTGATTATTTTATACTAAGCTCAGCATTTGGCTGCACTGAATCTTCAGAAATAAAAGCAAAGTCCTTTGCAATTTTTAAAGGGGATCTGTGCAGTAAGGAGTTACATCTTTCTTTTCTGAATTCCTATTAGCCAATGTGAACACTTCACTGTCCCCTTGAAAATGGAGAAGTGAGATGGTGGCTGCTTTGAGAACACTATCTGTGTTTCTCATGTTAAATTTTTCAGGTATTTTGAAGAATGCTTATTCTTTTCAGGTATTTTGAAGAATGCTTGTTTTGTTAATTTACTTGCATCTCTCTTTACATTATTCTTGGTTGCAAAAGCAAACATGTACATGGGTTTTCTACATTTATAAAGTGAGTCTGCTGCAGAAGAGATGAATCTGCATGAAACTTTGATTGAAAGACTGGTATGAAAGTAGAATCTACAGAGCATGTATAGCAAGTTTCTGCCTGGAAAGCCAGTGTTACAGCCTTTCTTTGCCCTCTTCAGACTCCTCTACATAGACAGAACCACATTTTGGGTTTAATTTGCATGGTTGCTTGCCAGCTCAACAGCTAGTTTTCTTCCTGTGACATATCAATCGGTAGAGTAGTAATTTCCAATTCCTTTCATTTTGAGCAAGGCAAGTAATGGTATTTAATCTTCAGACACCAACAGAAAAAGAATCCTTTCATTTATGTTGCCTTAAAGGTTTTTCTTCAAACTGCTTTTGAGTCTGTAAAAGCTCCAAAGGTAAAAATACTACCTAAATTTAAGGTATCGACCTGCATCTCTCTGTAGAGCCACAAGAAAAATTATATACTCTTTCCTTAGTTAACTTCTATATTCTCTCAGGAAGAGCTTTGTGGAAGCTGCTGAGTAACTTGCATTTTCCTGAAGGACTACAGAAAATCATCATGCCAGCAGCAGATATGATCGCGTGGTTTTGTCTGGGGCATTGGTTCAAGACAGTCTTGAAATAATGAGTGTCCATTGCTTAATCACCAGGAATGCTTAATAGCTTTGTCACAAGTGTTTTTCTTTTTGGAGGCTGTGTTTTCTCTGTCTTGCCACACTAGATACAGAATAGATGCCTTGATGAATTACCCAATGGGGATTCTGGTGCAGAAATTGATGCTTACTGAATCAGAATCAAAAGGGATTCTTTGTGTTTTTTTCATTTGTTTTGGGGGTTTTTGGTTGGGTTTTTTTGTTTGTTTGTTTGTTTGTTTTGGTTTGGTTGTTTTTTCATTTGTTTTGGGTTGTTTTTTTTTTGTTTGTTTGTTTTTGGTTTGTTTTTTTTGGTTTTTTTTTTGGTTTTTTTGGTGTGGGGGGTTTTTTTTTTTGGTTTGATTTTTTTTTTTTTTTTTTTTTTGTTGTGGGTTTTTTTTTTTTTTGTTTGTTTGTTTGTTTGTACTTGTGTTTTGAGTCATTACAGTAAAGCTGCTGGGTTTTAAATATGTCTGCTTACAGGTGTGGGTATGAGCACATTGTTGTATGCAATTGTTAGCTTTTGGAGGGCTTTTCAGCACAAAATACTATGATGATGCAGTTGTTCTGATATTGTTCTTGAAAACAGCTGATGGTGGATCTGATGCTGAAAGCTGATCAGCAGCTAGCATACATCATCATCTTCTGATCCAAACTGGTTCCTGTGGGAGTCAGCTCTACTGTTTCAGTGTGTTGTAATTAAATTGAGTGCTGTTAAGGTGTCAGAAATTACTTTATAACACAGGATAATGGACTTAAATAGACTTATTTGCACATTGCAAATCATAGTTTAGCAAATTACCCTTAAAGGCTATATATTAAAAAACAAAACAAGTCCCCCAATATTCTGTAGGAAAAGAAAGAAGAAAAAAATTGATCAGATTTTTGACTCAATCTTTAAGTTAAAGCCTTTCTGGACTTAATAGATGCTAGAATAATACCTGTTATTTCTGAATAACAGTAATAACATGTTTTGTTTGAATTAAAAAGGTAATTATTTTTTTGTTTTAATTAGGATTGGATATGTGGTCAGAAATCCCTGTCAACCAGACCTTTAATAGTTGGAAAACACTTCTAATACATGCAACAGATAACTCCTGTATGTAGCTCTTCAAAGGTTTTGAGCAGTGTTAATCCCCAGAAAAGTTCATGTGAGTTGTGAATACTCAGCATCTTGTAGAATTAGACTGTATTTATGAGAAGGCTAATGTTGTTAGGAAAATAATAAATTTACATGTATAGTGAGAGCTGTTGCAAATCAGCAGGTGGTTTCTAAAATACCAGAAAATGGCAAAATGTTTACTGATGTAATTTCTCTCTGAAAAACAAACCTGTTTAAAAATACTTGAACATTCAAACTTCAAATGCTTAAAGCTGATTTGCTTTTCTTCAGCCATCTCTGGTCTTTCTTACTTGTGTTTTGAATTCACAGGCTCTTAATTTTCAGTCTTGAGGATCTTATTTTGCATTCTGAATAGCACAGTAACAGGAAAAGAAAAAAAAATTCTTGCAAACTATATATTTCAATAGGAATTTTATTTCTATGAATAGATAAGAGAAGTTCAGGTGATACTAGAAAATATGTGCTTTCATTTTGTATGCCTATGCACATATTTTCATAGAGAATACTAGATCACATTTCTCTTTAGTAATATAAAACCTGCTTGAGACTGAATTAATAAATGATGCGAAGCAGTATTAAAATTCTCCCATGTCTTTCAGACATACAGCTTTAAGTAATTTGTTAGTCACAAAAGCCAAGGAATATCATTAGAATAATATATATTTTTAAAAATCAAAATCCTGTAAGCTAATTTGCCTATGTGCCATTTTCTTACTCTGATTTAAAATTAAAGCCTGCCCCTACCCTGTAAATGGATGTTGAACTGTGTGCATCTTTTGTGAAAAGATTTCCAGTGTGGTGAAAAAAGGAATCCAGTTCAAAGATCTTTAATCCAGTTTCCTCTGTTTTATTTGATTACTTGGAAAACCTTTCCCTTTGCTGCTGTTCCCCAATTCTTCATTCACCAATAGTACTGAGGGGAAAATTTGTGCTGTGCCGTTTATACATAATTTAAAACTATTGTGCTAGCTTTAAACCCAAAGTCTTTCTCATCTATCATTTATCTCATGATGTTATCTTTTGTACTCGGTACCCTTCAGTAAGCACAGCCTGACACATCTTGTGGCCTTTACCTTCTGCGATAAAAAAGATTGAAAAGATGCTTGGCACCACCTGGTGAAGATGAGGCAACCCTGGAGAACTGTGCTTCGGGAGCAGGTGACTGATGCTACGAAATGTGCCAGTCTGGGGACACAGCTGAGGGGTTGTAGTAGGGAAGGGGGAGGGGAGGGGAAGAAAAAAAAAGAGCAGGAACATTAATACATCTTCCTGAGGTTTGATGGGACATACACTGCCTACTGTTCCATCTGGTGCTTATGATAGCATGGCATATTAGCATGCTGCAAGTTCATAATGTATTCAGGGCGAGAAAACACCACTTGCATACCAATTGAGGCGTCCTCTTTCTCAGAGCTGCTTTTGAATTTCAATGATGTTTATGCCTCCTAAGCCATGACTGAACGGAGCATTTCCGCTTGTGGAGAAATAACAGCAGTGAGGGATTCTGGCTCATGTGGCTTTTCTTTCCTCTTTCTTTATTTTTCTCTTTTTAGTTCTTTTCTTCCTGCTTTCTCGTTCCAATTTGTTTTGTTTTGGGAAGCCTGAAGACGGCTTGAGGTTTTTGGACTAGCTAATTACAGAGCTTCTGTTAATATTACATTGACTTCTTTTTAAGGTTGTAGTCTATTGTATTTTTGCTTATCTCAAAATGCTTAACTGTCTTTTTAATGACATTTTGATGAAATTACTCTAAAAACAGTGTCGTGAAGCATTTAGAAAATAGCACATTGCAATTCTGCTTTGTATTCAGATTTCCTGTATTACTAAATCAAAGAACAAACAATACCCAAATCCCACATTTCATGGTAAATTATTTGTGCCCCATATCTTCAAAGAGTTGATTTTCACTTCAAGTGTGCTACATAATAGGATAAGTATCTGAAGTTGAGCAGGTATGTAAGCCTTTGTAGGAGTGAGGTCTGTTTATCGATTCCTTGCAGGAAATGTACTGATATGTTCGTTTTATTTCTCCCTACCCTGTTCTCTTTGAAACTCTGCTGAGATTGACACTTGACTGGAGACAATCTCAAAACTCCACCATAGACACTCTTGACTGCACATTTTGTTTCTGAACTTGTCAAAGATTGTGATCTCTTTATGGCTCAGTGCTGTGAATCGCTCTGCAGCCCTCCTTCCAGTGGGTTTTCAAAGTGTGAAGTTTACACACAGGGTAGGGTATTTGATGTGGGATTTTCAAATGTCTGGAGTAATACATGAGTGTGAGTCTTATTGTCTTTGTTGATGACTGAGCTTCTAAACTGCTTCACATGTTTTGAAAGTCCTACCCCAAAAAGGAGACTAAACTTGCTGCTTGTTGTAGTTTAACCCCAACTGGCAACCAAGTCCCACAGAGCTGCTTGCTTACTCCCCACCAGCAGGACAAGGGAAAGAGAATTGAAGGAGTAAAAGTGAGAATAGGTGTTGGTTGAGATAAGAACAGTTTAATGATTGAAATAGAATAGTAATAATAATTGTAATGATAATAATAGCAATAATAATACTGATAAATTTAATAAAAGGTAAAATAGCAAATAAAGAGAAAAACCCAAGAAAGTCAACTGATACAATTGCTCACCACCAAGTGACTGATACCCAGCCAGTCCCCAAGCAGCAGCCTCCCAGCCAACCTTCCTCCCAGTTTTATTGCTAAGCATGACATCACATGATGTGGGATGTCTCTTGGGTCACTTGGGGTCAGCTGTCCCAGCTGTGTCCCCTTCCCAACTCCTTGTCCATCGCTGCTGGGAGGGGTGAGAAGCAGAAAAACCTGACTCTCTGTAAGCCCCACTCAGCCTTAGCTAAAACATTCCCGTGTTACCAACACTGTTTCCAGCATAAATCCAAAATACAGCCCTACATTAGCTGCTAAGAAGAAAATTAGCTCTACCCCAGCACACTGCTTGAAGAGGGAAAGAATATTAAAACAGCATCTCTACTATGAACCCACTTAATTAATGCATTTTGTATCTAGTCCTCTACCTGCACAGCTGGACTCTTGCTGCTGCTGACTGTGGTTTGAGGCTTTAGCTTAATCTTTAATGCATATGACTGTCATGCTAATATAACTTTAATAAAAATGTACTAGGTAGCACTTTGAACTCCTTCCGTCTAATTTCATATTAATCCATTTCACTACTAGAAAAGAAAAGACCTTGCTTTAGTTCTGATCCATACTTTCAAATACATACAGCCATGACTTTTATAAATATATATTTTCAGACATTCATTTTACTACTCTTGTATAGATAAGAAACAAAAAATGCATTACTCATTGTGGCAAAGAATAAATTGACTCCCTTTCCTTTACTATCTGAATATCTGTTGTCTGATGGCTTAAGAACATTCCTTGTTTACTGATAGTGTATTTAGACCTAGACGTTAAAGCCTTAGCTTAAATGGTAATTTTTTTTTCCCCTTAATATATTCAGGAAGACTAATGTTACTGAATAGGAATGTGGAGGAGATAGAGTGGGTTATTCAAGCAAGTTTAGTCAGCACTTACAAGATTCTTGAAATGTTTCTCGATGTCCTACAGAACTGTTAACATCTGCATGGCTTGTGAGAAGAGCCACATTTATTGCAGCTGTATGCTAGCTAGAATGCAAAAGAAAAGGGGGGATCAGAGTTAAGAATGAGGCAGCTGGCTTTTGGTAAAGAGATTTATAATTTTACTCTCATTACAGACTGACAGTAAACTCTACTTGGACTCTTTCAAATGTGCTTCTTTGAGATGGCAGGTTGAAGGCTTGGGAATTTAGTTATCAGTAGATGCAGTCCAACAAAATATATACAGTTTAAAAGAAAACACAGCTTTTAGATAAATAATCACAAATAGAAGTTCAGCCTTTCGAGGAGCTGTTTGTTCCAGTATGACATAACATGATGTAAAGCATGTGTTTAAAGCCTACATTTGAGATGGTTTAGAAAAAGGAAAAGACAAAGATAGTTGTTTTAAATATTAGACAGAAGCAATAGACAGAAGGCTGCTGATTCCCTGCAGAACCAATGAGGCCATACACCTTCTTGTACCTGTTCTTGCAAGGGTTTGGGATTTCTGGAGAAAATGAAAGGTCTGTTGAGAGACTCCTGAGAGCCCAGGCCTGACAATGTAATAGTATCTCAATGTGTTTGTTTTACCTCTTCTCTCTTTGTATTAGAAGAGAAAGTGAGAGAAGAACAAGCAGTATCACAGTTCCATTTTCTATTGCAATACTTCCTTTAAAAAAAAAAAAATCACATATATGATTCCAGAATCAAGGGGGTTTTTTGTCCGAGTTTACTTGGATACTCCTTGGCCATTTTTTCCTTGTTGTTGAGACAGATTTAAGCATAAGCTAGGTCAAAATTTGTTAGTTGTCAATATCTTTGTTCAGTTTCAGTTAAGATCATAGTCTTTTATAGTTTTGTTTTCTTATTTGTTTGATATGAATGAAAACTGATCATGCCTTTTGTTTCTTATGGTTAATATAGCTTGGGATGCTTCCTCTTACCTTTTTTTCCCCTGCACATTTTAAGTGAATCTATTCTGGTTTTGCTCAGTTAATTTCTTTACAACCTGCCCAAGCCACTCACAGTAGGAGTGCCAGGATCTGTTTTTGTGTCTCCTGCTGTTTCTTTAACAACCTCAGCAACTGAGGAAGCTGTACATCTATACTCCTGTTCTTTATTACTCTCCTTAAATGGTGCTTCTGAATAGTTTTCTAATATTTTCTAAACCAGACCTATTGCTTGTTCATTTGTTGCAATAGCACAGCTACCCATTAAGAAACAGGGCCAAGAAGGACCACTGAGGTGAAGAGCATCCTGTTGTTGTTTTAAGAAGTTCATTTGGGTTTATCTTTATCTACTGCCATGTTTCTGCTCTCCATACTGTGTTCTACAGCAAATGTCCACTCTGATAGCCTACTATGATTTTTATCTCTCCTGCCTAGCCTTAGACTTTTCACAGTTACATTCATCATTATTTATTGTAGTATGGGGCATTGCAAGGGCTCTAACGCATGATTGCTGCCTCCTTTCCATCTCCTGACATCAGAGCACAGACAAAAGCAAAATTTTAAAGATTTCATTTATGAAGATGCATTTGATTAATTGGTGTTCACCACCTCACACCTTCTTTTAGTTTCTGAAAGTTTATTTCCACTTGGTGTTTTGGAAACACATTTTATCTTAATTTTGTGCAGATTGTTGGCACTGAACAGAATTGTGTGAAAACCCAAGTAGCTTTGTAAGTCAGGGCTCATAATCACCTTTGGAAATGACCTGTTAAGTTTCTAATGGGTCATTTGTATGCACAGTTACTGAAGGTACTTGCAATAATTATGGAAAAGATAATGGCTAGGAACTCATTTGGGGGTAGTTATTCTTGTTAACTGTTTAGTATTTCATCCAGGTGCACCTATTTCCCCATTTTTTAATTTTCCTTTCATAATTTTAGAGTTTGCCATAGATAGTTGTTGCAGTTCAGCAGTCCTTCATGTCTTCATATCCAAGCAGTTTAGAGCTCCCCAGAAAAGTACTGATGTGCTTTACGTCTTATGTTCCAAGAAGAAAGAAATATGTTTTCACAGGGGATGCCAGTGCAGTCACTATCTCTCTGTACTTTTGAATTGTATCTGCCCTTGGGATTTAGCTTTCTTGGCACGTATGTGGTGCTGAAAGGATGTTTATAAAGATCTATGCAAGCCTTTACTTCTTCCCTGCTTGCCTTTTGATCTCTCTGACTGATTATAAGTGTGAGGGAGATACCAGGTTTTGTTTGGTTCTTTGTGTTTTGGTGCAAAAGAGAAATGGTGTTAAATTTTGCCATTGTCACGTGGCTGTAGTTGTGTGTGCACAATCCAGGTTTTATGACTAGATATAGTGTGAGTTGCAGGCATGACACTGCCTATTGTCTTCTGCAATTCCACTTTTGGAATGTTTCACATAGAAAGCTATCAGCCAGGCAGGGGAAAGGGGAGGAGGGAAGGTGTAGTTGGAAACTCTTGTTTCACTGGAGTGAGAGGCGACAATAGGAGGCACTGAAATAGGTGTTTTGTTACAGCCAGGGCTGTCCAGTTGCTCTTTTGAGAATGAAATTAATATGGCTGAATTTTAGGGACAATTACTTAATATTCTGTTGGTACTGTGGGCACAGAATAGTACATACTGACGTGCACACATACACAGAGTATCACAGGCTCTCCTTTACATCACGTGGCTGAAGATATTGGGAAGAACTGTTCTTAAAGCGTGTCCCTTTGGCTTTCTGAGCCGCTTGCCATTTATTTTGAGTATTCTCTGCGGGCAGGGGTTTTTCCCAGTGCCGCGGCACAATGCCGGCTCCCTCTAGCGGTCTCACTCGCCCGTGGCCCTTCCCGGCGGTGCCCGCTGCTCCCGCAGCTCCTCTGCCCTTCCGCAGGGTTTCCGTCCTGCTGGGAATAGTCTGCTTTTTCTCATAAAAATGGCCTCTCTTCTGGTTAACCCACCTCTCAGGGACACAAAATGTATATGCCCTAGTATGACCAAGGCCAAATGTAGGGTGTTTCCATAGCACATAAGTTAAAGCTACATTTCATAAGATTTTTTTTATATACAAGAGAATGTAACCATGTCAGAAAGGGTTAAGCACATCCACATTGAACATTCAGAGTTCAAATGCATCAGACTCCCTTACTTTGTCAATATTTTGCTTGCATTCGTATCATTGAGCGGCTTCTCCTTCGTGTCTAACTTCTCGCCCTGAAGTTTCCCCTCCATTTAACATTCCCTTCAGTGCCATTGAAGGCTTTTTCCCTCTTACAGTTTTCTGAATTTGAATGTTTTAAAAAAAAATAAATAATCACAGTAAATATTTTTATACACAAAAGCAAATAAGTAAAACTTGGTCATATATGTGTACAAGTGTGTGCACATACATGCATGGGTATGCACATATCTACATGTACAGAAGAAAGCTGTAGAAGCAGCACTGATGCACAAAGATCAGTATTGCCATATTGGAGTAATAGGTTTAGGTAGCTTGATGAAAATGTTGTTCTATTAGTATAAAAACCTTTTAGATGTATTTGTTGAGGGGAAAAAAATCCTAAACATTTAATTTGAATCTGCTGGGCTTGAAATGAAGTATGTATTGTACAACTGTCATCAATCATGGCAATGCTATGATACCTGAAATTGTTTTAAGAATTTGTGTATATTTTCTGTGGATTCTGTAATAATTGCAGATTTTTCTTTCAATTCAGGCTTCAGCTGGGGTCTGCTATTTAAAATTCAAAACATAGGGAAGATGCTTCAAAAGAAGGAAGTTTAAGCTTTATTGTGCAAGACTAAGACTGCTGTGATGCTTTAAGGTCTAGAAATGTTGCGTGTAATTGTATACCCTGTGAGTGGTCTCATTAGTTTACCTACAGCTGTTTTCAGTGTCTATAGTTAAACACATATTTCTGAGTGGTTCTGGAGCTGGAGTCTGCCTGCAAGGTTAGCCCAGCATCTCTCTTTCCTGGTGAGATCACCAGAGATTTCTGTGCCATATGATTTTGTGTGAATTTGCTGGCTTCAGAAAGAGGTTTAATCTGGTTTTATACTTGTTAGTCTTAAATGACATACACAAATTCCTTCCTTTCCTTCTTCCTTTATATGCTTATGCTATTTCACATCACTTTTAAGAGTGCATGTGATGTGTTAGGCCAGATGATTCAAAACACAGTTTTGGGTTTGCTAATGGTAGTATTTTCTTTCTTGGGAGCTTATTTGTCAATAAGTAGTATTATCTCATTTAAGAAGACATTTGAGTCTTCATTTCTTGCGAAGTTTTTGAGGCTCTCTTTCCCCCTTCTCACCTCTCCACTGATTTATTAAGGTGTAATCCAGTGCCCAAATAAAGGACATTTGGTGTGACATGTGGCACTGAGGAGGAGCTGACTTGTAACTAATAGTGGGTATTTTCTCACACTCTGTCTAGACAGTGAGTCATGTAAATAAAGGATATCTTTAATTGCATCATCTGGTGATATGAAATGATAATCTTCCAGAGTTTGTATTTCTATAAATCCCGAAGTACTGATGAGTATAATAAATTGCACTGTTGAAGATTGTCAGTGTATAATACCTAGATGGGGAAAGCCTATAGTTCCACTTTTGCTGGTAGTGGCAGTAGCTTACAGTGCCAGCTGTAAGTTTGGAGAGAGCAAGGGTTTCTGAGGGAAATATGCTTCATTATGCATTTTCATTGGTGGATTGATACCTGTCTTGAGTGGCTGAATGGAAGCCAAGGAGTTGTTATGCCTGGTCACTGAGGACCTCCAATTGCTGTGTACAGCAGCCGCACTGTGAGACGGTCTGAATGCTTCTGGTTCTCGGGAGGCAAAGAACTTAGATCTATATGGGAATGTTTATGCCTGATTTAGCAGCTACAGAGATTAAAAAATTAGAGACTCTAAGTCTTTAGTGATTATATGGGACATTTAGTCTGCTAATTTAGCTGTCTGTGTTAGATAGCAGGAATAAGCAGACTTCTTCAGACTGTTCTGATACTTGGTACAGAGGGAGCTTGGCTGCCTCTGCTTTCAGTATTATGGATATGGTCATGCTCCCCAGACCTGCACATCTAGTCTAATGGAACAGACTTTTCACTGTTTGAAATATTGCTTGGAGGAACTGGGTTTTTGCGTGGGTAAAATGGTGCAGTCTGGTAGAGCAGGGATTTGGGACCTTGATCCACAAGGTAGGGGGGAGCAGCCTGTCTCAGACTGGCCACCACCACTCTACACCTTACAGGATCTTGACTTGTCCATGACAAATGACACATTTTAGAATCAAGCAAAGCCAAACCTATATCCATTAACCTTCTTGGTAGTCCCTGTGTCATCTTTTCAAATGTATAACCATGGAAAATATCACCTCCTACACCCATATTTGATTCTTTTTGAGCCTAAAGGACTTCTGGCATGTTATACAGACATAAGCAATGTCTCTTAAAAGTACAGCTGTAGCAACTTCTTTTGCTTTTTAGCAGAGGAGTTTATTGCCTAAACTTTCCTGAATTTAAATAAGTTGCTTTAGATTAGTTTGTGTAGTCTATATTGGAGACTGCAGTTCCAGCTAAATGTAATGAAATGTGATATCAGTGTTCTCTTAGGACTTTTCTAAAATGAGTACAGCTATCCTTTACACTTTGTATAAGCGCATTAAAAATAAAGAAGTTTATAATTACTTTGTTTCAGACTTCTAGCATTGTCTAGCAAACTGTGATTTCAAACTGAGAGTATGTTTAGACTGGTTATTAAGGAAAAGTTCTTATCATCTATGAGGATGATAAGGCACTGGAACAGATTGTCCCGAGAATCTGTGGGTGCCTTATCCTTGGAAGTGTTCAAGGCCAGGTTGGATGAGGCCCTTAGCAACCTGGTTTAGTGAAAGGTGTCCCTGTTGATGCGAGGGGGGCTGGAAGGGGATGATCTTGAAGGTTTCTTTCCAACCCAAGTCTTCCCATGGTTCTGTTATTTACTGTTAATTTAGGACAAGGCAAACTTTGGATTAAAACCATAAATATACTTCTGGAGACCAAGTTATGAAATTTCAGTTAATGTTGTGAGAGAAAAATCTTACTTCTTGTGGGAAGGATCTGTGTTGTGTATGGTGGCATATATAAGAGCATGCAAACAATGCCAATTAGATTCTGATGACATTTGTATTTCTTAGATATCAGTCTGCCTTCATCTGTAGTTTGTCAACTAGTGTGTAATCCTGACAAGGGTAGACCTTCCAGGAATGATGCAGAAAGGAAATGAGTTAGTGGTCAGGGAGCCTTTAGGAGAGTACTCCTGAAAATACTTTCAGTACAGAAAGTACTGAAAGCATGCTGAAGATTTCCTCTATACAAGTAAAGGAATTGATTGCTAATGTAGAGAGGTGGTCACTCTGGAGCTTGTCAGGGAGGCTGGGGTGTGAGTTTGGCCAGTGCTTGCTCTGGCTGTTCTTCAGTTCTTCATGCCAGAGGCAGAGAGTGCCACTGTCACTTCACTTGAGCCTCAGTGTTCAGTGAGCTGGGTTTGGAATAGCAGTAATACTTCCCGTGATGTGAAACACAGGAGAACCACTCAAAACGCACAGTTCTTAGTTGGATAGCTTGTCAACAAAAAGAAAAGATCTAGGAAACAATGTAAATGGGAAAATAGTATTTCAGTACTGATTATGGGACTGTTGCTTATTAACTGTATTAGTTCATATATAGAAGAATTTTCATGATGTTTGGTGGGATATTTAAAAGAAATCCACATTGTCTTCAGCTTCTTTAGAGGCCAAGTGTTGTGTATCCATCCATGAAAAGCAACTTGTAGACTTTATTTTCTGGGGGCTTATGGAAACTCAGGGCAGCTGCCACAGTTTGCCCTTATTTTGCTTGTCTGTTCTCACTAAGTATTTCATAAACCTTTATGATGGTAGCAGATCTAGATTTGGAATGTGTTCTTCTTCCCTGCATTCCTGCATCCAAGCAATTATGCATGGTAAAATTTGCAAAGCCAGAAAGGGTGAAGGAGAAAAGAGGCATTTAAAAAAAGGTGCAATTCTGACATGAGCCAGTTTTTATTAAATAACTGAAAGTGAATTTGTGATAGTTTTGAAACTGTCAAAACATGTCAAATTGTTAAGTGAGAGGGAAGAGTTTATTTTTCTATTTCCCCCCTCTTTAAAAAGGTAAGGCAAGTTTATTTCTTTCAGGAAAAAATAATACGTCCAAGCAAAGCAAGCCACGACATTTTTGTCTTAATTCTGAGATTGAACTCATGCATTACTTATTTTATAATATGTGTAATTATCTGGCCTTCAGCTGCTAAGCCATGAGTGTGTGGCCAAGTTTTTTTGCCAGTCAGAACCTCTCACCATAGAGAACTGAAATCAAAGAGAATGCTTCTGCATTTGTGGTTCATTGTCATGATTGTTAGGACCAGTCAAGGTACCACTGTGGACAAAGAATGTGGCAATAAAGCATTTTTGCTATTTACCTGCTTTATGTCATCCACAAGCTCTACCAAAACTGGGAGACAGTAGCACAAAAATCCCTTTCGGCTTTTGGGTGACAGAGGAGATTGTATTATGCTCAAGGCTTATTTTAGCACAGCTGAAAAAAACTCTTAAAACTTGGCCTCAGATAACTTCAGTGAACTCCCAGGATACAGAATTTCTTCTAGCTGTTGCATATTAAATGAGCATAAATGGATAAATTGAATGTGCTTTCATTTATTCTGAAGAATAGCTGGTGATATGAATTGTTCAACTATCTGAGCAAAGAAGAATGAAGATAAGACTGCAGCAAAATTGTGATATTGCTCTTGCAAAAGGGTCATCTTCAATATGTGAGCTTCATACCCAGCATGCTAAAGAAGCATTGAAATGTTATGTCATCTGAAAACTTTGCTGTTCATATCCATCAGTCACTTCACATAGATTATGATTCCTTGTGAATAAATCTTGCAGAGGTAATGTTCTGTGACAAAAGACAGAGTCTGAGCTGATCTCTGATACTTCATCCTGCAAAACACCTGGAAGTAAAAGTTCTTTACTGGGGAACTGGAAACCCAGTGATGTTTCCTTTCTAGGACAATAACATGACTGTATCTGGTGCTGAGAGAAAGTTATGTCTGTATTATGCCTGTTTGTGATCATTGTGTATAGAACAAAAACATTCATTGTTTAGGTCCTTATTTATTTGTCAAGAAGAAGTCAAAAGGGCCGAGAGGTGAATGGAATGAAGACTGTACCAGTCTCAAACAAATCCCAGGCATACTTGGCAGGGAGAGGTTCTGCATCGGTGTTGTTCACAAGTCATGTTTTATTGCTGCATGGTATGACTTGCAGCCTTCCCCAGGGGTTCAGTGCATGGAGTGAATGGGGTTTACCAGATATGTCAGACTTATACCATGCATTCTGAAATGAGTTCTTTTCAACAAAGGCAACCTTGTAATACTGTCCTGCTCAGTGCAGCAGAAGGTTTGAGGCTCGGGAGTTGTGGGTCTCCACAAACACTGCCTATTTCTGATGGTGCTGTGTGGCTTGGCCACATCTGAAGGAGAAGTTCTTCCTGGCTGCAACATGATAGCATAATGGATGGAGGAACTATGGAATTTGTCCTCCTAGGTTGGACTTGTGGTTGTCTGACTTCAGGTTCATCACCACTGTGACTCACAGTCTGTGGTTACCTGCTTGCAAATTCCCTTCCACCCATCTCAAAATAATGAAAATTAGTCCAATGTGTCTAAGAAACCATCAGTAGTAAATCCTTCAGATTTAGATCTGGATTCCTGTAACTTGGGTGGTGGAGGCAGGTTCTAATCCCTTGTGTCATATGTGGGGCTTGCTCTTTTTGTGAGTTTAAAGGAAACAAGACAATGGACTCTTTTAAATTAGCAAGTTTTATTTTTATTTTTTAAATGTTGGCACCAAAGTAGAAAGTACTGTACAATCAATATAAAGCATCTTTTAAGAATCTTTCATGCCTGAGTGTACATCTGGAACTGTTTGCACTAACTAAAAGTAAAATAAATGCCACAGCGTATTATACCACAATTTTTTTTCATTTAAAAAAGGAAATTGAAAACACACCGCTCCTAGAAATGCTTGACATTGAATTGGCTATTGAAATGGTATCAGTAAAGTATTTATATATTCCATATTTTGTTCCATACATCAGCTTTCCTTGATGCGTTAGACTTGGAAGTGTGCCATGTGAGCCGAAATGTTGCCATTTATGAAAGACCGCCTTGTTTTAAAAATGGACTAAATCTTGTTGAGGACAGGAAGTAAAGTAAATCAGTTTGAATGCAGGCACATCTCTGCCCCAGCTCCTGAATGCTTTGTCTCTTCCTTGTTTGGTTCAGAAGCTGGCTGTGCTTACAGTAAATATCAGTGTTCACCTAACAGCTAAATATAGTGATAAAAAACCGTCTCTCATAAAAAACTGAATGAACAAGAACAGTATAGTTCCAGAAGAAATATCATAATTTAAAGTTGGTTTTACAACATTCTTTAATTTTAAATGAAGCAAAATACTTCTGTGGTTAAATCACAGTTCTTCACTCTATGCTGTAAAGGAGATTCAAGAATGTGTATTTCAAAACGTTTTGCTTGGGTTTGTTTTTAAATAAAAAATATAATCCAAAGCAAATGCAATAGATCTCTGCATACTTGAAACATGTTTTCTGAATTTATTCTAAGTCTCTTGCTGCTCCAGAGGGTTGTGTGTATGGATTAGGACTAGACCATTATTTCACCATCTTTCTCCATCCTGAACTGATTGCAGTGAACACTACAGAATGAGATGCAGATGTCTCCTTTTCCTTCCAGTTTGGAGGACCTCTGGTTTCAGTCCCATTTGATCTGAACTGGGCTAAGGAGCACAGGTCTGTCATTGTTTAAAGGGATTCAGTGGAAGAAATTCTTGCACCTGAAAGAATTTACTCTCTCTGTATATACAGGCTATGGTTTTAAATGGGATGCTGTGGGATGCTGCCTATATGAAACTTTCTGGTGTGTCCTTCCTAATTCAGGATTATTGTTTGAATGTCAAGGTCCATCTGAAGAAAAAGATAGCCAGAACTAGCTTTGCAAGTGGGGAGTTTGGTTTGACTCAAGAGCATAAACATGTTTTTGAATTCAAGAAATTAAGCTATTTTAAGACATGGTGAAAGTTCTTCTGAATTTCAGGTGAAATTCAATGTATACGTCTCTGTATTGTAAAACAGGAGCACATGTATGTGAAATCTCACCCAGGCAGTTTTTGATATGTTAAAATCATAGTTTTTCCTCTTGTGGGATTCTTTCTTCCCCTACCAAATCCTCATTACCTCTGAATGTATGAATAGCAGAATATCCACTGAGAGTTTGTATGAAAAATGTTCATACATTAAAAGCCTCGTGAAATACCGTGTCTTGAAGGAAATTGGCTTGTGAATATGACTTAAATACTATTATGTCTTTGGCTTTCATATCATCAGGCTATTTGTCAACCATTACAGTAAAAAGTGTTGCTTGTTAGGCTTATTGTTTTTATTAATTAAAAAATAAATAATGATTTGTAGAAGCTGGAGTTACAGGCTAAGTGTCAGATACCAAAAACTTTAGGAAGATCAGATCCCCAGAACTGTTAAGGCTTTTATCAGTGGCATCTCTGATTTGTGGTTCACCACTTCATCCCCTGAGTGATCTGTCTTAGAGCTGCTGAGGTTCTCTGGTGCTGTGGGTGGTGGGACAGTGGTGGGTGCTGTAGACAGGTGCTCCCAGTCCCATCACTCCCTCAGAGTTCAGGGAGATGTAGGAAAAGGTAAGGAACAGGTAAAACAGTAGCAGTAAGAGCAGAATGGCTCCCACAGGGGTTTTGTTATTAAAGAGGGTGGAATAGAAAGTTGTAAAGGCTGTTCTCCTGGGTGGTGTGATGGTGTCTTCCAAGCATGTGGAAAAGCTTTGTATTTTGCATTGTACTTCTTCAAAAGCCCTTTTCCCCTGCCCCCATGGAGAATCTCTGTTCTGACAAAATAATCTTGTACTCTGGCAAGAGATGTTCTGGGGTGTGCTTGGAAAGAGCCTTAATATCTCCTTAAAGAAGGCAGGACTAGGGAATTTACCAAGAGTCAGAGGGAAATTTGCCTGCCTGTGATCATACAGTAGGAGAGCAGGGTTTAGGGAAGGTAGGGTTTGCAAGGGAAAGGGAGAGGTAACAAAAAGGTAAGTGGTATGTAAAGCATGTTTGTGTTTATGTCTAAGAGGTCCAAAGAAGGGTAATTGGGAAAATCAAACCTAATGTTATTAGATTTAGATGAGAGGTACAGGGGTCTGAATAAGTTCAGCAGTCTGCAGACTGGGTGGCAGACTGTTGGAGGTAGCAAAAACCATTGGGATCATGCTAGAGTGGCAACCTGAAATTCGAGGGCAAAACCAACACACTATTTCCCACTACCATGTTCGGTTTAAGTAGCAAAACATTGCCAGCTTTGTGGGGAAGTCTCCCCCCTCTAATCTGAGCGCGTTTCTGATCAAACCTGAACTTTGAAATGCAGTGAAGGGAAGGGAGGGAGCAGGAGCCGTGCGGTTGGTTACAGCTCAGGATCGCTTTAGTTATCACCAGCTGAATTGGAGGATACAGGCTGTGCCTGCTTGCAGCGAGCAGCAGTCTGTTAGAGGAGCTCGATTTCTCTCACTCCTTCTTCCACCCACCTCCATCTCTGTGCCTGTGTCTGCGCTCCCACATGCTTCAAATCTGCGTACCTGGACTGCCTTCCTTAACAGTTCAATGTGAGTGTTAGCAGAATGAAAACCAGATGGACCAGCAGTTCCCACTGTTATCTCCCCACCAGCTCTGGCAAGCCTCCCTTTCTCTCTCCTTTCTTGGCATGGGAGAAATATTTGCCTTTATTTAGGAGGGCTTGGGCTCACTGCTGTGCCTCTTTCCCTCTGTTGCAACATGAGCTGAAAGCTATTTATTCCCTTGTTGCTGAGGTTGGTTGAGGTGAGTGCAAGATGAATGCAGCTATTAAGGAAGCAATTAACATTTCAAGATGAGTTTTCATAGTTCTTTATAGTAAATTAATGGCTTACTGAAGATAGAGATTTAACTGTTTTAGTTATACTGATACAGAAAGGAAATACGTACAGAACTTGTTTAGAAACCCGTTTTTGTTTTCCAGCATGTAATAATTTACTGTTGCTTGATTTGCAAATCATACCTTACTTACCTGTGTAACAACCTTAATTTTTAAGGTAATCATTGTGGTTACTCTTCCCTCCACAGTTGAGGTTTACCAACCTTAGATCAACACTACAGATCCTATAAAATTGTATCTCTATTCCCCTCATCCTATTCTGGGGGTGTTTCGCTGCTCATCTTCCCCAAACTTGTCTCTAAATTTTATATGAAATTACTCCCTTTCCCTGAGAGCTGAAACACTGCCTATAGGCATTTCAACAAAGGCTGAAGATGGCTTTTATAATTGCACTACCTGACGTGCTGCACTTCTGGGACTTACTACTTACTTCCTCAGTTTCTTCAATTTCAGACAGAGAAAGACTGGTATCTGTTACGTGTTGTTAATTTTTGGGGGTGTGGGGGCTGTTTTGATTTTTCCTTTTCCCTCTCCCCTTCCTTTTTTATTTTTTTAAAACTTTCTTGTATTTACGTTTTCTGATAATTAAATGTTTTGAGGCTCTTTTAAACATACCTGTTCTTTGTTAAATGTGTGCATTGCATTGAATTTCTGTTCTTGTCTCTCAGAGCAAATTTCAGATACGATTATTTCATTGAAGTTTGTATGTTGTTAGTAAGAGCAAGGAATTGTGTCACAAAGTGAAGCGACAGAATTTATAGAATGTGACACGCTTTGACTTAAAACCACAGACTTACGTGCTTGCCCATTAGCAGCGACACTTACTTGCTTTACAGAATAGTTTTGTGGAGCTTAGGAAGGCTTTTGCTGGGCTGTGTATAAGTAAATAGCCCCAACTACCTAAAGAAGGAACTGAAGAATTTCACTTATTCCCATTAGAAGCTAAACATCATTGTGATCATCTTTTTTTCAAGATGGCTTGCTAAACTCCTGGCATGAGTGAGAAAGCCTTAATTTTGCCTTCAGCTGGTATATTTTGCTGTGTTTTGCCCATTCTTAATAAATGAAACATATGGGCTTGGATGGTTTAAAAAAACCAACTTAAGGTAGTGTCATTCAAAAAGATGTTGAGAAAAAGAGTGCACTTCTGTAGCTTTTACATCATGTGTGTTGTATATTTAGATCTTCAGTTGCAAGAGAAGTGTTAAGTTTTTTCCTGGTTTTGCCTTATGTTTGTTTTGTTTTCTTGGGGAGGTATGTTCCTGCTTATCTTGCAGGTTTTGAGCATTGAAAGTTGTTCTTAATATGTGATGGTGCAAACTTCCATGCTTATTTGAAAATTATTGTATGTATATGAGATGATTGACATACCATTTTGGCATGTTGTGTTTAGTATTCTGGTGAATATGAGAATAACCAGGGGCACTGTGGTAAAGTGGCCCGGGGGTGTGTGTATTTAGCATAAGTTTAACATAAGATTACAAAGAGAAGCAGTGGAGAGGGGAGCAGGTGATACAGAGAAGAGACATGAAGAGAGCTTGTTTCAACCAGTATTCCACCCAATATCTCACCTGTACTAAAGAGCTTCAGGTTTTAGTTCTGGAAGAGATGTCATAGAGGGATTTATTATTTTCCTGTTCCTTCATCTGTTTTTTCCTTCTGGCTAACATGAGAGCTTTGAAGGGAGGTGGCATTATTGCAGTTCTAGGAGTGCTTGGGAGGTAGCATCTGCACAGGCTAGAAATAAAAACAAAAGATAATGCAGCACTGCTACAAATGAGGTCTTAACCATCTGTGTTGCACCTCCTTAAGTAAGGTTTAGATGATGCAATTTGGGAAGAGCACACTGGAGTAGATAATCAGGTGTAATCTTTCACAGCAGATGCTGAAATGGCTCACTTCTTGCATTAGCTTTTAAGTTTTTGTCAGAGAGGGTGTGCTCGGGGAAATAAACCGGTGTGTTCCTGTGGTGTGTGTTGCAGATCGCACTGAGAAGCATTCCACAATGCCAGACTCACCTGTGGATGTGAAGACACAATCCAGGCTGACGCCTCCAACCATGCCACCTCCTCCCACTACCCAAGGAGCTCCAAGAACCAGTTCATTTACGCCCACAACGTGTAATTAGTCTTATTTTCTTCCTTTTCTTCCATCTTCTTTCTATTCTGTATTTCAGAAACCAAAATAGGTGAAGGGAAATTTGCATGAAGTGGCAGGAGCAACATTTGATTGTGTTGGGATAAAGTCATTAAGCAAAACAAAGTTCACAACAGATTAATGCATCTTTAAAGTATTAAGACATTCAGCTCAGAGTTGTGTTATTATTTCACTGACCACTTGGTCACAGTGTCAAAGAACAGTGAGCACTGGCTTCCCATGTACTTAATGATCAGGTTAGCCCTCTTGTGAGAAGGACAGAAAACCTTCTCTTACATGCCATTATGTTGTTTAAACAATCCCATTCCCCTTCAGTAAAGAAACCTCAGGGAGTTTGTTTGGTTTTTGTTTTTAAAGTGGAGATAATTCATAATGAAAAAATACTAATCTTCCTTTTGCTTATGTTTCAGTGAAAAATTCTGATTTCAGTTCTATATAATGTCTAGTTAATATTGATATAAAACCAAAATTAAAGTCCTTTCATAATTTCTATCTAGAGATTTCTAGTCTGTTACCACGTCTCTAAATCACTTAAGGCTGCATCTTTGTCTCAGCTTATTGATGTAAACATATAAGAAACTCTCCTAGTCTTGATGAATGCTGCATTCATATCAGCGTAACTGAGATTTGAATCTGGCACGTTGTCTGGACTATTCTTTTCACAGCCATGAAATGATCCACATTTCTCATAGTAAGATTTAGCTGCAATTTTTTTTGGTCTCTTTTATACTGCCTTGTAATAGTATAAACATGAGAATGTGTTTACATTTCACATTTTAAATAAAACATTTTTAGAACAGTAGAATACATATGCCTAAACAGAATGAAGACTGCATCTTCTATTTGTCTTGCTTAAGTCTGTTTTAGTCCCTTCTCTCTGTTAAATGCCTTATTTAAAATTCACCTCTATGCAGAAGGCCAGCTGGCGGCCTTTGTACTACTTATCCCAGGGAACCCTGTCCTGACAATTTATGTTGAACTTAAACAGTGAGGAGGGTTTGTGCCAGCTATTCACATAAACTCACATTTAACCCAGTGACCCTGATCCTGCAAAGATTTGTCTGTTTTGCTTAACTCCAGCACCTGAATCACCCTGGATGGAGCTTCACATCGGAGCTGCTTCATTCTGAAGTTAAATTGTTTCTAGGTTTTTGCAGGATCAGATTCTTGCACATTAAGCTTTCCAATGTGATGCCATAACAACAGTTCAGGATGATCTTTGGCAATCATAAAAGGAATATGACAATATTCTTTAATCACACTTACAGTCCTCACAAGGTTTCTGGTTGTTTGTTTATTTGATTGAGTTCAGCACTTCAGAAAGTGTGTGAACCACAGCTTGATTTTTGGGGCTCCTTATTGGAAGACTAAAAGTCTAAAAAACCCTGATTTTAATTGCTTTTTACCCTGTCAGATTTTGGAGTTTGGCCTTAGCTGTTCCAGCTTGTACAATAAATAGCAATTTTTATCAGAGTGTCTGTTACATTTATTATTACTACAGTGAGAATGCCTGTAGGCCAGAAAGATCTGATTTGTTTTCTGGTCTAGAATATATTTTGTTTTCTTTGGTTTAGATGATTAAAAATTCTTGACATGTTGTATTTTGAAATTTTAAATGCTAAATTCTTTTGGATTAGCAAAGTGGTTTTGTTTTAGAAATTACGCACAACTTTGCCAATTGGCAAATTCAGATGTTATAAGGCATGAGACTATTTCATTATTTCTTTTGTTGTGGGAGGAATCTTTACCAGCCTTTCTTCTCCCTGTCTCTGTCCTCGCCGATGAACTCCACGCTCCTCTCTTCTGCTTTCTTGATCAGCCCCAGCACCCTCTGCCTAGAGCAGCCCCTTATGGGTGACAGAGTTGTTGGGTGGTGTCAGGGTAGATCAGCAGGACATGTTGCTATTCTCCCCAGTCCTCATTTTCTAGGTTCCTGGTAGGATGACTTTTGGCTATGTGAGCTCCTTGCAATCACGATGCATTTGTTTACTCAGATACCTCACCCCAGTGCAGCACTTGGAGCGTGGCCTGGAGCCTCACGGGGAGCTGAACTTGCTGAGGCCACCTTCTTCCTATTTCTGCATTTTCCAATCCTTGTTCTCACTAGCCCATGCAGCCAGAATAGGCAATCAAAAACTAGGAGAAAGCACAAGCAGAGGCTAGATAACAATTCACATAGCTTTTTCTGTAATTCCTCTGGAAGGCAATGACTAGGGCAACAAAAAATCCTTTGAAGGTTTGTGGCAGTGATTTAAATATAGTAATAGGTAGTGATTTATATCTAGTAGTAGGTGCCCACCCTGAAAAAAGGACTTCCTGGTTAAAGATAAGGACAATCCATGAAGAAAATGAGATGGGAATGGGATGTTTGGCTTCAGAGAGGCTGGTCATTGAGAAACATTGAAAGTATTTAAAGTTGCTAGCTTGCCTTGGTTGTGCTTTTAAATAGGAAACAAGTTAAACTGATACTGCTATGCATTTTTGATTGCACAAGTTCCTGACTTTTGATGTTTTTTTTTTGCTGGGTTCTGAGTGATCCCCCCCCTCCAAAAATCAGAAATTTTCTCCAGGGCTGTGGCCCACTGAGTGCAGCTGCTGCAGGGTAGAGTCACATGTTGTGTGCCCACACCTGCCAGTGCACTGGTACACTTGTATTTCCAGAGGAGCCATCCTTTTTCTTACTGTTTGCTGTCATTTTAGCAAATCAGCCTCAACCTCAATGGCATGTGTTTTGAGTGTTGCTGTTCCAACTAACCTGAGTGGAAGGGGATGTCCTCAGTTTGATTCTCTGCTCTCTTCTAGAGTGCAGATAAGAATCAAAGTGAAATCACTGCCAAAAACTCTCTGTTGTCTTCAGTATGTCTGCATGCATCTTGTTGCCATAAATTTTGAATGTTTAGTACTTCAGATAGTTATTCTCACAGCAACTTTGCAAAAGGAGGGAAATGTTTTCTTATCCTTTTCAGAGATAAGGTGCTGGCACGTGAAAGCAGAGATTTGCTCATGATCTCTGAGAAGTCTTCTGAAGTCTAGCTTGCTGCCCTTGCTGCAAGGCTTCAGGACACAGAGCATTGGCAGCATTTGTACCTGCACAGACAACTTTGTGTGCTCCATATGTTAGCAGCTAGGGAATCTGTATTGGAAAAAATAACCTTCTCATTGGGTGGTGTAAGGTTAAAACGTGAAAGTCCTGTTTTATAAACACAGCTGTCAGTTGTGTGTACAAAACACAAGTAAAAATATTCAGAGATAAACTGAGGCTTCGTGAAATATGTCTGCACGTTTTTTCCTACCCCAAAGAGCAATTTTTTTTTGATCTTCAATCATACATACACTCATGCTTTTTCTCTCTCCATTTCCCTCTCTCTCTTTTTAAAATCCTCTGACAAAAGGCTGGTATTCAAATGGTGCTTTTCAGGTCCAGGAGCATTTTGAAGGGGCTGTGTGAGAGGCAGCTGCTGTTATTTCCAATCCTTACAACATTCAGCACCAGCTACTGGGAAATAGATATAAACTGCAGACTGTCACTCTGTCTAAAGGCTAATTATCTTTGATTGTACAACTTAATTAAATCTGAGGTCAAGTGCAGAAAACATAAGCTGATGGATTTTCCCCTCTGTCTCCTTTTTCTCTCTATCTCTTCCCCAACCCCAATCTTTATTTTATCCTCTGTCTCTTTTTCTTTCAGTAACCAATGGCACTAGCCATTCACCAACAGCATTAAATGGAGCTCCATCTCCTCCTAATGGCTTTAGCAATGGGCCATCCTCTTCCTCTTCCTCTTCTCTGGCTAACCAGCAGTTACCGCCAGCTTGTGGAGCTAGGCAGCTCAGCAAGCTGAAGAGATTTCTTACAACCTTACAGCAGTTTGGCAATGACATTTCACCAGAGATTGGGGAGAGAGTGCGTACCCTTGTGCTAGGACTTGTGGTAAGCAAGTATTTTTTCTGTACTTTTCCCTCTTCCTTGCTTGCTGTGTTTATTTTATAAATGAATGGGTCACATGCACTGCATTCATTGTACTTTAGGGACACCAAATGTGCAAGAGTGAAGCTCCAGCTCTTGCTGACAGAGCTCACATGAATAGCCTGACCAGCTTCCCTCAAGTGGCAGCCATTCCCTACTAGGAACAGCCTTGACTATTTTTGCTAGTGTATTGTTATGGTTTAATGGTGTGAGAGCATGTTCATCCTCTACTGGCAGTACCCCTAAGGTAGACATACTTTGAATCCTGTAATGTAGTAAAATATGGTTTGACTTGCCTAGTTTAGTTGGATGGGGAGAGAGCCTTGCATATATAGTGTCAATGGTTAAAAGGATGAGCTGAGTCTGTTTGGACTGCAGTTATGCAGTGCAAAACCTTTTCTCAGTGTTATTGAACCAAACAATTGTGAACCCAACAAGGCACTGCTGCTACTTAAGTCGCTTTATTGATAAGGTTATCTCTATTTGATGGTACGGCTTAATGAAAATTTCAGCTCTTTCTTACCTATGTCTGTCAGCTTGGGCTGCCCTTTTACATGCATACTGTGAAATCTGGCCCAGGGTTCTTTTTACTCCCAGTAAAGTCCTCTCTCTGCCAGACATTGTTGTCTCCCACGTATTTCCTTCAGCAATAATTGGATGTACTGGGGAAGATGCTATTGTGGTGCTCTGATTTACATCTGTTCTGAGCAGCTGCAGTTGCCATTGATTTCATTTGGAGCAAAGACTGACAGCACTGTTTAGCACTATGGCTGAGGGGTGACTTCACAATCTTAGCAGTGGATGCC